>NC_136920.1:112081644-113281644 GCF_949752795.1 Hyperoodon ampullatus | reverse complement strand
AAATAAGTTATCTGGAAGATAGAATAATGAAAGAAATAGAACAGGAAAAATAAAAATAAATTTTATAAAATGAAAGCAATTAAAGAGATCTCTGACCCAAATAAACAAAATAGAAATGAAAGACGAGAAATGACAAATGATATCACAGAGATACAAAAAAAAATAAGAGAATGCTATGAACAGTTATATGCCCACAAATTGGACAACCTAGAAGAAATGAACAAATTTTTAGAAAGATACAAACTGCCCAGACGGAATCAAGAAAATCAGACTATTTGAACAGACTGATCACCAATATTGAAATTGAATTTGTAATTAAAAAACTCCCTGCAAACAAAGCCCATCAAGTACTGGATGGTTTCACAGGGGAATTCTACAAGACACATAAAGTGGAACTAATACCTATCCTTCTCAAACTATTCCCAAAACTGAAGAGGATGGAACACTCCAAAATTCATCATATGAGGTTACAACAACGCTGATACCAAGACCAGATAATAACACTACAAAAAAAGAAAATTATAGGCCAATATGTTTGATGAGTATACATACAAATATACTGAAGAAAATATTAGCAAACTGAATATGATAATATCTTAAAAGGATCATACACCATGATTAAGTCAGATTTATTCCAGGAACACAAGGACAGTTCAACATTTGCAAATCAACTTTTTATACTCTGATTGCTGTGTTTAAAACTTCCAAAACTATGTTAAATAATAGTGGTGAGAGTGAGCATCCTTGTCTTGTTCCTGATTTTAGAGGAAATGCTTTCAGTTTTTCACCACTGAGAACAATGTTGGCTGTGGGTTTGTCATATACGGCCTTTATTATGTTGAGGTAAAGTTCCCTCTATGCCTACTTCTGGAGAGTTTCTATCATAAACGGGTGTTGAATTTTGTCAAATGATTTTTCTTCATCTATTGAGATGATCATATGGTTTTTATACTTCAGTTTGTTAATATGGTGTATTACATTAATTGATCTGCATATATTGAAGAATCCTTGAGTTCCTGGGATAAACCCCACTTGATCATGGTGTGTGATCCATTTAATGTGCTGTTGGATTCTGCTTGCTAGTATTTTGTTGAGGATTTTTGCATCTATGTTCATCAGTGATATTGGTCTGTAATTTTCTATTTTTTATGACATCTTTGGCTGGTTTTGGTATCAGGGTAATGATGGCCTTGTAGAATGAGTTTGGGAGTGTTCCTCCCTCTGCTATATTTTGGAAGAGTTTAAGAAGGATAGGTGTTCGCTCTTCTCTAAATATTTGTTAGAATTCACCTGTGAAGCCATCTGGTCCTGGGCTTTTGTTTGTTGGATGATTTTTAATCACAGTTTCAATTTCAGTGCTTGTGATTGGTCTGTTCATATTTTCCCCTTTTTCCTCGTTCAGTCTCAGAAGATTGTGCTTTTCTAAGAATTTGTCCATTTCTTCCAGGTTGTCCATTTTATTAGCATATAGTTGCATGTAGTAGTCTGTCATGATTCTTTGCATTTCTGCAGTGTCAGTTGTTACTTCACTTTTTTCATTTCTAATTCTGTTGATTTGAGTCTTCACCCGTTTTTTCTTGTTGAGTCTGGCTAGTAGTTTATCAATTTCGTTTATTTTCTGAAACAACCAGCTTTTAGTTTTATTGACATTTGCTCTTGTTTCCTTCTTTTTTTTTCATTTATTTCTAATCTGATCTTTATGATTTCTTTCTTTCTGCTAACTCTGTTGGTTTTTTTTTTTGTTGTTGTTCTTCTTCTTTCTCTAATCACTTTAGATGTAAGGTTAGGTTGTTTATTTGAGATTTTTCTTGTTTCTTGAGGTAGGATTGTATTGCTATAAATTTCCCTCTTAGAACTGCTTTTGCTGCATCCCATAGGTTATGGGTCATCATGTTTTCATTGTTATTTGTTTCTATGTATTTTTTGATTCCCTCTTTGATTTCTTCAGTGATCTCTTGGTTATTTAGTATTTTTTAGCCTCCATGTGTTTGTATTTTTTACAGTTTTTTTCTGTAATTGATATCTAGTCTCATAGCATTGTGGTTGGAAAAGATACTTGATATGACTTCAATTTTCTTAAATTTACCAAAGCTTGATTTGTGACCCAAGATATAATCTATCCTGGAGAATGTTCCATGAGCACTTGAGAAGAAAGTGTATTCTGTTGTTTTTGGATGGAATGTCCTATAAATATCAATTAAGTCCAACTTGTTTACTGTGTCATTTAAAGCTTGTGTTTCCTTATTTATTTTCATTTTGCATGATCGGTCCATTCATGAAAGTGGGGTGTTTACGCCCCCTACTATGAGTGTGTTACTGTCGATTTCCCCTTTTATGGCTGTTAGCATTTGCCTTATGTATTGAGGTGCTCCTATATTGGGTGCATAAATATTTATAATTGTTATATCTTCTTCTTGGATGTATCCCTTGATCTTTATGTAGTGTCCTCTTTGTCTCTTGTAATAGTCTATGTTTTAAAGTCTATTTTCTCTGTTATGAGAATTGCTATTCCAGCTTTCTTTTGATTTCCATTTGCAGGGAATATCTTTTTCCATCCTCTCACTTTCTGTCTGTATGTGTCCTTAGGTCTGAAATGGGTCTCTTGTAGACAGCATATATACGGGTCTTGTTTATGTATTTATTCAGCCAGTCTGTGTCTTTTGGTTGGAACATTTAATCCGTTTACATTTAAGGTAATTATCAATATGTATGCTCCTATTACCATTTTCTTAATTGATTTGGGTTTGTTTTTGTAGGCCTTTTCCTTCTCTTGTGTTTCTTGCCTAGATAAGTTCTTTTAGCATTTGTTGTAAAGCTCGTTTTGTGTTGCTGAATTCTCTTAACTTTGGCTTGTCTGTAAAGGTTTTAATTTCTGCATCGAATCTGAATGAGTTCCTTGCTGGGTAGAGTGATCTTGCTTGTAGGTTTTTCTCTTTCATCACTTTAAATATGTCCTGCCACTCTCTTCTGGCTTACAGAGTTTCTGTTGAAAGATCAGCTGTCAAACATATGAAGATTCCCTTGTTTGTTTGTTGTTTGTCCCTTCCTGTTTTAATATTTTTTCTCTGTATTTAATTTTTGATAGTTTGATTAATATGTGTCCTCGCATGTTTCTCCTTGGATTTACCCTGTGTGGGACTCTCTGTGCTTCCTGCACTTGACTGACTAGTTCCTTTCCCATGTTAGGGAAGTTTTTAACTATAATCTCTTCAAATATTTTTTTCAGACCGTTTCTTTTTCTCTTCTTTTCTGGGACCCCTATAATTCGAATGTTGGTTCATGTAATGTTGTCCCAGAAGCTTTTGAGACTGTCTTCAATTCTTTTCATTCTTTTTTCTTTATTCTGCTCTGTGGTAGTTATTTCCTTATCCTCCAGGTCACTTATCCATTCTTCTGCCTCAGTTATTCTACTATTGATTCCTTCTAGAGAATTTTTAATTTCATTCATTGTGTTGTTCATCATTGTTTCTTTGTTCTTTAGTTCTTCTATGTCCTTGTTAAACATTTCTTGTATTTTCTCCATTCTATTTCCAAGATTTTGGATCATCTTTTCTATCATTACTCTGAATTCTTTCTCAGGTACACTCCCTATTTCCTCTTCATTTGTTTGGTCTGGTGGGTTTACCTTGCTCCTTGATCTGCTGTATATTTCTGTGTCTTCTCATTTTGCTTAACTTACTGTTTGTGGCATCCTTTTCACAGGCTGCAGGTTCTTAGTTCCCATTGTTTTTGGTGTCTGCCCCAGTGGGTAAAGTTGGTTCAGTGCTTTTTCTAGGCTTCCTCATGGAGGGGACTGGTGCCTGTGTTCTGGTAGGTGGAGCAGGATTTTTTCTTTCTGGTGGGCAGGACTGAATTCAGAGGGGTGTTTTGGGGTGTCTGTGAACTCAGTAAGACTTTAGGCAGCCTTTATTCTAATGGGTGGGGTTGTGTTCCTGTCTTGCTAGTTGTTTGGCATAGGGCATCCAGCACTGGAGCTTGCTGGCCTTTGGGTGGAACTGGGTCTTACCGTTGAGACAGAGATCTCTGGGAGAGCTCTAACCAATTTATATTATTTCTGGCTGGGAGGTCTCTGGTGGTCCAACATTCTGAAGTCAGCTCTCCCACCTCAGAGGCTCAGGCTCGACACCATGCCAAAGCACCAAGACCCTATCAGATACATGGCTCAGAAGAAAACTGAGAAAAAATGAAAGAAAAATAAAATAAAATATTTAAAATTAAAAAATAAAAACTAATTAAAATAAAAAAATAGAAAAGTAATAATAAAAAAGAAGAGAGCAACCAAACCAAAGCACAAATCCACCAATGATAACAAGCCCTAAAATCTATACTAAGAAAAACATAAAACTCAGAAACAAGTCAGTCACAGACAGCAAACCCCAAGTCTACAGTTGCTCCCAACATCCACCCCTTCAATTTTGGGTTGATTTGTTGTCTATTCAGGTATTCCACAGATGCAGGGTACACCAAATTGATTGTGGGGATTTAATCTGCTGCTTTTGAGGCTGCACGGAGAAATTTCCCTTTCTCTTCCTTGTTTACACAGCCGCTGGGGTTCAGATTTGGTTTTTGCCCCACCTCTGCAGGTAGCTTGCACCCAGGCTTCTGTTCCTGCTCAGAGAGGACACAGTTAAAGCAGAGGCTGATTAGGGTGCTGTTGCTAATTCAGGCCAGGGGGAGGGAGGTGCACGGTAGTTAAAATTGGAATGTGGGGCAAGACTGCAGCAGCAGAGGCTGGTGTGACATTGCAACAGCCTGAAGCATACCATGTGTTCTCCCAGGGAAGTTGTCCCTGGATCACAGGACCCTGGCAATGGCAGGGTGCCCGGGCTCCTGGGTGGTTGTAGATAGCGACCTGTGCTTGCACCCAGGATTCTTGGTGGCTTCAGCAGCAACATTAGCTTTTCATGCCCTTCTCTGTTGTCTGAGTTGATAGCCGTGTCTCACTCCTATCTCTGGCGCTCATTTATGTGGTCCCCTGCCTTCTGTGGGCAGACAGGGAAGGAATCCCCTCTCCTTGCTCACCCTGAAACAATGGTCTCTTGCTTCTTAGGCAGGTCCAGAGTTTTTCCTGGACTCCTTCCTGGCTAACTGTGGAGCACTAGCCCCCTTCAGGCTGTGTTCACACGGCCAACCCTAGTCCTATCTCTGGGGTCTGACCTCTGAAGCCCGAGCCTCAGCTCCCAGTCCCCACTCACACTGGCGGGTGAGCAGACAAGCCTCTCAGGCTGGTGAGTCCTGGTCAACAGCCATCCTCTGTGCGGGAATCTCTCTGTTTTGCCCTCTGCACCCCTGTTGCTGCACACTCTCCTCTGTGTCTCTGAAGCTTCCCCCACACCCACCCCTTGTCTCTGCCAGTGAAGGGGCTTCCTAGTGTGTGGAAACTTTTCCTGCTTCACAGCTCCCTCCTAGAGGTGCAGGACCCATCCCTTTTCTTTGTCTCTGTTTTTTTCTTTTTTCTTTTACCCTACCCAGGTACGTGGGGATTTTCTTCCCTTTTGGGAAGTCTGAGGTCTTTTGCCAGCATTCAGTAGGTGTTCTGTAGTAGTTGTTCCACATGTAGATGTATTTTTGATGTATTTGTAGGTAGGAAGGTGATCACGTCTTACTCCTCTGCCATCTTAAGGTCTCCTGCAATGCATAATTTTGATCAATAGATGGAGTCTACTACTACAGGTGTATGTATCAAATAGTCTGTCTGAGTTTGTCTATAATAATACCTTGTTGGTATGGAATTTTAAAAACGAATCCCTTCAGAGATAGAATCATCTTTGATTACTCTTTGCTTTGGACTGGAAAGCTCTACATAGACCCAGGCTCTTCCACCCCTTACAATGAACTTTATTTCTAAGAGAAAACCAAGAGAAAGAGGAAGAATAGGGAGAGAGAGAGAGAGAGAGAAAGAGAGAGAGGAAGAGGGCTCACTAAGTCACTAAGATGCTTTCAAAGTGACAATGAACAAATATATCTAACAGAGTACAGGCAGTCAGAATACATGTTTTTCAGACTAGTCCCTTATTTTCCAGTCTGTGATTTAGCAGATCTTAACTCTGTTTTTCCCCAGTCTGGGAAACCTTTATTTCTCTTGTCCTGTTTTGACAATTTTCAGAATATAAGATTTGGAACCATAGAAACTTAGTTAAAATCAACTATTTACTATGTGGCTAATTTTGTGGAAGTCTCCTTTCAGAACCTCAGCATTTTCAACTTTGAATTACAAATAATTATAAAACTCAGCTCAGATAATTAAATAATAATATATGAAAGTGTTTGTAAATGTTGTTTAAATGTATGATAATAATAATTATTATTATAACTAATAGTAATAGTAATAGTAGCAATAGTGGTAGTGATAATCAGGTTCTATATTCCAAAGCCCTGGATTTGTGTCCCAAAGTTATCATTTATTTACTCTACAAATTTACTTAATTTATATCAGCCTCAGTTTTGTCTTCTACAAAATGGGGAAATTAAATAGATAACTAAGAAAAACCTACCATATAGCACAGGGAATTCTACTCCATACTCTGTAGTGGCTTATATGGGAAAAGAAATCTAAAAAAAAGTGGATATATGTATATGTATAACTGATTCACTCTGCTGTACACCTGAAACTAACATAACATTGTAAATCAACAATACTGCAATAAAAAATTAATTAAAAAATAAAGGACACTACTGCTAAAAAGAAAAATTAAAAATCACTGCTTTATAAAAGAAATAAAAATAAAGTGAGTAAATTAATTCTAGTCACATTGTTGTTATGAGTATTACATGATATATTGCATATAAATTATTCAGTATAATGTCTGACATATAGTAACTATAACACAAGTAAACCTTAGTTATTATTCTTATTAATTATAATTTACTGAGTACTTGTGACATACTAAGTATTTACAAATGTTGATTGATACTCATAATAATATTGTAAGGAGACATTATTATCTACAATTAATAAATGAAGCATCAAAGGATAAAAGTAGTTGGCTCAAGGCTAGAAAACGATGGTACTAGAATTTAAACACAAGTGTCTGACTCTAAAGCTCAAGAATTTAAAAATATATATAAAAATATAAGATATATTTATTAAAAGTTAATCTTATGCATCATATATATTTATAATATTAATTTAAATAATTATATTTTAATGAGTAAAGACCAGAAGGAATTATTTTTTCATGACTTGATTGTGTAGTTTAATTCTAACAGATTTTGACAAGCTTTCATGTGCTTTTCTGAATTTTAAAAAATTCATTATGATGCAACAATATGCAGTATAATATTTTGACAATAATTTCCTCAAGTTATTTATTTATCAAATCACTTATTTTCCTCTTTTAAAATAAAACTTTAAGTAACAGCAATATAATTTGGTATAGAATAATACATTTTAGTTATTTTCATGTAACATTTTTTGGTTGTAGCTAAGGAAAAAGCTATTTTCCTTTTCATGCCTCTTCTCTTCTGATTTCCTTATTTACTTTATATACCAGCTGGTAAACATTTAATTGTATACATTTTTGTCATCTTTATTCAATTATTAGACTTATTTTGAGGACATGCCTCATTTACTCCATGAGAATGTGTGTACTTGCATTACATCATTTTCCCCTTACAATCCAGCATCATTAAGTACTAAAAGTCCTTGGTTGAATGAGTGAAGAAAGAAATATGTGAAAAATGCATGAAGACCAACATTTTCATGTCTGTAGTACCCAAGTAGTAACACTATATTAGTTCATGATTTTCCTTTATCATGTATTATTTTTAACATTCTAAGACTTTTACAAAAATTTTTTTTTTAAATAATGATTTTGTTTAATATTATTCTCCTTAGCTCCACTTTTGGTGAATTCAAAGATATATATTTTAAAATGTACAACATCTATATTTGAGATGTGTTTTTTCATTTCATATATCATATTTTTAAAAGCAGTCTTGGTCAATGACAGAAAAAAATCCATTTAGGTCTCTGCAATTTTCTAAAACAATGTAATTTGCTAGCTATATCTTTCTTTGGTAATATGCCTGTTTATTATGAGGAAAGTGCAAGAATTTTGAGTAGGAACATAGTGGAGAAAAAATGTCTTGATATTTCGAGAAATTTTAAGTGTTTCCTTTTGGTCCTTACAGAAAGTGTGGACTACGGGCCAGTATTTGTGCAAGAACCAGATGATATAATTTTCCCGACTGATTCTGATGAAAAGAAACTAGCACTGAATTGTGAAGCTCGTGGCAACCCAGTTCCCAATTACAGGTAGAAATTCACTGTTAATCATTTTTCTTAAGTCTTAAAAATTCCTTTCAATGAGATTCTGACACTCCCAGGGAGTATTATAATGTCTCAAGTAATTTTTATGTATTTGTCTTCTGATTTTTCCTAAGATGGCTTCGAAATGGAACAGAAATAGATTTGGAAAGTGATTATCGCTACAGTTTGATAGATGGGGACTTCATTATAAGCAATCCAAGTGAAGCAAAGGATTCTGGCCATTATCAGTGTTTGGCAGCCAACACGTTTGGAAGTATTCTTAGTAGAGAAGCTGTACTTCAGTTTGCCTGTGAGTAAAGTATTCTTCTTTCCACATATACATATATATAATGTGTGTGTGTATATATATATACATATACATATATATAAAACTTCAAAGTTTAGTGAGGCAATAGCTTATGACTTCAACTTTTAAAATCATGGTATAAACTGGTAATGATTAGAAGTATGAAAACAATGTGTTTCTTCCTGAGATATTTTCAAATTCCCTGAAATGTGTGTCCTCTTCACATAAATAGTAGTCTGGGGAGGTTAAAAATTCTGTTCATAAAAGCAGGTAAAGTTTTTGAATTGAAATATCCTTTGAAATATAGTAAGAAATAGATTTTTAATTTTTTCTGTCTGCCTTTAAAATATACACTTAACTGCTTTTATTCTTCTACTGTCTATTATAGTCACTATTTGCTATAGATTCTTCTGGACATAAGATAGCATACACTAAAAATTCTGCTTGTAGTCAGGTAACCAAAGAAATGCCTCTGAAAAGCTAATATCTCAGATTCTGATTATAACTTCCCTCCAAAGTGTCCCAGTTTTTTTTTATTAGAAAAAAGACACTACATGTAATCATTCATGCATACTAGAATATATACATTTTCTAAAATAGATCATATATCTAATTAACTAAATGTAGAGATTTCTTATAACTCTTGAAATCATTTCATTTATGATGGGGTCTTTCTTACACCAAATTAAGGATAGGGTACTGGGTGAGATAATTTCTTAGTAGGTAATCTTACTTGAATTAAATTCTTGAAGATTATAATCTCTAAGAAATGGAAGGGCCAGGGATCTTTGTGCTAATAATTCATATGTAACTGTAATGGCTATGTAATTTGTCACAAAAAGATTTTTAAGTTAAAATTACACCCTGAAGAATGGAATAATTGATTTTTGTCTGTATAATCTTCATGTATTATGTTTAATTAACCCAGAACCCAGACACCCTATTAAAGGAGTGTGAAGGAGAAAAGGAAAGAATAAAGGAATGATAATTGATTCAGTTTCGAGAACATCGAGCTAGGTACTAGAAAAATCAAATTATTATCTTTTAAAGTATAATTGACTAAGGAGTTTAGATTGGTATCTTACATACACCAAATATACCAAGATAGGAGCCTAAGTGTACTCCTTTTGTTTTTGAAAATATTATGTGGTGTATCACAGAACCTAATACTTTTCAGTATGTACATTGAAAAAATCCTAATAAACCAAATAAACAACACTCCTAATTGCTCCTCTGTTCAATAGAGCAATCCTTTCAAGACAGATACAGCAAATCCAGAAAACACGATGTACTAGTATTAGTGGCTTATACCTTTCTCTTTGGTCTATACTCTCTAGCACAAGTACGCTAATTCTCAATAGCCTGTATATCAGTTGTTTTTCTCCCAAATCAACAGTGGTGGCAAAATATGCAAAGTTTTCTGCATTATTCAGACCAGAAATCTATTTACTGAAAGATACTAGATGTCTATATGATTGTGCCTTTCTAAATTTTTGCAAAGACCTGTCACAGCTATCAAAGAGTCAATTCCACCTACAGTGAGGAAGTTGGCACCAACACTTACAGTTCAATGACTAGGCAAGGGAACCTTTATCTCTCAATCAACCTACCTACCTACTTACTTATCTTATCTAGTCCACATCAAGCTGTTCTGAACTTAATTTATAGCAATATTTGCTTTATTTTTAACTTAAATGTATGGGTAGACAGACATGTGCAATCATTGGTAGTGTCTTATTACTCTGCTTCTCCCCAACCCCACCCCACCCGACTCACTGCTGTGTTCTGGAGGCCATACATATGCATAAGAGCCTGTAAGATGCCTGGTTGAAGCAGTCAGTCACTTACATAGGGAAGGCCACTTCTGCCTCAAAATTGCTCCCCTAGATTCCATTATGTCTGTGTTGATGATATAAAAATTAAGTCTGTTAGGCTTAGTTTTATTTTTTGCCAGGTGATATTTGGGGAAAAAATGCAAATACAGGTGATAGAGAAGATAGGATGAAGACAATCAATTTGCTTTGTAGTATACCTGGGTGTGAGCATGGGTGCTAGGAGTCACCCATGCTCTAGGAATCAAGATAGTTTTATGATTAGGGGGAGAAAATGAGGTAGGATGCTGGAGAGAAAGAAAAGAAGGGGCTTTTGAAAGGGAGTGAGAGCATACAAATGTAAAGCAAGATTACATTCTTGGTGGCAACTTTCCTTTACATCATGATTTTCTATGACCAGCCTCCGAGACAGAGAATGAACTCACTACTTATTGTTCATAGAATGCTTAATGTCCAAAGGGCTTTTGTGGCTACAGGAACTCTGATTACTTTTTATACATTTTGAAGCTGAAATCATTAATTATTTATATCCATCAGCCACTATTTATGTAAAAATTTAAATATGTATTACATAACTAATATTTCAAAACAAGTTTAGATAATTATTAAAACATATTAGATTAAATTAAATATTTAAATCTAATACAAGTTTGTTAAATGTTTTAAATGCCATATAATTAGGCAAAATTACAAATTATCAAAATGATTACAAACTTATGAACTCGGTTTACAATTATTTTATTATATAAATATTTTTACCTTTATATCTTAAGTTTATCATGTATTACACAATAATTTTATCAGCTATGGTTTTCTACATTGTGTACTGCAATTGTGATCTTCTAAAATCAAATAGAAAGGAGGATCATATTATCTAATCCAGAGTAGTTTCTGAGTTATCAACCAATTTAATTCGGGTTGCTCCTTTCAAAGTGAGACTGTTAACAGACTTGGCCTCTTTTATAATTTGAACATTATTATTTTTGTTATATCAATAATACTTTAAATAATAATACTTTAAATAATAATAATAATACTTTAAATCTATAGCTTTTGCATAGGTTTTCACCTTTTGAAATATGACATATTTGCCTAAAATAATGTGATTTTAAGACTTAATTGGACAATGTTAAATAAACATTAAATGTGTCTTTCCTAATTATATTCATAGAAAAAAGTACCGATCTATATTTTATAAATAGGTACATATTTAAATGAAGAATCAAGATATTCATATATTAACAATTACATATTTATTAAAAGTAATAAAATTTAAACATATCCTACTAGAATTATCTTCCTTTTGTATGAAATTATATATATTATATACCCACATGCATCATATTAAACGTTCCAATTTTGAGTATCATTAAAGTTGCATGAGATTTTGCAGATTTATCTTATTCATATACATATATAAATTGTCACAATTTACCTATTGGGAATCCCTGAATGTTAGCTTCTTTGTCCTTATTAACCAGAAATATATTTTAAAATATTCTAGCTTTCCTCCAATAACATCTTGATCTTGTGTCCACCCCCGAAGTATAGATTCAGCTACATTTTCTTGACCATAATGCATAATGTTATTTATAGAGACTAAAATCTAGGTGTTGGAGGTGCATATAAGATTCATCCAAATAAGTTCCGGTGCTGAGGAGGATGACATTATTGCCAAACCAGTTTAGTAAAAAAAAAAAAAGATTTTTTTTAAAATTAATTAATTTATTTTGCTGTGTTGGGTCTTCGTTTCTGTGCGAGGGCTTTCTCTAGTTGTGGCAAGCGGGGGCCACTCTTCATCGCTGTGCACGGGCCTCTCACTATCACGGCCTCTCTTGCTGCGGAGCACAGGCTCCAGACGCACAGGCTCAGCAGCTGTGGCTAACGGGCGTAGTTGTTCCGCAGCATGTGGGATCCTCCCAGACCAGAGCTCGAACCTGTGTCCCCTGCATTAGCAGGCAGATTCTCAGCCACTGCGCCACCAGGGAAGCCCCCCCAAAAAAAGATTTTTAAAAACAAAAACTTTTTTAAGGTCTCAAGTTCATATATGTAGTTTATATTTATTTAATGCTTACTTCTATGGCAGACAACGTTCTAAGTGTTTTAAAATATGTTAACTCACTTCATCCTCATAACCAACCTATGAAGTATTATGCTGTTAAATGTAAACACATTTTACAGATGACACCTCTTATTTAACTCTAATAGTACTCCGTCTTTTCCTTATATAAATATGTTTTATATTCATTTTATGGCATACTCATTTTGATTTTAATTCCTTTCTCAAACAATAATTATATTGTAATCTTTCAAAAAATATTTTTGTTTGCTTCAACAACCATCATTTTATAATCAATATATTAATACCTATGTGTAAAACGAAAATAAATACTGGGATAAAAAATAAGTATATAATCATTCTGCATTTATTCTCTTTGTTTAAATTAGTTAATAAATCACTTGCTTAATTTTCCTTATGGAAATTTAAGAGCTTAAGGCACATTAGGTCTCCTTCTAGATCTAGAATTTGGGGATTTATAGTACTTTTGGTATGCAATTATTTTTTTCTTATCATATTTTCTCGTTTATTATACCTTTTTCCTTTAATTAAAAAAAATTAGACAATCTATAGTTAGGACCTGGAAAGCTACATTTTCTAAATAATCTTGAGACAGGACATGGATGACTGTGGCTGTTATTAAAAGCTGAAACTATCATCATAGATCCTGGTTTTTGAAGAGAATGGTGATTAGGAAATGAGTGTTGGCACTTTTATCTGTTGATGCAGCAATAATAAAAGATATATCTAATGTATTCTAAGTGTAAAATAAATTTAGTTTCTTTAAAGTTTTGTTCCTATTCACTTGTCACTCAGCATATTAACAAGTGTATATTTATATAACAATTATTTTGATTTACTAATATATTTGATCTTAACCTCATTCCAAAGGTGATTTATTTGACTTGCCATGTAAAATCATATACCATAAAGGATAAATATGTAAATTAGTAAATACAACATCAGGAAAAAAGTACATTTCATCATAATAGGTCAAGATAGTATAAGCCATATGTCTCATAATTATTATGGTCAAGACATAAATATTTCCTTGGGACTCCCAGTAGTCAGAGAAAAAGGAGAAATACAAACATCTAAAGGATTTTTGTTTGACAAGAATATTTTTTCTTGACATTTAATTCTCATAGAAATTTCTCATCTGAGGCTTTATATAGAGATTTTAACATCTCTACATCAACTCAATAGCACATTTAATTAGCCTGACTTAAAACCAAACCAATTTTTAAAATGTAACTATAATTTAATCATGAAGCTATTCACTTTGTTCATTTATAAATCTTTTTTTTTTAATTTTGATTTGAGCAGCTAATGGATTTGAGCAGCTGCTGCTCCTTTTAACCCACCTCTCATATGTCTAAATATCTACCCATGAGGATCTTTCAATTTAAGCTTTCCCTAAATGAATATTTATAAACATGGCTCAGCTTAGTTAATGTTAATAATATACATTAGCATTAATAAATATATATCACATAAGGGTGTAGTAAAAATTAATGAGGTGGAGAAGTTATGTCTGTGAACTGATTTTTAAGCTCAGAAAGAAAGATATAAATAAACACAAAGTTGGAGTATTATTGTTAGTAATGATTGTTACTGGTTATCAATAAGATTATTTTTGACAAGAGTCTATTTTACTCCTGTAGCTTATGTTCATCATGAATATAATTTCCTCACCTAGTATAGTGATTTTTCTTCAGTGACAAGCAAGAATACACCATAAAAAACTTTGTCACTCTATTAGCTTATTACCATGCTGATGAGAATTTTGAATTGATAATGTTACACTACACACTTCTCAAACATCCTTCAGAAATCTAAGGCTCATAACAGTTTCTCCAAAGTTTGGATTTTTAGAAATAATTCATACCAACAAGTCAAACATAAAATGAATCAGAATAAAATCTCCTCATGCTGTCTCTTGCTTCAAAAAGATCTTTATATGCCATCCAGTAAATTGATAATTCATATCTAAATTCAAACATATTGCTTTTCAGGGCATTTAAGATGATGTAGATCCAGAATATTCCATTAGTTTTCCTTGAAGCAGTTGATTAAAATAACCCCCTTAACTCTTTGAGGGATTATATGATTTTTGTAGACTTTGTATTTAAGCAGTTTAATTTAACCTTTCATTTTCAACTAAAACTCAAAAATTACTTCTCTAGTTTTTTCTTAACTTTTTCCCCTAAAGTAAAATTGACCCTAGACTTTAAAATCACATTTTACTAGCATTTAACATCTAATGAAATTATTTGAATAATTGCTAACTCTACAGTATATTCGAAGCTTTATCCCATTAGTCTATGAGGTTTAGTTCATAATAAATTTATTAAATTATTTGAATATTAACCTGGATGAGTCACTCTGGCATGGATGATTTTACTAATTATAAAATTATCTGATTTTATTACAAGAGAAGTTATTAGTTTGTAATTTTGTCTTCTATAAACAAAGCAACACTGTTTTACTTTTATAAAACCATTACTCAAAGAATATGGTTTAAGTTTTCCTTTAAAATGACAATTATTCTGATCATAATAAATATGGTACCTGTACCATATACCTCTTGGGTATGGTACCATATGACCCCTTGACAAACTATAGTATCAATTCTTTGACTCAGATCACAGAAAAAATTTTAATTAAAAATAGTTTCACATTCTGCCGACTACACCACACTCCCCTTATGGTGATCCATAGGCACTTCCCTGGGGGACCAGTGGTTGAGCCTTTGTCTTCCAATGCAGGGGGTGCAGGTTCAATCCCTAGTCAGGGAGCTAAGATCCCACATGCCTTGTGGCCAAAAATCCAAAACATAAAACAGAAGCACTATTGTAACAAATTCGATAAAGACTTTAAAAATGGTCCACATCAAAATAAAATCTAAAAATATTTAATTTTATGCTTTAAAAGAAAGTTATGAGTGAATCAAAGTGGAAATCTGTGGCCGATTGTCCTCAAATAATTAATTCTTAATTTTATTTAAAAATTTGCAAGAGTTGTGTTTATTAAAATTCATCCAAACACATATTTTCATTATTTATGGAAATCATGAATAAGTGTCCACATGTGAGAGATACAGTGAAATGGCTTGACCTCGGGTACAAGAGCTCCTCTCAGTGATCTCAGTGCTCTGCTTCTAGTTTTTAGAAATTCAGAAAGGCAGTTCTTCACTCACATTGTGTGAAGTAACCCAGAAAGACCAGGATCAGGGAGCATATAAATCCTCTGACCCTTAATGCTCAAGCCCATTTACCTAATTCATTGTTCCCTAATCCTTAGCAGAGTGTCTTTAGAGATCTTTTCCCAGCACAAAAATCCACGGTATAAAAGTACAATGGAATTTAAATCTCACTACTAGTGTCCCTTTTACTTGATAAAATAGCAGTTCCATCTCAGGACATTCTATAGTCCTGATGAATAGAAAGATACTAATATACAACAAGAAGCATAAACAAAGGGGCAGATATGAGTCTTTTCTAAATTTATTTTCCTCCAAAAAATCTTTTATTGAGGGACAAGTCCAAGTGAATATGTATTACACAGTCTAGAGTTCTCATAACCTGACTGCCATTTCCACACATTGCTACTCCTCATGTATAACAATAGATGGATGGATACATAGACAAATAGAGGTGTGGATGTATAGATGTATATATGTATATGTCTGTCTGTCTGTATGTACATAAATGTAATAACACTAACACAGGAATAAGCAGTAATAGTTATTGAACACTTAAAAGCCAGGCAAACTGTTAAATGCATTTAATGCATCATCAACCTCTTTAATCTTCCTATCAACCTTATGAGGGAAGTTCTACTTTTTTTTTTTTTTTTTGCAGTACGAAGACCTCTCACTGTTGTGGCCTCTCCTGTTGTGGAGCACAGGCTCTGGATGTGCAGGATCAGCGGCCATGGCTCACGGGCCCAGCCGCTCCATGGCGTGCGGTATCCTCCTGGACCTGGGCACGAACCCGTGTCCTCTGCATCAGCAGGCGGACTCTCAACCACTGCACCACCAGGGAAGCCCTTATTTTTGACCTAATTTATAAATGAAAAAAAGTGAAGCTCAGGAATGTCGTTATTCTCCCAAAGTCACACAGCTAGTAAATAATAGAACAGCAGCTCCAATTCATATCTAACTTCAAACTTCATACTTATAATCTACCTTGTTCTACCCTACAATGTGCTTAACCATGCAGTTTTTGTTCAGCATATCTGTAGTTGTTTTATTCATAGAACATTTACTCAATCTCTACTCTCTTGGGCATTGTTCTAGAAGTCAAGGAGCCCATAATGAGTATCTCCCCTTGACCTACCAGAAAAATTGCCTACTTGGAACTCCTGCCTACTTCTTCTACTCCTTAACATCTCCCTTCTCCACCCTACCCGAACCCCACTAAAATCCCTATGTATTGTTTTCTGAAATGATATAAAACACAATTATGACTATATTGCCCCTGCATAAATCCCTGATGTTTTACCATAATTAAACAGAAGTTTGTAACTTACCCTTTAAGTTCATAAAGGGCAAAGAGAATCAGGGGGTTGCTCTGGAAATATGTATGCAGACAACTCTGTAGGAAAAGCCAAATTAAGAGGTCATTTTGATAACCTAGGTAAAAAGGACTTGAAGGCCCTGATGTATTGGATATGATAGATATCTGTAGGAGGCTCCAAGATAAACGAGAATTTGCAAATGGCTGAATAGAAAAGGGTGGAAATGTAAAAAGTACGGAGGAGTTAAAATATCAAAATTCGGAGCTTTGATCAATTCAATTGAGCAATACATAATGCTGTTACATAATAAAGTCACACAGAGAAGACGAAAAAGTTTCTGGGAGAATAAAGTGATTTCAGATGAGCTAGTTTTATTCTGATTTTCAGAAGAAAATACCCAACATTTAAAAATAGTGGTTGACCCTCAGGAAAGGCAGGCAGGAACAGAACATATTGAGAGACTCAATGAAACCATAGGGATGGTACTGAGCCTGCGCGTCTAGAGCCTGTGCTCCACAACAAGAGAAGCCACGGCAATGAGAAGCCTGAGTACTGCGATGAAGAGTAGACGCCGCTCGCTGCAACTAGAGAAAAAGCCCTCGCAGAGAAACGAAAACCCAACACAGCCAAAAATAAATAAATTTGTTAAAAAAAAAAAAAGAATCCCCTTCTGAGACTATAAGAAGAATTATTTATTAGGAGATGCATACACATTTTCCCTAACATTGCAATAGAGAATCAAAGCAAATAAGACAGTTTATGCAGAAACATTTTATAAATTATAAAGGTCTACATAGATTGTAGTTAGTGAGATTATTACTATATTTAAAATGTATATTAATACCTATAAGGTTATTAAGGGATATAATTGATATTAATATCAAAACAGGTATTGATACTCATTTTAAAATTAGTAATATCTTTATATACTATTTTGCTTGTTATTGGTATTATATGTCATATTTTAATAGATATCTAAGACAAACTAAAGTATTTCAGACAAATATTGAAAAGTTGCCCTTTTTAATGTAACTTTACATATGTCCCTGTCTGCAGACAGAAGAAAATTCTGACTTTCTTTTCTAAACATGATTCTAGAAATCCAGCAACATTTCTCTACTGATCCTGGTAGCAAAGAAAGTTTTCTAATTATTCCATGGCCTCATTGGGTTGCAAACATAGTCGAGAATATAGTGATAGAATTTGTCAACCTAAGCAACAAACTTTGCTCTTAAGTTCTTTGAGAATGTATGTGCAAATGTTACCCTATTTTAGTTGTCAACACATACGGTGTCTACCTGATGCCACTGCTATTACTCATGTCAAAAGATCTAGAAATAGTAGTTTACTTTTTCAGTCAGTTTTGAAAAATCTTGTTTTTCAGCCCACCATAAGAAAAAAGTGCTTACCTACCAACTCTTAATACGTAAGTGAGTTTAAAGAATTATCTTCCTTAAATAGTTCACAGGAAATTAAATAGCATTTTAAAAGAATCACATCTGTCACATTACATTATTTCTTGTATAGAATACTCTGTGGCAGTGTTTTTTTTTTTTCATTTAATTTTGTGAATTTTGTATTTTAGAGATTTATTGCAAAGTTACTTCTTAAATTATTCTCTAAATATTTTTGATCTTAGTGGATTCACCCACTTTCAGAGGTTAAAAAAATCAAGGCTGACATTTGCTCATAAAATAAATAATATAATGAAAATAACTGTATTTACAAATTTGAACATTTACTTTAAATGTTAGATATTTGTATAGTATTTACATTGATATTTAACTATATAAACATTAATAGCATTTAATTACAATGTTAATAATAATAATAGCTAAGATTTATTGATTATTCAATCATAAACAAAAATCCCATGAGTTAGGCATTATCCACATTTAAACATATTGAACATTAGGAAACTGAAGGAAGTAATTCACTTGACATAGTTAATAAGAGATGAAACCGAAATTCAAGTCTTATTTATCTAACTATAGAACTGGATCCTTTAATAAAATAAAAGGAATAATAATCCCCTAATGTTTGTAGAGTTTTGCATGTGATATCACATTGAATCACCTGAACAATACTGAGGTTATGCTGGGTGGTCTCATGACCTCTAATTTTGAGATCAGAAAATTGAAATGATAAAGGTCATATATATACTACTTGTGACCATACAGCCCAGATTAAAAATGAACTTCATACATGTGATACAGCCATGTACTTAGGCACATTCATATCATCTTTGCTTTTAGTTTATACTGCAGTGTTTTCACACAAGACCACTCCTTGGTTTATTCTATCCTAGGAGCTTATTTATTCAAACTGATTATTCCAAAACAATGCCACACAGAGAACATGAACATCAACTGCTTTTACTCTAATGTTATTGTTTCAATAAATCAAGTGATGCATAATTTCATATTATACTGAGGACTTCATGTTGGTTTTTATTAATGTCCAGGTGAAACTCAAAATAGCCCTAATCATGGGGCTTCCCTGGTGGCGCAGTGGTTGAGAGTCTGCCTGCCCATGCAGGGGACACGGGTTCATGCCCCGGTCCGGGAAGATCCCACATGCCGTGGAGCGGCTGGGCCCGTGAGCCATGGCCATTGAGCCTGTGCGTCCGGAGCCTGTGCTCCACAACGGGAGAGGCCACAACAGTGAGAGGTCCACGTACCACAAAAAGAAAAAAAAATTAGCCCTAATTATAAGAGAGGTAAAAAAATTGTATTCACTCAGTTCTACTATCGATATCATCAGGTCACATTTGATCAGAAGTTACATGGAGACCATGGAGATTTCAGTAATGTGGTCTAGAGCTTATCTTCTAAAATAAGCCTAATTCAGTTTACTGCAATTGTATCACGTTAGAAGGCCCAGACTTAGAAATTTGGGATATACGGATATTCTACTTTAGTTCAATCTGTTTTCTAACACCTGAAGTTTATAGCTACTGCTACTAGTCCTAAAGTAAAATCCGTTGAATAACTAACAATACCAAGATGTATTTTTCTACTTTCAAAATTAGTTTTAGATGCGAGCTTTAACTGCATTCGAAATTTTATGATTTGAGTTTTCATATTTTAGAAGTACTAGTAATATAAAATCTATAACATAATTTAGTTACATACAATGCAGTTTCCCTAACATAATCTGGATGGCACTGTAAATATGGATAAGGCTAAATGAGTATTTAAATATAAAGCATAAAATTTAACTGTCAACCTAATCTTGTTTACCTTTACAACCCTGACACTTCTTCATCATTTTGAATAATGAGATTTTCTTTGATGTTGCCAAATATATTTCAGCATAAATAGAACAGGACAAATACAATATTTCAATACATACATTTTTTACATGGTCTTGTTGAACTAGAAATACCTGTCCTTGCCCAGGGTCCACTGAAACTCCTCTGCCACAAAATGATATCCTTCATCTTTGCTTATAACAGATGTTATTTATTCCTCCTGGCATCTGCCATGGAGAAAAATTATCATCTCTCTATAAAACTACAAAACAGAATTGCTTTTTCTTATTCATAGATTATGCAAACTTTGTAGGCATATCTCATTCTCAAAGTTTACAACCTTGCACAAGGAGAAAAAAAAAGAACAAAAAAGCTCATGTACATTTTAACACAACCCCATACTAAATTTTAACTTTCCTAATTATCTTTCTTTTAAAATGAAATTTAAAATATATTTCATTATTTAGTTTAGAAAATAATTATTGATTAATTATTTAACATATATAACTAGTAAATGAGTCACTAGTAAATGGCAGTGACAGAAAAAATACAGGGGCAGGCAGATGATTCAAATCCTTTAAAACGATTTTAGAGAAAAGCAGCTCAATGGACATTCTACTCTTACACAAATATAATAGCTCGTTAGAGAAATTTTCACCCTCTAAGACCTCATTTAGCAACTGAGCTGGTTTTTCTTAATAGCATAATAAAGGCATGTAACCTGGTGATTCAATTTACCCTAATGATGATGAATGCTAAACGTTGATGTGCAGATACGTGTGTTTGGTTAAGAAGTGGTTTTGCTTACACTAAAAAGACTGAATACTCATCAAGGCCATAAAATTGTACTACTTTATAAAGTATTAATCATAATAAAAATTAGGAATCAACATTAGCATAAGAAAGACAATTGAGGGTTAGGTTAGCTGGGGGCCCTTTATTGTGTTTGAGATATATCTATCCTTTTACAACTGCTCTCCTAGAAAAGGATAAGGTAGAAAGTATGTTAGTTGTTTTTCTTTCATCAGAGTGGAGCCTTATATAATGAGAGATGGGATAAAGAAGCTTCTTTGCTATGCTTAGAAGGACTAAGTCAGTGAGTGCAGTTACAGGGTTGGGAGTGGAGAAACTGAGTAGTAGATTTATGGAAAACAAGGAGGAGAGATTTTCAAGGGTTTGTTAACCACATCAAATTCCATTGAGTTATTTGCAGGTAAAATGGGCAAAGTAACTGCATCTGTCAATTAAGAGAACACTGTTGAATATAAGGACAGCACTTCCATTAGAGGAGTGAGGTAGAAGTTAGTATATGGGATGTCAAGACGTGAGCATATGGTAAGAAATTGGACACAAACATTTGCTTCTTTAAAAATTAGGCAGTGGATGGATAGTGGAATTTATAATGATAAGAGGGTCGGAAGGTACACATAGTAAATCCTATATTCTACTGAAAAAAATAATTTGAAATGGCTTTTATTCCTCAACAGTGAAATGCACGGGTGTTCTTCTAGCTTCATCTTTCTCTTCCTTTTACATCCAATTAATTTGAACAACATCAGAGTCTCCTGACCATATTTAAATTGAGCATTTATTCCTGAAATAGTCTTTCAGTGTCAGTACTGTACAGAGGATAGGTTCTTCTTTGAATTATACTCATATGCCAATGCCAAAATTTACAAACATTTCATCTTCATCCCATTTGAGATTTAGTAAAATATCCCTGAGAGCTCAAAATTTTATCTTTGCAGAGAGAGCCACAGTAGAAATGCTGGCTGTGATTTGAGTCACCAACTGCCTGACAATGTCACTTACAGCCCTACCCTCACATTTCTTTTGATTTGATGCTCAGATAGCTTAACAGCACTTAATCCCTAGATCAGCATTTCACCTATATGTGCCTCATTAGTTGGAGAGAATTTACTTTTACATGACACATTCTTTAAAGTCACTGCCGCCTACCTCATTGCTTATTGAGCATCTGTTTTCTTTGTTCTGTCCCTATTCTGTCCCTGTCCTGTTTTTCACTATGTGTAGGTATTCCCAAGTTTTGGGCAACTTCATCTCTATCTCTTTCAATCTCTCTCTCTCTCTCTCTCTCTCTCTCTCTCTCTCTCTCTCTTCCATCTCCATAAACTACCTCAGACACTGTCTCTTTTTCAACTATTTTCCTTATGCAGGATAAATTCATATCTCCTAAATCCATGTCTTTATTTCTAATATCTAGTACTACATCACTTAATGAATATCTCATTCAGCATCATAATTCTAATTCACCTTCTTTTCTATAAAAATCTTCTAGGCTATGAATTTCTCTATTGTAAATCGTACCAATGGTGCCAAATTAGAAAACTTGAGACCATCTCTGATTGACCCTCCTTGTTATCCTTTATCCCCATATCCAATCAATTTCCAAGTAACTGTCACACATTGATCATTTTCTTACCAAAGTGCAACCACCCTAGTTGAAGTCTTTAATGTACTTTTTACCTGGAACATTGTGGTAGCTTCCTGATTCGTTTTGTCATCTCCATCCTCTCAAATCACCCCTTGTGTTCCTACCTCAATTCTTATCAAGACTCCCCTCTGCTGTTACCATCAGTGTTCCACTGAGTCCTAAAATAAAAATTAAAACCCACCACATCTGGACTCAAGCAATCTTTCCAGACACCTACTCTCCTATTTTTGTACATATTTGTTATTTTACTGCAGGGAATCTGTAATATCCCTTCTTCTCTTTGCTTCATACTGTTATGCTGACCTGGAGTGCCTTCTTATTTCTTGATTATTGACTTCTCAACTCTCCTTCAAGTTATAAACTACATGTTATGTTTTCCATAAGTTTTTCCTGATTCTTCCCAGAGTGCAGTGACCTCTCTACAATGACAGATTCTTTGTGCTTTGTTTATGTGACTTGAAGTCCAAAAATCTGGGTTCAAATAAAAACTCCTAGCAGAAAAACTTGGGGCAAGTTACAGATTGTTTTCTCATGTGTAAAATAGGAAAACAAACAAACAAACCACAGACTATGGTTCTGATGTCACAAAGCCTCATTAAGGTCTTGTTATCGTTTTTGCTTAGAATGCTCATTCTCTGGATCTTCCCAAATCTCCCTGTTTCTCAGCTCTAATGATATTTTCCTCAATGAAGCTTACTCTGAACTCTGTAACTGATTAATTTTAAAAATGTACTTATTGTCCATTATGACATTAGTGTGTCATTTGCCTCTAAGTTTCTGGAATTGCATATAACATCAATACGTTAGCAAACTAATAAAAAAAGGCAAAAGATCTCATCTGTGTTTATTATACAATGATTCACATGGGAAAGTGTACACTCTTCTCTTGAAGCAGTTTCATACACCACAATTATTTGTCTCCACTGAGACATAAATGCTTCAAATATTGTGATAATATATGTGAATCCTTAAGAATAAACACAATCATTGGCATAAAATAAACATGCATTAAGTTAATAGGAGAATACCAGTTACAACAAGTGGAATCAGCTTCCTCTACCTTGGTTTATATAACAAATCTTAGTAAAATCAATTTTGTGCCAGGTATTGCAGTAGGCGTCCTTCCATCTCTTTATTGGTCTTCAGATGTCCCTTTTACTTTTATACCCTCTCTGCACTCTTCTCACCTCTGTCCTTCAATAGTATATTATACCTTGCTGTAGTGTTGCAATTTTCATATGGACTATTATATATTTTCACTATAAGAATACAAATACCTAAAAGGTTGAGACAAAATCTTTGAATCCTTAAGAATAAAAACTGTCACTAGGACATAATAAACATATACTGGATTAACAAAAAAATGCAAAGTACTAGAAGAAGAATTTAATAACCTCTCTATATACTGAAGAAGTGAAAATTATAGTAATATAGTCTCTAAACAAATTATTTCATTTTACCAGGAGAAAATATTTGACTTAGAGGTTTATAATTATAACCATATTAATGTATCAAAATGAATATAATCTGATATAAAATATTTGAGAAATGATGTGTAAATATAATTTCATATAAGGGATTGAGAAAATATGTATTTTAAGTAATCTGAATAATCATTTACAATGAAGCAGGAATATCAGAATCTTTAGGTAAAAGTAGCTAAGATAAATTACATTTATCACATAATTACCAAAATTTTTCCTTCTAAAATACAAAATAATAATTGTTATTTGCCTAAGCCACCTGGAAGTCTTTTACAGCCCATTAATTAACAGCAATGTGTGATTAGTTTATTGCATTTTCCACAACTCATTAGATCTGGGCTTATATGTAGTTGTAGTTCGCTTTGGTTTCACTTGTTTTAATTATTTTTGATGATTTAAGACAATAGCCATATGGATTCAAGGTTTGATAGTTTTTTTCCTGCACCATACCATAGTGGAACTATTATTGTTCTTATTTATATATTTATTAAAATGCAATAGTTTTTCTTGAGAATTTGCTACTGGTTTTCACATTACAGTGTCATAGCTCAGTAGTTTCACACATTAGTAGCATCTAAGAATATGTGAGGGTGGATATTCTAGCTTTGGGAATGTTCTGACAATATAATTTTTATTAAAAAGCAACGTGATCTCACAGACTATTTGGGTGGTTTCCAAGTGGCTTGTTATTAGTGGTCTTGCTCTGAAGTGCACTTCTGAGGATAGAAAACCAATAAACTGTTCTTTTTTCAGGAACTCAAAGAATTTAGGGACTTGCACAGCTCAACAATTTCCTTTGCACATTTTGTAAGGGTAATGGTTCCTTCTCCTGGGTTATTAGTATTTGCTCCATTTAAAGTAAAATCTTATCATTTATTAATTACCTACATTGTGCCTGGCACGTTGTTAGGTGTTTAACATATATAATTTTAATTCTCAGTATCACTCTGCAAGAAAGCTATTTTTATTATATAAATAATTTGCTACTGAGAAAATTGAGGCTCAAAGAAGTCTAGGTTGTTTTCCATGGTGTTTAAAGTCTTCTCCAAATTCAGGGTACCTGTCATCCTGTTGGATTTAAGTTTTTTGGACACTTGTCCCTGATACATACATCTTGTGCCTCCTAACCACTCAATACCACCATCAGAGCTGAAGTTCAGGAGCTAGTACTAAAATGAGTCAATTTTCTATTTTTCTGTGAATCAGAATCAGGACTTTTAATTTGCTGCCATGGTCATTTGTAGGGGGTCTTACCAGTTGGATTCAGCCCATGGGTACTAAGACCAGGTTGTATTTCAGCTGCTTGGGCTCCCCTCCGCTGTGGACATGTTTCTTCCCCCAGTGGCACATGGTAGTGCAGCATTTATCAGTCCCCACCACAGCTTCCTGTAGCATCTGTGTAAAGGAATGTGGTTGCTTGGTGGGACAGAAATTCACAGATCACTGGGAATTGTGCAGATATTTGGGGGCTTTTACAATTTTACGTGGGTAGAAACCACATAAGGCAATGCAATTGCCACATAGAACATATTGAAGAGGGCTCCAATCCCAAAGGTCATACAGATATTTAGAAGTAAACCTGGGATTCCACCCCTGATCTGGGTGACTCCAAAGCTTGTGTCCTTTCAACTAATTCTCTCTTCTAAAAAAATTCAATACGCATCTTCCATCTTGCAGTCAGGATCACCGTTTTCTAAATCCAAGAGCTATAAAAAGAGACTGCCCTCTTGCCTTTCCCACCCTTAATACACTTTTGCTTTTAGCATGGTGAGGAAGCAGCATAAGGGTGGGGTTTTAAATAAACATGCATTTGTTGAGCACAAACTGTGTGCCAGCATCATATTGGTTGCGTTTTGGAGAACTGGTGTATTAGTTTTCTTTTCCTGCTGTGACAAATGACCACAAATTTAGTGTCTTAGATAGCACGCATTCATTATCTTTCAGTTCTGTAGGATAGTCCAACATGGGTCTCAGTGAGCTAAAATCAAGCACTGGCAGGGCTGCATTCTTTTCTGGGAGACCTAAGGAACAATCAGTTACCTTGTTTGTTCCAGTTTCTAGAGGCTAACTAAATTTCTTATCTTGTGACCCCTTTCCTCCCCCTTCAAAGCCAGCTGCACAACATCTCTCTGACTGCTTGGGGCATCACCTCTGAATCTCTGCTTCTGTCTCCATTCTCTACTTATCAGATCACTTTTGATTACATTGCACCCACCTGGATAACCCAGGAGACTCTCCTTATTTTAGGGTCAGCTGATGAGCAACCTAATTACATGTACAACTTTAATTCCCTTTTCCATGTAACCTAACATGTTCACAAATTCCAGGGTTCACATAAAGATAAATTTGGGGGAATATTATTCTGCCTACCACATGGAGAAAGAGGAAACACCCAAGATACACCAGACATGGTATACAAGATAACACTCAAAAAGCGTACATGAAACAGAGAACAAAGCATCGTGTAAGAAGTCATAGCTAAAGTCAACAGTTAGTGAAAATTTATTATATACCAGGCACTCTGCTCAGTGCTTTTCATACAGTGATTGTTTAACTTTACAAAGCAACTTTTAAAGACAAGAAATACTGATCCTATTTTGATAAAGATAAACAGACTTAGCTTGCCCAGGTTCTCCCAGATAATAAGTATCAAAAGGGGATTTAAATTTAGGTTTCTAATTTCAAAGTCTGTGATCCAATTTATAGAATATTCATATCATGCAGCAGAATTTATAGCAAGATGATTCCAAGTCAATGTACAGTGCTGAAAAATGTACTGAATATGTAGTTTGCAGAAAAACAGTGAAGGCCAGCTAAAACGGATGAAGAGAAAATAGCATCACAGGAAGTGGTAAGTGGCACAATATGAGGTGGAGAAGGAGATCAATTGTCCTGGGGCATGTGATTGCTTGCACTGGGGAGCCAGGGAGATACATATTCATAGGGCAAACAAGGGGGATTTTGGCTGTTCTGAAATCTCTTGAGCACACACTTGAACTGACAAAGAAGAGGGGACACCTTTAGCTCTTAAATAAGTGAGAAACATGATGAGATCATGTTTTAGGGACATTAGTTTGAACAATATTAAGGATGATCAGGAAAGAAGAGAAGAGTAAAAATAGAGTTAAAAATGCCAACAAATGGTTGCGGTGATTTCAACACTAAATGACATGGGACTTTCAGAGCAAGGGTCCGGTGACCAATAATCACCCTACAACAGCCTCTTTATTGAGCACGAATTAACTTATCTACACAACATCTCAAACTTAATATTTTGGAAACTTATTTTGAAAACTTTTATTTTACCTGATAAAACATCGTTTCAAGGAAATTTAAGAGGTTAATTTTCTCCATAATTTTCTCTAGGTTTAGGTCTTTAAATGTTTACATAGGATTTCCACATACATTTTCATATCTGGGCCTGTGAATTCAATGAAGCACGGAGTGTCATAGAGGTTATAGAGTGATAATTGAAACAGAAATTGATTTGTCAAAATCCAGTGATGATTTCAATCCTGACTTACTGCAAAGACCTTGCTCTGTCTTCTGCAGATGTTGGATAGTAGATAAATACAAATTTTAAAAATTTAAATGTTAGTATACCTTACATGAGAGAGATCCTGAATTTTATTTCTTTCTTATGAAACGGGCATAATCTTAAACTTTGATTATTCACATAAGAACTTTAACAACCCTAAAAATTACCTCTTCAACCATCTACTCCTTAAATCTCTTTTCCATCTGCCAAAATTGCTATCTTATTCTCTTCCTCAGAACAGCAACATTCATTATAAATACACAGCTGAAATCTCCTCATTTCTTCAAACTACACACCAGAAAACAAGATCAGCAGCTGAAACTTCCTGACAGGGCAAAACGTGAGGAATTAATAATACATGATCAATTGATCTGGACGGAGCAGAGCGGAGCTTAGACCATGTCTCCTTGATTTTCATGGAATTTATCTCTATTCAGTTTTCTTCTGTATTTAAGCTATTAAATTCAGATCTATGTGGCAAAGATGATTAGAAAAGTGTAACTACTCCCTTAGGGATCTATTTTTAAATGTCACAATTAAAATTTTCCAGAAAGTTTCAAGTAATTTTAGCCTCCGGGCTGATGCAAAATATTGAGCAGTGCTGTTAGCTTCAGGATGCTATCTGGAAATGGAAATGCTGATTTACCCTCGTCCCCTGCCATGCTACCTAATTGGAAGACAGCACTCTCAGTGGTAGATATGCTAATAAGTGATTTTGCCAGTGGAACTGGGAATGGCATAGTAAATGGCTTTGTAGCAGGAAGGGGAGAGATGGCATTTTTTTGTTCCCAACAGAGAGTGAAAAGTATAATCATCCAACCTCCAAGTTCATAATTCATCTGTGAGAGGTAACCTTACTCTTCCAATCCTTACTGCTTACCCCCAGCCAAAGACCTTCAATATGTGTTTGACAACAATGATGAAATCTGAATAATAGAAAGGAAACTCTTCTTTTAGAGGAAGCCGCCTTGGGATATTATTAATGTAATTTGAATGTTTTAAACATTAACTAGATGTGATAAAATATGGCTAAACTGATAAAAGAACAGAATTTTTTCATGGCAAAATCAGAGATATATTTATTGTTACTTTGTAAGCAATCAGACTAATACTGTTAATCACCAGGTTTAGTCAGAAGTGAACATGCTACCATCAAGTGTTTAGACATAGATCTCTGGGTCAGAAAATTGAATTTAAATTTCAAGTGGCAACTTTTATTCCGGCCTTTTTTCGGTAATTAAACAAATGGGAAGCTCCTTTCAGGACAAAAAAAAAAAAAAAAAAAAAAAGATGATTCCACACACCTTTCTATATAAGTATAGAAACAGGAGTGACTTACCTGTTAACCTCCTATACTTTTAGAAGAGATTCAATGACTTTATTAGATTCGACAAGGCTTACCTGGTTTCTCAAACTTGTCAGTGTCATAGCAATAACATATAAATTTGAAGTGAATGTATTTGAAATGATTATTTAGGTTCTTAAAGGCCAACTGCATTCTTTCTTTAGGGACTGACCTAACTAGTTAGAACTAGCCTAGATTGTCTTTAAAACATGGGAACACAGGTTATAAAGCTTAATTTTTTGTAAGTAGTAACTTACTAACAACAGGAGCAAAGCAACCTTAAAACTACTGAGTATAAGAAGCTACCAAAGAATTTTAAAATTATATGCCATTAATATTAACCCCTTGAGAACAGAACAAAAGAGAATATACTCTCTAAACGTTAAATGATAGGTTCAAATTCTTAAAGAAAATATAAGTACAAAGGAGAATAGTTTTCAGTTTATAGAACACTGTTAACCTACTGAATTTGTAACTAGTAGACATTTTAAAAATCACACATCTTCAATTCCTTAATGAGAAGTGTAGATTGATTAAAATACAGACCCTGATTAATAAAATCATTATTCAGATGATCTTAACATTAGCCAGCCTGGATCTGGATTGCTTAAATTACAAATAATTGCTGATCTTAATTGTTATTAACTTAGAAAAAGATTTTCTTCTTTCAAAATTGATCATCAGCCTGGTGTTAAGAGCTGGAATTTTGATCTTGGTGCAACAAACACAGAGGTGTTTCTATCATAGCCACAACTATCCATCATGAGCTTAATGTCAAGCACTGGGAAACATGTTTCATATACATTTATGGTCTAGGGAAAAAGAATGACATATACACAAAGTTGAGGAGAGAGGAAATACAATAAAACTTTTGTGGATTTATTACCTTTTTTTTTTCATCTGGGACAGCTTTCGATATTTCCACCAATGGAAAAAAACAGCCGGAAAAATTTGCCGTTGAAATTTAGCATTGATTTTCTCATTAAGAGATCTATGTCTACATACCTGATGTTTATTTCTGAATAAACCTAGTGATTGAAATTATTAGTTTTGTTGGCTTACACATTAACATAATAATTATATTTCTGATCTTGCCATGATGTGTAAATACCATTATTTATATATTTAATATAAATATAATATTACTATGAAAGATGGCATAATGATATTAAATAAATTACTTAATGTGTGATTTAACTAACTATTGAAAGATACATAATACTTAGAGACAAACTTGAAACAGTGGTTAGACACAGTAAGATAGGACAACATTTTAAAGGACATACTTGTGAGTACTGTCTTTTTTAAATTCTCATTAACCTGTCATCTGAATAGTCACAAAAGTCTCCACTCGTTTATATAGTAAGTGATTTTATTATTTACAAAAAAAACCCCAAAACTGATAGACAGGGGCTTCCCTGGTGGCGCAGTGGTTGAGAGTCTGCCTACCGATGCAGGGGACACGGGTTCGTGCCCCGGTCCGGGAGGATCCCACATGCCGCGGAGTGGCTCGGCCCGTGAGCCATGTCCGCTGAGCCTGTGCATCCGGAGCCTGTGCTTCACAACGGGAGAGGCCACAGCAGTGAGAGGCCCGAGTACCACACCCACACACAAAAAACCTGATAGACAAATACACTGTGGAATGAAAAAATAACTTGAAACTTTGCTTTTATTTCTCTGCTTTAATGTAAATATGTTTGCTGACTGGTTTCATCTATCAGAGTTATTTTTTTTCATTTGCAATAAAACTATTATAATATGTGTTTGATTTATATATTTCTATTCTGATTTCAAAGGCACAACATGTAATGAAAATATATAAAACAAATAGAGCCATGAACTGTAATATTAAAATATTAAACACCTATTTGAAAGGAAGTTTCTTGCCTCATGCTCTAAGTACAGCTGAGTTTGCTAAACAAGTGTAAGTAAAATATATCACAACTGAAGATAACTTAGAATTAAAAATAAGTCCTGCACTTCTGCTCTCTGAAGATGAGATCTCTAAACTGTTATCAGTAGATCTCATTTTGTGAAAGAGCAGAGGTGATTCATAGGGTCAGTTCGCTTTCTGGTGGAATCATTATTTTTGGTTACATATAGTCTTCTACTAATAAACAAGTTGGGTCTTGAACAAGTATATACCCCAGGTAACATTCAGTGTACAAGTAACATGTACCAGTTTCTCAAAACATTCAACTTAAAGTCTTATTTCTGCTTTTATATCTGTCATATGACTCTTACAAACAATCTTAATACTGTGCCCTTTATAAAATTATTGCATATTTGAGATTAAAGATTTTCATAAAACACCTAAAAAAGAAGAGTAATCAAAAATAACAAACTATATACTAAGGAACAATATAGTCTGGCTTAATAGCATATTTTGGTAGCATGCAATGTAAATTTGATATTCTTCTTTATTTTTAAACCTATAAAATAAAATACAGACACAAAACAACAAAGAACATTATAACTTAATGAGTTATTATAAAGTGAATTCCCTTGTAACTATCACCCAGAACAAGAACTAGAACTTTGTAGGTGATTCCAGAAGTTGTGCCTCATCCCAGTTTCAAACCTCTCTCTCTATACATAAAAAAAAAAAAAAAAAAAATTATTAAATGTTTACTTCCTTGAGTTACCTTAGTTTTGTCACCAATGTATTTATCCCTATAGCTTGGTTTTGCATACCTTTAAAGAAGATATGCCTTTTTAGTTCTCTTTTCATCCTTTTCCTTTACTTACAAGTCAGCTGCTGAAAAATCTAGGTCATTTGACCTGGAGAGTTTCCTACAGTCTGGAATTTTCTGATTGCACACTCACAATGCAGTTCAACATGTTGCTGGACCTTCTGGATTTCCCACAAATTGGCAGCTGGATCCAGAGGCTTGATCAGACTGAGGTTTGATTCCTTTGATGGTGGTGGTGCATTCTTTCCACAGAAAGTAAACCATGTTTGGTAGCCTTTTGTGCTGTTAGTAGTTCTTGATGAATGGTTTCTATATCCATTAATACACTGAATTTTCAAAATGATAATATTCTAAATCTATCCTTTATATGTTATTTGTTAGTTGGAATGCTTTAATAAAGAGACACTCCCTTCTTCTTTGGTATTAGTTTACCTAATGGTAGAATTCATACTGACAAAGCAGGATAAATATTTGATTCTTTGCCTTTATTTAATTGCCAAATTCCAAGTTAAGAAGTTGGTTCTCTATCATTCGTTGAAGATAAACAATTAGTTTTTTGATAACAAAGGAATTAATGAATTTAAACATATTGATATAGTTCAACCAATTGCAACTATTATCATTTTTGAACCTTAAATTTCCCTGTTTTGGCTAGTGGAAGTCCCCTCAAGTTGGCTCCTGGCGTCTTTCAATATGATCCTAACTGTGACCATCTGGTATGACAAGCCCCAGATCTGGAGCTGATCATTTCTCCTAATGTGCTCTGATTTCTTTTACTGGAAATTATATATCAAGAACACCAAGTGGGGGAGGGATAAATTAGGAGTTTGGGATTAACATATTCATACTACTATATATAAAATAGATAAACAACAAGGACCTACTGTATAGCACAGAGACCTATACTCAATATTTTGTAATAACTTATAAGAGAAAATAATCTGGAAAAGAATATCTATCTATCTATCTAGCTAGCTAGCTATATCTATCTATCTATATATATATACATATGTATGAATCACTGTGCTGTACACCTAAAACTAATACAACATTGTAAATCAACTATACTTCAATTAAATTTTTTTTTAGATCATAGCACTGAAATGGGAAAACCTGATGACTTCATCCAAATCAACGGGAATTAAAAGTACATGGGACTGAATGAACTGATAAATGTGATTTATAACCTAAAAAAGAAAAAGAACATAGGTTACTAGAAGCACTCATTACTACAGTATTAGTAAGCATAAAATATCTCATGAGTAGATCACACTGATACTTACAATCCAAATCCAGGATTGTAGTGCTTTTTACTTAGCCTTTTCTGAACAACAACTTATCTCTTCTTCCACGTTCAGAATCCCAGTTCTAACTGCTACTGGGGATGATAGAATTAGAATAACTCCTAATTATTCATTTACTTCATCCCATATCATACACAAGAGTCTCAGAATAACAATGCTATTGACCCTCAAAAATAATTACTGCGAATAATTTTTCTTTTCATATGTTGGTTCAATTTTGATTTAGTTCATAATTTAGTTGAGTTTGAATCTAGATTTATTCATATATTGAAAGTTGATTATTAGAGAACTTTCTGCATTTGAAGGGGAACAAAGTAGCAAACTATTAATTTTCTTCTATTTGATTATTTTCATGTGCTTCTTTTATTACTACTGGACAATAAAAAGTCATAAATTTTCCTATAACAATAAGGGATTAAAAACTATAAATGTGGCTGAGTATTCCAAGTTTTTTTTTTTTTTTTTTTTTTTTTTTTTTTTTTTTTTTTTTTTTTGCCACGCCATGTGGCTTGTGGACTTTTAGTTCCCCAAATGCGGATTGAATCCCGACCATGGCAGTGAAAAGCTGAGTCCTAACCACGGGACTGTCAGGTGATTCCCCATGTGTATTCCTAGTTTTAACTGCACTATATTCTTATAATATCCCTCCTGCCAAGCTTCAGCTTTCTCAGGTATATGTACTTCTGTGACCTCTTGCATCATTTTATACATTCCAAAAATGTGCTGCATGTAGTACTCAACACATTTCTAATCATTCATTCCAAGTAGTCTCTCTAAAAGTCTGTAAACTCAGATTATCTTCCTTGAATATATACCTGGCACAGAGTAGATACTCACTGTATATCTACCAAATGAATGATTGAATGAATAAATGAAGCTGCTTCCTCATGTTTTAAATAAATGTTAAAATATTAGCTTAGTTTTGTATTTAATGAGCACTATTACAAAAAGACATTCCTATATACAAACATATAATATTTGCTAAGTGATTTTTCACCTAAGAAAAATAAAACTTTAACATATTCTTATTTGATGTCCATTAACACTACTCCCTTTCACCCCTCCAGGCTGGACATTGATAAGGTATCAATAATATCCTGACAAAATTATGAATAGTGAAAGACTCCATATGATCCCTCATTGAAAGAAAGCTAATAAGTTTTGACACCCCTCTCTGATTTTAATATGCATAGTTGCTTTCGTCTAGCCTATCCTGTACTTCTAACTGAGTGCAGGATCCCTGTACCATGTAACCAACTTCCGTAGAAATTCTCCTGGTCTCTTATTCAGGACCTGCATTTGGAACCCTATTTCTTCACCATATTTTGAACTTTTTCTCACTATTATTATTTAGTACTCTTAGGTCCTGACTTATTGCTCTATCTCCTAACTATGCCTTTATTCTCTCCCCTGATATCTTATGATTGATTTTATTCTAATCCTGACATTTGGTTCCCCTCAGTGATTGTGCTTAGAACACAGACTATGTGGTTCTCTTCTCTGCTCTAGGCAACACATGAGACCTATTCAGCTTTATCCTCCACACTATTCTTAAGTCTGGGGTCCCAGTTGCATAAGGAATGTAATGGGGAGATAGTCTGAATACATATATATTTAAATTGTACTGTACAAATAATCATGAAACATTCAAACCTTTTGGTCCAGGTATCAGATAAATAATTTATTTTTCTTGACAGACTGCAGTAGAAGAGTTAAGAATACAATATTTTATAAATGCAGCATTTGATAACAAACTTTCCAATATAAATTATTTCAATGCCACTGAAACTTGTAGTAACCCCAAATAAGGAAGATTATTCGGTTTTACACTGAATTAATGAGACTCAAAGACATTAAGTTATTGTCCAAGATCGCACAGAATATAAGTGGAAGAATATGATTGAACCTCATCACCTTATTCCTACATCAAACAATAAATTTCATATCTTCATCACCAATTATATAATAGTGACCAAACTTCTTAATTTTTGTGTGCCTCAGTTTCTTTTATCCTTTTAAATGATTTTCTATGTTAAAGTGACTTAACTATGTAAACTGCTTTGAGCTCCCAAGGGAAAAAAGAGCTGTAGGAGTGATAATTAGATGCCATGGTATTATAGATGTTTCTAAATGGAGTTGAAAGGTTCATGGAATACATTTTTTTCCATATTTTCATTAATATGGATTTTTAATACCCTTTGGAAGTTAACCTGAAAAGTGTTTTCCTTCTTTTATAACTAAAAAAGGAATTTTATTCTCATTGACTCTGAAATTCTTTATAATAGAAAATGCTCAAGCTTCATGAAATCTAAAAGGGTAGGCAATAGTTTAAATAGATCGTTTGGCCAGTGGACAATTGAACTACTCAGATGGACGTCATTAGAAATAAAAATCTAGTCTTTCAAAGCCATTGGAAATTTTGTTTCTGAATTCAGGTCCACTAGCTTAATAGTCATGTGACCAAGTGGAAACTAGCTCTGCTCATTCAGTCTGCCTTTTAAACTTACTGAAACCAAGTTCTCTGCTCCTAACGGACAGACAAATTCCTTTCTGTGGATTTGGCAGCATTAAAAAAGTCTAACATCAAGGTAATTTTATATTTGCATTTCTAATTAACAGTTTAAAATGAGTTAATTTGTATGTTTATCTTTTAATAGCCTTAATTATTTAAAAAATGTGGACAGTGCTATTTTACCATAGAGAGAAGGCAGGTTTTTTTTTTTTTTTTTTGCTGTATGCGGGCCTCTCACTGTTGTGGCCTCTACCGCTGCGGAGCACAGGCTCTGGACGCACAGGCTCAGTGGCCATGGCTCACGGGCCCAGCCGCTCCGTGGCAGGTGGGATCTTCCCGGACCGGGGCACGAGCCCGTGGCCCCTGCATCAGCAGTTGGACTCTCAACCACTGCGCCACCAGCGAAGCCCGAGAAGGCAGTTTTTCAAATAGCTGAGTCTAGCTTAATTGCTTAAAATTGCATGCAGTAGTAATGTAAAACACCATTATACATGCAGCATTCTACAGTACAGTATCTGCATTGGTATTTCAGACTTTTACTCTATCTATTTGTTAAACTCATCTCAGAACTATTGAATCTGTTCAAATTGCCTATTGACTTTATAAATAATGTGCACCTTTTCCATGTCAGTAAAATATGAATTTGTTTCACCATTTGCCATCAAGAGTCTTGAGAATATGCACAAAATTCTCAACTTCCATTTTATTACTTTGAAGGGTAGGATTCTGTGATATTGCATGGTAATGAATTTCATATTGAGCAGTCTACTTCAATGCAGTCTACCTTAATAATTACTTATCAAGGAGTTCCACACCAGTTATTTTCTGTTAAGTAAGTAGCGTACATTATACATTATACCAAAATATGATGGCATTTAGAATCATAGAACGGAAAGGAACTTTGAGATTTCTTCTTCCAACCCCTTATTTTAGAGGTAAACAAACTTATATCCAAGAAATGCTTTTCTAAGATGACAGAACTGACTGGCCCGAGCTTTGATATTAGAGTCAAATCTCTTGGTTCCTATTTTTGTCTGCTTTCTGCTTTTTCTTTTACGCTGCCTCTCCTCTGTGTTTTGTTGAAAAAGACAAATGAGTTGATTTTACTCTGATTAAGAGAAAACTATTAATGACCTGGTGGAAAAGAACCAAAAGCAGGGATGAATTATTGTTACACAACTTAGAATGTTTTCACATTCTAAACAACAATACAAGCTAGTGTTGACTTACATACAATTAGTGACTATGCATTCTAAAAGAGCAAGGGAAACATGATGAAAAAATAAAAATAAAAAAAAAAAAACCAACACACAAAGAAACACCTTTCTGCCCCAATCCAATATTTTGGTTGTGATTATTTGAGATAATACTTCCAGAAATGCTGGTGATGATGATTGCTGATTAAGTAGTGGGGAAAAGCAGGGACCTAGCTAAATGGAACAGTAAGAAATCTTCCTAAAAGAAAGTTTAAAAACATTTTCTGAAAGTTCTTCTGCCCTGTCAGTATAAAATTCAATTTTTCTTGGTACTGATGAAATATGTCACCAGACCAGATGGTACACATTGGTAGGATGTTGGGAATTTTGAAACTGAACAGGACAGATAAACATAGATGAGATCTGACACCATCCAGAGACTTATAGATGCTGCAGATTTAAGAGACTTCTGTGTTATTTCCACACACAGACTTGGCAAGAATTGCTTTTTACTTTTTAAACTCATGGCTCTGTGTCCTAAAATTTAAAAATACAACTAGCTACCATTTTTTTGAGTTTATTTATGTGCTAGCTGTACTTTAATACTATGAACACTGTATTCCATGTAATGCTCATGACAACTTTACATGAGCTGGTAAAAATTATATATTACAGTGAATTACATAAATTAGAGAGTTTAAGAAACCAGATCAAGATCTAGTAAGTGTGGGAGCTGGGATTTGACGCTCAGTGCATTTAGCAGAAGTTTATGCTCTTATTGACTCCACAGAGCTGCAGATGATGGCAGCAACCACTGGTAACTACACTTGCTTTCAGCAGATACAATATTTATTTGTTTAACTTCCTGACCTTCTTAAGGGTAAAAAGTAAAAACCAAAACTAATTGCATACGTGAGAACCTCTCTTAATATAATGTAGGTTCCTTACTGTCAGCCAGTTTTCCCCTTCTTCTTTTCACTGTTCTTAAATTCAGGTTCATTATACTTGGTTATATATTACATTTCCCCACATATGCATTGCATGTGTCTATTAATATCTCAAATAAGATCAATGAAGTAATTGAATATATATTCAATCATGAAAGACTATTAACTTAAAATATAAATAGATGAGATAAAGCATTGATATTGTCATTGCTCTATTGGCTCTCTTTTCTTCTAAGAATAAGTTTTAAAAAATATAGAAATGTACGCAGGTAACATTTTTTTCTGCAATAATACTCATGGAATGAGAAAATTCAATGTAAACACTAAGAAGAATCATTCTATTTTACTGCATTTGTATTCTTTTCACTCATGACCAATAAAACAGAAATAACAAGGCCCCAAAAGACTGGCACCATAAGTGATATAACATCAATTAAAATAAGCTTCAAAGTTTTTTTCAGAGTTGATGACATCCTTACTTCATGCCAGAAGCATGTCTGAAGAGAATAATATTTGAGCTGTTTGCTCAACTTTACAAAAATACTTGAAATTGAGGCTTATAAAAAATTAGACAGCAGCATCTTGTATAATATTATGAATTGATTTTGACTTTTGCCAAATGTTCTCTGGTGTGACATGCAATCATTTGCTTAAATCACCTTCTCAGTCAAGAATTCCAAGGACATTATTATACAATATTAGTAATAATAGAATTGTCCTCTCTGTTTAAGTATGGAAAATGTTATTTCAGAGATAGAAACAAATTATTTCAACCATCTATTTGTGAGAGAGAGGAAGGAAATTTTATGATTTTTTCTTAATGTTGAAAGAGAAAAGTCTCACTCTTTGAAACAAAGTTTATAAAGTACACCTAAAAATTGTCATGCTTCATTAGAAGCTATTCAGTGAGAAATTAAGGCCATCTATGAAGGTATTAATTGAGTTTAAGAGTTGCAAGCTAGTTTTAATTACAAACGGCAGTAATTATTTAGCACACATCTGTGACTTATCAGACATTTTGACAGACTGTGCAGCAGCAGGAATATGGCCAAGTTCTTGGAATTGTAGGTGTGACTAGTGAGAGCCCTTTGCACTGAAAGCTGTCTAGAAACAAAGATGCTGGAAGACATGGACACGTTCCAGACACTGTAAAATAGGAAACACAATAAATGAAACCGTTTTTTTTTTTTTAATTTCAACAGTTGAATTACAATGATTACTCAAAACAAAATTCCTGCCCCAAACTTTTAAAAATTATAGCCAGAAAGGAGAATGTTTTTAGGTCCTTATGAAATGATTTATATAACTGTTATTTACGGTTTTTCATGGGAAAGCTCATGGTGCATTTCCCAGGGAAACTCACTTTGATTCTACATTAGTTATGCTTTTTAAAAATTCATTGAAATCCATTATTATGAATTACAGCATCATTGTTCTCCAATCAATAGTGTACATTATGTCAAAAAGGATTTAAGTGATGCTAAAAAACATCTTGACTCTTCGGGTAGGGTATACTATGTCATTATTTTTAAAAGAAAATAAAGGAGAAACTTGCTTGGTAAGTGCTGTGTATAAACTAAATCTGCTCTGAGGCAGTGACTTTTTAGTGTTAAAGAAGCTGCTGGTGCTAGGTTTTCGGTCATTACTGTGATTTGTAACAAAGGCAGATCCCCCTCCAGCCATGTATTGCAGATTTTGCAGTTTATTTCACAGACTCCTATTTGAGAGATGCACAGCATTGTCTCATAACATTCTATAGCTTCCCACTTAAGTTCCTCCTATCTCATCATGTTCATCACAGAGATCACAGTCCCAGTTATTACTGGTGATCAAACACAGTACTGAGTTTGTCACCACTCTGATAAGCCTGAATGGGGACAACAGAACCATGACATATAGGCTTAGATAGTACAGTTTAGCACTGAAATTGTAGATGGGCATACAACCTGACACAAAGCCATCAGAAATGACTTAGCTTACTTTAGCAAAGGTTATTTAGGTACTGTGAAGTCCCTGAACAAAATGTGAACAATGTCCTGTGCTGAAGATAATTTTAACTGTAAAATGACTTCATACATAGATCACACGCTTAATCATTATAGTTTATAGTTTAGATAAGAGTTTTCATCAATATGTGCTCCAGACACTCCCAAGAAACTCTCACATTAAAAGACAAAGTACTCTTCCTAAAATATAATTAACACTGGACTTGCATAAAGTGGGATAAATCTCTAAGAATGCATTCCCTCTAAGCCACTCACCCCCCTATAAAAAAAAAGGAGGAAGAAAGACTTTGCTAAAAACAAGAGCTGGGCTGTGAGCATTAAGCAACTAATAACAGAGATTTGTCTTGAAGGCAAATGCTGCAGTCAGTAATACATTCAAAACTATAATATGTTCATAACTACCAGCAACCAGACCTCCTGAAGAAATCTGAGAAGAAGAAAAAAAAAAATACTTTGAGAAAGAACAACCTGTAACTTAATCATTCCTGTATAAAAAGATGCTAAAATTAATGACCTACCTGGACGTAGCTTCTTTGTAAACATACTTATGGTGTTTACTAACAGAAAGATGATGGAGAGTGCCTGTCAAAAACCAAAACCAAAACCAAAAGTTGTCTAATCAGTTGGATATACCTGGTCTTTCTAAGTTATTTACTATAAATGAACCTGGAATTTATGTATTTTTGAAGCATGGGTGGCTGGAGAATAAGAAAAGTCAATATTTTCCAACTGTGCCATTGAACGTAAGACTGGGGAACCCCCAAAATGAATCAGCTTCCTTTAAGAACAATGTTTCCACACACTTTTCAGACTCACAGTCTGTTAATAAGAAATCACACATGTCTTATTGAAGAAAAAAATGAGATAATATTAATAGGAAACTGTGTCTGACATACTCATGCTTTTCCAGAAGGAAATGCTAATTCTTGGCAGGATATTACTTATATTGTTTGAATTGTTGGCAAAGGTTGGTATCAGGTAATATCTGCAATTCAAATGGTCCTGCTACATTTTAACCCCTCTTCCAAGTTGTTTTAACACTAAAACAACTTGGAAGCCGGATTGAATGACCCCAAGGCTGGATTACCTCTTGGCTTAGAACAGAAGCAAATGGAAATCTCTCTGGAGGAAACCATCCTGAATATAGGCCTCCAGATTTCCAAAATTTAACATGAACTATACATGAACAAACAATCAAACATCACCAGCCACAGAGGAAAATGTTACAAGTAAAAGGCCAAATAGGAAAAATATCAGATTTTCACCCTTAAAACTTAAAATAATACAGATTACTTCAGATACAGAATATAAAATAACTATGAATTTAAATTTTTAAAGAAAATGGTAATATAATAAATGAGAATCCATACACTATCCAGATTGACCAAAGAGATTTGAAAAAGAATTAAATATGGCTTTTTTAAATGAAATATATTCAGTGAATTGATTAAAGTATAGAATTGCCATTACTGAAGTATAGAAGAGAATAGAAATTGTAATGAAAGAACAAATATTTGTAAATACAGTAGCTGAGAATTTTCCAAAATTCATGAAAATTATGATTTCACAAACACCAGAATACCAAAGGTGGGATATATACAGAGCAGCACGAATAAGAGAGAACTCCACACCTGGACACAATGCAGTGAAACTACAGAGCATGTATTACAAAGATCTTAAGAACAGAAAGGAAAGACAAAGCACTTACAGAAGAATGACAACCAAATTCTTCAACAGCAACAAAAGAAGCCAGAAGATAAAATCCTCCAAGTACTAAGCAAAAAATAGCTGTCAACCTAGAATTGTGTGCTCAGAAAAATTATCCATCAAGAATAGGAGATTAGAGAGAAAAAAAAAAAAAAAAAAGACTTTGCAACTAAACAAAAACTCAGAGAAATTACCACCAATGGTTTTACACTAAAGGAAGGATTAACAGTATATTTCAGGAAAAAAAGAAAATATACTCAAAAGGAAGATCTAAGATGCAGGAAAAAATGGTGAGCGAGATGTTGGTAAACTGATAATCAATTAAATGTACATTACCATACAAAATAACAATGGTAACATATAATTATTTGAATTATAAAACATATAAGCCCCTAGCGAATTAATGAACAAAAAAAGAGATAAGATAAAATATATGATCTTATTAATGAAAAACAGAACATATAAAGCAATAAGATACCACTACAAACTTAGTAGAAAGGACAAAATCTGGAATACTGATGATACCAATTGCTGGGATGGATGTGCAGCAGCAAAGAACCCTCATACATGGCTAATAGGAATACAAAATATCAGAACCTCTTTGAAAGACATTTTGGCAGTTTCTTACAAAGCTAAACATATTCTTACCAAATGATTCATTAATTGTTCTTCTTAGTGGTTACCCAATAGAGTTGAAAACTCAGGTCTACATAAAAACCTGTACACAGATGTTTATAACACCTTTGTTTATAATTGCCAAATCTTGAAAGCAACCAAGATGTCCTTCAGTAAGTAAATGGATGAATAAACTGTGTTACATCCAAAAAATGGAATATCATTCACCACTAAAAAGTAATGAACTCTAAAGCCATAAGACAACATGGAGGAACCTTAAATGCATATTACAAAGTGAAAGAAACAAATCTGAAAAGGCTACGTACTGTATGATTCCAACAATATGACGTTCTGGAAAAAGACAAAACTATGGAATTGTTCCTGGGAAAAGAGGAACATGAATAACAGAGCACAAAGAATTTTTAGGGCAGCTGACTTTAAATCAATTAAATAATATATCTCATGATAAGCATATGTGAGGAAGATTGTTAAAGGAAGGAATGACAAGCCCCAAAATTTAAATATGTATTATGATGGGGGCAGTAATGGTGCAAAGGGATAGGAAGGGAAAGGAATAGAAGAGCCTAATCACAATCTAAAGTTCTGTTTCTTTAATTTAGTGGTTGGTATATGGGTGTTCATTTGATATTTTTAAACTCATAGTTATGTTATATATATATAATGTATTTATATATAATTTTGGTTATACCAAATATAACAAATTAATGTGTGATTAAAGCATCAATTTTTTAAATTTCTTTTGACATTCATATGAATTAGACATTCATCGCCACATTCTCTCATCCATCCTGTTTTCACCAGGGTAGTCGATAACATAGCTTTTGAGGTTCTCACCATGGTTTTGACCAATGCTGTAGTCCATGATAATGGGACCAGAGAGGATCACTTTTGAAGACTGGCAGAGGTGGAAATTCTCAAAATGTGAATGAGATTTATAAATGATTTAAAACAGTTGTGCTGGCAGTGATAATGGTACATAATGATTAAGTGAGTGTTATATAATGATTAAGAGAATGGACAAGAATCAAATACATTTGACTGGAATTCCAGCTCTGTAACTTACCAGCTGAACATCCTAAGAAATATCATTTATTTTCAAGTCTGTTTTCTCTACTTTAAAATAAGGTTCACAGTAGCTCCTACCTCACAGGACTGTTCTTAGGACTAAAGGAAATAATGCATATAAAGCATCAAGCACAGTGCCTGGCACATAATCATACTCAGTAGATGTCAAGTATCATTTTCATCACTTCATGCATTAATCTATCATATGATAAAAGAGAGATGCTTACTCTTCTCTTTTCCTCATTTGCTAAGGGGAAGGAATGCACAGCTGCAAAGTTTTCATTTTTCTTTTCAACTAACAGTACTTGACAAGATTGAAATTTTGATGTTTCTGTAACAATATGTTAACTTAGATGCTTCAAAAGAGCCCAGAGACTCAGATGTTAAAAAAGATTGACAGTCAACTGACACCAGCAGGCTGCCTAATCAGCCCATGGCACCGGTGACAACATGGCAGGGCACAGTGAAGGAAACATCTGGGTCACCATGAAAGAGAGCTAGAATAGGCTTATTTTTATTTCTAAATTCAAAGACCCTGAAGCTGAATCACATTTGTTAGGCTTTGGTTCATTCGTAGTTGTGAGCTGTCAGCAACAGACACCACGTAGGAAAGAAAACCTGAGGAGAGAACAGAGATAAAGGAAAGAAATACCTAAAAAGGACATTATCTCTAAATGTGCAGAGATGAGGAGTTATGGTGTGAGTATGTGTGCTCTGAAATCAGAGGGACCTGGGTTTGAATTCTGCCTGCATCACACATTTAGCTGTGTGACCCAAAGCAAGACTTTTAATGTCTCTACGTTTCCACTGTATCATTTATTTAATTGGGGAAGGTGCTACATTTTGGGATTGTTGAGAGGACAACTCATGTAAAAAGCTTAACACTGTCACTGGCAAAAACAAGCATTGAATATATTTAGATATCATTACAGTCATCCTTGTTATTATTATGGTCTTCAGTCAGTATTTTTAACAGATTTATGTAGAATTTTACAAGAATATAAAACAGAAAAATATAAAGCTTTTTGTCCAGCAAAATCTTTTCTTATGTAGCAACTTGAGAGAATAAGTGGATATTATTTGAAATGTTATCTGAATATAAACCTATGGGCATTGATACAACCTGCATACATTATATTCTCTAAAAGAAGAAAGCTTGGATGATGTCAGGATGGGTTCCTGTCATAATCTGATTCTTTTCCCAAAGGTAGATATTTGAAAAAGCATAAGAAAAAATATACAGCAAGCAGTAAAATATTGACACAGAAAATTTGAAACTCTGAACTTGAAAACATATTTTATTTTCCTTTCTACCATAAAAGAAGTCCATCAAGCTCAAAACAATGTTTGATATATAGGCAAATTTCACTAGACGTTTTATACTTCCAACATAGTACTGAAGTTCGTCTTTTTCAGCAATAACAACAACAAAATACCTCATTTAAAAATATTTTTTTCGGGCTTCCCTGGTGGTGCAGTGGTTGAAAGTCTGCCTGCCGATGCAGGGGACACGGGTTCATGCCCCGGTCTGGGAAGATCCCGCATGCCGTGGAGTGGCTAGGCCCGTGAGCCATGGCTGCTGAGGCTGTGCGTCCAGAGCCTGTGCTCCACAACAGGAGAGGACACAACAGTGAGAGGCCCACGTACCACACACACACACACACAAAAATATATATATATATATATATATATGTTTATTTAAGTCACATTCTATATACTAATTCATTGATCTTCACCTTTATAAATCTTTTCCATTGCCATATACAATGACTGCAATTAAAGATCACATTTAAGTTTTCTCATAAACAGCCTTTCACTTAGTGTAGATCATCATAATTGAACAAATAATTAATGCTCACCTATTATGTGCAGGGAATCAGAAAAATGTAGTCTCATTCTTATCTCAGTGTATAATATATTTGACATGAAAAAATGAATATAGAAATAAAAAGACAATGTAGGTGCAAGAAAGTGATTAAAAATAAAAGAAAAAATCCACAGTCATGGAGTTTCTCAGCAAGGTACAGAATTCAACTGAAAGAGCTATAATTGCAAAAACTAGAATATGTTGAGCAACAAAATAAGATAGTACTGGGTTATAAAGTATAAAATAAATATACATCCATATTATATATATAATACATATTCATAATTTATGAATAAATATATATTCATTCATTTCATAAATTAATAAATGGTAGAGAAAAGACACATCTCCCATGTAGAATTCCAAGTATTTTATGATGATATCCACCCTCACAGAGGTGGAACATAACTACTCAGTGCCTAATTGTGGGCTGTCCTTAGTGACTTACTTCCAAAGAATACAGTATGGAAAGGGAAGCTAAAGGAGTAACTTCGCAGAGGAGAAACCTGGCAAACACCACCTCAGTCAGGAGATTAAAGTCAACATGAGCAGCAATAAATCATGGTAATATGTATAATTAATATGCTGTGTGCAAAATGACACTTTAGCTCTGCTGTCTTCCTCCTCAGAATCCATAACTCTAGTCCAATAATGAGAAAAATAACAGGCAAATCTCAGTTGAGGGACTTTCTAAAAATACCCGACCAGTGCCCCTCAAAACTCAGGGTCATCAAAAACAGGGAAAAATTTGAGAAAATCTCACAGTCAAGAGGAATATCCAGAGACATGACAACTATGAAACATGGTGTCCTAGATAGAATCTGGGAACAGAAGAAGTACATTAGGTAAAAACTAAGGAAGTCTGGGGCTTCCCCCATGGCACAGTGGTTGAGAGTCCGCCTGCTGATTCAGGGGACACAGGTTCATGCCCCGGTCTGGGAAGATCCCACATGCTGCGGAGCGGCTGGGCCCGTGAGCCATGGCCGCTGAGCCTGGGCATCCAGAGCCTGTGCTCTGCAATGGGAGAGGCCACAACAATGAGAGGCCCGCGTACAGCAAAAAAAAAAAAAAAAAAAAAAAAAACTAAAGAAATCTGAAAAAAATTATGGACTTTAGTTAATAATAATATGTAAATATTGGTTTATTAATGGTAAGAAGCACACCATACCTATGTAAGATATTAACAATAGAGGAAACTAGGTGTGGAATATACAGAAATTTTCTTTAATAACTTCTCAACTTTTCTATACATATATATCAAACTGTTTTCTATATATCTCAAACTTGTATTGCTTTTGTAAATATACTTTATTTACAAAAGCAATACAAGTACTAAATACACGGTATGAGCATTAAGTGCTGTATTCAGAGGAAGAACAAAGTCTTTTCAGCTCACAGTCTTGGTAAAAGTTACTGGAGCTATTGAAGATTGGGCCACTTCACTGGGATTTGCATTTTAACAGGTGAACTCTTGAACATCAGAAGACCTTTAAATCCCATTTTTTCATGGTGGTGTCTCTAATATGAGCAAGAAATACAAAGGTGCCACTTTCTGCCCTAACTACATATCAAGACACCCTTATGAAAACAGCAATCATACTTATTTGTCATTACTATAAGATTACTGTTAATACTGCAAACTAAAGCTTAAGTGAATGTGCAAATAAAAGCTGGACAATTTGGGCTACATCAAGAAAGATGCTGAATTTTGATACCTCTCCTCTTAGTGAATCTTAATAAAAATTATCAATAATAATACTTTCCTTGCTTTTTGATAACATCACACTAATATATTCCTTTATTCAACAAGCATTTATTGAACACCTACTATACTGCAGAAAAGTTCATAGGCACAGAGACTACAATGACAAATAAGGAAGGAAAATCTCCCACAAGCTAGTGCAACAGTTTTGTAGGCAAATTGTTGTAGTAAGGACACAGGGAGACATGGACAAGTACATCAAATTCTTTATGGTTCATAATTGATAATGAAATTAGGTACATTCTTGCCATTCCTTCACATCAAGCTAGCCAACATCACATTGTTTTTATATATCTCAAAATATATGTTGGTGTATATAAACATATGTATATATAAAGAATTTTTTAATTTACTTTGCTAAAGCATATAATCCATTAAAATTATGTATATCTTTACACAGTTTAAACATTTGGGGCTGGAGATCAAGAGAGAGAACACTTCTCTTTGTTTTCTGGTATTTGTGCAGCTGCTGCCATTGCCTTGCCAGGGATTTTTCTAGGAGGGAACTGCTGGTGTCTTTGATGCCAGCCAGTGGCATTCTATTATTAAGTGAGATGAAAGCAAAATTACCTCTTCCTACTGCTGTTGCTATAGTGACTGCTGTACTTACCATTTCCACCCACCACGTATTAGGTGGTATGAAGGTTTTCCTGGAGTCAAAATAGTCCAGATATACTCTTCATGGTGGCATATTTCACATTTAAAATAGATGCTTCATTCACCAGTTAACTTTTCAATATTTACAAGCAAGATGAACTTTTTCATCCTTACTTTCAAAGAAACAAGGTTTTAGACTCAGCAACATTGATCATCGAAGTATCAGAGTTTAATTTCAATATTGTTAATCTCCATTTAATCTAGAGACCTGTAAATGTGCCAGAGTCATGAATGTGATATGAATAGCTTTGGCTGTCCAAAACCTAATGAAACAACTAGGGAGTTTCAAATTTTACAGGTTGTTATTTTTCCCAGGCTTTCTTTGTGTTCACCACCTGCAAAAATGTAACTAAAACCGAAAAAGAAGAGAATTCCTAGTGTATTATGACAGGTACTGGCAGCAAGAAAAAGCTTGAATTCATAGCAGTTGGATCAATAACTTGAAAACTGAACATTTATAAACAGACACAAATGTTGAAAACAACTGTTTGTTAGCTATTTCTTGAAAAGTCTTTCTCACATTACTAGTAAAAAACTCATTATTATGTAGAAAAACACAAATGCCAGCTATAACTCTAATGCCATAATAATCTGAAAACCTAATGTCAAAGTGTAGAGAAACTTATAAGAAATATAAGCAACATGGTGTTGGATTTTGGAAAACCTAAATTTTATTTCATAAAGTAAAGTGGTCCTTCTCACTGAGAATAAGAGAGGAAGACATGCTGCCCCTTTCCCATGGCATAATGTTACTATGTTGGTACTGCTGTCCAAAATTATCAGGATATTTTTCTACCCCAAGAGTTTACAATAATTCGTAGACAGCATCTTCTGTAAATATCTAGGGTAGAATTAGACCTAGATGAGGTACATTGTATCTGAATTATACAGTTTTAAGGATAAAGTGATTATGATGGGACATAAAAATATTATGAACCTTGATAACATTGGATATTAAGAATTGTCATTTTTCTGCTCCCAATCATTTCAGTGTCAGAACTAGACAGCCAATATAAGAGATGTCACCTTAATCCAACAGAAATACCCCAAATGAATGTCTCATAGACCTGGGAATTGGAAAAAGTCCTGTAAACATTGACTTTCCCTATAGTAACTAACATAAGAAAGAGACATAATCTTCACATGAGCAATGTTCCAGTTTTCAAGAAAATTGTAACCAAAGAAATATAAACCAGAAGAGTTAATGTTCATATCTGGATGTGACAAAGTTCTGAGATTTATCACATACATGGACTCGAAGTTCAAGAGAAGAATCACATAAGTGTTGAAGTTTTGCTGTGAAGAGTTAAATATTTATGTTTAAAGCTAGTTAGTCATAAAAGTTACTTGAGAAGAAGAATGCCAAAAATGTTGAAAGTAAAGATATCTAATACTATAAACCATAGCAACTTAATAAAAACAGTTTGGGCTCTAAACCAGATTATACTAATAATGTTCCAAAAAGGAAATGAGTAGTAATGATTAAAACACCTACTAAGTTTCTCATTTTGAATAGAGAGGAGATTAAAAATTCTCACACAACTCTTTATTAATAAGAATGCAATTATGTTTTCTCTTGAAAAACATAAGTAGGTTTTTAAAAGAATATAGATGATAGATAAGAAAGCTAGCCAGATAGATATAACTATATAGAATGCAAATATATTGCATTATAACAAAGTTAAGACAAAGAAAATGTTGCTATATTAAAGGGAACAGAAAAAAAGGAATCACTATGAAAGCTTAAAAACAGAAATCACACATAAAATGACAAATAAGATCAGACATATCAGCTATGACAAATGTAAATGCATTAAATTACTATATTAAAATTCAAAGAATATCAGATTATTAAATTTTTTCTATGTATATGAATTTTTATGTCTAGTTACACATACACATATAAATACAAACAGATTATATGTGAAAGAATAGACAAAATATGTTCCAACAACAACAAAAATACAGCAGAGTTGATTAATAGTAATGTTAGATAAAGTACAAACAAAAGGACAAACATTCCTTCATTGGGTTCTCATTATGTGCAAAGTGTTTTTTTGTTGTTGTTGTTTTTTGTTTTTTGTGGTACACGGGCCTCTCACTGTTGTGGCATCTCGTGCTGCGGAGCACAGGCTGTGAATGCTCAGGCTCAGTGGCCATGGCTCATGGGCCCAGCTGCTCTGCGGCATGTGGGATCCTCCCAGACCGGGACACGTATCCGTGTCCCCTGCATCGGCAGGAGGACTCTCAACCACTGTGCTACCAGGGAAACCCCAAAGTGTTCTTTTAGATACTGGGCCACAACACTAAGTAACACAAACTTGGTACTTGCCCTTGTGAAACTTATTGAAGGGAGCCAAGCATTTAAAAAGTAACTGCACAAAGTTATTTACACTTATGATAAAGGGAAAGAGAATAATACTCAGTGTGTGATCCTATAATTTTGGGAGATTGGATTTGTGTGGAGGTATGGATGAAGAAGTGATATTTAAGCTAATAGCTAAAAGATTAAAAATTCTGTATACATATACTAGTCTATGTGTGTTGTGCTTGATCATTTGTGCACACATATGTGAGTATTGGGGAATAGGTTGGTGAGAAATAACATCACTGTAGGCAAAGGAAATAAGAGTGAAGGCTCCAAGCAAGAAAGGAGCTAGTGATTATATATTTATAAAAGGTATAGTCAATAATGGAAATATAAAAATTGTAAACATTTATTCATTAATATTAAATTTAAAAAGCAAGCACTATTGGAATCTCAAGGAGAAACTGGTAAAAGAGCAGAAGTAAACAACTTTATCATATATCTTCTAGTCTTTTGTATTTCTAGGAAATACATTATATACATACATATATATATATATATGTATTATAGGAAATCTATTTAACATAATCTAGCATGGAAATAGATACATTTAAATTTGATTTTCTTATCAAATACTGAAAAGTCTATATTTAATTTTAAAAACAGTTGAGTGAAATATAAATTTTTAGTGAAACCCTCTTAGTTTCATTTATTCTATCAAATTTGAAGCAAATATTACCATATTATTTAATAGAGAAACTTCTGAGACATTTCCATTAAAGAAGCAAAAATGATAAAATTTCTTATTTTGCCATCATGTAACATAATAGTGATCTTAAAATTCTAACTGAGTCACTAAAACAAATGAAATAAGAAAAATTTAAGATATGATACTGTTAAAAAGTGACAAAAGTAAACAGTATTTTGAAATGTTATGTTTTTATGTCTAGAAAATTCAGAAAAATCAGAATAAAGATAAAAACTTATAATATTTAATATGGTAGCTAGGAAAGAATTTTAAAAGAAAAGGAAATGATTGTCACTACGCAGGGAAAATACACAATTCTTCAGAATATTCTCTAAAAATAAAATAAAACAAAATAAAAACAATGAATATTATTTGAAAGGCAAATTCAATACTCACTGCTATAACCTCAGTGCCTTTAAGTGCCTGGAAGATAGTAGACATTTAATTTGTACTTGAAAGAAAGAGTGAGTGAGTGAATGAATAAATGAGCTTCTTGAAGCAAGGACCATTTTATTGATCCTACATTCTAGGTATTCAATTAAAGTTTATCAAATTAATTAAATTAATTAAAAGTTCATAATATTAATATACAATATAATCTCTAGGGATTTTCTTTTGCTTACTAGCTGTGTGATGTTGGGCAACTGTATATAATTTCTCTGAGCCTCAAGTCCACATTACAAAATAAATAAACAAAATTTCGAGTAATAAGAGTATTTAACTAAAAGGATATTTTCGAGAGAATTAATTGAGATTAGATTAGAGACCTAAATGTAAGACCAGACACTTTAAAACTCCTAGAGGAAAACATAGGAAGAACACTCGTTGACATAAATCACAGAAAGATCTTTTTTGATACACCTCCTAGAGTAATGGAAATAAAAACAAAAATAAACAAATGGGACCTAATGAAACTTCAAAGCTTTTGCACAACAAAGGAAACCATAAACAAGATGAAAAGACATCTCTCAGAATGGGAGAAAATATTTGCAAATGAATCAATGGACAAAGGATTAATCTCCAAAATATATAAACAGCTCATGAAGCTCAGTATTAAAAATATATATATATCCAAAAGTGGGCAGAAGACCTAAAGAGACATTTCTCCAAAGAAGACATACAGATGGCCAGGAAGCACATGAAAAGCTGCTCGACATCACTAATTATTAGAGAAATGCAAATCAAAACTACAATGAGGTATCACCTCACACCAGTTAGAATGGGCATCAGCAGAAAAGCTGCAAACAACAAATGCTGGAGGGGGTGTGGAGAAAAGGGAACCCTCTTGCACTGTTTGTGAGAATGTAAACTGATACAGCCACTATGGAGAACAGTATGGAGGTTCCTTAAAAACTAAAAATAGAATTACTATATGATCCAGCAATCCCACTACTGGGCCTATACCCAGAGAAATCCATAATTCAAAAAGACACATGCACCCCAATATTCATTGCAGCACTATTTACAATAGCCAGGTCATGGAAGCAACCTAAATGCCCATTGACAGATGAATGGATAAAGATGTGGTACATATATACAATGGAATATTACTCAGCCATAAAAAGGAACGAAATTGGGTCATTTGTAGAGATGTGGATGGATGTAGAGACTGTCATACAGAGTGAAGTAAGTCAGAAAGAGAAAAACAAATATTGTATATTAATGCGTATATGTGGAACCTATAGAAAAAATGGTACAGATGAACCAGTTTGCAGGGCAGAAATTTAGACACAGATGTATAGAATAAACGTATGGAACCAAGGGTGGAAAGCGGAGGGGAGGTGGTGATGTGATGAATTGGGCGATTGTGATTGACATGTATACACTGATGTGTATAAAATTGATGACTAAAAAGAACCTGCTGTATAAAAAATAAAATTCAAAAATACATTAAAAAGTCCAACCAACCAAACAAAAGAAAACACAAAAAGACAACCTATGGAATGGGAGAAAATATTTGCAAATGATGCAACAGACAAGGACTTAATCTCCAAAATATACAAACAGCCCATACAACTCAACAACAGAAAACCAAACAACCCAATCGAAAAATGGGCAGAAGACCTAATAGACATTTCTCTAAAGAGGACATACAGATGGCCAGTAGACACATGAAATGATGCTCAACATCACCAATTATTAGAGAAATGCAAATCAAAACTACAACGAGGTACCAACTCACACCAGTCAGAATGGCCATCATTGTAAAGTCTACAAATAACAAATTCTGGAGAGGGTAGGGTGAAAAGGAAACCCTCATACACTGTTGTTGGGAATGTAAGTTGGTACAGTCACTATGGAAAATAGCATGGAGGTTCCTCAGAAAACTAAAAACAGAATTACCATATAATCCAGCAATCCCACTCTTGGGAATATAATCAGACCAAACTATAATTCAAAAAGATATATGCACCCTTATGTTCATAACAGCACTGTTCACAATAGCCAAAACATGGAAACAACCTAAATGTCCATCAACAGATGAACGGATAAAGAAGATGTGATACATATATATACAATGCAATACTACTCAGGCATAAAAAAGAACAAAATAATGCCATGTGCAGCAACATGGATGCAACTAGAGATCATCATACTAAGTGAAGTAAGTCAGAAAGAAAAAGACAAATACCATATGATATCACTTATATGTGACATCTAAAATATGGCACAAATGAACCTATCTACAAAACAGGTACAGACTCATAGACATAGAGAAAAGACTTGTGGTTGCCAAGGGGGAGCGTGGGAGAGAGAGGGATGGACTGGGATTTTGGGATTAGTAGATGCAAACTATTACATTTGGAATGGATAAACAATAAGGTCCTAATGTATAACACAAGGAACTATTTTCAATATCTTGGGATAAACCATAATGGAAAAGAATATAAAAAAAGAATGTATGTGTATAACTGAGTCACTTTGCTGTACAGCAGAGATTGGTAATACATTGTAAATCAACTATACTTCAATAAAAAAAAGACATAAGAAAATAAAATATAACGTGGAAAAACAAACAAAAAAAAGAAAAAAATATATAGAGCCCTTAGTACAGTGATTAACAGGTAGTGAATATTCAGTAAATGTTAGCTGTCATCAACATCATCGCCATCAACATTATCATACTTCCATTTTACATATTTTTTAAAGATTCAATTTGAGATGCTATTTGAACTATAAGCTGCTAAGATAATCACAATATTTCTGAGAACTATTATTGGTATGTCTTCTCTGTTCAAGAACATAGAATGACTTACTTTTTCCTATACCTATAATCAGCTCACCAGTCAAGGTTTATTCATTCAACAATAATTATTAAGTACATAACATGGTGCCTGACACATAGTAGACATGCAATTAATATTTGTTTAATGAAGGAAAATGAATTAATGAATGAATAAAAAACTGAACTGCTATTTAGTAAACATAGTGCTAGATGCTGGATATAGGATGAATGTGCTAACTCTTCATATAAAATAGTAATAGCTAACATTTACTGAGGATTAACTATAAGTTAAGGCCTGCTGCTGGATGAACTGCAAGCATTGTCTCCCTGATACTAATTATGTAGTATTATTATTCCTATTGCATAGGTAGGGAAATGGAAGCTTAAAGGAGCTTGTCCAGCATTACATGGGCAATAAGTGGAAGAGAATTCAAATCCATTCCTTTCTGATTCTAGAGGCCAAGCTCTCCTACCATGCAAATATCTTACTTCTGTAAAATGACTTGAACAGGCTATGTAGAAAAGTCATTGACTCTCTAGCAGTAGAAATTTATTAAGTCTTCCTATTCCTACTAATTTCAGCAGACTAGATCAGGGGTCAATAAACTACAGCCACAGGCTAAATCTTTGTTTTTACAGAGCCCACAAGCTAAGGATTTATTTTTACATTTTTAAATTGTTGAAAAATTTAAAACAATAATTCTTTGTGACATGAAAATTATATAACAGTATCATATAATATGTTCAGTTTTGCCTTTTGGTCTATGAAGCCTCAAATATTTACTATCTGACCCTTTACAGAAAATGTCTGTGAGCCTTGGACTAAATTATGTGGGATGCTTTTCAGCAATGTAAGCAATGCATATGTCATAGCAGATTTAAAGAAAAATGTACCATGAGTAAATAGTCATATTAGGCCTACCAAATTTCTGGGAAGTATTTTCTTGTACTTTAATTCAAAAGAGTTAGAGCAACTACAAAACAGAAACAAAATCACAAGAATACTAGTATATTGAACTGATGCTTAAAATGAAAAGTGATTTCATTCTGTCAAGAATTTCTTCATATAATTGATGGAGATTTCTACACAAAAGTAGTGTTTTCAATAAATTATTTAAATGTGTATTCTGCCTTAAGAAAAAAAAAATCTCTTCTCTAGTTTCATGGAAATAAATCAAATAGGAAGAGAGTAGTGTTTGACATTTACAGAGGTCAATTTGTAATAACTGTCCTTTTAAATGTGCATCATTTATTCATTCAGCCAATAATTTTTGAATGCCAGGCACTGGACTTACTAAGCATAGGTGATATACTGCAAATGACCTGAGTTTTGACCTGAAATAACTTGTTATTTATTTATTTCTCACTATTGACTTGCTGTATAATATGAATTGCTGCACATAGTACAATCAACCCTCCCTAAAATTTGAGCATTACCCAAAATCACTTGCCATATTACTTCAGCCTAAGTGAAGATCACAAATTAAAATTTCCTAAGATAACTGAATGCTGAAAAAGGGGAAAAAAATACTGCTACAAGGTCAGAGGAGATTTAGTCTAAGGCAAGGCATGAGGTTTTTCGCAAAGATCTAAGATAGGTTGAAAATTGATCACTAGTCAGCTGAGTTATGAAATAAAGTAGCTCCCTAAGATTTTTTAATTAAATAGGGTGTAAGTTATTTAAATAGAACTAGTGAGGTTATAGCTTGTAAAAAAATGCAAATCCATGATACTTGATTTAACTCTACAACAGCAAATGAGCTAAGGGAATCAAGAAAAGCCAGCAATTTACATCTTGAAGCATTTGCTCAGGGGGCCAGGACTGTTCTAAGAGCTCTGCAATACGCACAGCAGTTGAAAACAAATTTGGCAGAGCAAAACACTCAAACACACACATTAGTCAATTATGGAAAGAACTGGTATAACCAAAGCAAAATTCAAAAGAGACCAAAGCAAACTTTCTCATGCAGTTTGGGACTGGGTTGGATTTAGGAGGGAAAGATCTATTGCTTTGCTGAAATGTTCAGTGCTCAGATTCAAAAGTTTAATTTTATAAAGTCAAAAAATTGTTTAAAAATATCTACTCACCAGTTAATTATATATTTTCAGTAGATATATGGAAAAGAAATAATTGTGTTGTTCATTGGAGCTATTCTAAGTAGGAGCTAGTAGAGCTAAAAATTGCCTTGTAGGAGTGGAGAGATATACAACAGAGGGGAGTTTTTCTATAAAAATATGGTAAGGTTTCAGAAATTCTTGATATTAATAGAAATAAATTAGATTTTTAAAATAAGGGTCATCCTGAGTTTGCACAAAGTAGAAGAGCAGACATTTCTGTAAAACTTAACTTCTGCTACCATTCTTCAAACTGCATAAAGACATCTGGTGGCTTGGAGGTATTATTACAATCTAGTTTTCATATTTTACAAATGAGGAAGGAAATCATGATGTCTACTGGCCTATCATTTACCAAAAATATAACTTTGGAATAATTCCTCTAATTATTATTTTCTACACTACAAAGACTGGAGCTTCATATGTACACACTAAAATACATTTTACTTTATTTTTTAAAATTTATTTATTTATTATTTATTTATGGTTGCATTGGGTCTTTCTTGCTGTGCGCAGGCTTTCTCTAGCTGCAGTGAGCAGGGGCTACTCTTTGTTGTGGTGTGCAGTCTTCTCATTTCAGTGGCTTCTCTTGTTGTGGAGCATGGGCTTTATGCACGTGGGCTTCAGTAGTTGTGGCTCACAGGCCCTAGAGCACAGGCTCAGTAGCTGTGGCTCATGGGCTTAGTTGCTCTGTGGGATGTGGGATGTTCCTGGACCAGGGATTGAACCCATTTCTCCTGCACTGACAGGTGAATTCTTAACCACTGCACCACCAGGGAAGTCCTTTACTATTTTAAAACACATATCGTCTGTTATGTGTCAGACACTATATAAAAAGCTTTAAAATATAATTCATTGTGACTTGAATATAAAGTCTCCTAATGTATAATTTAGAAGATAAGTATGACACATTATAGCAATTATAATGGCAGAATGTTCATTTCAGCAACTTTTTTCTATGTTTATTTTTCTTAGATCAATCATGATAAAACTACAGAAAACTGTAGCCTTGTAAGTAAATGGTGTACAATTTTACACTGAAAACAATATTTTCTTATTTCAGTTGATTATCAAGTCAATCATCAAAATACAAATACAAAATATAAAAAGTGTTTCATTTGGTATTCAATGTAGTAATGGAGACTAGTTAGGATTATTCATTCATATATATTTTATTTTTTATATATGTATTTATTTCATAAATATGTTTGCAGATTGAAATAAGTTCTGGATGATAGGTAAGATATAACTACACATAAAAATTAGGTTCTGAATGATAGCTTGAAGTTAGAATCATAGGCGGTAAGTTAAATTCATGGAGTGTTTAGCATCTTAGAGATCATCAGGACCAAGCTTGAAAAGCTGTTCTCCAGGAAAAATCTTACACACAAGTGTTTCCTTTAGTTTACACAGTGTTTATTAAACACATGTAAATGACTTTGTGTGCATACTCTCTCCATTGTACTTAGTTCCCACCATGATTATCGTTTTCTACACAGTTTTATTGATATAAATAACATACGACACTGTATAAGTTTAAGGTATATAACATAATGATTTGACTTACATACATCATGAAATTATTATCACAAGTTTAGTGAACAACCATCATCTGATATAGATACAAAATTAAAGAAATAGAAAAAAATTTTTACCTTGTGATAAGAACTCATGATTTACCATCTTAAAAACTTTCATCTATAGCACAGAGACAGCAGTGTTAATTATATTTATCGTGTTGTACATTACATCCCTAATACTTATTTATCTTATAACTGGGAATTCGTACCTTTTGACTGCCTTCATCCAATTTCCCCTGCCCCACACTCCTGCCTTTGGTAAACACAAACCTGTTATCTTTTTTTATGAGTTTGTTCATTTGTTTTTGAAGTATAATTGAAGTACAGCATTATGTTAGCCTCCTGGTACACAACATAGTAATTTGATATTTCTATACATTTAAAAGTGATCATGATGATTAGTTTACTTGTCATCTGTCACCATACAAAGTTATCACATAATTATCAACTTTTACCCACACTGTACATTGCCTACCTCTGACTCACTTATTTTGTAACTGGAAGTTTGTACCTGTAAATTTCCCTTACCTATTCCTTCAATCTCCAGAGCCCCTCCTCACTGAAAACCACCTTTTTGTTCGCTGCTTTTATGACTCTTTCTGTTCAGTTATGCTTGTCAATTTGTTTTGTTTTGTTTTAGATTCACATATAAGTGGAAATCATACAGTATTTGTTTTCTATGTCTGACATTACACTTAGCATAATACCCTCTAGGTCCATCCATGTTGTCACAAATGGCAAGATTCCATTCTTTTTTATGGCTGAGTAATATTCCATTGTATATATATATATATATATATATATATATATATATATATATATATATATATATATATATGACATTTTCATTACCAGTTCATCTATTGATGGGCACTTAGGTTGCTTCCATATTTTAGCTGTTGTAAATAATGCTGCAGTGAACTATGGTGAACATATTTTTCCTAATTAGTGTTTTTATTTTCTTTGGGTAAATACCCAGGAGTGGAATCGCTGGTAGTTGTATTTTTAATTTTTTTCAGGAGTCTCCATACTGTTTTCCACAGTGGCTTCACCAATTTACATTCCCACCAACAGTGCCTTCTCTAAATCCTCTCCAACACTTTTTATTTGTTATTGATAATAGCCATTGAGACAGGTGAGAGTTGATATCTCACTGTGGCTTTAATTAGTATTTCTCAGAGGATTAGTTATGTTGAGCATCTTTTAATGTGCCATTTGACCATCTGTATGTCTTCTTTGGAAAAATATCCATTCAAATCCTCTGCCCGTTTTTTAACCTGGTTGCTGTTTTTTGATGTTGAGTTTTATAAGTTCTTTGTATATTTTGGATATTAACCCCCTATCGATTTTCAAATTGTTTGAAAATATCTTCTCACATTAAGTAGGTGGCATTTTCATTTGGTTGATAGTTTCCTTCACTGTGCAAAATCTTTTTAGTTTGACATGGTTCCATTTGTTTATTTTTGCTTTTGGTTTCCTTACCTGAGAAAACATATCCCCAAAAATTACTGAGACCAATGTTAAGCAATGTTAAGCAAGTACTGCCTTTGTTTCTTCTAGAAATTTTATGATCACTGTTCTTACATTGTCTTAAACCATTTTGAATTTATTTTTCTGCATAGTGTGGGAGAGTAGTCCGATTTGATTCTTTTGCATGTAGCTGTCCAGTTTACTCAACATCATTTATTGCAGAGGCTGTCAACAAGACTGTTTTTTCTCCATTGTATATTCTTGCCTCCTTTATCATAGATTAATTGTCCATGTAAGTGTGGGCTTGTTTCTCAGCTTTCTATTCTGTTCCATTGATACATGTATCTGAATTTGTACCATACTGTTTTGGTTATGGTAGCTTGGTGGCATGGCTCAAAATTAGGGAGTGTGGTACCTCCAGTGTTGTTCTTCTTCCTGAAGGTTGTTATGGCTTTTGGGGTCTTTTGCGTTTCCATACAAATTATAGAATTATTTGTTGTGGCTCTGTGAAAAATGCCATTGGTAATTTGACAGGGGTATTGCACTGAATCTATAGATTTCTTTGTGTAGTATGGTCATTTTAGCAATATTAATTCTTCTAATTAATGAGCACAGTATATCTTTCCATCTGTTTGTGTCATCTTCAATTTCTTTCAACAGGGTCTTACAGTTGTCTGAGTACAGGTCTTTTACCTTCTTAGTTAGATTTATTCTTAGGTACCTTATTCTTTTTGATGTGATTGTAGATGGGTTTTTTCCCTTATTTTTTCCTTATGATAGTTCATTGATAGTGTAAAGAAATACAACAGATTTCTGTATATTAATTTTGTATCATGAAACTTTATCATATTCATTGATGAGTTCCAGTAATTTTTGGTGGTGTCTTTAGGATTTTCTATGTATAGTATCATGTCATCTGCAAAGGGTGACAGTTTTACTTCTCCTTTCCAAGTTCAATTCCCTTTGTTTGTTTTTTCTTACCTGATTCCTATAGCTAGGAACTCCAATACTATGTTGAATAAAAGTAGTAAGAGTGTGCATCCTTCTCTTATTAGTGATTGTAGCTTTTCCTAACTATGATGTTAGCTATGAGTTTGTCATATATGACCTTTATTATGTTGAGATATGTTCCCTCTATACTCACTTTGTGAAGAGTTTTTATCATAAATGAATGTTGAATTTTGTCAAAAGATTTTTCTCCATCTATTGAGATGATCAGATGACTTTTATTCTTCAATTTATTAATGTAGAGTATGACATTGATTGACTTGTGGATATTGAACCATCGTTGTAGCCCTGAGATAAAACCCACTTGAACATGGTGTATGATCTTTTTTATGTATTGTTGAATTTGGTGTGCAAGTATTTTGTTGAGGATTTTTGCACCTATGTTCATCAGGAATATTGGCCTGCAATTTTATATTCTTGTGATATCCTTGTCTGGTTTTCATATCAAGGTGATCCTGACATCACAAAATGAGTTAGGAAACATTCCTTTCTCTGAAATTCTTTGAAATTGTTTGTGAAGAAAAGGCATTTAGTCTTCTTTAAATATTTTGTAGAATTCAACTGTGAAGCAATCTGGTTCTGGAATTTTGTTTGCTGTGGGATTTTTTTTTTATTACTGATTCAATTTCAGTACTAGTAATTTTCCTCTTCATATTTTCTATTTCTTTCCTGTTCTTTTCTAGGAATTCATCCATTTCTTCTAGGTTTTCCAGATTATTGGCATAGAATTATCCTCTTATAATCCCTTCCTATTTATGTGGTTTTTGTTGCAACTTCTTTATTATTTCTGATTTTATTGATTTGGGCATGCTCTTTTTTTTTTTTTTTTCTTGATGAGTCTGACTAAATGTTTATCAATTTTATTTATCTTTACAAAGGACCAGCTCTTAGTTTCATTGATCTTTTTCATTGTTTTTTTAGTCTCTATTTTATTTAATTTTACCCTGATCTTTATGATTTCTTTACTTCCACTAACTTTGGATTTTCTTTGTTCTTCTTTTTCTGGTTCCTTTTGTTGTAAATTTAAGTTGTTTACTTAACATTTTTCTTATTTCCTGAAGTAGGCTTGTATTGCTATAAACTTCTCCTTAAGAACTGCTTTTGGATTGATTTGTTGTAGTTTCCATTTATCTACAGGTAGTTTTTAATTTCTTCTTTGATTTCTTCAGAGAACCTTTGGTTGTTCAGTAGCATATTGTTTAGCATTCACATGTTTGGGTTTTTTGTTGGGACCAGGAAACACAAAAATTAAAGATATCTAGATATAGATATAGATATATAAAGACCATCTGGTCTAATGTGTCCTTTAAGGCCAGTGTTTCCTTATGTATTTTCAGTCTGGATTTTCTGTCCAATGATGTAAGTGGTGTGTTAAAATTCCCTTTTACTGTTGTGTTACTATAGAAGATATAACAATTGTAAATATATATGAACCCGATATAGGAGAACCTAAATACATAAAACAAATATTAACAGACATAAAGGGAGAAATTGATAGTAACACACTCTCATATTGCCTGCAGAGTTTCTGCTGAAAAGTCAGCTGATAGCTTCATGGGTGTTCCCTTGTTCATAACTTGTTGCTCTTTAGAATATTTTCTCTTTCTCTTTAATTTTTGCCACTTTAATCACAATGAGTCTTCGTCTGGTCCTCTTTGGTTTAATCTTGTTTGGAACTCTGTTTCCTGGACCTGGATATTTATTTCCTTTCCCAGATTAAGGAAGTTTCAGCTACGATGTCTTCAAATGTGTTCTCTGACCATTTCTTTCTCTCTTCTCCTCCTGGGAACCCTATAATGTGGACATTAACATGCTTGATGTTGTTGCAGTGTCTCTTAAACTGTCTTTATTACATTTTATTATTTTGTCTTTCTCTGTTCCACTGCTCTGTCTTCTAGCCCACTGATCTGTTTCTCTTTATCATCTAATCTACTGTTGATACCTTCCAGTGTATTTTTGCTTTCAGTTATTGTATTATTTACCTACGTTTGGTAAATAATACCAAGCAAAGGTAAAACCAAATTATGTTTGGTTTTTTCTTTATGTATTCTTACTCTTTGTTAAAAATTTCTAACTTCTCACTCTGTTCATCAAAACTTCTCCTGAATTCTTTGAACATCTTTATGATCATTACCTTGAACTTTTTATCAGATAGATTGCTTATCTCTATTTCACTTATTTGTTCTTCTGAGGTTTATCTTGTTCTTTATTAGGAACATATTCTTCTGTCACCTCATTTTGCCTAATTTGCTGTTTTTATTTCTTTGTATTTGGTAGGTTGACTATATTACCAGGCTTGGAAAAGTAGCCTTTTATAGGAGATGTCTTATGCTTCCTGGCAGTGAACTCATTCTGGTCACCAGAACTATATGCTCTAGGGTTGCCCTGCTGTTGTGGCAGGATAACTATGTGGGTAGCCTGGTAAGTAGGCATGGCTGGCTCTTGGTCCCATTGGTTGCCAAGCCCTGATTTGTGCAGAGGCTGCCAGCTGCTGGTGGGTAGTGCTGGGGTAGGCTGTGGTATAAGTCTTGACTACACCATGTCTCACCTCTCCTACCTGTCTTGTTGTTTTCTTCTTTAATTTTTTATTTGTAGAAGATATTTTCTGCAAGTCTTATGTTCTTTATCATCAATAGTTGTTCTTTAAATATCTTATACTTTCAACTGCACAGGCATTTAAGCTTATTTCTCTTGAGCGACCAAAATCCCTGATTTATAGATGAAGAAGAAAACACAGGAAGGTTAAACTGTTGCTGCAAATTGCATAGCTAAATAGTAGAAGGGTTAAGTTTAGCATTAATCTCATGATTCTCACAACAGTGTTTTTTATAACAAGAATAATAACAGTTATAATTGCTTTAATTTATTGTGTTGTGCCATGTGTTGTATTAATTGCTATATATACATCATTATATTTAAATCTTAAAATTTTTTATGAGATATAGTTTTTTTAGCCTTCATTTCACAGATAAAGAAGCTGAGATATGAACAGAGAAGTAGCTTGTTTAAATTTGGCTCCACTCAGCTGCCTCTTTTACTTAATGAGTGTTATTTCCTCTTTTAATTTATATAACTTTGTGGATTGTCCTCAAATATTAGAATCTGAGAACCTCTTATACTATAGCTCAAAGTATTTAGAAAAACAAATATGTAGGTTTATAATTAGAAGTTGATAAGATATATGTCTCTGAAATCTAAAGAGGGAAATACTCTTGATTAAGTGCTTTTTAATTGGTCAGTTATGTAACATACTTTTATATGTCAGGGAATTTTTCACAGTAATTTTATAACACATATATAATTAATTATCTCATCTTGCCTGGGAAGTAAAGCATAGTGAAGTAAAATAACTTGCCCAAGGAGGCCATTAATAAATAGGGATACTAAAATTTGAACTTTGGTCTTTTGCTTTCAAAAATCTCATTTTTTATAGCAATATTTTAAAATATATTTTTAGGATTCTACTCTAGAGGGAGAGTAGTTCAGGCAGAGAGAACAGCTAGGGCAAGGGCCTAAGAATATTACAATGAACATAGCAAACAAAAATCCCTGCTCTCATAGACCATAAATTCTCTGTGTGGGGGACACAGTAGACAAAACAAATAAATAGTTTGTTAGCAGATAAGTGCTAAAACAAATTTTTTTTAGGGAAATGGAATAAAGAATATGTAGAGGGTCATGGAGGTCATACTTGTTGATAAGTTATCCAGGAAAGATCTCTCCATGAAGGTGACATTAAATAAAGACCTAAAGAGGAAAAGATGACAGTCATTATTATATCTGGGGGGAAAGTGTTCTAGATAGAGGAAGAAACAAGTACAAAGGCTCTGAGGCAGGACAATACTTGATATATTTGATAAAAGGCAAGGAAGCTAGTGTGCTAGAATGGAGGGAGGGAAGATGTATGTAGTTGTAAGAGATGACATGAAAGAGGAAACAAAGTCTAGATAGTCTAGGGCCTGTAGGGCAGTGTAAGTCTCAAAAGTTTGACTTTTCCTCTTAGTGAGATAAAAAGCCATTTAAAGCATTTGGTATATATAACTTTATTTTAAAATAACCAGCTCTGGCTACAGTGCTAATAAATAGAAAGAGAGCAAAGGAAGGAGCAGTGACACCAGTAAGGTGATAACACAGCAATCAAGGTGAGAGAGGCCTAGATGAAAGCTGTAGAAGAAGTTAGATGTTGTTGGATTCTGGATATATTATGAAATTATATCAGTAGGACTTGCTCATGAATTGTATGTAGGGTGTGAGAGACATACTGAATTACAGATTATTTTTGTATTTTGTTTTAATAACTGGAAGAATGGAATGATTATTTACTCTGATGGGAAATATTATGGCAATGATAGGTTGGCAGGTGAAAATGGGAGTCCCAATAAGATGTGTCATGTTTGCAATGCTTATTAAACATTTAGATGGAAATGTCAAATTATGTGTGTATGTGTGTGTGTGTGCGTGTGTGTGTGCTGCCATTCAAGGGAGGTGTCCAGGCAGGAATAAGTTTGGTAATTTTTTGGTTTATACATGATTTTTAAATACAAGGGATAGGTAAGATAAACTTGGGAATGGTATGGACTGAGAAATGAAAAGATCCAAGGAGGGGCCATGAAATGTCTAGATATTGGAAAGATGAGGAAGACCAAGCTAATGAAAGTGAAGGGGAGGGCACAGTGAAGGAGGAGAAATGCAAGTGAAGAAATTGTTTTCAGAAGAAAAGTGTGATCAACTCTATCAATACTAGTGAATATAGGTCAAATAGATGAGAACTGAGCAATTGATCATTAATTGAAACAGTGTTGAGGTCATTACTTTTACAGTAACATTTGGACAGTGGTAGAGAGACAGGTTGATTTGAGAAGCTTAAAAAAAATGGGAGTTTTTCTTTGTGTGTGTGTGTGTTTTTTTTTTCTTTTGCGGAAGGGATGAACAAAATGTGTTTGTACCTAGAGGGAAAAATGGGGTCAAAGAGATACAATTTTTCCCTCCACCTTTTTTTTTGGTCAACTTTGGAGCAATACCCGTATGAATGTCACTGATGATGTCTGAAGGGGAGATGGGTCTTTGATTAGATCACAGATAGTTACGATAAGAAGATGGGACACAATATAGATATAGATAAATCAATAACTATTGTGGTAGTGTTACAGATTGGCTTCCCTGGGAATCCGACTTGGTGAGATGGAGTTAAGTGTAGATGATAGTTTTAAGAAGTGCCTTTGGAATCACCCACCAGAAGGAAGGAGGAAGGAGCAGATGTGGGAAGAGAATAATTTGAGCTGTGATATAGGCCCAGCAACAGCCGCAGCTAACACTAATGAGGATGTCAAAAGCTAGAATGGCTTGTCAGTATTGTCTGGAGTTGGGCTGAGGTGGTCAGTGTACTCATCGAGCAACTGTTGGCTGTTGGCCAACAAGGAAGGGATATAACCTCAGATGAGTTGATTCTCTGTAGCAAAGGCAGTCCCTGAGGGAGCTGAGAGCTGGAAGCTCTCTGTCAATGTAACTCCCAACAGTTCAGACAAGTCCTTCATTGAAGGGAAATATGTGGCACACACTGCAGTGCCCCCATGGATGGAATACATGTATGCAGTTTTTAGATTACTTCTATTTTCTTCAGGAATTATAAGGGGGGAAGCAGGGGAAGGGGCAGGAGGTTGTTTTGAAAGAGAGTAATTGTAAACCTATTGTCTAGAGGATTAAGAGAAAATGGACTCCATAAATGTACTGGAATTACCAGGCAGAACAAAGGGCTTGTCTGAGATTAATGGTCATAAATTTAGAGCAAGATTAGTCATCATTGTTGATGTTTTTTCCACTCACATTCCCTTGCCCAGAGCAGAATAGGAAGACAGTTCAATTTAACCTAAAGTTGAAGTTGTACTTGAATAAAATGGAAGGAGAAAGGGGTAAGGAGTCATGGTTGTAAAAGAGGAAGTGATTATCTATTTAAATATTATTAAATGCAAAATAGCTGAAGAGGATAGTTGGGCTGAAATTTTTGAAAGACAATAAAAAGATCTAATAGTTTTAGGAATTAGTGCATGTACTAAATGACTTGCTTGTTTTACTAAGTGACAGACAGGCCCCATCTCTATTGGTCTATAATACTCAAAATCCCTATACATGCTTTTTACTTCCGTTGTATACATAAGTTTCTAATGCTTAGCCTTATAATTTCCTGAGAATGAATTAAGACTAATTTGAGTTTGGAAAAATTGTAAACTTAGAAGCAAGGAAATAAGGATTATTTATGTAACTGTTTACCCAGAGTGGAGAAAATTAAGTCAAATGTACAAAACCCTCTTCCAGGGTTCATACACTATCATCACATTAGTTAAACATATTCATATACAACTTTAACATTTGAGATTATTTCACCATATATATTATTCACAGTTGAAGTGGCTTTTTATAACATACATCAAGATACCAAAGAAAGGACCTAAAATCAAAAACATTTTTATCACATTCTTTGGATAATTTATCTCTTTACAATAGCATTTGCAATTTACTATTTCACTTATAATGTAGTTAAAATCATCTCTTTCAAAGCACATATACACAGGTGTGCTTTGGTTTCCTCTTAATCAGTGAACACTTTGGCTGGATGATTTGGGTGTGATAGTATGTAAAGTGAAAATTGTAATTCATAGCAAGAGATTACTGACCTGTTATATATAACCAAAGAAAGAATGGGAATGAGGAAAATTTCATTATTATAAAATTTACAGGTCTCTTGTAGAGTTACCTCACCATGTCTCCAGCTGTATCTTAATTCAATTCTTATCTCCATGTAATAGATGGGACTGTATTTTGTGAGATACCTCTAATTAGCTCCATTGATATTCTCAAAAGACTAATTCTATTAAATAATAAACATTTTCAAAAGGTGATAAGCTGTCCCATTTACAGATGACTTATAACAAATATATTAAAGAATTACTTCATGTGATATAATAGGAAAATGTTTTTAAAAATCACATTGATCAAAATATTCTAAATTAAGAGTATCAGAACACCTCTAGATTAAAATCATGCTAATCCCCAAAATGAATTTTTCACCTTGGATGCCCAAATCCTTATTGGCTGTGAGTTTTTATTCTTATTACTTAACCTTAGTGAATGACAGTGTCCTCATCAATAACTGGGGACAATAAACCCTGCCCAATCTGCTTACAAATCGATCACAAGCTCATGAACTCACACTTGCCAATAAAAACCCACAAATCTTCATGTTTCTATGGCTTTTGGTCAAGGTACCATTCAATAATCAAATTTTTATTTAAAATTTTGATTTTTATTTTAGTTTAATTTTAAACTATTATTAAGAATCTTCCTTGTTGTAGAGTATCTTATGAAAGACTTTTCATGCAAATAAATAGCTATGTATTAAAATGCTAATTTAAGTATCTCTCAAAATAAATGTATGAATTATTTTATCCATTTTCACTAATTTTCTCATCTCTATATCTTTATCTGTCAGAAAATGATTTTTAATAAGAGTTGCTTATGAAGATTATTTTTAAATTCCTAAAACTAACTATTGGTTGGTTTTAACTTCCAAATATTGAATTGCTTTTTCCCTAATACGTTTTTTAAAAACAACCCCATTGAGTTTGATTTGCCAACTCAAATCTACTTATTAACTGTATGACCAAAGTCAAGTGTTTATTTGCTTTTCACATACATTTAGTAATCTTTAAAGCAGAGAAATTACTATTTCATTTCCAGAAAACTTGGCATACAGTAGTATGCTAGTAGCTAGTGTTATTATCCATCCATTCTTTTATTTGCCCTTATATTTTTAACATTTTACAATGTCAAAGATAGTTTCTGAATGAGGTCTGACCGATTTTTATTACAGGATATTTACATTGGATACACAAAAAATCTGACAATAATCTGAATTATCAGATTATTGGAACAAGATAATAGGAAAAAATAATAGGAACAATAATAAGAACAATAATAGGAACAAGAACAAAACTGATGAAAGACTTCAATATGCAATCTATCAGTCATCTTTGTAGAAATCGTAGAAGTTAAATCCATGAGTCCCCTCAGATATATCACTCATCTTAGTTCCTCAATCTTAACAATCTTACATATGAATCTGATACCCAAAAGTTAGTAATATTTAATAAAGCTAGTGTCTGACACCTGGTCTAAAGTGTTTTGCCTTTTTCAATGGTTTCACTTTTTGTAAAAATTCAAACTTAACTTTAAGAATTTTGAAGTATAATGAATTATCTCTATAGTCACAGCACTTTTAACATTAGAGAATTAATTGAGAATGTCTGGAGCATTGATAGTCTAAAACTTATGGCCCCACCTATAGGGTGAATGTATAACCAAGTGCAATTCAAAATGATCACCCCATTTCCATTCCTTCTTCCAAATGCATGACTCCCATAAGCCAAGGATTGCCATTTATTCAGAACAGATCTAAGACTAGGAAATTAAAAACCAGAAGAAAGGTGAACCTCAGCACTTAATTCCTAATTATAAGATTATCTTCTTGCCTTGACCATTTTCCCTCACTTCTCCACAATAACTAACCAATCTCTTATATTTAGCATACATAATCATAAAATTAGTATCCAAAACCCCTGTCACTCTCCAACACTTTAAAATAATTCACCATTCTAGGGAATAATTTCTGAAATATTTTTATGTGTGTGTGTGTGTGTGTGTGTGTGTGTAGCTCACACTACACCTACTTAAAGTGTTTCAGTGGGTGATGAAACATTTCTAATTGACTTGAAAACTTGCTCAGCCTACTATACCACCTACTGTGATCTTTATGAAGTCTTGCAGAAGAAATCCCTCTTGGACCTTAATATCCAGCGACACTGTACTTCTCCTGAGTTACTAGAAAGTTTTTGATCTTAAAATAATCATGAATTCTAAGACTAGGGACATATCCATGTTTGTTTTGACCCTCTTAAGTTTATGAGTCTAATTTTATGGCCAACTTCCAATAATTTACAAAAGAAGTCTATGACATATTTTCTTAAGTCCTCATGTTATGCTACAGGATTTTTGCCATACCCATTTTGCCTTCACCTGGAATTTGTCAACTACCAATTTTACATTTTTTTTTTATATACATATATATCGAAGCTACCCCAAACCCTTTGTGGAATAATGAAGGAAAGAAAAGAAAAGATGGAAATCAGAAAAGCAGGCCGGTAGGTAAGAAGGTTTGAGGAAGGAAGGAAGGATCCCAAAGTGTATGTGCAGTGTATGTGTGTGTATGTGCTGGTGTGCATATGTTTGCAACATACATTTAGGGGAATGGCATGAAATGCTATATGGTACATGTACATGGTATTTACTAGTTACCCATAAGTATGACTGTGACAAGCTGAAGCAGTGATGGTTTGGGCTCATGCATCTATTTGTTGGCATAGACTCATCTGAGCTGGGTCTGTGGACAGTTGGCCCAAGTAAGTATGATTAGTTCATTTATATACATCCTTCCTTTACAGCTTTTCTGCATCATCAGTACCTAACATAGTATTTGGTGTATAGTTTTCATTGAAAAAAAATATTTGTTAAATGAATAAAGGAAATGATTTGTCTTATGTATGGTCAATATGCTTCCAATCACACATTCCAACTCTATATTGTCATGTGAGGCTCTCAGTCACATCATTAATTGTATACCCCTTTTTCTTTGTATGGTTTACCTAGGATGAATAGGTGTAATAATTCTGTAAGCCACAGGTCTAGTTAAAGCTCCACTCTCAAGCTCTGCATGAGTTTCTGAACTTGGAAAAAGGGTCAGAGAAAAGACAAGGCCTGGGGCCCTGTGATTCTCGATCATAAATTTTCTCCTCCAGATTATTACTTGTCCATTTGTCTATGTGTTTTATATTAAGTCCAGAAAGAAGTTTACTTCAGTATATAATTTGAAACTGAATTTTAGAGTCCTTGTATTAAGATTTTTATTTTTACTCATTCTTTTCCCTTAAAGAGCAAAAATAGAACATAGGAACAGGTATTTTTTTCCCTTTTGTAGGTGACAAAAAATAATCAAAAAGTCACATCCATAAAATCTCTTGTTCTTTTTATTTTCATTTCTCTCCTAGATATAATAGAATGTTTACTAAAATAATGTGATAAGCACTCAAACTAAGTTCTATGATGAGTACCTCCAAAGAAACCAACTGCTTTCTGTTCACAGTGAGATCAAAATAACTGGTTGTATTTTTACTCAGACTATTCTCTCTAGTCGCCATCCCCACTCCAACCAATAATTTTTTTACATCAGTCTGGTCTCAGATCAACCAGAATCTTGCCTGACACGAGGACCACTTTTACATTATAAATAATAGCGTTTTACCCTTTTTCTTTTTCCTAAGAGGAAGGATTTAAATGAGGAAAACACACTCTCCTTCAAAGTGCAGGCTTCTTTTTAGTATTTCTGTATATGTCTTTATGAAAAAAAAATCTATTCACAGTTGAAAAAAATCCATTTACCTTTGTACTGCTGGTGCTATAGCTCCTAGGAAATAATGACACAGAGAAAATTCCATGAGAAAATGTTAATTGTACCTGTATTAACTGATGATACAAAATAAAGCAATTAGAGCTGAATGTTATCTTTTGGGTCATTGTGATCTCAAAACACAATTCAGGTCATAATTATTGTACAATCTTCTTTTCTTTTTGTGTGTCTAATTTCTAGACCATGCCTGTACTTCAATTTATCAGAAATAGGCCTTCATTTAGGACCGTTTGCTATTAAAATATTTTTTAACTATGATAGGTTGATTTGAAATATCATAATAAGCACAATATAAACTTGTAGTAAATGTATTAGAAGCTACATATATACTTTTCAGAAAACATTTAAGAAACTCAGTTAAAATAAATTGATATCCAAATAGCCTTTCAGAATTTATAAATTCAATGAAGATGAAAAGAGGACAATAAAACCATATAATCTCTAAAGAGATATAACAGCCCCACCACAACCACACGCTCACTGTGCTGGGTTTCTAAGAGTAGTCAAAGGAAGTCAAATGGGAAACCTTGCCATGCTTTGTTATCAGACTGAGGTCATTTGTTGGAAAAAAAAGGCAGCCCCTATCTCTAAAGGTCAATGCACATTAGTTTAAAGCCATGAATCATATAAATTTGAAAACGACTGAACTTGAATTTTATTAGAAGTTAGTGTGTTTGTTTTTCAAGTCACCAAAAAAAGTAAAAGTAGAATTATTCTTTCTCTTTTGTATTGACACTTTTTTAATCTATTATTTATATTAACTATTATACACTTAACTACAGTGAAATGCAGAATTGTGTGTAAAATCCTAAACACTTTCTTCAATAATGAATTTCTCTCTTTTTATTCATTATGCTCTTACTGTTTATTAGTCCTTAATGATTTTGAATGTATTTTAAAAGGTTTGATTGTAAATTCAGCAAATAAGTAAATCGTAACCCATATCTCAAAAAAAGTAAGTTATACGATCCCTCTTATAATATTAAAGTTAATGATTTATTTCTTTCATATCCATTCAGTATATTTTATTAACTGCTTACTTTCATCATTCGTCGTTTTAACAGACATTAAATTTTAAGATCTACATTGTATTACTATGAAATATACTATTTTAGCATGAAATGATGAAAAGTTTGAAAAAATCTCTTTTATGATTGGTAAATAATGACAGGAAAGGCAGAACATTTTCAAGAAGCATTTCTCACCAGGAGAACATGGTTTCACAAACTGGGAATTCTAGGACAACGTTTATTTATAAAAATATTGAGCCCCTACCATTTCCAAGAAACTAAAAATCATTTCTTTGATCAGCCTAGCCCAAGAAAAAAGGAAAGGTACATATGTATTGAGTTATGAATAGATTAATAAATGATAAAAGAAATACAAATAATACCTATCATTCTTTTTTTAAGGCCACTTTATTTTTAGGAAAATATTTTAAATTGTGCAAATGCAAAATAATTTAAGGGAAGACAATTGAACCCCAATCCTTCATACATACAAGTGAGTGTTTCAATAACTATAATACTTCTAGAGTAATCAAAATGGATGAGTATAATTAATTTGTACACACTATTCCAGGCTTCCATAAAATAAAAGTAACATGATTTTTTAAAGTCACATTTATAGAAAAGAACACCTTATATCTTCATTATATTTAGCTTGAGTGCACAAGTTTTCCTAATTTGGCAAATTCATGCTTGGCTTTACACACCGTTCCTAGCACGACAGATAATGAAGCAGCAGGTTGGACACCAGACACTCCAACCACTTCTATTTCTGTTCTTACTATGTACCAATGGGTTCAATTGGTGGTAGAAAAATATGCAGAAAGTATTATAAATATGTAAAATAACTACTTAATGTGTTATAAAGGTATTGCTTAATTTATTCCTACACTGGCAACTTGTATGCACTATACACAGAAATTAGGAGTGTACATATAATCTGAAAATCGTGGTATTTAAAATTGTATGGTAGAGATTTATTGCCAAAGCATTCCTATCACTGCTTGACAAACAAAACGAAACCTTCACTGGATAATGATAGAAAAGTATGTACAAGTTACAAAATAGTAATTCTTTAAACTCCTTTTTGCCTTGCATCTAAATGCTGTGTTATGTTGACAGATCTGGGAAATTTTAGTGGCCGGACAAGAAGTGCAGTCTCTGTGAGGGAAGGCCAGGGGGTTGTTCTGATGTGCTCTCCTCCGCCTCATTCACCAGGTACAGTCGGATCCCATTCTATATTGCTGCTGCTCTCTTTTACTATATGTTCATTCTTTTAGACAGGATATTGACTGGGGAATATTCAGGTGAAATGTGCATGGTTTTCGTGACATGTATCAGAGTACCAGATGGGTAATTAAAGACCATATAGTCTAAATGCCATAGGGTAGGAGACTTAGCTCCTCTGATAAGATTGTTTCATTGTCTTTCTAAGTGTTGACTGTCCTGGTTATATCTCTGCCTGCCACCAGTGACGAATATACTGCTTGAAGCATAAGGAAAGTGATAAGCTGAGAGAGTAAAAACTATTCAAAATTATTTGGAATGTCAGAGTTGAGTTAACTAAATACCACTGTGAATCTTGTTTCAGAAGATAAACTGGAAACTGGGTTGTTTATGGCGTAGCTTTTCACATTGGAACAAAAACTGCTAAGAAATTTTTTTGTTCATACAAAACTATAATTTACTTGTTCTTTTCTTGCTACTTGAGCTTTTGTTTGTAAAGTAATAGGTAAGTACTTCTTGGGGTTTGGAGTAACAGAATAGTAAACTGTGCTCAGATTAATTATCTTACCTTTTGCCAACTCACAGAAAAATATACCCATTATGTTTGAGTCCTATAATTTGAGATGAGTGCCTCTTTGTACCTCAGTATAGTTTTCCTATAATACAATTTAAGAAAGGGCAGCATCAATTAGAGAGAGAGAGAGAGAGAGAGAGAGAGAGAGAGAGAGAGAATCAAACATCTATTTCTACCTGAGAAATTATGAAGATTTTAGAGTTAACAACTGTAAACAGAATTCAGGTTCCTGGTACCTCAACCAATTTTTTCTTCTTTGTTTAGAGTGAAAGCCATATTTTTTTCTAGGTTGTATTATTAGTGTAGTGTTTGGGCTCAGTTTTGTTCTACCATAGATAATTCTTATCATAAATTATGATTAGACCTCAATCAGTTTTCTTAAAATTTCTCGTCTTTATCTTACCCTCCTAACTTTCTTTTTAATTGAAAGAAAAGTAAACTATGCTTCAACAGGAAAATATTTTTGAAAACATTCTGCTTTGAAACTCAGAGGAATCACTATGAGGAATAATTTCTGAGTTGTACCAACCTAATTCTTATATGTCAATTCAGTCACTCCAATCCTTTTGTGAGCAGTTAGTGAACTTTACAGCAAACATATCTAGTCTTACCTTTTATTTTTTTAATTTTTATTTTTTTTTTTGCGGTACGGGGCCTCTCACTGTTGTGGCCTCTCCCATTGCAAAGCACAGGCTCCGAATGCACAGGCTCAGTGGCCATGGCTCACGGGCCCAGCCGCTCCACAGCATGCAGGATCTTCCTGGACTGGGGCACGAACGTGTGTCCCCTGCATCGGCAGGCGGACTCTCAACCACTGCGCCACCAGGGAAGCCCTGTTTTACCTTTTTTTAAAAAGAGATTTTAGTAGGTTTAGGAGACTCCTATAGAATTAATACATGTTATGTCTAATGTTGGGTCATTAGATTTGTATGAAGAGAAGTATTAGATAAATAAGTGTTAGAGATAAAAAAAAAAAGGAGGGGAAGATGGAGGAGGGGGAGGAGAGAAAGGAGGAGGAGAAGAAGGAGGATGAGAAAGCAACAGGCTCTACAGAGGATGAAGCTGTTCATCTCCAGGCTTACAGGGGTTAACAATATGCAGTGACCCCTGTGGATAAAATGTCAGATTTTTTCTGAGGTACAATCTGTATTGCAAGGCTGTTGGAACATGTGTTAAAAAATGAAATGAGAGAGGATAATATAAGAAACAAAGCTGCAAGATTACACATAGACAAATTATCCAATTGGCAGAGAAAACTATATACAGAAGCTTTCTAATGCGAAAAAATAGTATAGAGAATTGCATACACGATAAGCTAAGAATATGTATTAATAATTGATTAAATAAATAAAAATGTGATATCTCATTGAGATCAAGAAGAATAAAGTCAGCAAGAGCAAAGCCAGCTGATTGCTATTGTATACATGTCATAAGAAATATAAGACTGATTATATAATTTAAAATTGTAGGAGAGGTTATATTCTACCAGGTACTCATGTTGAAGTGTTATGCCGAATGACATACTCAAACATCAGTGTTAGCACAGCAAAGTTTTGGGGGACACATGCATGACACAGAATAACAGGAGTAGCTCAGTGTCTAGACCAATGTTTAACACTTACCAGATGGGTAGTTATCCTCTGATCAGCCAAATCCTATAGCATATCTTTAGCTTTTTTGTTGAACATGGCATTTACATTCTGTCTCCAATTGAAATCCCTGAAGACATGGTTTCCACTGCAGCTCTTTAAAGTTATGACTCTTTATTCTACCAAGTTGTACGTGCCATGCAGTGTGAGATTGGAACATATATCCTCCCTTCTCCTCATTGCCCATTCTTCTTTCTTCCTCCTTACAAAAAAAGACCCCTAAATTTTTAAAATTTCAAGTCATCAAACTCTACACTTTCTTGTTGTTGTCATTCTTCTTCATTTCCTGAAGATTTTGCCTTCTTTTCTTCATTCCCATGGTCTTGTTTTACAACCAATCTCAGCCACTTATCCGTTGTCACCAACAGCTACAATCTCATAATTACTACATTTGCAAGCATCTATTCTCTAACTAGCATGAACTATCTTCTGCACACTGCTTATAGTACCCTGATTCCAGGAATCCTTTAACCTCATTGAAATCTACAAATCATTGATCCTACCTCCTTTTCACCCTTCTTCCCCTCCTTTGATCCTTACTTTTCTCCTTCAATCATTATCATTTTCTTGCATAGAGCCTTGCTTTCTTCATCTCTCTTTGCTTCATCACACTGACTCGACAGTCAGCAAAACCCTGATCCTGATGTAAATCCATTTTTCAGCCTACTGCATGCCTGAAACTACTCAGCTTAATATGACTGTAGAAAAAAATAAAGAGTTATGCAGACTAGTCTAAATTTAAAATATAAACTATGAATTTCAAGTGCGCTTATGCTGACCAGAAATTAAGGGGGGGAAAAAAACAAACCTAGTCCTTTCATTGTAATTTTGTCAAGCATTCAATGTCTCCCATCATTCAATTTTTCTCCCATCCTCACTTTCAGCTGATAACTATTTCATTGTAAAAGGAAAGCAATTAGAAGATAACTTCCACAAGCCTTCATCACCAAATCACACACTCACTAACGTGTATTCACACTCTAACTTCTCTTTTTAGTATAGATGCATTGCTGTGCTGCTAAGGCCAATCCCTCAACTTGTGCACTGTAGTTCATCCTTTTTTATCTACTTAAAGAATCACTTCAGTAATTCTCTTTCCTCTCTTCTACATTTTTACCAGAGATTGTTTACTTTCTTCTGCGTTATTCCCAACAGGGTGCAACCATACTGTCCCCTACTTCATCTAAAGACAAAACAAAGCAAAGCAAACGCCTCCTGACTCCTGTCCTCTTTCAGCTACTACCTCATTTCCCTGCTCTTCTCCATAGCGAACTCTTCAAAAGCTCTGTCTGTACATGCACTATCCAATTCAACTCCAGTGCGGTCTCTCTGTCTCTTTCTGTTTCTCTGCCCTATTTCTCTGTCTTTTTCTTTATCTTTTTAACAGATTTATTGAGACCCAATTTATATCCCAGGAAATTCACCTATTTTAAGTGTACAGGTCAATGAGTTTTCATATATTTAATACAGTTGTGTCACTATCACCACAATCCAGTCTTAGAACTTCCATTATTTCACAAAGGCATGTCTTCCCACGTCCCCAATAACTGATCTATTTTCTATCTCTATAATTTTATTTTTTCTAAAAATTTTATTTTACTGGAATCATACAATGTGCAGCCATGTGTGTGTGTGTGTGAGTTTGTCTTCTTTTATTTGGTTTAATATTTCTTTACGTTTCATCCATATTGTGGCATTTTTCAGTAGTTTGTTATTTTATATTGCTGAACAGTATTCCATTGTGCAGATAGGCCCCATTCTGTTTATCCATTCCTCAGTTGACGGCATTTGGATTATTTTCAGTCTCCATGTTGGTCACTCTTTCCATTATAAAATACTTTCTTGCAAGACTCCACACACACTTGCTTTCCCCTTACCTTACTTCATAATCCCCTATGCTGACTTTGCCCCATTTTCTCAAACTCTTAATCTTGCAGTCCCCCAAGTAAGTGTTTGTCTTTGAACTTCTTTCCTTAATATACACTCATTCCCTTAGGTTTCACCTCATAATGATCCTTAAGTACTGATGTCTCCCAAACATGTTTCCAACCAGGAATCTGGGTTGTATATTCAACTGTCTATTCAAAATTTCCATTTGGATGGCTAATAGGCACCTCAAGCTTAACCATGACTAAAACTGAACTCCTGGTTATATCTTCCCCAAATCTGAAGTGGGGATTTGGATTAATAGCAATTTCATTTCTTACCTCAATTAATAGCAATTTCATTTCTTACAATTCATCAGCCTTAGAGTCATTCTTAACTTCTCACTTTCTCTCCCACCTCACATAGAAACCATCAGTTTTATTGGCCCTACTTGAAATTTTATCTAAAACCTGACCATTTTTCATGCCCTCCACTGATAGTTCTCTAGTATAAACTACCATCATTTCTTACCTGGGTTTTTGCAGTAGCCTCTTAACTAAGCTCCCTCATTTTGCCTTTACCATTTTTCATTCTATTCTCAACATACTAGCTAAGAGTGATTCCTGCTTAAAACTAATTTGTATCATGTCACCCCTCTGCCCAAAACTCTCCAAAAACTTCTGCTAAAGACTGAAGTGAGTTACCCCAAAATTCATATGAAGCCCCAACTCGCAATGTGATGGTATTTGGAGATGGGTCCTTTGGGAAGTAACTAGATGTATAGAAGGCCCTGAGGGTAGGATCCTCATAATGGGATTAGTGCCTTTATAAGACGAGATATTAGAGAGCTCACTCTTTCTCTCCCCATTGTGACAACACAGTGAGACGATGGTCATGTGCAAGTCAGGAAGCAAGCTCTCACCAGAAACCAACTATGCTGACACCCTGATCTCAGACTTCTAGCCTCTAGCACTGTGAGAAAACAAATTTCTGTTGTTTAAGCCACCCAGTCTGTGGTATTTTGTTATGGCACCCCAAACTGTCTAATACACCATTTTATTTAGAGTCAAAGCCAAAGTCTTTACAGTGGGTTAGAGAGTCCTTACCATTTGACTCCATGTAATCTCTCTGACCTTATCTACTATTCTCCCTCCTATTTTTTCACATGTACTCATGGTCTCCCTGATGCTCCACAAGTAACTAAACATGGTCCTGCCTCAAAGTCTTTTCAGTTGCTATTCCCTGTGCCTGATCCCTCTTATGCTTGGCATATGAATGTCTCCCTCACATTCATACCTTCCTTCAAATTTTACGTTCATGGTAAAACGTTTTCCTGATTTTCCTCTTTTGATATTGCACCTCCACAATTCCTTTCCTCTTCCTCTGCTTTCTTTCTCTCCATATGCTCATCACTTTCCATATACTGCACAATTTTACTTACTCATTTATTCACTGTCTCCTTGATTTAGAATGTAAATTCCATGAGGACAGATTTTTTGTAGATTTTGTTCAGTGTTGAACTCCATGCCTAGAACAGTGCCTGGCACAGAGTAGGAGCTCAAAAATTATTTGTTGAGTAAATATATGCATAACATTCATAAATAAGTTAGCCAAGGATTTTAACCCATACATAACTCTCAGAAACTTTGAGAAAGAAATCATAAACAAGAACAAGTAAATATAGATCAACCATGTATTCAATAGTAAGAAAACTTTTCTTACCATTCACCTTTTTCTCTAATGATGCTGTGAATGTAGAATAGATAAATGAAACATGATTCACATCATCAGTATGGAAGAATAAAATGGAATATTTTATATTTTTGTCAAAAGAACAAACTGTAACCTGAATGATTGGATTTATTAGTTGAGATCACAATCACACTGTGAAATAGTGAATTAATTTTAATGCTTTGCTTGATCAATTAAAAGGAGAACTTTGAAAATGTCTTGGGGAAGTCAAGTCAAAAATTCTTGCTGAAGAGGCAGGGTGAGTGTATAAAGAATAAGCCAGGGCTACTCAGTGAGAGAGGCCTCGTGATTGCATCCGTGGTCTGGCGCCAGTTAGCAACAGCCTCAACAGCTGCCTTTGTTTTGGTGGGATGAGACTGTGCACTGTGAAATGAGTAAATAACCTGAGATGTACTAGAATCTAAGACCCAAATTTCTGTCAAGTCCAAATAGCCATGTAGATCATCACAGCATACCTGGTTAACTGATGCTTGATTCTGCTTTGTTCCCCACTCTTATTTTACTTCCTTCTTTCAAATCATAATTGGTTTATTATTTTATTTTATCAGAGCTTTATTAAGTGAAGTAAAGTGTTGGAAGTAAAAGTTTACTAATATTTTTTTTATCTCTTCTAGTAGATTATATGTTCCTTAAGAGGATGAAACTTTCTACCTCATATTTATATCTCTAATACTTAGTGCACTACCTGACACTTAGTAAGTATTCAGTAAATGCATGTTCAATAACTGAATAAATGTGCTGATTCTAACAAGAGTTTTATAAGGCTTTAGACAGTTTCTATTAGCCTCCTGTGATTAGTTTATCAGAACCAACTCACATTTATGACAGATATTTGGGTCATATAATATCATATTCAAATATGATTACAAAGTATAACAGCTACTAAGATTTAGTGACAACTATATGAAATTGTAAATAGTTTATACATCAGAGAAGATTAAATAATATTCAGAAATAGTCCCAAAATCCATTTACTCATTATCTCAAATGGACGTACAATGCACATTTTTTTTTTCTGTGAATAACAGCAAGAGCTAGGATTGACTCATATTCTAAATTCCCGTTTACTTCCCAAGAGAGCAATATTAATTCCTGTTAGTAACATCTGTGAATAAAAACATCTTGATTGGATACTGAAGTAGTTATTCATCTACCAGGAAATAGATATATATTTCTAGACTGTTAAGCACATCTGCTGAAAATGATTCTGGTTGCCAAAAACTCACCTCTGTCAGTTTAGAAATTTTGAAATTCAGGGTTATACTATTAAAAAAAAGCTCTGTGAAAATGTAAAAATAAGCCTCATAAAACCTGTAACCAAATACAGAAATACTTTAAGGTTTAGAGGTTATCACCATAGATACTTCTAAATAAAAAATCAATAATTACTCTTTTACTTTAAATATTTTTTATCCTATTTTGTCCATAAGCATTATCTCAGAAGTTTACATCAAAGTGGAACTTAAAATTCTTGTACAAAGTGTTAGGTAGTAGTTAAAAATATATATGAATATAGCATTTTACAATATAAGAATCACATTTTCACATTTACTATACCATGTAATCTTTGCAAAATATCTGAGAGTTAGCAATTATTTATCATCCCTGTTGTATTGATGAGGAATCTAACCTTTAGAAAGATTAAGTGAAACCCTTAAGCTCTCATCTTTAATAAATCATGGAACCAGGATTTCAGTCTTTGGTATATTTTATACCATATAATGTATATTTTGGATAAAGCTATACTAAAACTTTTATAACATGAACACAAACAAGAGTTTTTTTTTAAACAATGGAATTATCAGCCTTTCAAAAAATGCTTGTTTTATTATATCAAATATTGTACTTAGCTTTTCATTCAGTGAATGCTTACTGAGTGCCTACTATCTTTGGTTATTTTTTTTTTAATTGGGGTATAGTTGCTTTACAATGGTGTGTTAGTTTCTGCTGTACAATGAAATGAATCAGCTATAGGTATACATATATCCCCTCCCTCTTAGACATCCCTCCTCCCGCTTCCCCTGTCCCACCACAGGGCACTGAGCTGAGCTCCTTGTGCTATACAGCAGGTTCCCACTAGCTATCTGTTTTACACATGGTAATGTATATATGTCAATCCCAATCTTGCAATTCATCCCACCCCCCTACCCCACCATGTCCACACATCCATTCTCTACGTTTGTGTCTCAATTCCTGCCCTGCAAATAGGTTCCTTTGTACCATTTTTCTAGATTTCACATATAAGTATTAATATATGATACTTGTTTTTCTGTTTCTGACTTACTTCACTCTGTATGTCAGGTCCATCCATATCTCTACAAATGACACAATTTCGTTCTTTTTTATGGCTGAGTAATATTCCATTGTGTATATGTACTACATCTTCTTTATCCATTCATCTGTTGATGGACATTTAGGTTGTTTCCAAGACCTAGCTATTGTAAATAGTGCTACAATGAAAATTGGGTTACATATGTCTTTTTGAATTATGTTTTTCTCCAGATATATGCCCAGGAATGGGATGGCTGAATCAAATCAAATGGTAGCTCTATTTTTAATTTTTTTAGGGAAACTCCATACTGTTCTCCGTAGTGGCTCTACCAATTTACATTCACACCAACAGTGTAGGAGGGTTCCCTTTTCTCCACACCCTCTCTAACATTTATTGTTTGAACATTTTTTGATGATGGCCATTCTAGCTGGTGTGAGGTGATACTTCATTGTAGTTTTTATTTGCATTTCTCTAACAATTAGTGATGTTGAGCATCTTTTCATGTGCTTTTTGGCCATCTGTATGTCTTCTTTGGAGAAATGTCTATTTAGGTCTTCCAACCCTTTTTAGATTGGGTTGTTTATTTGATTTTTTTTTTTTTATATTGAGCTGCATGAGCTATCCTTATGTTTTGGAGGTTAATCCCTTGTCAGTTGCTTCATTTGCAAATATTTTCTCCCATTCTGAGGGTTGTCTTTTTGTTTTGTTTATGATTTTCTTTGCTGTGCTAAAGCTTTTAAGTTTAATTCAGTCTCATTTGTTTATTTTTGTTTTTATTTTCTTTACTCTAGGAGATGCATCACTATTTTTTAACTAATAAATTTAGCCTATTTATATTTATTTCTACTATCTTATTTTATACTAGTTACCCTGCTTTTTCTATGATTTATTTGCCCTCATTTCACTTTCATGAGCTTTTTTTTTAATTAATGGAAGTTTTTTAAATGCATATTTCCTTCTACTCATTTCAAAATTACAATTTTATTTCTGTTATTTCAGAAACTATATGTAAAATGTTAATATGCCTGTTTAAAATTATTTTGATTGCTTTATATATGATTGCTTTTGCTGATTAATTGATTCACTCATTAATTCACTAGTCAAACAGAATCTGAATTCAAGTGTATGGCTAAGATATAAAATTGTTTTAGAATAGAATACATTTAACTGAGTCGTGGATATAAGAAGCGTTAGGTACGTATAGATATTACACAAAACTTCATATATAAGTCTGAAATCTAGGAAAGGGGTCTGGGCAGGAGACTATAATTTTAGGCATAATCAGTATAGTTGTCTCAGGATTGATTATGAGATTGGTTCGGACCTCTCAGGGAGATTGTTTACAGTGTGAACAGCATGATTTCTCTTGCTATAGTAAACAATATGGGGAAAAAACTAATAAAACAAACAAAAAAATAGTTGTTCTGTTTCTATGATACCAACCAGTTTTAATAGCTGTGAATTACTGACAGAATTTGTGCTTTTACGTGGCACAATTTCAACAGATCAACTTGAAATTAAAAATATCTACAGTTCACACTTTTTACCTCCAAATGTTTGTAAGGATTAAGTTAACGGCCTAGATGCAAAAGATTCATTGACTATTTAAAGACTGCATTGCTGTAGTTTTCAAACATAAGATCTAGAATACTCAAAGTTTAATGCACCTTCTATATGCTCAGGAACACCAGAGGCTCAATGGTTGAAAAAAAGAAGAACTTATATCCTCAAGAGAAGAGAACCAGAATCATTATTTGGCATCTCTATTACTTGCAAAGATCTCTAATAAGTCCTGAGACAGGTGTAAGAAGAGCTTAAAAGATGCAAGCCCAGTCCCAACAAACTTGACTTAAAATAAGAGAAACACCACAGTATATAAAGCCACAAGCCACTTGCATCTAGATAAAAAGCATAATAATTAAGAAATTTATTTGCCAAAAACATTTTATCATTTTCCTTATTCTACTGCCTAGACCCTTAGCCTATTCTCAATTCTACTAGCCTAGTATCATTTTGCCTTGGTAATCTTGTAAAATTATGTGTGATTGAGTCCCAGGCAAAATAAATGCCTGGTCTGATATATCTGGCTCCCTACAAATTCAAAACCATAAACACAGGTCCTGTTCCCCCAAACATGCTCTCCAAACCTACCCATCCCTCTACTGTCCCTCCTTCAATCACAGAATTGTGGTGACTCCATGACACTCATGGGGAATACTAGTGCTGAATGTATCCTGAGTCTTAAAGTGAAGGAGAATAAAATATAATAATTGGTTATATAAGAAGTGCCAAGGAAACTGGATTAGAGGCATTACATGAAGATTTACAGACTAATATTTTATGTCTGCATGTGTGTTTTGAATCATCATAGAATATAGGTGAATTTATAATTAATGAACTATAGCAAAGCCTATGACCTGGCACACAGCAAACACAAGAGAGTAATATACTTCACTGTACTTTAAACACTCTCTTTGTACACTCTTTAATAAATAATTTCAGTAAAGTACTCAAACAACAATGGACGCTGAATGACTAAGGGCCCTGGTCCTATTCCAGATGCTAAATCAACTTAGCAACCAAGTTGCTAAAGCAACCCTGCATTTCTTCTAGCCCTGTGACTCCTCTGTGAAGTTTTAATTAGGATAGAGCAAAGGAGGCCTTTAATACTTACGTCTGAACTGTAAAATTCCAGCAGAGACATTTAGTATTAAAGAAAAAAAAGAATTTTTGTTTTTTATTTTCTTTAGATAGAAAACATTTTGATCTCAACTTAATTTAAGACGAGTAGACAAGGTCACCAGCCTCAAATCCACTGTGGAACCGGACAATGTATAAGTTAACAAATCCAGAGAATGCAACTAGGTGACCATCTAGTATGATAAAGGAATTACTAGGTAGTCTCTGCTTCCAAATAGCTATACTATAGCAGAGTATTTCACCTAGGATTTAAACTCAGACAGCCAGGGATTCCCAGCCTGTCTCTGGCACTGTTGACTTTGTTAAAATAAGCATTATCTTACCTGTAAAGAGGGGTAATAAAAACTACGTCACAGGATCATTGTGAGAATTAAGAGATAGCTTATGTAAAGCAATTAGCCCAATGCTTGGATGATAGTAAGCACGAAATTCAATTTTGTCCTGTGGACCTATCCTGAAGAATCCTCTTTAGAATGAAAATGACTGTGAGAGAGATAACATCTCAAATCATTGTGTGCTAACATTAAGTATCAGTTTGCAGGGATTTATTGACATCAAACTGACAACAAGGTAACTGGAAGATGAGTGGCCCTTGGAAATGTGAATCTGAGGGTTTGAAATGGGAGAGGAATCAGTGAATGGAAAAATGAACTCTGTCAATGAAGCAAAAGGTCACCAGGTATCATTGCTATCTTTAAAGGACCTCTGTCTCTTTCTTTTTTATTGAGGTATAATTGACAAATAACACTATATTAGCTTCAAGTGTACAATATAATGATTTGATATTTGTATATATTGCAAAATGATCATCACAATACTCCAATTAACATCTGTCACCATATATAGTTACAAATCTTTTTCTTGTGATGAGAACTTTCAAGATCCACTCTCCTAGCTACTTTCAAATATGAAATACAGTGTTAATAACTATAGTTATCATGTTGTACATTACATCCCCATGACTTCATTTTATTACTAGAAATTTGTACTTTTTGACCACCATCACCCATTTCACCATCCACCCCCCCCCCCTCAGCCTACCACTAATCTGTTCTCTATATCCATGAGCTTTCTTTTGTTTGTTTGTTTGTTTGTTTTTAGATTCCACATGTAAGTGAGATCATATGGTATTTATTTTCTTTCTGTCTGACTTATTTCACTTAGCATAATGCCCTCAAGGTCCTACCATGTTGTTGCAAATGGCAAGATGCATTCTTTTTATGGCTGAGTAATATTCCTTTGTGTATATGTACCATACTTTCTTTATCCATTTATCCATCAATGGATACTTAGGCTGTTTCTATGTCTTACCTATTGTAAATAATGCTGCAATGAACACGGAGGTGCATATATCTTTTTGAATTAGTGTTTTCATTTTGTTCAGATGAATACCCAGGAGTGGAATTGCTAGGTCATATGGTAGATGGATTTTTAATTTTTTTGAGGCACCTCTATACTGTTTTTCTATAGTGGCTGCATCAATTTACATTCTTATAAAAAATTCACAAGGGTTTCCTTTTCTCTACATCTATTTTTTTTTTTTTTTTGGATGTACATGGACCTCTCACTGTTGTGGCCTCTCCCATTGCAGAGCACAGGCTCCAGACGTGCAGGCTCAGTGGCCATGGCTCATGGGCCCAGCTCTCCGTGGCATGTGGGATCTTCCCGGACCAGGACATGAACCCGTGTCCCCTGCATTGGCAGGTGGACTCTCAACCACTGCGCCACCAGGGAAGCCCCCCTTTTCTCTACATCTTGCCAATGATATTTCTTGTCTTTTGATAACAGCCACTATAACAGGTGTGAAGAGACATCTCACTGCAGTTTTGATTTATATTTCCCTGATGATTAGTGATTTTGAACAGCTTTTCATGTACACTTTGTCCATCTGTATGGCTTATTGGAAATAAAATATTCAGATCCTCTGCACATTTTTTAATCAGATTTTTTTTTGCTATTGAGTTTTATGAGCTCTTTATATATTTTAGGTATTAACCCCTTATCAGATATAAGATTTACAAATATTTTTCCCCATTCAGTAGGTTGCATTTAATTTTGTTGATGGTTTCTTTTGCTATGCAGAATTTTTTTTTTTTTTAGTTTTATGTCATCCTATGTGTTTATTTTTGCTTTTGTTCCCTTTGCTTTTGGAGTCAGATCAAAAAAAAAAAATCATCTCCAAGACCTATGTCAGGGGGCTTACCCTCCTATGTTTTCTTCTAGGAGTTTTATACTATACTATACTCAAGTCTTTAATCCATTTTTGGTTACCTTTTGTGTGTGGTGTAAGATAGTGGTTCAGTGTCATTCTTTTACATATATATAGCTGTCCAATTTTCCCTACATCACTTATTGAAAAGGCTGCTTTTCCCCATTGTATATTTTTGGCTCCTGTGTCATAAATGAATTGATTGTATATACCTGGGTTTATTTCTGGGCTCTCTTTTCTATTCCATTGTTCTATGAGTTGGCTTTTATGCTTTTATCATATGGTTTTGATTACTATAGTTTTGTATTATAGTTTGAAATCAGGGACTGTGATGCCTCCAGCTTTGTTCTTCTTTCTCAAAATTTCGTTGGCTATTCAGGATGTTTTGTGGTTTCATACAAATTTTAGGATTGTTTGTTCCATTTCTGTGAAAAATGCCATAGGAGTTTTGACAGAGATTTATTTGAATCTGTAGGTTTTTTGGATATTATGGACATTTTAACAATATTAGTTTTCCAATCTATGAACAAAGAATATCTTTTCACTTCTTTCTTTCTTCTTCTTCTTCTTTTTTTTTTCATCAGTATCATAGTTTTCATTGTATAGATCTTTTACATCCTTGGTTATTTTTTTTTACTAGGTATTTTATTTTAATGAAATTATAAATGAGATAGTTTGATTAATTTATTTTTCTTAAAGTTCATTATTAGTGTATAGAAATGTAACATCATTTTTTGTATATTGATTTTGAACCCCATTTAGGGGGCCTCTTTATCTTTAGTTGGTACCAGAAATTACTCACTTAAAGCAACTCTATATAAAACAGGAACAAAATTTCACAGAGTTGAAAACAAAATATTTTGGTTGATATTTATTCTTTAAAAAATGAAATTTTACATTTTAAAATCTGAATCTCATAACTTAAAAATTCTGCAATAACTATAACTCTGAGAAAAAAATTACTCAGAAGGGATTTTTAGCATCTTTTTCCTACAAAATTATAAGATAGCATGACACCCCATGCTCCATATTTTAGTTTTGTACCTACAAAGATCACAAAAAATAATTTTTCGCCAAATACTTGAGGAATTCAGCAATCTTCCCAAGGCCTCTATCAATATTTGATTTCAAATCACTATATGTTCAATCATGTAACATCCACATTCTTGCAGAGTTTCTGGGCACTTCATCACATCTTCATTTGTTAGTAACTATGCTCTAATGATCGAAGCCATTTTCCAAATTTGCCTTGAAGTCCACAACTTTTTCAAGATTTGCAGTTTCACTTTGCAATATATGAACACTATATCCTCATTTGTTATAAATAACTGACAAAAAAGAGCTTGGCAAGATGGAAAAAGGTAGATTTTAGTACTAAGAAGGAAAGAGTATTGTTGGGACTAATTTTTAAAGTGATGAATTAATTTGTCATTATTATCATGTGATTATGATTTTTCTTCCCTAAAAACTCTTGTAATCAAGGGGGCCTGACTTACATTATTTGGACACAGAGAACTACATTGTCAGGTTCTGATGAGGGTCAACCACTTCTTTAGAATAAAGAGAAGGAAAGGAAATGAATATTTTACACTTTCTATATAGCTTCTTATTTCTTCTTTATCACTGCATTGTATGTTTATTATTGTTACCTCCTTTTTATAAATGGGGATGCTGAAACTCAGATAGAAATTTCTCTAAAGTCCATGTCTAATAAACAACATGACAGAGATTCAGCCCTGTGTAATCCCAAGCCCAGTGTCCTTTTGATTACATAATATGGGCTTTCCACAGCTTCATTCAGAAATTTTATTGAAAAATTCTATTTCGTGTATACATTGGTCACTGGTCAACCTGTTTGTTACACCAATTTAAATGAATAGGTAGTTTCATCAATTGTTTTTACTGACTTGACCAAACTGTTAACTGAACTGAACATTCAGCACTGCCAATATCAACTGTATAAACAATATATGAAAGTAAATAGTATAAATATAGAAATTTTAATATTTTTACCAAACAGAATAATACAGTGCTCAAGTTTGTATCTCAACAATTATTTAGCAGCCAGACAGGATACATGATAATAGAAGCATATTGAATGAAACAATAGAGAAATAAAGAAATCATGTATTTTTTACTCTGCATGCTTTCTTATGTGAGTCAAATAAATAACAATACACATTTTATACCCTTAAATTTATACAGAAAAAAACTGTTTCCACCCAAACTCTGCTAGCCAGCAAAACATTTATAATAAGAGCTTTACCTGGTTGCTTAATAGTTTCTGAACTTGGCTCTTATCAACAGATACATTTTGACATTCTTTTAAAATCTTTACAAATCAGTTTTAAAATATATGTTTTTATCATGCACTCTGTTGTACTGTGTTCTCTAGATGTCACTAGAAAGGAAAGCTCACGTGTTTTCCAATATATTTTTTTAAACTCCATCTGACAAAATTTATACATAGAAAGCTAAATATCACAAAGCAAACACCTCAACCTGGAGTTTGTTCTAGAATATTTAAACACAGTAGAAGAGTAAAAAATGTAGAACATGACCCTCTTTTTCTCTTATTATATTGATTTTGGTTTCTACATATAGCAGCTCAAATTTATTTAATTGTTTAATTATATTTCACCATGTATTTCCAGCTCCTTTAAAATAGTCTATTTCCCCCCCTTTTTATAAGTTACTCTACACAGAAGAGTGTGGGAAATAGTGGGCCAGGAAATCATGCTGCTCACTCTTTTGGTTATTACTTTACTGGAAATAACTGGTGTTTTCATGTTGTGCTGATATAAATCCCCACTTTGATTTGGGCAAGGCAGTTGAACTAGTCAACTTAATGTGGTAAAATGCAGCCAGGGTAGACTGAATTGATGTGCTTACAAATTAAAAATCTTCATATTTTTTTTGAAAAATTTAATACTTCTTTCCTCTCATATGCTTTGATATACCAAAGAAACAATATTTTCTCATTGACTCTGACCCAATAAAGAAGATGATAAAAAGAAAAACACACATAATGGACTCATGTAGTTGAGTGTGGATCCTAACTATACCATAACTAGAATGTCGGTTTACAAGGCACAAATACAACTTATCTTAGCCTCAGTTTCAACCCTTAAAAATAGGAATACAAAGAGCTCTGACCTAATATAATACTTTAAAGTAATATTTTGGCATTAATTTTCCCAAACTTCTTCTCAAGTAATTAAATAGTACCATAGATCTTTGAGAGAAACAGACAGCAATCACGGTAATTCAAAACAGAAAAGCCAAGGAAAGTAAATAGCATTTTCTGGCTTTAAAATGAAAATTAATCATTACAGAAAATAATAGAGTCAGCAATGCCATAGTCCAGTTCTTTGCTTCCTACTCTGAGAAATCTTCTTACTTGCATTGAATTTAACTTACTTACCTAAGCATTATCTCACCAAACTTAAATTCCTCTCAATCTAAGTTCAACAAACTTTTTCTGTAAATAACCAAATAGTAAATATTTTTGTCTTTGTGGGTCATATATCCTATGTCACAGGCACTAAATTCTGCCCCGTAGCATAAAGGTACCCATTGACCTTGCAAAAAACGAATGAGGGTAGCTCTGTTGTAATATAGCTTTATTTATGGACACTAGCATTTGATTTCTATATGCTTTTCATTGATCTTTTCAATTTTTTTCAACTATTTAAATACATAAAATCTGTTTCTAGCTCACAGTCAATAAAGAATCAGGTGACAAATCAGATATGGCCTGTGGGCTGGAGTATGCCAATCCCTGATCTAAACCAAAATTCTCTTCCTAGGCCTTTTTTTTTTTAACTTTTGCACTCTGGGGTCAGAAAGGCTCAACTCTGTCATTTACGAACGGTGTGACTTTGGCAAAGTAATACAACTTGCTCTTATTCTAATTCCTATTTTCAAAATTCTACATGTATATGGTAGGTGAAAAGATGCAATGAGATAATGCAAGTAAAGTGCTTAACCTGGTAACTGATAAATAGTAAATATTCCATAATAATGATTCTGATGATGATATCTCCCTCACTTTATCTTCTTCTGATCAGCTAAGAAACGATTCATCCTTCTCTACTCCCACTCCCTTATCAGCTTTCCTAAGTGCCTACAAACAAGTTTCCTTCTCTGGTCTAATTCTTATCACATATTCCACTGCGTGACAGTCATTTCTGACATTTTAACTTTTCTACTTGATGGAGGTAGTCCTTGCATCTTTGTATCTTTTATAATCTGCTAACACAGTCCTGAATGTATCAACTGCTCAATAAATACTGCTAATTAATCTTATTAAAACAACTTATAAGGTTGTCCAACAAACCCATCTTAAATCATTTCTATATTTTTCAGAAGATAAAATATCATTCTTTATAATTTTATTTTCAAGGAACTAAATGTAGTGATATAGTTATTTAATCACACAATATAAATCTTGCTGTAGAGGAATAGAAATAAATAGAAAATGTTATCTTCATCTAGGTATTTAAATAATGTTCTAAATTTGAAAATTAACATTTTAATCATTAATATGTTTTATTTTATATCACTTATTAAATATGGATGATTTAAAATTAGCTTCACATATAATGAGCATTAACATTTTTAAGTGTACATTTCAATGAGCTTTGTGACAAAAGAATAGAGTCATATAAACACAGTCATAATCATGCCAGAGAACATTTCCATTATCACAGGAAGTTCCCTAATGCCTCTTTCCAATCACTTTCCTCCCCCAATGCCCATCACTAGCATCCACTAATGTCTACCTTATATATTTAAATGTCGTCTTCTCCAGAAATTCTTTTAAAGGAAATCATGCAGTGCGTTGTCTATAAGCTTGGCTCCTTTCACTTAGCATAATGTTTCTGAGGTCCATACATGTTACTGAGTTAGTAGCTAGTTCCTTTTGATTGCTGAATAGTATTGCATTGTTTCGATGTATCACAGTTTGCTTATCCTTTCACTAGTTGATGATGGTGGCTGTTCTCAATTTTAGGCTATTATGAATGAATCTGCTGTGAGCATTGGAGTATAAATCTTTGAGTGAAGAATATATGTCCTCTTGTGATTTTTAAAATTTTTATATGACAGGTACATACATAATCTTCATTTTCTCCAGGAATGTAACTTGCTTTTAGCATGTATATATATGTAGCTGTATGAAAATCTTGTTCCTACTTTTGTTATATTGCTATCATTCTATGAAAATTTGTACACAATTTTAATGCTAGTATCTATTGTTTCTTTCCTTTTGGAATGATAAATAAATTTGTCTTTTCTGTAAATATGGAGTCTTTATAACGCACATATTTTCTTCCTTTCAGAGTTAAGATTCCTTTCCATGTTTGTAAATAAAATAGAAGATCACTAATGTTGATGCCACTGAAATGATTATAAAAATAACTGTGGTTGTATTTCTTTTTTTTCTTTTATTTGAAGAACTTTTGAAGGATCTGAAGAACCCAGAGTGTTTTAGCTATATATATGCAGTCTCCAGACAGAATCATTTGAAATTTTAACCAGCTGCACATATTTCAGATATGTACATATCTTTCAGTTTGAATACCAACTGATAATTAGTAAAAGTCCCAATTTATATTAGAGCACCATGCATACATGACATAAAACATCAGAATTTATATTTGTCCCATGTAAACATTATCTAAATTATTATTAGCACTTTCCTGCCTACCTCCATTCCTTTCAAAGAAGTAGACGAAATAATGGTTCAAACAAAACTGACATAACCTATGATAAAATTGAAAAATAAACTAAGGATAAATAATGTAAAGGTTGTAAACCCTGAAAACATACAAATGTTTATGTTGCAAAAGTCATAATATCAAGAAGGATAAACTACATCTCCAACCCATATTTATCTTCATATATATCTATATTTATATCTATAACAGTATATTTATAATTTATTTAAGATATAAGGAGATTAACAGATCAACAACTTCCTGATATTCTTTAGAGTTTATAAAAAAATGTGACCTGGAAGTAGTGTATCAAACCTAGCCTTTTTTATTCAGGGTTCCACAAGGAAATTAAACTCTGCAGAAGATGATTTGAATGGCTGTTTTCTCAGTTCTTTCAAGGATAGTGCATAGCTAGTATCATTCTAATGAATAGGATAGAAGTTAATTCTTTATATACAGTACATGACTTAGGGCATTAGAGATTAGATTTTTTAATGAGCAATATATTCGAAACATCATGGCATGTCTAATCTCCAGTTTTATTTTAATAGCTGCACAGTATTTCAAAAAAATAATTCATTTAATCTCTACCCTGATGTTTGACATTTGAGCTTTTTAAAAATATTTATTTTTGCTGTAAATAGCCTTGCCATTAACGGTTATAGATATCTGTATATATTCTAAATTATTTCTTTATACTAAATTCCAAGAGATGGAATTTCCTTGTGAGAGAATCAGCAGTAAGGTGGTTGACAAGTATTGTCGAAATGCTCTCCCAAAATACTGCAACAATGTAAATTAGCTTAATCTAGTCACCCCTGCACTAGTTGTAAAGCTCTCTCCTTAGTCCACTTGAGTTCTATTTGGTATTACTCTTTGCAAAACCTCTGAACTTCAAATTGTTGGCCTTTGTTAGACCTCTGTAAAGTAGGTCCTGTTCGGAGCAGAAGGAACAGCTATATTCCCTGGCCCCTCTTTCATCCTGCCTGGCTGGAACTCAGTTCTCTCCTAGTTTTGTAAAGAGTATTCATTGACTTTCCCTCACATGTGTTCTGACTGCCTTTCTCTAGTTTCATTTTGTCCTTCTAACAGGAATAAAGATTCCTATTCCTCCACCAAACCCATTTTAAGAAAGATACTTTACAAAGTAGAAGGGCTCTAACTTCACAGCTCTAGTCTCTCTTCACTGTTCAGAGGCACCGTCATTATTTTTACCTCCTGCTGAACACATTTGCAGAGGTTAAAAAAAAAAAAATCTTTACCAAGGATGAGAAATAGCAGGGGGTTAGGAAATAAATATTCTCCTGCCCATTGGCTAATTCACTTAAAATACAGTTAGCACGTTGCCTGAGCAAACATATTGTTGGTTTCCATTTAGTAAAGTTCTAAGACTATATCTAGTTTTCTTTTTTTTTTTTTCTTCAGAGAGTAATAGGAGTTAGGCAAGCATTATCTAATTAGTCCTTTGAATGCCTTCAACTTTTCTTTTTCCTTTCTTCAAAAGGACACTGCCTGCTGCTAGGTGCTTAGTTGCAAATAACATTTTTGGACTAGATGAGAAGAAATCCAGACTCTCCTGTAACAGTGAAAGGGTTATATGTGAACCTTGTTAAAAAGTCCAAACAATATCAGATCTCACAGTCTTATCTCTCTCTAGCCCACTGGTAGGCTGGCATCCCAGCCAGGGTCAGGGAATATGGAGGATGATAGTCTCTGTGGATCAGCAGCCAGATATGACTAAGGAAATGAAGAAAGTAAAATCTCAAGCACTGCTGTCATTGTTGTCTCACCATGTAAATAACCAAAACAGCCTAGGCTGGGATAGAAGTCCAATGTCTTAAGTGCGGGGTTCTCCTTAAACCTTAAGCACATGTTAGGCAGGGAAATGTAGAAAACTATTCCTTCATTAAAAACAAGCAAAAGAAAACAATATTTATAGAATTCTTACTGCATAAGAGGCACGAGTCTAAGCTCGGGCATGGATTAATCAAATTAAAACAATACCTTGGGCTTCCCTGGTGGCGCAGTGGTTGAGAGTCCGCCTGCCCATGCAGGGGACACGGGTTCGTGCCCCGGTCCATGAGGATCCTACATACCGCGGAGCCGCTGGGTCCGTGAGCCATGGCCGCTAAGCCTGCGTGTCCGGAGCCTGTGCTCCGCAACGGGAGAGGCCACAGCAGTGAGAGGCATGCATACAGCAAAAAAAAAAAAAAAAAAAAAAAAAAAAAAAAAAAAATTAAAACAATACCTATAAAATAAGTCTTAATATTATTATTTTATTTTGTAAATGAGGAGAAAAGGGTAAAGTAATTCTTTAGCTAGTTCTATGATTTTTCTAAATTTATTTGTGTATTTAAGATAAACTTTTCAATTTTTTTTAGTATCTTATTAAGGAGAAATCCCTTATACCCATAAAAATATAATAAGCATTGTGACTCTAATTAGAATATGCCCATGTATGTTGTGGAGAGGACAAGTCAGCTGCTAAGAGCTGCGGTCCCAGAATTGTTCTGTAAAGCTGGTCTGGAGGTTACTGATATAAATGGTTTCTCTTACACTGTTCTTACATATTGCAAAGAGGCATTAAGCTAACAAGCCTCGAAAATGCGCGCCCTTAGACATGGCAGATCATTCATTGGAACCGTTCTTCCCTTTGGGGAGAATGAAAGTCTGGAGAGAGAGAGAACTGGCTGACCTTACCCAATTAACACAGTACCAATGCAGGCAGAACAGGCCGGCAGTGACAGGGCTGTGCTTCAGGGATATATGTTCCTGGGCTGTGATCCAGGTTATGTCAACATCATTCTGGGTGCCATTTCAGCGGCTCTCTATTGGACACAAGAGAAAGACAGAAGGGGAAAAGACAAAGGAAAACTATGGGCTTTTTTTTTTTTTAAATGTACTTGAGAACTTTGCTTTTCCCTTAGGAAATGAGCTCTTTCTAAGCCTGTGTGCAGCTGCAGTCTGGAGCTTGACAAACAGGTCAGGAAGATAGGAACATGCTATAATAGCAGCACAGCTTTTTCAATGGAAACTGATACTCCTAAATGTTACAGTGCTTCAGTCTGAAGTTTAACTAATCGAATGTCTTTAATCTAGAAATTGAACCAGGCAGCAAACTGCAGAAGGTTTAGCCTGCACTGAAAATGCACACCATTCATTTTATATCTTTCCTTGTGTTTAATAAAAGAAAATGAAAATTTCCAAAAACCTATTGTTAAAGATATAGAATTTTGCTTTCTGTTTTGGGTAAGCTGGTATCATGCAATTGGTTTCTAAAGCTTTTAAAATAAATATTGTCATATTTTTCTAAGAATGGTATTGAAAAGAAATCAACAAAGAACTCAGATTTTGAATGATTTTATGGAGGAGGATGGTATTGAAAAGAAATCAAGAAAGAACTCTGATTTTGATTGATTTTATGGAGGAGGGGGTGTGATTTGTGCTAATATAGTTTCTGTGCTAATAATTAGAGCTTGCAAAACTGCTCTCATGTAGGCCGAGGGGCTCCCTAAATTAGAAAAGTCTTCACAGTTTCAGTTACTTCCTAAGATTCTAGTTGGAACTATATCCCTTTCTGTCTGTCTTGTACAAAACAAACAAATAAACAAACAAACTAATGTTATCAATTCTTAGTTTCAATTCTATAAAACTGAGATAACCAATAATATTATTACCAATAATAGAGAATTGTTAGAAAAAGGCCTGGCACATAGTAAGTGCTTAATATATTTATACATACTAAAACACTTACTATGTGACATTTAAGAGAAAATTTCATTCTTTGCAACAATAGGACCTTGTGTCTCCTTGGGGAATAATCCCTGAATTATTTTAAGCCAAGCCAAATGGGAAAAAAAATAGGTTATTAATTCAATACCAATTGAGTTAGGATAACCTTGGAATTTTTGTCCTTGTATATAGATTTGTCCTGTCTCAAAAATCTTCTTTATCTAAAAGGCATTCTGAATTAAAAACATAATTTCATTTAGTAAATGTTTTCTAGGCGCCAAGCATGAAGCTATGTACTTTGCTAAAGTTACTTCTATTTAATCTTTACAAAATAATATGAAGTGATGTATACCTCCATTTTCAAAAGAGGAAAATAAAGACTGAGGAATATTTGGTAACTTGCCCAAGGTTACACAGAGGATAAATGGTGAAGGCGAAGATTAAACAATCAAAAACTAGAAATCTAGGTGAAAGAAAAGATCTGTCTTGTCTCTGAATTAGTGTGTACTTGATTTGATTCACTCTAGATTGTAAGTTCTTAGGATTTATTACCTCTGGTAAACACAGACATTTGTGTAGCTTTGCCTTGAGTAGACTGCTTTCAACTGAACTGATTTACCAGCCATCCAGATTTTCTACAGTAATTGCTATATTCAAAAAAATGTAAAAAATATGGAATCTTATGAGTCCTGGAATAAAATGCCTTAAAACAGAGACTTAATAATCTGGAAATTTCTCTAACAATATAAGAAACCTATTCCTTTCTTCTCTGATTAGTTCAGACCCCATGTACCTTAAATATTCATGCAAACTCTTTCCTCCTTTTATATTATTTATACTATAAATTTGCATTTTGTTTCCATTATCTTGAATTAATTTATATGGGCTTCATTTTTAATACAATCAAATAAGTTCTGGAAATACATATTTCATTATTTTTTGAATGTGGGGAAAAAGTAATCTCAAATGACTGAGTAAAAAGAAGTAAATTAAATGCATTGTTTCAGATTTCACACACAACTTACAAGTCTGTATGCTTGCAAGGTGAATTATTTATGCAGAATCAGACAACTGGACTGTTTATGAAACTGAACTTCCTTCTAGACCCGTCTACCTTTTATATAAGGGATAGAAAAATGACAATCTGATAGTGTCTATATTGTGTCATTGAGTCAATATATAGTCAACCCAGTCTTTGACATTTTTTTTCAATTATTTTGACAGTTAATTGGGAAAAAATAGCCTGGAACAGTATCAAAAATTTTGATGCATTTTGATATATTCAATCAAAAGTAAACAATAGTTTCACATCATTCTGTGCTATGGATATGATTGTTTCCTAATTCTAACTCAATTCAGCAAACTGTGTGCTGACTACCTAGTCTACATATATATATATATATATATATATATATATATATATATATATATATATATATATATATATATTAGAACAAAAATCATGAAGGAGGCATAGTACTCTGCCCTTAAAAATAAAAAGAAAACTGAAATTAAAGGAGCTAGCTTTCATCTTTCTATCTCTCTATCTACCTAATAATTTATAAAATGAAATAGAACTAAATACAATGATTACCAAATAATTCAAATGGTTGGTTAATCAGAATACATCACTTCTAGATTAATCTAGAGCAGTGATTCACAAACAGGAATGCTTTCCCACACAAGGAACATTTGGCAATGTCTAGAAACATTTTTCATCATCATAACTGGAGTGGGGACAGGCAGTGGAGAGGGACAAGATTCTATTGGCAACTAGTGGGTACAAGGTGGAGGCCAGGGATGCTAATGAACATCCTACAATGCACAGGACTGTCTCTCACAAAAATTATCTAGCCTCAAATACCAATAGTGCTGAGATGTAGAAGCCTAGATCCAGATAACAGGACACTTACTGCATCAAGATAATATTTTACATCGGTAATATGTTTATACAGTTTATACTCTTTAGTTTTTAAGATCCTCAAAATATCAGTATTACTGAAGAGGACTCACTCTCAGAAATAAAGATATTGAATAAACTAATGAACTACTCTTTGACAAAAGTACAATTGGAAAAGAAAGCCAAAAGGGATAAGTAAGAAAAAAGAGTATAGTATTTCAAAGTTATTAAAATTGGAATGGCCCCATATAGGTCAGCACCCTAGTGTTCTCATAAAGACACTATGACATTATCTAATTATAAATATTTATTAGGTATAGTATTTCAACAATGTCAACATTATTAAGATTTCCTTGGTCACCTTCCATATATGCATTTTCATTTTTTCCCCTGATGCAATCATTGATGGAAATATTGGTATTGGATAGTGCTTGACCACTTGTAAAACATAACTATCAGGCTGAACTTTAAAATTTTGACAATTCTATCTGAGGATTTCATTAGAGAGTTAAGAAAATCAGTGTTGTGCTGCTGTCATTCTATAGCAAAGACCCACCACTGGAAAGCATGAGCTTTTTCCCTAGATAGATTAAAACATTCATTCTGATGGCATTTCTTTGTGATTAAACTAAAAGCTCAGGCTGAGTTAAAAGTAATAACGCAAAAACTGTACAAAGTGGCAAAAATCCCAAAATGTTGGTCTGATAGCAAAAGAACTAATTAAAAAAAAAAAGGATGACATGGTTTTTATTAACAAGTCTTCACCACAAATTTTGAATCAGTAACCTCAAATGAAATAAACAAGACAAAATAAATATAACAGAGTTGTGCCTACAGGTTCTCCTAATTCATCATTTAAAATTCTAGTGTAATTTTCTCTTCCACTTCTAACATTTGTGAAAACAACTAATAATCGTATTATTACTTCAATAAATTTTATTTACTTTGTATCAACCTAATTGCTCCTATAAAATCCAGCCAACACATCATTGTTAAGCAACTATACTTTAATATAAATAAATAAATACATAATAAAATAAATGAAAAAAAATCCAGCCAAATGGTTAGAATGTTGGTATTTATTCAAGTCTCATGTCCTTATCATAACATGTCTACATGTATAATAAAATACATACATTCCCAGGGGTTCTTAAAAATTTCCTCATAAATCATTTTAATATTTTGTTTATTACCTTATAAAAGGGAAAATTGTACCTAATAGCTTAATTTCCAAGAGATTTATGTTACGACACTTAGTAGAAAACATTTTCACTATTGTGTTCATTCTCTATTCATTCAGTCATTACTTATTGTGTACCTCACACTTTTTACAATACTGAGGAGTATGGTGGTGAACAAAATAGGTAAAGTTCCCAGTGTAAGAAAACTCATATTTTGGTGCAGAAGACAACCAATAAGAAATATATATATGAGGAAGGAAAGAGTGAGAGAAGATTGTTAGGGCTCATTTAGGTGAGTTGGTTAGGGAGGACTGCCCAGAGGAAGCTATTTGAGCAGAGACGTGAAAGAAGTTTAGTAGTGAGCCACACAAGCATCTGGAGGAAGAATGTTTCAGGCTAAAGTAAAAATTAATGTGCATGTCTTAGGTTAAAAATTAACAGAAAGAAGGCCAGTGTGGCTTGGGTGAAGTGAAGAAAGGAAAGACAATGTTAAGGTTAAAGTGATATCCAGGGGCAAAATCATGTAGGGTCTTACAGGATTTATAAAACTCTATTACCAAGGGTTAAAGAAATAATATAAGAAAGCATCTCATTTTAATAATGATGAAATGACATAACACTACATTCATCATCAGAAAAGGATTTATAAACTACTCACTGGACACTATAGTGAGTTGGACACTATTTTAGACAACTGGAAAATGACATGAAAGAATACTCTGGTGCCACTTAAGATATCCCCAACTATCTTTAGTGGCAACATGACATTCTTTTAAAAGTTTCTAAATATAAATTAATTTAAATAATTTTATTTTTAATTTAAATTTTTAAATTAATTTAATTGATGTCACATTTGTTCAGTAAGCATATGACACAGCCCCTGCTCTATGATGAATATATAATCCACATAGAACAGAGAACAATGAGAGAGCATAGTCAGTACCAATACAAGAGGAGTTTCTTTTGTGGATGATGCGTGGGGAGGTGGGAGACCATATAATATATTTAATATACAAACTGAAACATTTTGAAAGCGAAAAGGGAGACTATTAATAATCCTGCTGGGAAAAAATAGTGTAATTTGTCAGAGTTTCAAGCAAATCGGGACACAAGTTAATGATATGTCCATAGAATTTCAGAAAAGAAGAGTTAAAAGTGACTCCTGACACCTTCTTCAAGAAAATAGCACCTGCACTTGGCTTGTATGTAGGCATGTGACTGGGCAGCAGGAAGGTGAGAATGCATTCTAGTACAGGGAAACGACATTATGAGGCATACCGATATGAGAATCATTCTATCTAAGATGAAGCATTAACGATTATAAAGAGTGGGAGATAATATTGGATGGTTTAAGAAAGAGATGTGTTGAGGCGTAAAAGCAGAGCAGACTATAATATATTTTAAGTTCCATGAAAAAGAGTCTCATACAAGAAAATCACTTAAGGTCTATTGGTAAGCGTGTGGCATGCATAGAGTAAAAGTAATCCTAAACTCCAATTTGATGTCAGATGAGAATATTATGGAGCCACGTATATTACAAAATGTACAGATATTTTACTTCTGCATAATCTATATATTGTTGTATGATAAATTGGAACAAGAATAGCATATGGGTATGTTACTGACATGTAAAGTCAAACCACTCTTTTATGCATATGTGTAAGAGACACATTATGAGGATTTTAGTGACTGCTAGATTGATTTGATAAAGATGGTAAACATAGCAAAAATTGTATACATGTGTGTGTGTGTGTATATATATATATATATATATATATATATACACATATGTTAGCATTTTAGATAATAATGATAATTTATGAACACTTAATATAGTCCTGAAATTATGTTAACATTTTTGTAAATGTTTCCCCCAAGTCCTAAGAGCTTGGTGTTATTTTGACTATTTTACAGATGAAAAAACAGAACTGAAGAAGTCAGGTAATTAGCTGAAGACTGCATAGCTGCTAGATGCAAAAGTTCAAATGTATTTTTGCATTGGTATAAAGTCCATGAGTTTGTTCATGGTGCCACATTACCTTACACCTATGCATGCACTAACTGAGTTCAACCCCATGTGGCTCAGTCCTTGCACCCAGGTCCCAACTGGAATAGGAAGCTGGGTACTTAGTACACATCTCATGTCACTCTACTATATTTGGATTCATACTAGTATCACTGGTGTCTTAAGCACTTCCTTCAACTAAGAATAAGGGATAAGTACTTAGCATTTATTTTTAAAAAATCTAATTTCCTGCTCTACCCAGTCTCTGATGTGGTATATCCTGCTATTTCCTGATTTTCATTTAAGCAATTTGTGTGCATCCAGTTTCTTTAGGCGATCCCTATAAATCAGAAGCTCTCATTTTTCACCTTTAACAATCAGCTCCTCAAGCAGTGGTTTCTGAGTAAATTTATCTAACAACTGGGTTACATTCTTAAGATTTTCAGTAATCCCTACAAACATACGATTTTCCTATTTCTAAAACGATAATATTGATTAATCCTCCCGGGTTCCAAGAAAATTATTATAGTGCTTTTATTTTAGCTATTATAGTTCCTAGTAGTCTTGTGATTTTAGAAAATATCTTGAATCAATCATCAGAAACATTAATTGACCAACAAACTAGGAACAGAGGCTTATGGGGAAAGATACATCACAGAGCCCACGCTTGTGGAGAATACTCAGAATACATCTAAGTAATTGATACTCAATAAAGAAGTCTGAATAAGTTTGGTTTTTAAGAAGTGAACTCCTCTGTATCCAGAAATTATAAAAAGTGTTAAAGATTCAGGCAATATAGGAACTGACCAAAGAATAACCATTTTAGGAAACTGAAGTCTGGAAAACTTCTGGGCAAATTAAAAAAAAGAACAAGGTAAACATGAAAAAATAATTGACTCAGGGAGAACCAACATATTTTTTTCCACTGAAATCTTTTATTTTTATAGTTGATACATACTACATATCTCTGAACGTCTAACATCCATATTTAACGTGAATATTAGGCTCAAAATAATGGCCACTCTTTTTTTTTATTTTATTTATTTATTTTTGGCTGTGTTGGGTCTTTGTGGGCTTTCTCTAGTTGCAGTGAGTGGGGGCTACTCTTGGTTGCGGGTTTCTCGTTGCAGTGGCCTCTCTCGTTGCAGAGCACGGGCTCTGGGCACGTGGGCTTCAGTTGTGGCACATGGGCTTAGCCGCTTCACAGCATGCGGGATCCTCCCGGACCAGGGCTCAAACCCATGTGCCCTGCATTGGCAGGCGGATTCCCAACCACTGCGCCACCAGGGAAGTCCCTGGCCACTCTTAATTACTGTAAATATGTCAATTTTAAAGGCATAGTTCTTCTTTCTTAATGTGTACTTTCATTGCTCCAAAACCTCTATTAATCATTACTGGACTTTATCATTATTTCCAGTTCATTAGTTTATTTTGATAATAATTATAAGACAGGAAAGATATAAACATAATTATAAAAATCAAAAACCATCTGATTTTTGCAGAAAAATCTCTTGTAGAATTAGAAAAAGAATAAATTCTAAATAGTTTTTTTATACCATTTGTATTATTAGTATAGCTCATACCAGCTTTTCTACTGTTTTCAAAGAAATCAACTAAAAAACTTCCAACAAGAGTTCTATGATATGTGAGTTCATATGAGTAGGAATTTGAAGATTTATTACAGTGATTACATATCAACAGGTATAAATATGTATTTTATGATTAGGATTTTTTTTTCTGAGGCAGGTGAACCATAGGGACAAACCCCTAGAGCAGAAAATATACCATTTCAGTGTCTCTTGATAAATAGATAATATTGACTATTTCTATATGATGCATATCAAGGTGACAAATAAATTACCTTCATTACAGATTTGCATGAAGGATTAATGAGCATTAGTTAAGCAGTTAAAGCACAAAACTGTTTGTGAAAAATTACATTAAATGTAAGGAGAAGTTGCGCAGCAGAAAATCTCATTATAATAATTTATCTTATCTAAAGATTCTCTACTGCACCTATATGATAAATGTAACCCAAAAGCAACAAAAGTTCCACATTTAACATGCGAATCTTAGGCTAATCACAACTCTAGAGGATTTTTGTCTCCTGTGAACTCATCTACCTAAAGGAGGGATAATTTATTAAACTCATATGTGTTTCCTGTTATTATTTATCCTGAAATAAATCTTCAGATTTAACTATAAAATTTGCATAGCATGAAATTAAAAGAAGTAAAGATATCTCTTAAAAATTCATTGTCAATGAAAAATGTTGAGTGTTTTGAATATGTATTTTATGAATTTTCTTTTGCTTTCAATGCCTATAGCTAAATTAAATTTTATTTATTTTATCTTATGTACAAATGACAAATACCTTTGGATAAAAGACATTTTACTAAATAAAACCCAGAAAAATTAGTAAACTTTTTATTACTCATCAAGATTTCCATTTTCTTCCCTTTGGAATATTGCCCAAGATTAATGCTTTCTACTCATCAAGCACTGCCATCTTGTGGACTCCTGTTAATTCCAGAAAATATTGGATTATTTAAGTATGGGATTTTTGTTGTTGTTAAATATTTGGAAAACTCTAAGTCTTAATGTAAGAGGGGAGCAGGAATAAATATCCTTGCTGGCAACTGTACAATAATATTGCTTTTATCCCTATGAACATCTGCATGTAAGGCACACTGTCTTTCCCTTTTACAGTAGGTTTCTATGCTAGCAGGACACATTCTTACCTTTTTACATACTTAAGGCTCTGTGACCACAGTTTAATTAAATTGCGACTCGGTAGTTTATAGGAATATCTAGAAACCTGCTTTGGTCTGGTGAATGGGATTTAGACACTGCTCTAATTAGTTGCTATTTGAAGCATCAAAGTTTTAATTGGCAAAATTAGACCCCATAATATACATAACTCAATCTAATGAATACTTGAAATAACTATTAATCAGATTTTTCTTTTTTCAAATAAAGATCTGTGCTCAGCAAGGTTTCTTGCTCAAGTTTTTGATCTTTGTATCTTAGTTCCCTCATTCATAAAATGGGGTTACTTATCCCTGTAGAGATTAAATAAGTTAATACACATAGAACACACTGTCTGGAACCCATTAAGTGCTATAGAGGTTTATTAGATACTATTGGTGCTACACCCAGTTCTCTCTCATCTGGTTAATGCACCCATCTGGCAGCTGCACCTTCTCCAGAGTTTTCCTTACCTAGGAAATTATGCTCCCTGCCCTAATTGCACCTCAATTCCCCCACCTGGTAGACAATAACCAACTGATGCAGGGGAGGTGAGTATAAAAGACTGGTTCTCTTTACCTTCTGTTGACTTACCAAGTCTACAGTGAAATTTGTAATCCAGAGCCCTAAGTGGGATTAGTTTTAAACCAATCTCTGGAGGGGACCACACATTTGTTTAGTTTTTTTTTTTTTTTCCCCTTACCCAATCCTGCTTCCCTTATTCCTTCTCCTGGGAACACTGTCAATAAATCACATTCAAAAGAATCCCCTTCTCAGACTCTGTTTCTAGGAAACTGACCTAAGACCATAAAATGTTCACTGTTACTGTTGTTGTTGTTATCATTAAGCTGTCTAATGTTTTGATTTAATGAGGATGAACTTTTAGATTACCTTGGTCATATCTAATTGATTAACTACACAGTCTTCCAGTAATTCTCCATGCATCTTTTCTTTCAGCTAAGCTCTTCATAATTTTGATAGGCACAAAATGCCAGGTCATATTTCTTGGCAAGATTCTGGGAAACAGATATTCTGTTGTTCATTAAGCGCTGAGATCTGTGTATTTTAACAAGGAATTGTCAGAAGTGTAACATGAATGCTTTTTAATGCAAAATTTGAAGCCTAAGATGAACTTGTGACATGGACCATCACACCCTGCTGAGAAAATGCTGGTCTCTGACTTGATGAAGTTTTCAGTTCAATAAAAATAATTTTAAAACCCATTAGCAGAGCAAGATATTTAAGTTGCATTTTGAGAAGTGTTAGCAATGACCTTTACATCTAGACACAGGGCTCCTGGGGTTAAAAAAAAAAAAAAAGTTCTCTGTAGTGTGAAACGTTCCGCAAGGAAAATAAAAATAGATACTGTCACTCAGTTGGTATAATCACTTGAACTCTAGAACTTGGAATTCACTTACTTGGAGTCATTTGAGTTGTGGATCATGAGAGAATGCCAGTTTACTACTGTTTCTATTATAAATATTCTTTTCTTTTGTTTTACTAAAGGTGTTTTGAGCTATAGGCACATAAAATTTTATTTTGTCTCAGTGACATATTATAATTTTTAAGCAGAACTCTGTTGTTTCTGACTCTAGGTAATAAACATATGAAAATACATGTCTCAAAAACTTATAAAAAGAAGAATTAGTACTTTGTTTTGTTCAACCAAGATAACTGAAATTTAATGTAATAATATAGCCTGCCTTTGTATTAAGGTAATTTGATTTTTAAAACATACAAATGTCCTCTCTTGCATTCTTCACAACATCTTTTAAAATATCTTGATTCTCCCGGTGCTAACCAAGTGTCAGTTAGACAGATTTACTCTGTTGTTACTCTCTGTTGATCCTTACGTCTGGCTATGTTTTAGAGGTGAAATTTTTGACACATGTAGAAATTAAACTCAACTGTACAAGGTTCAAGATGAATCTGAATTGTACCAAATACCACTGCAATATATCAGGTAATTTGTCTTAAGCCAATAGCTATCCTTACTGAGTAGTTTCTGCATGTTGAACACTCTCATTTAAGTGGCATATATAATCCTCAGCATAATCATATCATATAGATATTACTATTCCATTTTAAGGATATTGAAATTGAGGTTCAGCAAGATTAGAATATAATAATCAAAGCAGAATAATACAATGATAAAATATAGGCTTAGAGTGAGTCAGACAAGTTGGAATTTTTCCTCTGAAAGTTATTAGCTATAATTTTCCTCTTGTTCACCTGTTTGTGCCTCAGACCTTTAATGTTGAAGATGATTATAATAACTACATCAAGTTCTGTAATACTAACCTTACTCATAATATCCCATTTAACCTACAATTTCCTCCATTAAATTGCATTTTACAGATGAGTAGACTAAGTTAAATAGTTTGCCCAAAGGCACCTAGGTCAGTGGATCATGCAGTCATCTCTGGAACTCTGGTCTTTGTGATTCCGAAGTTCATGGTCTTATTCACTCACAGTGTTGCCTTCTAATCTCTGGGTATGTGTGTGGCTGGGAGAAGTGGGAAAATGTGCAAAGTGTGGGACTCATAGTAAGCTCTCAAGTTAGTTCCTTTTCCAGCCCCACCTTACATATCCATAATATCTTAAGCAGTGCTTTGCATATAAAAATGTATCACTACCTACTTGTTGATACTACCAGTTGTCTTGAGCTCAGTCTCCATCCTAAAGCCAGCAGCCAAAATAATATTTATATATGATCTGTTTAGTAACCTGAGCTGCCAAATCAGCTTCTTCAACAGTGTCAGTGACATCTTCAAGAAGAGGCTAAATGACTGACCACCATGGAAGCTGTTAACCTGAGAGGGAGTTTGGATCACATTTAATTTAATGCCCCCCTCAATCTCTGTCCAATTTACCTAGTAGAATAAATCACAAAAGTACTTCATAGTAACTTTGTAAGCGTGACGCTTTCTCTCTTGTCCATTGACAGTACATTCCAGATTCTTAAAACTGCCTGCATTACTTCTTAATGCCTGTTTTTAGCTCAACTACAAACATAATCTTAGATTCATATTCTAAAGGCCAAAATAAGTTCATGTAGAGCTGAGAAAATTCACAATGAGAACATTAAAGTGAAAAATATCTACTCTTATTCTTAAATTTAGAAAGATTTATAAAAATACATATATAGATATTTTATTCTATTTATTTTTTCATCAAATATGTATTAAGCAACCACACACCAGGCATCCACCTGGGGTCTAAGGATATGGTGGTGAAGACAGTAGATTTAATCTCTACCCTGCCAAGAATACTTAATGTGGCTAATAGTGACATTTTCTATCACAATGCAGGTATAAAACAGCAATGTAAAAAAAAATATTGCCTTCTAATTTCAAGTTGTATCCCCTTATGCTCAGTAGTAATGGATAATTAATGGTACAATTCTCTAAAATTTCCTTCATGATGTCCTTAATTCCCAAACTCAAAATGTTATCTAGCCATCAGCTAAAATTTTTATATAAACAAAATAATCATAGTACCAATTTTTAAAGCAGTACTGTTTCAGGCAGTAACTTACTGAATTCCACTATTCAAGTATCTTCATATCAATTAATTCATCAAAACAGGAGGCAAAGGAGTCCTAACGGTTAATGGAATTGTAAAAACAAAAATGATTACAAAGCAATTAGTAAATATTAAAATGTTTATGACATACACTCTATTAAGCAACATCCAGTAAAAATTAACAAAAAAATATATCAAACTACAGTACAAAACTTAAATTATTTAAAAAACAAACTAAAAAGTTATAGTTGTATAATAAAGAACAAATTATAATTATAGCTATTTGACAGATACAACATTAAATCTCACATTACAGGAATAGCCAAAAAGGGATAAGTCCAGGGATTTTGGTAAGTACAGCCCATTAGGTGAAAATTTTACTATAAACCATGAAATTGAGCATATATTAAAAATAGGGAAGGTTCTGATTTTTAGGTTTTCCTTTTTATAGCTGACAAGGATAAAGAAACTATGTTCCCTGGGAGAGTTGCATTATTAATTTGGGTGGTGAACAAATCAATTGCTACATCCATCATGTTCTCTCCAAATCTTTTGACCCAAAGCTTCTTCTGTAACAGAAGCAGAATAATGTGTGTTCCTAATAACACACATTATTAGGAAGAAGAATGTTTATTTTCTAACTTGTAGTTATATTAAAGAATGTTGAAATGAATTGCATATGATTACTCATTGAAATTTTTTACAAAGACTTCAGAGACTGCAGTATCCAGTTTCGTTCCCTTTTCTCATCTTTTTTTTTTTTTAATTAATGGCACTACAGTTATAAGAAATGAACATCATTGCCTATATGGGTAATACTGTTTTTATACCCTATAGATGTAGAAATATGTCATTTAAGTAATCATCTTATGTGTCAAGGGAGCAAAGGCAGGGTAGTCTTCTTTGTGACACTGAATCAATTACAGCAACTGTGATGAAAGTCTGCACTGTGTAAAGCCATGAAACATAGACATTCAATTAGGACAATAGAGCCAACCCAGAGACTTTCCCAAAATTTAGAAATAATAAATAAAATAAAGTTCAATATACAGCCAAGCTCACAGGAAAGAAAAAAATATCCTAGGTATCAGAAACAAAAAAGAACTAAAATCCAGGACTAAAATCCTAACTGAAATCTAGGAATACTGTTAATCCCGAGGAAATCTTGGAAGCAAGGTAGATTTGTTTACATGTCATGGTAACAGACCCTAGAGTCTAGGAGCTTAAGGATGACTATTTATGCTGGTATAAAGGACAAGTCTTTGGGTCTGCTTGAGAGGGGAAGTTAGAATAGCATGTCTGCAACAGCCAGGGCCTTAATGGGCTATTCTTTCAGCGAAATTGAATGGCTCTCACTGACTCAGGGAGAAAGATAAAAAAAATCTCCCATAAAAAACCAAAACCTTGGGTACTTCCCTGGCAGTCCAGTGGTTAAGACTCCGTGCTTCCAATGCAGGGAAGGCGGGTTTGGTGCCTGGTCGGGGAACTAGGATCTCACATGCTGTGCGTGCGGCTAAAAAACTTAAAAAAAAAAAAGAAAAGAAACCAAAACCTCAAGTCAATACAACACATGCGTTTGTAGGCCAAATGTGTGTTACAACACAATATAAAAATGTACTAGAGAAATTTAACATAGAAACTTTGGGGAGTACTCACTGAAGAATCATATCAAGAACTTCTAAAACATTTTTAATTGCCTTAGCTAAGCATACTATTAAAAAAGAACCTTAGAAGAATGGGAAAATCACAATTGACCAAACAGTCTCAGTATGTTTCTGATAATGAATAATAATATTAAGATTTTGGTACTTAATATATCAGCTTACCTTAAAATACTTTTAAGGCCAAGCACAATTGGTATGAAACAAAGTGTTATATGAGACTAAAGACTAGACTCCAAAGCCAATTGTGTTTTACTACTTTCCTGAATCATTTTATAATCCTCACACTCTGACATACTAAAAATATAATGAATGCTTGCTTTTTTTTTTTTTTTTTTTTTTTTTTTGCGGTACGCGGGCCTCTCACTGTTGTGGCCTCTCCCGTTGCGGAGCACAGGCTCCGGACGCGCAGGCTCAGTGGCCATGGCTCACGGGCCCAGCCGCTCCACGGCATGTGGGATCTTCCCGGACCGGGGCACGAACCCGTGTCCCCTGCATTGGCAGGCGGACTCTCAACCACTGCGCCACCAGGGAAGCCCAATGCTTGCTTTTTTTGAGAGTAAAGTTTGAAAAGAATTTTAAAGAACTGCTGATAGAGAATGAAAAACCATATAGGAGAAAGTAAACAGTGATTTTAAAATAGATTTAGCCCTGTTCAATATATGCATATTTGGCAGAGGTAGAAAATCCAATTCAAGTTCAGACTGTCAGCTTTTCTATTTTGTACTATTTCTACTTTTTCATTCTTCTTAGAATTATGAAATGCTTTGCTATGTAAACTTATTTTAAAAGCTAAATAGGCACTTTTGAACCCCCAAATGCACACTTACCTGTAAAATTTGAGAAAATGCCAATTTTGTGTAAATATTTTCTTCTTATTCTAAAATATTTTACAAAACATTGACTCAACAAACACTATCTGTATAACAAAACTGGTATTTCAATTAATGATAGTCTTTAATGTGATTGTTTGTTGCTTTCTTTTACTCCAAATTTCTAATAATACAAAACAAAAATTGAGGTAACTCCAGTAAAACCTAACCTAAAGTAAATTGCAAAAATATAAAAATGCCTGAGTGATGTTTGAGCAACAAATGTAACTCTCATTATAACAATTAGAAGAACTCATATATTTAAGGGAAGAAAAGAAGGAAGGGAGGGAGGGAGGGAGGAGGAGAGAGAGAGAAAGAATGAGAGAGAGGAAGAAAAGAAAGGCATAAAACAAGGCTTCCCAAGCCTCACTGTAGATTAGAATCACATTTGCGCTTTATAAAAATTCAAGTAAAAAGTGTTACTAAATAAATGACTGTGGAAAGGTGACCTTAGAATCTGCTCTTTTAGCCATAACATAGGTAATTCAAATTCCTGTTGAGATTTTAATGCTATTGGCCTACACATAATTCCTTCAATTTCTGATATTCTATTAACTGAATTGCAAGCTGGTTTTTATTTTCACTCATTTACTGAAACTGCTATTCAGTGATATACCACATGTGAATCCTAAGTAACATTTTCTTTTATTATATTTATAAATATTCCCATTAAGTCCTTTTTGCCTTATTCGGCATTATTTAACCCTCTTGAAATTATTAAGCCATTGGTCTCTGTGACATTGCATTTTCTTTATTCCCCTTGAATATTTCCAATGGTTCCTTCTCTCTTACCGTTTGAACATTTTCCTTCCTTTATTTAGATGTTTGTGCTTTCCAGAGAACTATCTTCTCACTGTATGTATTCTCAGCTACTTACATGATTCAGTTACAACAACATACCAACAACTCCCAACCACAGATTTCCTCTCATGGACTTCAAACACATATTTACCAACTGCTGGAACTACTTATGTAGATTTGCCTCAAACTCAAAATGTCCTGAAAGTGAGCCAATGATCTTTCTCCTTAAACCAGTTTGACTTCATTTGTTTTCATCCTGAACTTCACATGTCATCCTCTTCCCAGTCATTCAAGGGAGATAATAAAAGTGTTCCTGGACTATTTGTCTCTTCATTTATCTTACTCCCTATATATTTCTTGGGCCAATATCCTTCTTCTCATTGTTATGATTAGGTTCTGATTCAGATTTCTCCAGCTCTTACCTTCAGCATGCAATATCGTCCTATTTTTCCCTCTTGCAACTTGCACTTACTTAAATCCAACCTTTGCAGAATCACCAGAATACCCTACTAATGTACATCTTTATGTCAAGCCTTTGCTAGAAAACATCCAAGATAGAGCACAAGCTCCTTAATACAACATACAGACCATGTTAATTTGTGTTTAGTACTTTGGGTTAATTTCCACTTTCTCTAACCTCTTCTCCTACTACTCCCTTTCTTGGATTTTTCACTCTAATAACACAAAACTGTGGTGGTCCAAAACCTTACTCCTTGACTCTTTTTTTTTTTTTTTTTTTTCCTTTTCACATTTCATAATCAATCCATCAGCAATTCTGGTCAACTCCACTATCACAGTTTTCCTAGAACCAGTCACTTCTCATCACTTCACCACTACTGTCACTGCCACTAACTACCATTCTAGTGCAAATCATTTATATATTTCATGGCTATTTTGAAAATAGCCACTTAGACTAGGGGACATTATTCTTCCTGCTTCCCCTTCCCCTGGTCCCTGCTTTGTCCTCACGCTGTCTCGTCTCTAACCAGTAGTCAGAGAGAGTTTTTTAAATATAAATTCAGGCATCTTTCTCACCCCTGCCACTCTCTAGCTCTCTTACATGCTTTAGTTTTCTTCACAGCACTTATTACCACTTGACAAATACTTGTTTGTGTATTCTTGTACTTTCCACTATAATGTAAGCTCTATGAGAACACAGACTTTTTTTTCCACTTAGAGCATTCCTGACCCATCAAGACCCACAACTAGTATTTGTTGAATAAATGAATAAATGAATGTATCTCAGGCATCTCTTAACTTAAGAAGTTTTTGCTGATCAACATGATGGCTTAAGTGCCCTTCTCCATTGTCTTCTTTACAGTAGAGTATGCATCTCCATTTCTTTATTCCACATTGTTCCATAGGTTTGGGTAAATCTTTCCCATTAGACTGATCTTTGAGAATGCAAAACTGTCTCTCTCATCTTTTTAATTTCAGTGCTATCATAGTGTCAGGCTTCTAAAACACATTCAACAAACATTAGAACTGAATGAATGAGTGCATGGATGAATAGATAAAGGCTGAGCATCCTTTAAAAATATTTCAGATCTTCAGGTAGCCATTAAGAGCAACAGTTCTTTGAACATAAAATACAAAATGATATAGACATCTGGATCAAATACAGATGATCTTGCAACCTATCTAATACTTAGTAAAAGCTTTGTTGTTTGAGTTTTTCAGTAAAATAATCTGTTTTTCAACAATTGAATTTTGTGTATTTTCAGAGATCGTCTATAGCTGGGTATTTAACGAGTTCCCTTCCTTTGTGGTGGAAGACAGCCGGCGGTTCATTTCCCAGGAGACAGGCAACCTTTATATTTCTAAAGTCCAAACATCAGATGTTGGCAGCTATATTTGTCTGGTGAAAAACACAGTGACGAACGCTCGAGTACTTAGTCCTCCAACACCACTCACTCTCCGTAATGATGGTAAGTTGCATGGACTGGATTGAAATGGTCAGCCACCTCAAATGTGAAAAATTGAGTATAATCTGCAAAAATACTGAGTCGCTATGCTGTACATCTGAAACTAATACAATATTGTAAATCAACTGTACTTCAATACAAAAAGACCTAAAAAAAAGATGTATTAGTGTTCTTCTAAGCACTTAAACCTAGCACAAATAAAATAAAAAGGCATTTGGCATATTTAGAAACTCTAGACTTTTAGTCTAAGATCATGCATACCTTAGAATAAAATTTTTGACATAGTAAAGTGATGATCTATAGCTAAGAAATATTAACCTTAACACTACGCTAATGTCAAAAAGGGAGAGGGATTCCAAAAGGATGTACTGTAATAAAGCCTCCACAGTTCTTTTTTTGCTCTTTAGGGTCTCTATATAACATATGTGTATGAATTGCAAGTATTTTACAGGTTCATTTTTCATCACTTTTTAATTTTAGCTACCTTCAAATTGAATGTTCAGTTTTTAATACTTCATGGCATAGTTATAATTGTTATTATTACTTTTCCAATAATAGGAGCAGCTGGAACTTTAACTTTTAAGTGTAATTCAGGCAGAAATGATGATTCTATAAGTATAGGTATTGCCATCTATCCAAAGTATCTTCAAATTTAAAAACCCGATTTGTAGTTATAGACATTTACAGTTAAGCATTGCATTAAAGAAGTCAAGTGGTATATTACAGTTGATATATGATATATGGCTTGCTCTATCATGCAATAAAAAAGCTATGAAGGTATTATTGAGAAGTGAGCTCGAGAATCCTGATGGATTGTGAAGCTTAAAAAATAATCAATTTCAACACTAGTCTTTTATATGCTTAGTTTTAGAATATATGCTGCAGAGTGTATAGCCAGAGTTTATATATATATATATATATATATATATATATATATATATATATATATATATATATATATATAATGTATGTATATATATATATATATAACATTAGTAATAATCCTATAATCCTATCAGGTAGAGAGTACAAATGCAATATATATTTCAGAGATGAGGAAGCCAATTTGAAAGAGATGAAGGGACCTGAAAAGGTCACACTGCTAGGTAATGGCATGGAGGAATAGATGGGAAACAAGGATGAAAAATGGGAAACCAATTTAGAGGCTACTGAAACTAACCAGCCAAGAGGTGAGGAGGTGAGGAGGGACAGAATGAAAGCAGTAGTAATAGCACTGAAGTGTAGAAAACATGCCTGGGATATTAAGAAGGTAGAATTATCAGAATGTGATGATTAAACATGAGGCTCTGGAATAGGAGAAACCTTTCTCATAGTTCAACAAATGGATGATGATTCTTTTCATGAAAAGAGATAAGACAGATGAAAAAATAGATTGAGAAATTGGTGAATGTGACAAATTCAGTTTTGGCTATGTTGAGATAAGATATCCATGGGAAATCTATGTGGAAATATGCAGTAGGCAACTGATACATATTCCTAATATGCACAAGAGAGGACTGGGCTAGAGAAAGAGATTTAAGTGTTATCATTGTGTATTCCATCAATACAGTTAAAGCTATGATTGTGCGTATATTATGCCAACTTCAAGATTATATAAGAATGTCTATAGGGTGAAAAGAATAAAGGAAAATAGATATGCATTTAGAAAACTTACCTAGTTAATAGTTTAAAATTGAGGTGATTTTCTATAAGCCATTTTCATAAAGTTTCTGAGTATTTTCTCATTAATTCCACAAGAATTTGAAGCGTCTTTGTTTGAAAATTGTAACATTTTGCTGACTAGTTCCATTTACACCATCCATTTATGTAATAATACCATACATTCAGATAGTGCCTGAGGTTGAGTAGGCTATTCTGCCTTCTTTTCATGCACCAATCCTAAACATTACATTAACCTTCACAAGGGAGAGGAACACATGTAAAGTAAGAATCCAAAAACTGACACCACCTTCACAGGTGATTTAAAAGCTCAGGACCCATGTTCAACAGTCTCTTGCACTTCTTTAATTTCATGGCCCAAATGTATCACTTAACTTTACCTTATACCTTCCATAGTCAAACATTTCAGGAATAATTAGAGTAATTTGTTTGCAGCTATTTAAACTCCTTTGCCCTTTTGATTCTATTGCTCTTCCTGGGCAAAACCACAATCCCAATGAACTCACTATACACTTAATTTGTGACTGCCTTGGAATCTGAAAGCTGCTAGAGAGTTACACCTGCCAGGGTTTCATGATCAACAACTTCAATATTGCCACTCGATCCTAGTAAATTTCTGTGGATGGTTAATTTGTAACTGTCCCATAGGTTTTTGGAATCTTCTCTGCTTTTCTCAAACTGGACAGCCTCCCTCCTTCCCCACTGCTTTACAAAAACTATTTAAGTATCAAATTTACTTTCCTACTAATGGAATTTCAAATCTAACTCTTGATACATCTTCATCCATACAGTTCTTCCCTTATGTAATTTCAGTAGAGCTACTCTACTGTCCCTCCTACTATTAAAACCAATCCCTCCATCCTTGACTGCTGATTTTCATTCCCACTGGCCTTTTCAGAACATCACACTGTTAGTCATTGTTTCTTAGGTAACCAGTACTGTGTCACTAAACTAATAAATATTTTTAGTCATGTTAATTGAATTTACTGAAGCAGTTGAAACTGTTGACTTATTTTTATTTTACAAACATCTATATTTTCAAAAAATCATTATCTGTGCAGTACTATATGAAAGGTTCAATAAAGCAATGCACACAAGTAAAATAAAACTGTTATTTTAAAATTAACATTTAAGTTAAAAAGAAACAGGTGGAAAACACCTGCTAAATTTCAATTATATCATTCAATGACAGTCTTATTTAAGATTTTGTGAGAGAAGTTAGAAAATTCATATTTCTTCTTTCTGTAAATTATCTGAGATTATTGTTTTCTTGGTGATTGTCTACTAATTTTTATTTTTATCATAGTAATACACCCTTATCAAAGGAATGTAGTGGTTTATAAGTGCTGGTAAGAAGGGGAAAGAAAAAGCAAACCCACACACCTCCCTTCCATCCAATCCTACTTCCTAAAGCTAACTTTTTAATTTCTCCTATTTTTCTTCATGAAGTTCTCATATAATGCTAGGAAATATCTGTGCTTCTTGTTTAATCAAGTTTAGACAATAACTCATATGATGTACATCTGCTTCTTCTATCCTCCACTCTTTTATAGTTAAATAGTATTTTTCTGTTGTTTACTTTTTAACCTTGACAATGTGCTTAAATTTCTATTATCCTTTTAACGCTTGAAAATAATTCTTGACTTTCTATTATATAAAGTGATAGTTTTATTCCTACTTTTTCCTTTACCTTTCCTACACTACTTTTATGTGCTTTTGTCTTCCACTTTTACTCTGACATTCTCTCCTGCAAATGCAACCAAGTGTTCTAAACTTTCCCATAGACTAACTGTAAAAGTTTAAAATAAATAGATGTTAATAAATAAATAGATATATAATTGTCATTCAATACATACTGTTACAGATTTTTAAGCTATTTGTAGATATGTGTGCTCTAATAGACGTGCTTTTCATAAGTGAAATTTTGAATATAACAAGAAAATAATATTGTGATACAGTTTGGATGTAATTTATCTTAAAATTTTGCTCTACAAATACAATTCATAGTTTCAATAATAGTGTTGAAATATGAATATGAGTCATCACAATGCAAATGATAAATGAAACCATTATTGTGGTTAAGAAAGCCCATGAAATGTGTGTGAAAGAGAAGTGAGCTTAGGACCAAGCCTTGAGTAGTCCAAATTGCTTTGGAAAGGTTAAAAATGACAACCCTACGAAGGATAATGAGAAGGAGAAGTCAGAGAGATAATAGGAAAAACAATAGTGTAGTATCAAGGAAGCCAAGAAAAATTAGTATTTCAACAAGGAGAAGTGGGCATGCAGCTCAAGATGGTGGACTGGGTTCTGTATTTGTCTCCTGTCTCCCTTCTGAGACCCTGTAAGAAGAAATTCGTATCATCAATGAGTACAGGAAGCATTTCATTAACAAATGAGACACTTTGATATATTTCTGGAAGAATGAGGAAGGATGTGAGTTTAAGGATTAAACAGGCAGATTAACTAAAACCTAGAATAACGTTTAAGGGATCTAAAGAAAGGGCTAAAATCATGTGCCCAGTGGAAGCGTGTAAAAGCTCTGAAATCACAGTTAGCAAAGGTTGGGCATAAGAAATGGGGCCAAAGGGGGACTGAAAGTATATACGTTGAACGTCTGTTTCAGAGAAATATTGTAATCCATTCTCTTCCCTGTCCTTGCATGCAAAAAGACCAAAGGGCTGTTAACAACTCTCTTAAAAACACGAGTGAACTTTCCCTGGAAAGCTAAAGTTCTTAATGTGAATAGTGGCACAGAATGCAAAACCTTCTCATTCTAGCACATGAGTTTCCGCAGCCTGACAGCCAGTTCCTTGCCCTCACATCAAAGCAGAGCTGACTGTCGACCCACCTCTCCCAGCCACCCGCACCCTCACCTCAGAAGGGAACCAATTCTACAGAATTGGGAAACACAGAGCAATGTCCAAGCCTCTCAGACTTAACGTTTATATGCAATGCTAAATTAACAGTTTCTATTAAAAATTACTGAGCTTACTGAATGGTTATAGAATTTATATCAAGATAATATGCAAAAAGCAGGAAAATTTAAATTATTCTAGAAAGGCATCGATTAGACTAGAATTGTTCTTAATTCAAAAAACTTCTATATTACTATTTGATCTCTCTTCAAAAAAAAAAATGAAGACTATGTTTATAGGAAGGACATATTCTTGAATGCTTTCCCAAGTAGGTGGCTTAAATTAAACACTTAGTCTGAAAATAAAAATAGAATATGATTGTGGATGATTTCATAATTTGCATCACAGTCAGCAACAATTCCTGCTGGGTTTTACAAACCTCTCATTGCAGAGACAGGCATTATAATGGATATTTCTGCAAACTTGACAAACACTTCTGCAGGGGTTTGAATATAAAAGTTACGTTTAATCTGCTGTGACCATAGAGTTAGCTATAAAAATCATTTCAGAATATTGTATTTTTACACTTCTTTGAAAAAAAGTAGGCATTTCTCAAAATAACAGAGGCTATATACATAGGCAAATTATTTCCCTCAAGGACAAATAAAATTTTACTTTATAAACTATTGGAAAATGTCTTGGCTTGGATCCTCTTAAAGCAAAGCTTGAAACAAAATTCACTTGTAGGTAGTTTATTTGAAATTTATCACAGAGAGCAGGAGTGTGGAATGGGCTGTGTTTGAGGAATGAACTAGTGAAAAAGGAGGTTGCATTATGGAGATGACCACCTCTACAGGCAGGTGGAGCTTGGTCGAACATGACCAGAGCCTTATGAAATGCACTCAGAATAATCTCCTTGGCAGACATATCAATGGGCTTTCATCCCTGAGGGTGACTCCACAAGCAGTTAATTCCCGTGCATTTACAGGATGCCCTCAAGTTGCAGCTGAGTGAAACTGGTTGCACCTACACAGGCCTGGTTGCAGCGGTTATTGCAGGAGTAAAAATTCTGGCCAAGATCATTCAAACACACAAAAGTTGTCCAAAATACAGAGCGGGCAGCTTTAGAAGATTGGAAGTACATGAGTGACGTGATCAGATTTTCCTCTGCTGGTACTGTGAAAAACTATCTTCACACATTTACAAATGTATATTGCATACCTGCTATGTGTCAGAAAATTCATTTAGTAGTGAGGATATAATGGAGGGCAAAACAAATGCAATAATTGTCCTTAGGTAGCTTACAATATAATACAAGGGAAGATATTACCCTAAAAACTGAGTGTAACCAAGAATCCTAGGGTCTGTCTGCCTGTCCAGTGCCCCATGGAGCCAATCTCACAGGTCATTGTGTTGTGAACAAAACAAACAAATCTAGCTCCAAAACTATTATAGGTAATACAGAATTTTACTAATGGTTTGGAGAGTAATGAACATGGAGGCAGCATTCTGCAAAACAGCAAAATTTATTAAACACCCTACTTTAACAACTTCTCTCTTTTGCCAAGTTTTTTTCCTACAACTCTATATCTCTCCCTCGACACACCTCTGCCTCTCCTTCAACGCTACTGTCTTGGTCTCCCTTCAAGGTCTCATTATCTTGGTCTGATGCATGGCAAGTTCATACTTTCATTTCTGCTCTCATTAGAATCCTCAGCCCAATTCTGAAGACTATTTATTTTGTTTTATTTTATTTTTATTCAATCAACATTTATAATGAATTGGTACATGTGAGGCATTGTTCTAAAAACTTTACAAGTATTAAAGTGAAAGGATGGAAAACATATAGAAACAAATATGAACTAAAAAACAAAAGAAGTTTGAATTGGTCTATGAATATCATATAAGATATTAAATGCATCTCTAGGGACAGAAAATAACATTACATTCTGATAATAAGTTCACGTCTTCAAGGAGATAGAGCAAAGCGATTTCCCACAATCCACTGTGTACAGCACCAGGCTCCTCACTCCTCTTCTAGTCCAGATGGAAACTTCTCCTGTAAGATCTCACTCCTTCCTAAGGCAGCATTTTTTCAGACCCTTCTCTAGGGCTATATTGGTTCCAAAGTGACACAGAGAGGATAATAAAAAAAGAAAAGAAAGAAAAATAAAAAAAGAAAAGAAAGAAAAATAAAAACAGTCCTTGGGTCCCTTTACCATCCCTGGAGTTGGATAGTGTAGGAGCAAGAAAAAGAATTGAGGAAGCAACTTGGATAATGAATGGGAATAGATTCAGAATGCATGCAGATAGACTGACTTTGTTAGAGAATTCATCAGTTGTCACTGTGCAGAGAAAAGTAAAAAAGACTATAGATGCAGATAACCTAATATTTGGTGGTGGGAAGTCTGATGGAATTTATTTTAAATGAACTACAGACAAAGTCACCAGCTAAGAATGTATATGTAGGCAACAGGTTTATTTTTAAACCAAGAATTGTGTCAAGGGAATTATGCACATAATCACTTACTTACATAATTTATGAATCGACCCCATTAATTCACTACTGAATAAGACAGGTCCTAAGAGCAATGGAAGAATATAAAAGATGGTATATCCTTGAAGATTGTGGTGGGTTGAATAATGACCCCAAGTTGTCCATATCCTAATTCCTGGACACTTTGAATGTTACCTTATACAGTAAAGGGATTTTTGCAGATGAGGTTAAGGATCTTAATACAAGGGCACAGAAAACGAATACAAACATCAAAGAGAAATCTGAAGCAATTCACTTTTCTTACTTATCTTTTGGAATATTCATGGCTATTCTAGCAGTGTATTGGAACTGGCTTGTTCCTGTTTGCAGGAGTTGGTTGTGCATCTCTTCACGTCTTGGTAGCTTGAGATCAACCATGATGGAAGTATCTACAACGTGAAAAGTAGCAATGGCTACATATCAGAATTCTCACTGTCCTCCAACCCCAGAGAACTGGCTGTTAAACAGCATTCTGCTGGTAATTCAGCACCTAAGATCACAGTCACTGAATCAGAAATAACAACGTTTGATGGAATAAACATCAATTAAAATGTATCCCTGTTCCACTCCAATCCTCTCTGTTTGCTTTGCTCCAGATAAAGTACAGACAGAATGGATCCTGTGCTACTTTCTCTATTTCTGGTACCTGAATTGGTTTTGCCAAGCAAACAGTGAGATGCAGCAAAGTCATTCTTATTTCCTCATCAGTTTATCACAGGAAATATGGCAAGTGGAATGCCTTGAGTATTCTTAGATTTCCCTTTTCTCCTTTAAATTTTGTAATGGGTATTAAATGTTCTACCCTAAACCCAGGAGACTTTTTCTTCTTTTAATCTTTGTTCAGAATTTTCAATTTATGGATAGTTCCAAAGGAACTGGGAAAGTTGTGAAAGAAAACTCCTACTAGATTATATTTATCTATGTGAAAGAAGCTGAATAGCATTAAGGTTTTATGTCAAGTTCTGCAGGAATATAAGAAACTTACTTGGCATTTATTAATCTTTTATTTATTTTGCTATGTGTCTCTCTGGAAATCTTATAAACTTGATATGCTACAAATTAAATAAAAACTTCAAAAAATCATTGGAAGATTTCTGAATAAAATGAATAATTTGCTCAAATGTCCTTGACAATCAGTCATTTCACACAATTCAATTTCTCCTCAAGCAGACTTATGAAAACAATTTGAACTTCTATCTATGGAAATAAGAATTTTTATCAAGAAAAACAATGTACATCATTTTATTAACTCCCTTAATATGTCTTAGAAACTTTGAAGAATTAGTTAATAAGTGCTTACAAATAATAAGATAAATTTCTTAAATATGAATCTAATTTAGGCTTTTTCTAGTTTCCCACATGAAAACTTGTTATTGTCATTCAGGAAACAAAATCCCAGAGGATGTAAAGTTTTGATAACTGACATTGTAATGGTGAATATATCATTCTTAACATAAGAAAGGAACCATGAACTTTGAATTACTTTTTAAGAGTGGAAAATGTATGTTCAGTAATTTTAATGTGACTTCCTTTCCTATTGTCAGACTAGTCTACACACACTGTCTCCATTGCTATACTTCCTCTCTTCATCTCATGGTCTGCAATCCAGCATTTAACCTCAGCACACCAATCAAGGTGTTTTCTCAAAATTCTTCAAGCATCTGTTCATCAAACTCACCAGCTTTTTCTCAGTCTTCATCATTCTTGACATCTTTTGAAAATCTGTTTAAACCTGAAAATATTTTCTTTTTTTGATTTACCTGGGTGAAGACTCCCCTGAATAGGTTCCTCTGTACCTTTCACTGTCTCTCCTCAATCTACTATACTACAAAGCTATTGTAATCAAGACAGTATGGTACTGACACAAAAAACAGAAATATAGATCAATGGAACAGGGTAGAAAGCCCAGAGGTAAACCCACGCATATATGGTCAATTTATCTTTGATAAAGGAAGCAAAAGTGGTGCTGGGAAAACTGGACAGCTACATCTAAAAGAATGAAATTAGAACACTTCCTGATACCATACAAAAGAATAAACTCAAAATGGATTAAAGACCTATATGTAAGGCCAGACATTATAAAACTCTTAGAGGGAAACATAGGCAGAACACTCTATGACATAAATCACAGCAAGATCCTTTTTGACCCACCTCCTAGAGAAATAGAAATAAAAACAAAAATAAACAAATGGGACCTAATGAAATTTAAAAGCGTTTGCACAGCAAAGGAAACCATAAACAAGATGAAAAGACAACCCTCAGAATGGGAGAAAATATTTGCAAATGAAGCAAATGGCAAAGGATTAATCTCCAAAATATACAAGCAGCTTATGCAGCTCAATATCATAAAAACAAACAACCTAATCCAAAAATGGGCAGAAGACCTAAATAGATATTTCTCCAAAGAAGATATACAGATTGCCAACAAATACATGAAAAGATGTTCAACATCACTACTCATTAGAGAAATGAAAATCAAAACTACAATGAGGTATCACCTCACACCAGCCAGAATGACCATCATCAAAAAATCTACAAACAATAAATACTGGAGAGGGTGTAAAGAAAAGGGAACCCTCTTGCACTGTTGGTGGGAATGTAAATTGATACAGCTACTATGGAGAACAGTATGGAGGTTCCTTAAAGAACTGAAAATAGAACTACCATATGACCCAGCAATCCCACTACTGGGCATATAGCCTGAGAAAAGCATAATTCAAAAAGACACATGTACTCCAACGTTCATGGCAGCACTCTTTACAATAGGCAGGACTTGGAAGCAACCTAAGTGTCCATCGACAGATGAATGGATAAAGAAGATGTTGAACATGTATACAGTTGATATTACTCAACCATAAAAAGATACAAAACTGAGTTGTTTGTAGTGAGGTGGATAGACCTAGCGTTGGTCATATAGAGTGAAATAAGTCAGAAAGAGAAAAACAAATACCGTATGCTAACACATGTGTATGGAATCTAAAAAAAAAAAAAAATTCTGGTGAACCTAAGGACAGGACAGGAATAAAGATGCAGACGTAGAGAATGGACTTGAGGACACGGGGAGGGGGAAGGGCAAGCTGGGACGAAGTGAGGGAGTGGCATGGACATATATACACTACCAAATGTAAAATAGATAGCTAGTGGGAAGCAGCCACATAGCACAGGGAGATCAGCTTGGTGCTTTGCGACCACCTAGAGGGGTGGGATAAGGAGGGTGGGAGGGAGATGCAAGAGGAAGGGGATATGGGGATATATGTATACGTATAGCTGATTCACTTTGTTATACAGCAGAAACTAACACAACATTGTAAAGCAATTATACTCCAATAAAGATGTTAAAGGAAAAAAACTAACCCCTATATCAATCATTCCATTTAGCTATTGGTCTAGATGTGTCCATTCACCCATTTGTCTGGTTTGTTTACACTTGGCATTTTTCCCTAAAGGACTTAAGAAAGCTTACCCTTCCAAATATAGGTGTTCCTGCAGGATTCTACTCCTATGCCCCATCTATATTTCTAAATATTTGTCTTTAGTGGGCACTTCTATTTCTGTTTCCAATTTAGAATTTCCTACAAACTAACTTCTTCAGCCACTATCTGTTGTTAGTGAGATCGCTTTTCTTCTAAACATCTAATACAAATATTTCTATATCAATTAGAATCCTCCTAATCTCGTGACTACATACATATTCCATAGGTTTGGCAAGCCCTGTGAATTCTACATCTTCAATTTCATTCTCATCTATCCCCTTCTTTATACTTCTAATTACAACACTCTTTGCCTCTTGCTTAGATCAGTGGCTTTCAAATGACTTTTCCTACAATTCACAGAAGGTGAATAGGGTTCCTATCCAAAATTCACTTTCAAGAGCTTTTCTACATTCTAGGCTATAGAGCACAAGAGAGGCTTTAGGTGCAATGCCAGTGAACTAGCTGGAACACCATCTCCTTTACCATCAATCAAGGAAGGTATCAGAAAGCAATTTCATGAGAATGGCATCATTACAGAGATTTAAACTAGAATGTATTTTTATTAATTTTGTTTAAAGTAAATCAGTCACAAAGTTTAAAGTAAATCAGTCACAGATTTATCACCTACTTTATCCCTGGACAAGAGACTTAACCTGCCTGTGCTTCAGTTTATTCATCTGAACAGGGGATAGCCTGGATATTTTTCTCATAGGGTTATTGTGAGGATTTTTTTTTTTTTTTAAGATTCTTTTCTTTTTTTTTCCCTTATTATTCTTTTATTTTATTATTTTTTTAATTTTATTTTTTATTAGTTTCTGCTTTATAACAAAGTGAATCAGTCATACATATACATCTGTTCCCACATCCCTTCCCTCATGCATCTCCCTCCATCCCACCCAAACCCAGCATTTTTTTTTTTTTTTTATTAGTTTCTGCTTTATAACAAAGTGAATCAGTCATACATATACATCTGTTCCCACATCCCTTCCCTCATGCATCTCCCTCCCTCCCACCCTCCCCATCCCACCCCTCCAGGCGGTCACAAAGCACCGAGCTGATCTCCCTGTGCTCTGCGGCTGCTTCCCACTATCTATCTACCTTACGTTTGGTAGTGTATATATGTCCATGCCTCTCTTTCCCTTTGTCACAGCTTACCCTTCCCCTTCCCCATATCCTCAAGTCCATTCTCAAGTAGGTCTGTGTCTTTATTCCCGTTTTACCCCTAGGTTCTTCATGACATTTTTTTTTTTTAAATTCCATATATATGTGTTAGCATACGGTATTTGTCTTTCTCTTTCTGACTTACTTCACTCTGTATGACAGACTCTAGGTCTATCCACCTCATTACAAATAGCTCAGTTTCGTTTCTTTTTATGGCTGAGTAATATTCCATTGTATATATGTGCCACATCTTCTTTATCCATTCATCCGATGATGGACACTTAGGTTGTTTCCAGCTCCGGGCTATTGTGAATAGAGCTGCAATGAACATTTTGGTACATGTCTCTTTTTGAATTATGGTTTTCTCAGGGTATATGCCTAGTAGTGGGATTGCTGGGTCATATGGTAGTTCTATTTTTAGTTTTTTAAGGAACCTCCATACTGTTCTCCATAGTGGCTGTACCAATTCACATTCCCACCAGCAGTGCAAGAGTGTTCCCTTTTCTCCACACCCTCTCCAGCATTTATTGTTTCTAGATTTCTTGATGATGGCCATTCTGACTGGTGTGAGATGATATCTCATTGTAGTTTTGATTTGCATTTCTCTAATGATTAATGATGTTGAGCATTCTTTCATGTGTTTGTTGGCAGTCTGTATATCTTCTTTGGAGAAATGCCTATTTAAGTCTTCTGCCCATTTTTGGATTGGGTTGTTTGTTTTTTTGCTATTGAGCTGCATGAGCTGTTTATAAATTTTGGAGATTAATCCTTTGTCAGTTGCTTCATTTGCAAATATTTTCTCCCATTCTGAGGGTTGTCTTTTGGTCTTGTTTATGGTTTCCTTTGCTGTGCAAAAGCTTTGAAGTTTCATTAGGTCCCATTTGTTTATCTTTGTTTTTAGTTCCATTTCTCTAGGAGGTGGGTCCAAAAGGATCTTGCTGTGATTTATGTCATAGAGTGTTCTACCTATGTTTTCCTCTAAGAGTTTGATAGTTTCTGGCCTTACACTTAGGTCTTTAATCCATTTTGAGCTTATTTTTGTGTATGGTGTTAGGGAATGATCTAATCTCATACTTTTACATGTCCCTGTCCAGTTTTCCCAGCACCACTTATTGAAGAGGCTGTCCTTTCTCCACTGTACATTCCTGCCTCCTTTATCAAAGATAAGTTGGCCATATGTGCGTGGGTTTATCTCTGGGCTTTCTATCCTGATCCACTGATCTATCTTTCTGTTTTTATGCCAGTACCACACTGTCTTAATTACTGTAGCTTTGTAGTATAGTCTGAAGTCAGGCAGCCTGATTCCTCCAGCTCCGTTTTTCGTTCTCAAGATTGCTTTGGCTATTCGAGGTCTTTTGTTTTTCCAAACAAATTTTGAAATTTTTTGTTCTAGTTCTGTGAAAAATGCCAGTGGTAGTTTGATAGGGATTGCATTGAATCTGTAGATTGCTTTGGGTAGTAGAGTCATTTTCACAATATTGATTCTTCCAATCCAGGAGCATGGTATATCTCTCCATCTATTTATATCATCTTTAATTTCTTTCATCAGTGTCTTATAATTTTCTGCATACAGGTCTTTTGTCTCCTTAGGTAGGTTTATTCCTAGATATTTTATTCTTTTTGTTGCAATGGTAAATGGGAGTGTTTTCTTGATTTCATTTTCAGATTTTTCATCATTAGTGTACAGGAATGCCAGAGATTTCTGTGCATTAATTTTGTATCCTGCTACTTTACCAAATTCATTGATTAGCTCTAGTAGTTTTTCGGTAGCATCTTTAGGATTCTCTATGTATAGTATCATGTCATCTGCAAACAGTGACAGCTTTACTTCTTCTTTTCCAATTTGGATTCCTTTTATTTCCTTTTCTTCTCTGATTGCTGTGGCTAAAACTTCCAAAACTATGTTGAATAAGAGTGGTGAGAGTGGGCAGCCTTGTCTTGTTCCTGATCTTAGTGGAAATGGTTTCAGTTTTTCACCATTGAGGACAATGTTGGCTGTGGGTTTGTCATATATGGCCTTTATTATGTTGAGGAAAGTTCCCTCTATGCCTACTTTCTGCAGGGTTTTTATCATAAATGGGTGTTGAATTTTGTCGAAAGCTTTCTCTGCATCTATTGAGATGATCATATGGTTTTTCTCCTTCAACTTGTTAATATGGTGTATCACATTGATTGATTTGCGTATATTGAAGAATCCTTGCATTCCTGGAATAAACCCCACTTGATCATGGTGTATGATCCTTTTAATGTGCTGTTGGATTCTGTTTGCTAGTATTTTGTTGAGGATTTTTGCATCTATGTTCATCAGTGATATTGGCCTGTAGTTTTCTTTCTTTGTGACATCCTTGCCTGGTTTTGGTATCAAGGTGATGGTGGCCTCGTAGAATGAGTTTGGGAGTGTTCCTTCCTCTGATATTGTTTGGAAGAGTTTGAGAAGGATGGGTGTTAGCTCTTCTCTAAATGTTTGATAGAATTCGCCTGTGAAGCCATCTGGTCCTGGGCTTTTGTTTGATGGAAGATTTTTAATCACAGTTTCAATTTCAGTGCTTGTGATTGGTCTATTCATATTTTCTATTTCTTCCTGAGTCAGTCTTGGTAGGTTGTGCATTTCTAAGAATTTGTCCATTTCTTCCAGGTTGTCCATTTTATTGGCATAGAGTTGCTTATAGTAATCTCTCATGATCTTTTGTATTTCTGCAGTGTCAGTTGTTACTTCTCCTTTTTCATTTCTAATTCTACTGATTTGAGTCTTCTCCCTTCTTTTCTTGATGAGTCTGGCTAATGGTTTGTCAATTTTGTTTATCTTCTCAAAGAACCAGCTTTTAGTTTGGTTGATCTTTGCTATCGTTTCCTTCATTTCTTTTTCATTTATTTCTGATCTGATCTTTATGATTTCTTTCCTTCTGCTAACTTTGGGGGTTTTTTGTTCTTCTTTCTCTAATTGCTTTAGGTGCAGGGTCAGGTTGTTTACTCGAAATGTTTCCTGTTTCTTAAGGTGGGATTGTATTGCTATAAACTTCCCCCTTAGAACTGCTTTTGCTGCGTCCCATAGGTTTTGCAAACCCAGCATTTTTAATGTTATACTAAATGTTGTAATGTGTGGACTGTGCAGTGTCTTTAAGAATGAAGGCTGCATCCTTGGGAGGTCTCAGGAGAAATTGGGTCTTCAAATGTACCACCTGGACTCCATTATTGGGGTTGTTCTATTCCTGCTATTCCTTCAGAGACAGGATTAGATGAAAGATGTAATTTAAGATCTACATGCAAGTTGTCCTCAGCCTATAAATCCTAGGAATCTGCATTTTCATGACATATCCCAGATATTTCATATATTAAGAACAATTGAGACAGGATTTCCAGACAAAAGGTGGATGAAAGATTATACAGAATTATGTTAGGAAGAATCTTGGTAAAAATTCAGGTTCCTGGGTCTTTCCCTTACATACTCTGATTTAGTAGGCCTGCAGTGGAGATTGGAGGTATTTATTTTTTACTGTGTAGGAAATTTTATGTCCAGGCAGGTGAGGGAACATCTGGCATTTTCTTTTATCTCCATAAGCAACTGCGACTTTATAGTGATTGTCAGTCACGGTATTTTTGCAGTTGGTCGATTGTTTCTGGAATAATTTGAAATGTATTTCATTCATAGTTTTAGATCACCTTTAAGGTAATTATTGAAATTTAGATTAATATGCTGTTTTTTTTGAGTATCCTCATAATTGAGTTGTCATAGGTGACATAGGTCTTTTCACTTTACTTAGACAATCTTCCTATTATTAATAAGATGCCTATTATCCTACAGTTACCATTTCTCCTTATCTTACTTTGCACTGCTATTCTTAATATGATCTACCTGATTTTTCTCTGAGCATCAAATAAGGTATTTAAAAATAACCTTAAGTCTATGAATCATTTTAAATGATTTCCTTCCATTTTATTTTCTCCTGAACTAATTCTCACATTTTGTCTCAGTTAATTTGTTTAAAACTGAGTAACTCTATGGTGGATATTTTAAGGTTCCCCTTATCCTTCAAGGTTATTGAATTTATATCCTTATTTATATCTTTCTTTATTGAATTATATTCTTATTTTGTGATCACTTTTATCATCCAGTGCTAAAAGTCACATCCAGGATATTGTGGGCTCTAAAACTACTGCTTCTGGAAAGTCATTTGTAATATTTAGAAGTGTTTCTTCCACAGTTCACTCCAATGAGATATTTTGCAAATTTATCATAAAATACCGATTTTTTTTTAACAAATGTACTGAAACTCATATATTCAAATGAGTGTTATGTTCTTCAGAGTAGACATAGTGGGAGGCAATTTACTTACACCAATATAATCTTGCCATTATTTAAAATATTTTAAAACTGAATGATTCATCTTACTATTTTATAACCCTTGTATCACAGTGCTGTGGAAGGGAGATAACAGTTGCATAAGTGGAAGGCTTGAAAATGATTAACATTCTTTCTATGCAACAGGCCCCGTGATGAAAGCATTTCATACATCCGCTCATTTAATCTTCACAACAATACAGCATTTGAGTTTATCTTCCTTTTACAGTTAAATGATCCGTCATACAAACAGGTAGCAAGTCCTCTTAACCTATGTGTCTATGACTCTAAAGAGTAACCTGCTAAATATTATACTTTATTGCTCAGTTACCAACAGGTTAAGGGACTCTCCCAAGGTCATAGTGTTTTTTTTTCCCACTGTATTATTATGCCTCCCTTATGATATCAATGCCAAATTCGGGTCTTGGATTATTTTATCAATATTACCTAAAATAAAATTTGAAGGGTATGGTTAGAGATGATCCTCTGTATGAATAGCCCACCTATCATAGAAGCAATCTTTGATTCTTTCCAATTTCATCCCTTTAGATGATGTGAGGATTTTTTTCTCAATTTATCAAGAAAGAGAGAATCCATCAAATTTATGAAATTAGATAGCAAGAAAGGAGTAACCCGTTTAAGTAAAATTGGGGTTATGCTCATCTTTAGGAATGATAGAATTCATCTATAGAGAATGTAATGTTGCCTGCTATATTGTATGTTAATTATCTATCAAAATATCTGTCAAGAGAATACATAGCCTAACTTTCTTAATAATTAGTTGGTTCTATTTAATATTATAGCACACTTTTTTCATTAAAGGTAGGTTTTTTTTTAATGTCAGAATGTTAAACATTTAACTATAAAGGAAAAGAATGAAGACTGCACCAAATCCAGGATCCTAAAGAATATTTGTGTTACTCACTGGTTTAATAAATAAATTAAAGCCAACATAGAGAAATATTTTTCTGTCACCCTGACAACTTGATGATCAAATACATGTAGTACAAACCTTACAGATGACCAACTTGAAAATGACTCATATGCATAAATAGCTGTCCTACCATAAGTTGGTCACTGCCACAGGCCCTTCTGATTTTTGCCTTTGTTTAAGCAAAAGACATGTCCTCAAGAAGTTTTTAGAGAATTTGAAGTTCAGAAGTGAGTGAAAGCAGAAAACAAGTTAAAAAAAAAAAAAAAGCAGTGGGAACAATTTTGAGGCTCTAACCTCAGAAATGAATTCTCAGACAGATCTGGCCAAACACAGCAGACCCACTGTCTACAATGCCTTCCTCCCCTGTGGCATAAAACGTATACCACGCGAGATAAATTCCACTAATTAAACAGTCATTTAAGTGAATAAGCATCATGCTTTAAAAAATAAGATGCCACAGAGAAAATCAGAGATCAGTACTTTTTACTTTAGTATATATCAGTTAAATCGTATCATTTTGCTTTTGAACATCTACCTGTGATAATTTCCCAGGAAGAAAGGAATAAGTGTTATTTGGGAAAAGAGTTGGATAGGATGTGAAGGATAATAGGAAGGAATTTGGCATCACTTAAAAAAATGGGGTCAGACAGAGAGCTATTCTGACAGATTTAATTATTTTGTAATCCCAATTCTGCCTCATTTTTAACTATGCCACCTACCCTTTCTAAACCTTAGTTTCTTTATTCATACAACAGTCTTGAGATTGTTGTAAAGATTAAAATAATCATGCACCTAAAGTCTCTGGTACAGTTCACAGTATTTTTGGTGCTGAGGATTCAAGAATAACACACCGTCTGATCCTCAAAGAACACTTGGCCTAATAGGGAAGATAGACAAGGCGATGTTTTTGATATCACAATGTGCAAAAAGTAAAATCAAGAAGCATCATATGTCAAAGGCACCAAGAGGACAGGCACTAACTCCACAGGGCCATCCAGAGCATTTTCAGTGTGGAGTTGACATTCGAGTGCAGTGCTGAAAGAGAATAGGAGTTTGTCAATTGCCTCAATTCTGGGTTGGCATTATGGACAGAGGGAAAAGCATACCCAAAGGAACAAGAGAAGAAAGGTAAATAAAAAGAAGTAGAATATAAAAACAGTACATCTTTCAATTTTTTTTGTCTGAGGCTGGCTCTGAAACTATGAAAAAGCATGTGTAGGGAGGAGAAGTAATTTATCTTCTTGTGTTATGTCAATCATGATCTAAATTTATTTAGATCACATTTTATGAACTAGGTAGTATCTTGCGAGTTAAATAGCAACTAAACCATTACTTAACAATTTTCTATGGAAAAATATATTTGCCTCCAAAGTGCTGATTTATGGCAAAACACATGGAATACAATTAATTAATTACTTAGCATTATGGAGAACAGCATAGACTCTGCAGCCAGATGTCATGAATTCAAATCCTGAATGTAACATTTAATAGCCATGACTTGGACAATTTTACAAACTTTCTAATTCAGTCTTCTCAGAAGTAAAAAGAAGGTAATTATTAGACCAGTTCAAGGGGTTGTAGGGATCAGAGTTGATACATCTAAAGGACTTAGAAAGGTACCTCGTATATAATAAATCCCATATATGGATTAAGTATTATTTTCTTTGCTATATTATCATTATACTTTCAATAGTGATTAGTGCATGACCTGAATGCCATACTAAGCCTCTCATTGTAGTTTTAGGTTTTAATTTATCTCTACAACTTTGGAAATCTTCTAAAATTGTGACAAAAAAATCTTTCACAAATTCAGTTATTGGCAATATGAAAAACTAATGCAACTAGAAGTAAAAAAAAAAGACCTTACAAATCATAATTGCATCTATCATTAAATTGGTTACTTCCCCAAACCTTGACTTACCAAATGTATTTAAGCCTGTGGAACAAGGGGATTTGTCGAACTGGGATAAGGTGATATGTAACTTTAAATAAAAGCAGATTTCCAAAGACTTTTCAGTGTTAGAAATGCAACATTTGTGTAGCCAGCGTATTTGCAGTGAACACTTAGCTATAGGTACAGTCCTATTTCTGGTTCTCTTTTAAAAGAATTCACTCACACCCAAACAGAACTAGGACAATTTGCAGAAGAGGGTCCCATTTGTATTATGAATCCTCTTCTGATTCACTCCCTTCTTTTTCAAAGGGAGGAAGAGTGTATCTTTTACAGTCTATTGAATACCAGTTTCTGTTGCTTTGTAATGTTAACAGTTGTATTCAATAATTATAGTTACCTTGTGGTCAAAATATTTTTGTCCTCTATTTTGGCTTAATACTGGCTAATATGTTCAACAAAAAAGGATAATAAGAAAATGTATTAATATTTTTCTACTGTTGTATGTTGTCTAGTCAAATAGGTTATTTTGTGAAAAGAAAGGCATGAAAACTCAAATCCATTGTGATTTATCCATCACCATTAACAGGTCATCATTAAGACAGGATCTCTTTTCATCAGTGTTAAAGGCCTAAGATAAATCTCTTTAGTGAACAAGGAATAAACAGGGCTACAATATATTAATGGGTTAATCCATTTTAAAATATTATAATTTTTTGTCATATACACATGTATACATCTATATAGAATCAAAAACTGATAAATTAAATTTTTCTTCCCAAATGACATTGAAATCTGAAACTACCTATGAGGATTTGGAGGAAATTCTGGAAGCTTTATGATATTTTTCCAGTCCTGATAAATGATAAATTCTAGAAAGAATTTGAAGATTAGTTGTCATTCTATGCCTGCATATATAGTTCGTGCTCAAAAACTAGCCCCTATCACTTGGCTTGTGGTAGACTAGGACTATTCATGTTCATGAACCTCCCATGATCCAAACCTGTATGACCCAAAACTAAGTGTAGGGCATGGCTCTAGCCACCAATAAATTATCTATCTCATTATAGAGAAATAAGACATGTAAACACAAAACTTTAAATAAAACATGACTAAGTAGAGATGGGAAGTGTAAATAGTATATTTATATAATCTTGAATACTTTAAGAATTTATAGGATGGATCCATCATTGTGGTCTACTATGAGAATAGAAGATATTCTTGAGGAAAAGAAATTCAATATAGCCTTGTTAATGAAGAGTCTTTGAGTGTACATATGGGTTGATAACTTCAATATAACAAATGAATTAATGTCCCATTTCAGAAACAGTTTAACCAAAGCAGTGGACTTATAATGGTCAAGAGGTAACTAAGTTTGAAAAGTTAGCTTTGAAGCAGATTTTTAGGGCTTTACATGCCAAAATGTAAAGGAGTTTGAATTTTACCAGTAAGGTAATGGGGGATTTTTTAAAGAAAGGAAAATATGATGATAATGGTGTTTTACATAGATCAAGCTGGAGTCATTGTACAGAATAGATTAGATGGAAAAGACTGCAGAATCAGGGGCCAAGGATACCAATGATCAAGATCAAGGTAGTGAAGCTTTGAATTAAAATTAAGATTATGTCTGTGGAAAAAAACAGGAAGAAATACTAGAAATATACAAGAGATACTGGAAAGAATATTACAAAATTCCTTCCTTTGCTCCTGAAACACTCTCATACTTCAAATGAGAAGTAAAGAAATTGTTTATTAGAACCAATCCAAGATAGTAGATCAAAATTTTCATAGGAAAATGAAACCTAGTTTTCAATAGGAGAAATTTATGGACCATGAAGTCCAGGCTGACCCAAAGAGTGAAATATAGCCATAACACTAGTAGTAGTAGAAAAGACAGACTAACACATTCAAATGTTGATTGGGGTCTTGAATAGCTTTTTGGAGAAAGGAAAGTATTGACAGTATGCCCCAGCTCTATTCTTTCATTGACTAATGAAAGTCAAATGAATGCAGTAGGGGAAAAATGCAGGTTTCTTTTTGACAAACAGATAGAGTGAGGAGTTAAAACAGCTGTACAAAAATATGTTTGCTTATAATTATCTGGCATTTCAAAGGACAAGTTAAAAAGACATCAGAAAGAAAGACAGACTAAAGGATAATTAAGGGTAGGACTGGGTTAGATAGTAATGTTTATTCAGATTTAATGATGATGGTTTTGACCAATAAGATAATTGGAATACCTGTACACAAATAACTTTAATACAAGGTAGAACACAATTAGTATCATAAGAAATAAAATGCTATGGTAATCCAGAAGTACGGGACAAAATTTCTTGCTGGAGGAATTACAGAAGCTTTCTACACTAAAATAAAGTTTTCTGCACTCCCCCTCTCCCTTCCCTCTCTCCCATGCCCTCTTCCACTTCTTCTTCATCATCATCATCATCTTCTTCTTCTTCTTCTTCTTCTTCTTCTTCTTCTTCTTCTTCTTCTTTTGATGAGATAGAATTTGAAGTGAACTTTATCAATAAACTAAAATTTAGATAAGGACCAACAACATGTGTGAAGGTTCAACATCAGTTAAGGATGAATTATGTTTTGAAAATACACAGCATTTCTCTTATATAAAATATTGGATGCATGAAGGGGAAGAGTGAGAGTAAATTTGAAAAGATAACTTAGGACTAGAACGTTGAAGTCTATGAGTGGAAAACTACAAAATATTGACAATAAATAAAGAGAAAGGATCCACAGCATGCTTTTCAGGAGTTGCAATCAACTCTAATGCATTAATCTCTCATCTTTTTAGTTCAGTCTTCCTCATTTACAGAAGATTTTATATTCTGTCTTGGTGTCATCTGTATTCACGTCAATGATCTTTTCAGCATCCTGACCTCTCAGTGTCTTGACCTCCTTGCTTCCCACGAACTTGTTCTCCTTCCCACCTTAGCCACACATTACAAAAGTAATAGCCAGAATTTTTCCATTACCAATTATTCTGTGTTCATCAAAATTTCAATTTTAAGCAAACAGCTCTTTGCCCACAGCCTCCTTTCTGTCCAAATAATTCTGTTTATCACTTTCCACACAAACAATTTTTCAACCCCTCAGGCTCCCCAGTCCTTTGATTAATCCACTATTTCACTATCTGCCACACCTTCGTGGCCTCAGGTGCCTTCCCTCTCTAGCTTAGATTACAGATTCACCCATCATAAACATTTTCCCTGTACGCTCTTAAATCTGTTTCTCCCCAATCTATCTATTATATTTTACTCACTTGGCAGTAAGAAAGTAACACACGCTTCACAAAGTCAAAGAAAACTTGAGAAAACAAAACAAAACAAAACATGAGTTTTAAATAATGGACTTATTATAAAGCTATATATATATTTGTTATGTAGATATATTTACAGAGAAATTTCTGCAATTTTATTTGTGAATAAAATTTATAAAAATAACCAAAATATTTTAAAGAAGGACAACTTTTCAACATACTTCTGATTTAAAGTGAATATACAATCTTTAGCTATCATTTTTTTTTAAGTTTGCTCTTTCTATTCTATTATTTTAATGTTAGGGAGCTGATATGTTTGTTTATTTATATATATATATATATATATATATATATATTTATTTATTTATTTATTTATTTATTTATATATATGGTTGTTTCTTTAGACTTTACTTTCATAAGTTCTTTTTCCAAGTTATTGATGCACAGCGAAAAAGAGCCCTCAGATGGTGATGGTGAGAGATTGGTATATGTCCCTAAATCACTGTGGCATAAGCAGCAGAAGAAAATATGTCTTAAAATTCAGTAATCAGAGGAAAGCGATTACAATAGGAGGCAACACCTTGATTGATATATTCTTGATGGTTGGGTAGGGGAAAAAAATCTATTCCTGATTTTTTTTCACTGATTCTGTTCTCTGATTTTCAGAATATACATAATTGTGATGAAAAACATCTTCTAATCATAAACCTCTCTGATTCTTCTTAATGTTCCCAGATAAATAATGCCATAATTATGCTTGTATTTGAAGACAGCATAAGTTATTTATTTCCTTTTGCCAAGAGATCCTTCAGTCTCTTTATTTACCTAACAATAACTCACCTCGAGAAACGATGATTCAGGGTAATATAAAATTTTTGAAGTGTGAAAGCAATATGTTGTCTATCTATCTAGGCTTGTGAAATTGTTACTTAGGGGCTCATTAGGGAATTGAAACGAAGGCTTCTGGACACGTGTTTAAGTGATTAAAATTTCCACAGATTATAATTTTTAACTTATTTGAGTACAGTAAGTAAAAATGAATCTGTTAATGTGTAACATATATTCCCTAACATGCCACTACTAGATTTCTAAACCCACAATACAAGGTAGGATTCTCATTATATGTGAGAAAATGGACCCACAGAGGCTGTGTCGTTGCCTCCATGTTTAAATAGAGTCAGGGATGGAGCTGGGATTTTCATCATTTATCTACAGTCACAGGTTGATATTTAATATTTCCTGAAAGGATGAGTACAGTATTGTGACACAATATCTGTAGGCATAATGTGAGCTATTTAGTCATTTCCTTTCTCCCCTCTCTCCTCACATATATTTCTGATGAAATAAAGGGAAATCCCCAAGACATTTCATTAAGTCATTTCAGTGCATTTAAATGTTCAAACCATATAATGTGAAAACTATATTTTAGTTCATAAGGCCTTCTTTTTGATACTTATCCTAGGTACACCTTCATTACACTTATTGTGTTCAATTTACCAACATGTAATCACTGATAACAATGAGTATGGAAAATAGTAACTCTAGGTGCTATCTCTAAATAAAATCAGATGCCTATCAATTGTTGCAACTATTTTTCCAAACAAGTGCCCGTGCAAATTTATCAAGACTCTGCTGAGTCATTCTAATAGACAAATGATAAAATACAACATTCCTTGATATTATTTATCATCTAGCTCCTACTTATGTTTGAAATTTCTCTCTCACTCTTACTCCTTCTCACTTCTTACTCTTTTACTCCTTCATACTCAATCCAATAAAATTAAATTTCTGATAAAATTCCAGACAGAATCCCACTTCCATGTCTTTACTAATAGTCCCTTCCACTTGAAAGTCACTAAACCTCCACAGTCACATTTTCAACTCCAATCCCACTGTCACAATCCACTTAAAGCAGTTCCCCAATTTTCCTAATAATCTATCCTTCCTCTCAACTTCCATAGTGCTTTATCTTGTGCTTTTCTAATTTCATTTATCCTCTTTTACTAGGAGATAGGTAGATATACAGATATAGATATAGAATATTTGTATCCTCTATTAGAATTTGCATTCATGATTAAATGGTACAATGTTTTAAAATAGGACACATTGTATATATTGATTTTTCTTGGCCCCTATCCCTCCACCACTCCATCTTGCCTTTGCCTAATCTAGAGTATGACAGACTCAGAATCAAGATAAATTATGAGATAGAACCTGACAAAGGGTCACCACTGGTTATGCTGAGCTCAATGAGGTATCAGCCAGAACTCTTTTTGGTTGTAACTGAGAAACCCAACTTGAAATAACTTAAACAAAATAGGGAATTCATTTTATTTAACTGAGAGAAGAGCAAGAAGCTAAATCCCAAGTAGAACTGAAATGCTACTAGTAATCTTTTTTTCATCTCTCCTCTATCTGCATTGGCTTAATCCTATCTAAATTGGCTTAATTCTCTTCAATGACAGATTACCTCCTTCCACTTGTGGAAGTTCCAGTGGCTCTCAGACATGCAGGCTCTTTTTTGCCATGAAAGAGAAAGTGAGACTTGGGCTCCTGGTCCTTGGCTTAAAAATGCCAACCTCAGCCGCCCGTCCATGAATCAAAGATTTTGTCCAGGACAAAGAGGTAATCTAACTGGTCAGATGTCCATAACAAGTTAATAACTACAGCAGACCTTATAGGAAGATAGTGGCTCCCATTTAGCTTTCATGGTTAGAGAAGATGGAAGAAGCACTTTCCCCCAAAAAAACATTGAAAAAATAGCTGCTATTCTTGGAAGACAAGAAACAGTTGTTGAGTACAATTGGCAAAGACAATGAAGACAAATATGTAAATACTCATTATTTGAACATAAGAAGATTACCAGCCAAACCTTTATAGCTAATTAGCTAAGTCAAATTTTTAAGACATACTGAGCATGAATTCTTGACCCTAGACATGACATTACTGTGTCAGATGGAAATGTCATTTGAAATATTTATTTAACAAGTGCTATCTCCTGGACACTGACCAGTCAGAGCTGATGTCTAGACAATCAGGGGAAAAAAAACAGCTCTAGTGTGAGTGCCAGTTCAAGTTAAATATAATTTGTATTACTGTTAGGGCAAGCCATCAATGAATACAGTATGATTGTGGACCCTCCATATGCCATTTTTTTAACCATTTTAGTCTACTACACTCTAATCCCCACATGACAAGCAACATGATAAAAATCAGAATCAAGGTAGGTAAAACTTTTCTTTAATGTACATAAAATCATCAAGAGGAATATCTTTGTGTATATACAAAGGTTATGTATCACTAGGCTTAGAATTGAAACCTATAGCTTGAAATTTTAGTAAATTTTCCAGATTATTCTGAAGCCATTGGCTCTTTGTTCTTCCAATGCACTTGGAGAAACACTGCTCTAAATTGCATTCCACTTAGGGAAAAGCACCCTAGCTCTTTGTAAGTAATTGGAATAAATAAGAAAATCAACAACCATGAAGACATGGGAGAGTAATATGCTCTCAGCTGGAAGGCTTCTCTTTATTAGGAATTTGAGTAATTTGAGGTCATCTTCTACTGGCATGTAATTCCAAAGCAGGGCATCCAACTAAGCCAGAAGAAACAGGTGTGGGGAAGGAGATGAAGACTCAGTATAGTGTCTCTTGAGCATATTTAGCTTAACACTGGAGTGATCAAAAAATAAAAGAGCTACCTCGATTGAAGAGATAAGCCTAATATTTTGATCTTTAACTATGTGTCTTATAAGACTATTTCCCTTTCCTTTCACCATCAAATAATACTGGAGAAAAATAAATTATGAGCTAAGCTGCATATGGCTTGAGATATTAAAAATTACAGCTGAAATAAACCAAATATCCATGGCAGAGAGTTAATGATTGATAGAGTACATGTGATATGCCTGTACTCTTATACTCTGTGATTAAAATTCCTCAACTGAGTGATGTCAAGAAAATAGCTGGAAACTTAAGGTGAGAAAACTGCTATTTTGCCCCATTTCCACCAACAGCTTTCAATAGGACTTTGAACAAGTTACTTGACCTCTTTGACTCAGCCCTTTCATCTTTGAAAGAAAGAGGTAAATTATATAAACTAAAGTGAACTTTATTATTTTTTATACATACCACATTTTATTTAATGTTCTTTTATCTTATCACAGATCCAAATGATTGGTTTTATTTATTTATTCATTTTTGCTAATAAACAGAAATTTATTTTTCATAGTTGTGGGGGATGGAAGTCCAGGATCAAGGTACCAGCATGTCTGAGGAAGGCCCTCTTCTGCATAGCAGACATGGCAGAAGGGGCAAACGGACTCTGTTGGGCCTCTTTTTTTTTTTTTTTTTTTTTTACTTATCTATTTTATACATATTAGTGTATAAATATCAATGCCAATTTCCCAATTCATCCCACCCCCACCACCCCCATCTCCACTTTCCCTGCTTGGTGTCCATACGTTTGCTCTCTACATCTGTGTCTATATTTTGGCCTTGCAAATCTGTTCATCTGTACCATTTTTCTAGATTCCACTGTATGCGTTAATATACGATATTTCTTTTTCTGTTTCTGACTTACTTCACTCTGTATGACATTCTCTAGATCCTTCCACATCTCTACAAATGACCCAATTTCGTTCCTTTTTATGGCTGAGTAATATTCCATTGTATATGTGTACCACTTCTTCTTTATCCATTCGTCTGTTGATGGGCATTTAGGTTGCTTCCATGACCTGGCTATTGTAAATAGTGCTGCAATGAATATTGGGATGCATATGACTTTCTGAATTATAGCTTTCTCTGGAGATATGCCCGGTAGTGGGATTGCTGGGTCATATGGTAATTCTACTTTTAGTTTTTTAAGGAACCTCCATACTGTTCTCCATAGTGGCTGTATCAATTTACATCCCCACCAACAGTGCAAGAGGGTTCCCTTTTCTCCACACTGTCTCCAGCATTTGTTATTTGTAGATTTTCTGATGATGCCCATTCTAACTGGTGTGAGGTGATACCTCAATGTAGTTTTGATTTGCGTTACTATAATAATTGGTGATGATGAGCAGCTTTTCCTGTGCCTCTTGGCCATCTATATATCTTCTTTGGAGAAATGTCTATTTAGGTCTTCTGCCCATTTTTGGATTGAGTTGTTTGTTTATTTAATATTGAGCTGCATGAGCTGTTTATATATTTTGGAGATTAATCCTTTGTCCGTTGCTTCATTTGCAAATATTTTCTCCCATTCTGTGGGATGCCTTTTCGTATTGTTTATAATTTCCTTTGCTGTGTAAAAGCTTTGAAGTTTCATTAGGTCCCATTTGTTTATTTTTGTTTTTATTTCCATTACTCTAGGAGGTGGGTCAAAAGAGATCTTCCTGTGATTTATGTCAGAGTGTTCTTCCTATGCTTTCCTCTAAGAGTTTTAGAGTGTCTTGTCATAAATTTAGGTCTTTAATCCATTTTGAGTTTATTTTTATGCATGATGTTAGGGAGTGTTCTAATTTCATTCTTTTACATGTAGCTGTCCAGTTTTCCCAGCACCACTTACTGAAGAGACTGTCTTTTCTCCATTGTATATTCTTGCCTCCTCTATCATAGATTAGATGACCATAGATGCACAGGTTTATCTCTGAGCTTTCCATCCTGTTCCATCGATCAATATTTATGTTTTTGTGCCAGTACCATATTGTCTTGATTACTGTAGCTTTGTAGTATAGTCTGAAGTCAGGGAATCTGATTCCTCCAGCTCCATTTTTTTCCCCCTCAAGATTGCTTTGGCTATTCGGGGTCTTTTGTGTCTCCATACAAATTTTAAGAGTTTTTTGTTCTTGTTCTGTAAAAAATGCCATTGGTAATTTGATAAGGATTGCATTGAATCTGTAGATTGCATTGGATAGTACAGTCATTTTCACAATATTGTTTCTTCCAATCCAGGAACATGCTATATCTCTCCATGTTTTTGTGTCTTCTTTGATTTCTTTCATCAGTGTGTTATAATTTTCTGAGTAGAGGTATTTTACCTCCTTAGGTAGGTTTAATCCTTGGTATTTTATTCTTTTCTCTGCAGTGGTGAGTAGAATTGTTTCCTTAATTTCTCTTTCTGGTCATTCGTTGTTAGTGTATAGGACTGCAAATGATTACTGTGCATTAATTTTTTATCCTGCTAACTTACCAAATTCATTTATTAGCTCTAGTAGTTTTCTGGTGGCATATTTAGGATTCTCTATGTAGACTACCATATCATCTGCAAACGGTGACAGTTTTACTTCTTTTCCAGTTTGGATTCCTTTTATTTCTTTTTCTTCTCTGATTGCCATGGTTATGACTCACAAGACTATGTTGAATAATAGTGGTGAGAGTGAATATCCTTGTCTACTTCCTGATCTTAGAGGAAATGCTTTCAGTTTTTCACCATTAAGAATGATGTTGAATGTGGGTTTCTCGCATATGGTCTTTATTATGTTGAGGTAGGTTTCTCTATGCCAATTTTCTAGAAAGGTTTTATCATAAATGGGATTTGAATTTTATCAAAGCTTTTTCTGCTTCTATTGAGATGATCATATGGTTTTCATTCTTCAATTTGTTAATATGGTGTATGACATTGATTGATTTTCATATATGGAAGTATCCTTGCTTTTCTGAGATAAATCCCACTTGATCATGGTGTATGATCCTTTTAATATGTTGTTGGATTCTGTTTGCTAGTATTTTGTTCAGAATGTTTGCATCTATATTCATCAGTGATAGTGGTTGGCAATTGTCTTTTTTTTGTAATATCTTTGCCTGGTTTTGGTATCAGGATAATGGTGGCCTTGTAGAATGAGTTTGGGAGTGTTCCTTACTCTGAAAGTTTTTGGAAGAATTTGAGAAGGATAGGTGTTAGCTCTTTTCTAAATGTTTGATAGAATTCACCTGTGAAGCCATCTCTTCCTAGACTTTTGTTTGTTGGAACATTTTTAACCACAGCTTCAATTTCATTACTTGTGATCAGTCTGTTCACATTTTCTATTTCTTCCTCTTTCAGTCTTGGAAGGTTATACCTATCTAAGAATTTGTCCATTTCTCCCTGGTTGCCAATTTTATTGGCATAGAGTTGCTTGTATTAGTCTCTTATGATGCTTTGTATTTCTACTGTTTCCACTGCAACTTCTCCATTTTCATTTCTAATTTTATTGATTTGAGTCCTATTCCTCTTTTTCTTGATGAGTCTGGCAAAGGTTTATCAATTTTGTTTATCTTCTCAAAGAAGGAGATATTAGTTTTATTGATCTTTGCTACTGTTTTCTTTGTTTCTATTTCATTTATTTCTGCTGTGATCTTTATGATTTTTTTTCCTTCTGCTAACTCTGTGTTTTTTTATGTTCTTCTTTCTCTAGTTCCTTCAGGTGCAAGGTTAGATTGTTTATTTGAGATTTTTCTTGTTTCTTGAGGTAGGATTTTATTGCTATAAACTTCCCTCTTAGAACTGTTTTTGTTGCATTCCATATGTTTTGGATCTTCATGTTTTCATTGTCATTTGCCTCTAGGTATTTTTTTTATTTCCTCTTTGATTTCTTCAGTTATCTTTTGGTTATTTAGTAACGTATAGTTTATCCTCCATGTGTTTTTACATTTTTTCCCCTGTAATTAATTTCTAACCCCACAGCATTGTGGTTGGAAAAAATGTTTGATATGATTTCAATTTTCTTAAATTACTGAGGCTTGATTTGTGACCCAAGATGTGATCTATCCTGGAGAATGTTCCATGTGCACTTGAGAAGTAAGTGTAATCTGCTGTTTTTGTATGGAATGTCTTATAAATAACAATTAAATCTATCTGGTCTATTGTGTCATTTAAAGCTTGTGTTTCCTTATTAATTTTCTGTCTGGATGATCTGCCCATTGGTGTAAGTGATGTGCTAAAGTCCTCCACTATTATAGTGTTACTGTGTATTTCCTCTTTTATAGCTGTTAGCATTTGCCTTATGTACTGAGGTGCTCCTATGTTGGGTGCATATATATTTATAATTGTTATATCTTCTTCTTGGATTGATCCCTTGATCATTATGTAGTATCCTTCTTTGTCTCTTGTAACATTCTTTATTTTAAAGTCTATATTATCTGATATGAGTATTGCTACTCCGGCTTTCTTTTGATTTCTATTTGCATGGAATATCTTTTTCCCTCCCCTCACTTTCAGTCTGTATGTTTCCCTAGGTCTGAAGTGGGTCTCTTGTAGACAACATATATATGGGTCTTGTTTTTGTATCCATTCAGCAAGCATGTGTCTTTCGGTTGGAGCATTTAATCCATTCACGTTTAAGGTAATTATCAATATGTATGTTCCTATTACCATTTTTTAAATTGTTTTACATTTGTTTTTGTAGGTCCTTTTCTTCCCTTGTTTTTCCCACTTACAGAAGTTCCTTTAGCATTTGTTGTAGAGCTGGTTTGGTGGTGCTGAATTCTCTTAGCTTTTGCTTGACTGTAAAGCTTTTGATTTCTCCATCGAATCTGAATGAGATCCTTGCTGGGTAGAGTAATCTTGGTTGTAGGTTCTTCCCTTTCATCACTTTAAATATATTGTGCCACTCCCTTCTGGCTTGTTGAGTTTCTGCTGAGATATCAGCTGTTAACCTTATGAGAGTTCCATTGTATATTATGTGTCATTTTTCCCTTGTTGCTTTTAATAATTTTTCTTTGTCTTTAATTTTTGTCAATTTGATTACTATGTGTCTCAGCATGTTTCTCTTTGGGTTTATCCTGCCTTGGACTCTCTGTGCTTCCGGGACTTGGGTGGCTATTTCCCCTCGCATGTTAGGGAAGTTTTTGTCTATAATCTCTTCAAATATTTTCTCAGCTCCTTTATTTTCTCTTCTCCTTCTGGGACCCCTATAATGCGAATGTTGGTGCATTTAATGTTGTCCCAGAGGTCTCTTAGTTTGTCTTCATTTTTTTTTTCTTCTTTTTTCTTTATTGTGTTCCACAGCAGTGAATTCCACCATTCTGTCTTCCAGGTCACTTATCCGTTTTTCTGCCTCAGTTATTTTGCTACAGATTCCTCCTAGTGTATTTTTCATTTCAATCATTGTATTGTTCTTCTTTGTTTGTTTCTTCTTTAATTCTTCTAGGTGTTTGTTCTTTAATTCTTCTAGGTGTTTGTTAAACATTTATTGCATCTTCTCAATCTTTGCCTCCATTCTTTTTCTGAGGTCCTGGATCATATTCACTGTCATTATTCTGAATTATTTTTCTGGATGGTTGCCTCTCTCCACTTCATTTAGTTGTTTTTCTGGGGTTTTATCTTGTTCCTTCATCTGATACACAGTTCTCTTCCTTTTCATTTTGTCTATCTTTCTATGAATGTGGTTTTCATTCCACAGGCTGCAGGATTGTAGTTCTTCTGCATGATGTCTGCCCTCGCTAAGCTAAACTGAACTTTAGCTGTAACATAATTATCCCATGAAAGACAAAGCAAAACTTAATCCCTGATTGTAATTATGTGTTTAAAGAACAAGACATACCTAAGGAGCTTTCTAATCTGTCCGTATATCACCACTATGAGTGTAAAATTTAAAAGAACTAGTTATTTCTTACAGTGTAGTAATATAATTTGAAGCCTTGTACTTAAAACTTTTAATTTTATTTTTAGTATCCAGTTCAGATATTAACAAACCTCTTTGGCCCTTGAGTGAGGCTTAACAGTATCTTCAGATATACAGGAATCATTTAAGTAGCACCAGTAATTTTTGGGCAAACCTAAACCTTACCAGGAATGCCTTTCTTTTGAATCATCCTTAAGAATTAAAGCTATAATAGAATGTCTTTTTTCAAATCACAAATGTTATCTGGAAGGGAATTTGAGAGAAAACATTGGTCTGGCTCCTATTAGCCCCTAATATTAGTAATATCTTCTTATTGTTTTGAGGCAGATCCAGGTTTTGAAGGGCTTTAAATGTTGTACAATTATTGGACCTTCTTTAATATAAAGAATACAAAATTATTAATATAAAAGTGGATTCTAATGGGAATTTTTAGTTAGGTTAGGAAAAAAATAATCAAAACAAATTACTGGAGTTTGGAGATTCAGGTTCTTCTCTTCTGAGATGTCTTTAAATGATTTACTAGAAATAATTATATAGAAATATTTTCTAAATTCAGCCTGACTTTCACTGCCATTCTACAACATTCTACAGAACTCAACAACTGCCAGCAATCACAGGGACCTATGCAAGTAAGGCATTAAGTTTAATAAGCTTAAGCTTAATAAGCATCATGATAAATCATGTATTATTAAATCATCAGGTTAACAGGCAGAGAGGAACAAGAATACTACAGAATCAATGTTAAGAGTGGATGAGGAGATCAGAAGCTGACTTCAGGTACTGCTTCAGGTGGGCAGTCAAGGTAGCCACTGAACAGGATGCCTAGAAGTCCTTATATGGGGGCTTCCAAGTAAGAGAGCATTAAAGATAAATTCCTCATCATTGGATACACTCAGCCTGGCAACACTAGCAGGCCAAATACTGTCATTCAGGAGATATACAGGATAAAATATATATATATAAAAAAAGGAAGTTGGAAAATATATGGGCGGGGCAGAAGGATATAGGAAAAAAAAGTAGAAGAGAAAAACAATATTGAGAAAGAGATAGAGACGTGCTTAAATATCTGTTTTAAGTAATACTGTAGTACTAACCACTCAATTCACTTGCTGTGTATCAGGAACTTGGTGCTTGGTGAACATTAGACTTGGAAGGAATCAAGGGAGTTAGCCTGACAGAGCAGGATATTACATTAATGGTAGTTTTCATCTATTTCCTCAGTTTTCAGATTAGAAAATGAGACACAGAGGTCACTGACCTGTCAGAGGTTCTGTAGGCTAGTCATGAGCAGAGCCAGTGTCCACAAGCCCAATCTCTGATGAAAACATCAATAATATTTATGATTGCTTTGCAAAAAACTAGGGAAAAAAACAACAACAAAACAAAGATAATAATCTTGTCCTCAGTGAACTTAAACATTTTCCACCTAAAGTTGTCTACATTCTTTATTCCTTCAAGAACCATCTCAAATCAAAATTTAAAATAATAGTATTAATAATAAATGAACACATAAGGGTTTTCTTTGCCAAAGTTAACTATTTCTCCCTTTACATGCCCAGAGCATCTTGCCTTCATCTCTTATGACATTTACTTTTTCCTCTGTCTGGGTTTCTTCCTCCTCTCTCCCTCCTGATCCCACACACACACACCAAGGAATTACACATAGAGCTATACACATACACAGATCTCTATGTGCACATATGCCCCTATACAGAGACACCCCCAAAAACACACACACAGGGTCCTCAGAGAAGCATCTGTGCTCAATCACAATTGTGTCCTCTGTGGTACTTTACACATAGGGATCTGCTAAAAATTATTTTCTGGGGGAAATTAGCTCCAGGGCTGCCTGAGGACACAAGCACTGGAATTCACCAGGCATCACTAGTGTATGATTTTTTTAAATTGAAGTATAGTTGATTTACAATGTTGTGCTAATTTCTGCCATACAGCAAAATGATTCAGTTATAGTGTATTGTTTTTTTGATAGGTGAAAGCCCTCTGTAATCTTATGGCTTTAACTGCCACCTGTGAGTGATGATATTAAGTATATGTCACCTGTTCAGAACTCATCTCCAGCTTCATCCTCTCACTGCATTCTAAATATCTTATAGGTATCAAAGACAATACTCCCAAAATAGAAATCATCAAGTTTCCCACCATAGCTGCATGCTTTTCTTTCACTTACATCACCACACTCCTCTCTCAAGCTAGAAATCTTACTGTTGTTATTGATGAGGCCCACAACCTTATCTCCAGTACCCCTATTATGTGCAAAGTTCAAGTCATTCTTGTTTCTTTCTCATTCAAATGCCTCTTCTCTTTTTTTGATGTATAATTCAAGTCTAGGTTTTCATTATTTCTAACTTCCATTATTGAAATAATATAATTGATTTACTGGTCTCTGCTCCAATTCCAGTATATACATCTCAACAAAATGCCAGTCTCCTATTCAAAATTCCAAATGCTCCTAATTACTTAGAGATTAAAATTTGAATGTCTTGCTCTGATAATCAAGGCCCTCTATTTTTTGGAGTCCATTTATATTTCCAAATTTGCCTAGTATGAATTCCCTTCACATACCAAGAAGCCAGAAAAAAATAATATTCCTATTTCTGGTGGTTTCCTATCTCTTTGTCTTTGTTCCTGCAGTTCCATTTACTTTCTCCTTTCTCTCACTTATACAAATTCTAACTATTCTTATAATTCCCTCAAATGCACATAATACTTTAAGGATACCTCATTCAGGGCAGGGAACTCATCACTTCCTATCTTACATTACAGTGATTTTGATATATAGCTCTTCTCCCATACTTGAGTATATGCTGTTTCTTTAAGAATACACTTTTTGAGTGCTTGAGAACGCAATCCATGGCTAATTTATCTTTGTAACACCCACAATGCCTAACAAAATGCATGCATATTATAGATATTCAATAAATATATGTTGACTTAACAAATAAGCATTCATTTATCTGAAAATGACAAAGAAAGTTCCGAGACATTTACTTATTAAAAAAAAAAAAAATCAACACCATTATTTACCATAGGATTTGTTAATAGTTATTTATTTCCTCTGAAATATAATCGGTAGCTAAACTACCAGTGTTGATTAGCACTTTCAATAATTATTATTTTAAATGGTATTGAATATACATGCAATCCAATCCTTAAGGGAAGATTAAGATTTCATCATAATGATCCAGTCTATAAGTACTTCTTATTTCAGTACATCAAAAGTTTAGCAGTCTTCAAACAGATATGGACAACACAGTGTTTTCCAACGTAACATCTACAGGACTGGAGAGAAATTGTGACTTTCATTTTATTTTTAAAGAATATTCTTTATTTCCCAGGTGTGATGGGAGAATATGAGCCGAAAATTGAGGTCCATTTCGCTTTCACAGTTACAGCTGCTAAGGGAACAACTGTTAAGATGGAATGCTTTGCACTTGGCAAGTAAGTACATATCCTTCTATAATTAGACACAATTGTTTATTAAGATGTGACATATCTTATTTTTTGATCACTTATTTTGCTAGGTTTTATTTTTCTTGAATGAAACCTTGAAGCTCTTTGGTGGTTATTCATTTTATAAAAGAAGGGCAAATGGGGGCTTCCCTAGAGGCGCAGTGGTTGAGAGTCCGCCTGCTGATGCAGGGGACCAGGATCTTCCCAGTCCGGGAAGATCCCACATGCTGCAGAGCGCCTAGGCCCGTGAGCCATGGCCAATGAGCCTGCGCATCCGGAGCCTGTGCTCCGCAACGGGAGAGGCCACAACAGTGAGAGGTCCGCGTACTGAAAAAAAAAAAAAGGGGGGGGGGGCAAATGGGAATTGACAAAGTAACAAATTTTCATCTTTCTGGTTATTTCTATGAACAATAATGTATATGGTTTTGCTATTTTAACATAAAGGAAAAGTCTTTAAATAAAAGAAGAGCTTTATATCTCTTTGCTTACTTGTCTTAAAATTTCAGTGTCATTCTTAAATTTCCTTCAGCAATGATGAAATAAAATGAAGTGAAATAAAAAGGGGATATGGTGCTATCCCCTCCTTATGTAAAGGATATAGATTCTGATAAGATATAATGACAAGAGTATAAAAATCATAAATAATTACACTGATGCAATTGATTACTTCAGTCTCTCCTGAAATAATGATAACATGATAACACCAGCTGTCAATATGTATAATATGCAATCATTCCCCAAATCAGAAAGATGATTTATATCACACTCTAATGCCTTCTATGATTAATGATTCTATTTCTGAGGTTTTAAATCTCACAATATATAATCACTTGTCAATGATGTTTAAAGTATAAATATTGGGCATAGGAACAGGAGTGAGATTTTGATTATATTTGATTAGACTATTATGATTTATTTTAAAGAGTGTTATAGTTTTGGGTTTTTTTAGTGTGATAAGACCTCAGAGTCCTTTCTAGACTCTATAATTATAATTTGCATAAATGCATCACTATCAGAGTTACTAATCATTCAACCTCAGTTGTGGTGAGCTAACTCCCACAGCATAACTATAAACTACTTGGAGATAAAGCATGCTCTATAAATGTGTTTGAAGTAGGTGTAGTCTATGGGTGAGAAAAATATTAGTAAATATGAAAAATTCAGCTAGTAAGAGGAGGTTTAGGCCATGACAATAGTAATCACCATGTTTTCTAATATTAGGACTGATTGAAATAATATATGTGCAATTCTGTTTAAATCTGAGTAGGAGCAAGATCATAATAAACTAAAAACAAAATAAATTGTTGTATGGTCTATTAAAAGTGTTGAGTGGTCCAGCAAAAGATGCCTATAAGTAGAAACATATTTCAATAATTTAAAATTCATCCAGGAGTTTCTTGTCAGATATCTGAGGAAGTTTTCCAAACTCATATATATTAGTTAAATGCACGAGATTAAATAATACCTTAAAAGTAATGTTTTTCACCATTTGCCCATGTTGTGGTACCAAGTATGCCTGAAAATGTCCCAAGTGAACTGATCAATTCTGAAAAATACAAAAATAATTATTTGCCTTGATGTCAAAGGTTTTAGTATATCCTACAGTTAAATAATTCTTAAATGCCAGAATTTGCACTAAAGCCGCAAACAAAAGGAGGACATACTGTAAAACAAATTAGAGAACTAGATTCATGGAGAAAAAGCAATATGGGAAATTTCCCCAGGCAGGCTTATTTAATAAGTTTGATGTGTTTGCTTTCGGAAGTCTTGAAATATGCTTAGTAAATTGATCCTTAAAGTCCCTTTCATTCTAGGTAGGATCCAACTGCCAAATTAAGTTCTTTTAATACTTTATTTTCTTCAACTTCCCCACCACTTCTTTGCTACTCCCTCTCCCCTCATGAAAATAAATAAATAAATAGGAAGATGAACAAAACACACAGCCTGTCAAGAAGGTCTCTGCTGCCCATTTAATATTCTTTATGTGAAGTGTCACAATTATGAAATAAAAAATCATGTTACGAAGAGATTTATCTGTACCTAAAGACTAACTTACCACTCTGATGAAAGTAAATAAGATCAAAGAAATAACATCTTTACATGTGTTAATTTCTTTACAGCACCTTATCATGTGGAGTGGATCATCATTGCATTCCAACATGATCACAGTAATTTCAAATTAATACCTGAGCATCTGCTTCAGTCCCACAGCTCACCTGAGCTGCTTCCCACTTTAACAAGTACATGGTTCTCTGGCAGACATTTGTCTGTCCAAAATCTTCAGTATCTGTCACTAGATATCGATCCACACCTTGCCATTCAAGCTGATTTGTCCCCTCAGTGTGTCCACATGGATTGGTTTAACTGAATGTTCCTCATAGAATATTATAACCAAATTCTGGCACAGAGCACGTCAAGCTCTTTTGTATCTTATGGGCCTTGCACTTGCTGTTTCCTCCATCAAGACCATCTTTCCCATTCTTTCTATGCTGGCTCCCACTTATCCTCTGGCCTCAACCTAAATATCACCCTCTAAGAGTTCATCTGTAATACTTTGTTTAATTCACACCCGTTACACTATATCTCAATACTTGTATTTGTTTCTTCATAATCTTTAATACAGTTTGAAAATATTTACATATGTGTTTCTCTACATAAAATTTAAAAAAAATTATATATATATATATATATATATATATATATATATATATATATATATATATATATATTCACCGTATCAGTCAGGAATCCAGTTGGAAAGACTCCAATGGCTCAAAAGAGTTTAATAAAGGCATAAATTGAAATTCATATCCTGACTTTTTCCCCATGTCTTCTGATCGCCTCTGGTGGCTCTCATGGCTAAAGGCAACCAGAAGCCAGCTTGCAAGCCCAGAGGATGCAGTTGGCAGTACAGAAAGAAGACAGAGAGTCTGGGGAAAGAGGAGGGTGACAGGCAAGGGAGGCAAACAGAATAACAAGCAAGTCACCATCGTTAAGTTTTAAGCTCCATGAGGGCAGAAGTCACGACTGCATTCTTCACTTGTATGTTCCTAGTGCCTACCACAGTGCTTGGCACAGAGCACTCAGGAAATATTTTTTGAAGAAATAAGTGAACTCAGAGAATACTGTGTCTACTTAATCCAATCAACTCTTTATTAACAGATAATAAATAATAGCCTTTATTTTCACATGTCAAAATATACTTCCATTGCCCACAAAATGTGTGTTTGCTTTCTTTTACTCCTTTGGAAAAGTACATTTACCTCTATATAAAATCTGTCCCTAAAGGCATTCAGTTCTTGTAACTTAAAGGATGTAAATTAATGCAGTTATAGTTGCACAGATAATTTAAAAATATATGAATGGACATTTTTTTCTGTATTCTTAAAGGAAAATAGCAGAAGGCAAGTGATTTTAGGTTATCAAATTTTACTATGTCTTAATATCACACAAGTTCAGCAACCTGAAAAATTTGAAGTCAAATAAAAAGTCAACAGGAAAGTTGTAAGCTGAAAGTTTTATTCTAAAGAAATCTCTCTAAATTAAATCTGAATTTAGAAAAAAATCAAATGGTTTCTCTTTAAGCTACTGCAGCAGAATACAAAAGGAATGTTCTGGTTACACCCTGAGTAATCTCTCTGGAAATAGACTTACACAACACTGAGTACAGAAAGAATGCATAAAGTGACTGTCACATGCTATGTTTAGTATCGGTCAATTCTGAAATGGTATAGGGTTGGCCAAAAAATGTCTTCGGTTTTTAAGTAAAAATAAATGACACATTTTTCATTTTTATCAAGAACTTTGTTGAACAAAATATTCACCCTTTTGTTCCACTACCTTCTACCATTTTTTCAGGCAATTTCATAATACTACCTTCCCAAAACTTTTTACCTTTTTGAGCAAAGAACTCTTCCAGGTGCCTTTTACAGTGTTCCAGGAATTGAAATTTCCCTGGAAGAGAATTTTGTAAACACCGAAATAAATGGAAATCCGAAGATGCAATGGTGAATACGGTGGATGATCAGAACTTCCTAGCCAAGCTATAACAGTTTTTGCCTGGTCATCAAATAAACATGCGGTCTCACATTATTCTGATGGAACATTATGGGTTTTCTGTTGATTAATTCCGGACACTTTTCATCAAGGGCTGCTTTCAGTTGGTCTAATTGGGAGCAGTACTTGTTGGAATTAAATTAATCATTTGGTTTTCCAGACGGAGCTCATAACAGAGGACTTCCTTCCAATTCCAAAACATCACCTTCTTTGGATGAAGACCAGATTTTGGTGTGGTTGGTGGTGTTGCATTTCACTTGCACCACGATCTCTTCCATTTTGAATTATTGTACAGTATCCACTTTTCATCACCCATCGCAATTTGTTTTAAAAATGGAGCGTTTTCATTACATTTAAGTAGAAAATCGCATGTGGAGATGCTGTCAAGAATTTTTTTTTTTTGCTTGACTTATATGGAACACAAGCATCAGAGCAATTAAAGTAATCAGGCTGGTGCAAATGATTTTCAATGTTTGATTGGTATAATGTTGATTGTTCTCAATTAATGTCTCGATTTGATCACTATCAACTTCAACTTGTCTACCCGACCGTGGAGCACCCTCCAGCGAGAAATCTTCAGCACAAAACTTTGCAAACCACTTTTGACACGTTCAATCAGTCACAGCACCTTCTCCATACACTGCACAATTTTTTTTTTTTTTTTTTGCATTTCAGTTGCGTTTTTACCTTTCTTGAAATAATGAAGCATAATATGCTTAAAATGTTGCCTTTTTCTTCAATCTTCAAAATTAAAATGGCTACACAAAAATTCACCAATTTTGATGTTTTTTTTTTTTTTAAATCCATGCTGATATAACAGCTGTCAATACAATCTACGAAATTGTTTCAAATGAAGTTAAAGATAACTAAGTGCTACTAGTGCCATCTTACAGAAAAAAACTGAATGAACTCTTTGGCCAACCCAATATAATTTCCCCAGAAAAATGGGAAATTCTTAACAAGGATCCATCAGGAAACAAAGGTGTGTAAAGGCTTGGGAAATACATCAAAGTGTAAAAAAGGGGAGGTGGATTAATTACTTTGGAAGAAAAGACTGTTTTAGGCATATAAAATATTATTATCAAGGGATCACCCACAAGCTGTTCTCTAGGTTCAACAAAGTGGGAAGAGGGTGAAATTCCAACATTATGGGATTAAACTAGCAGAATTAGATTGGGTATAATGTAGAAGTTCTCAAAAAAGGTTGTTAGAGGGAAAATGGGTTATCTGCAGAGGCAGTAGAAGCTTTTCTCCCCATACTGCTAGAATAATATAGTGAGATCAATTTGTCTTCTAATAATTTAGAGGTAATGTTTTCTGAAAGGAGAGAAATGTTCTGGGTCAGGTTGGAAATGAACATTTTAAACATTCTCTTTTGCTGGCCACTCATCCACCCACTGGGCTGAATATTAAGAGTAGAAGGCTAGAGTCAGGCAGACTTAATTAGCTGCCTTTTTGCAACTACATTATTATGAAACGTTTTAAAGTGATTGGTGGTATGTGCAGGAAATAGAAAGGAAGAGTGTTGCCTGTTTTTACTCAACATTCAGCTCAGTGACTTTAGTTTGGGAAGAAAGGGTGTCTTTGATATTTCCCAGGTTGGCTTTTAAACACTGGACACAAAATTCTTGAAAGGAAATGAGAGATAAGAGGTCAAAGGACAATGTAAGTAAGGAATCTCTTAGGAACCTAATAAATATTTCATTTCAGTGGTTCTCTCTGAATGTGGTATGCCTAGAGATTATCATACTAAGTGAAGTAAGTCAGACAGAGAAAGACAAATACCCTATGATGTCACTTATATGTGGAATCTAAAAAAGTGATACAAATGAACTTATTTACAAAACAGAAACAGATCCACAGACTTAGAAAATAAACTTATAGTTACTAAAGGGGAAAGTTGGTGGGAGGGATAAATTAGGAGTTTGGGATTAACATGTACACACTACTATATATAAAATAGGTAATCAACAAGGACCTACTCTATAGTGCAGGGAACTATACTCAATATTCTGTAATAACCTACATGGGAAAAGAATCTGATAAAGAATAGATATATGTATATGTATAACTGAATCACTTTGCTGTACACCTGAAACTAACACAACATTGTAAATCAACTAAACTCCAATATAAAATAAAACTTTTTTTAAAAAAAAGAAATGCAGGGCTTCCCTGGTGGCGCAGTGGTTGAGAGTCCGCCTGCCAATGCAGGGGACACGGGTTCGTGCCCCAGTCCGGGAAGATCCCACATGCCGTGGAGCAGCTGGGCCCGTGAGCCATGGCCATTGAGCCTGCGCGTCCGGAGCCTGTGCTCCGCAACGGGAAATGCCACAACAGTGAGAGGCCCACATACCGCAAAAAAAAAAAAAAAAAAAAAAGAAAAAAAAAGAAATGCAGTAAAAAAGAAAAACCAGAAAGTTGGTGATATTTTCAACTGGTGGTACTCGGTGTTTAAGAATAGTCTATATAAGTTGTTAGCAAGGTCACACAGAGCAAAACAAGAACTTTAATATATGGAGAGTTAGTAAGTGCAAGAAGTAGCTACCATCTCTTGGGCAGAAGGAAAAAAAGGAAGAGTTGGAATCATTAAAACTTAGAAGTTTGGAGGCACTCCTCTGGGACTCAGCCCTCTGAGGAGTGAGCACCAGCCAGCTGGCTGGTGCTAAGTTTTCCGAGGTGGCGGTGTGATGCAGCTCGAACTACAAGTGTTGGAAAAACTCAAATTGGTTCCTTTGCTACTTTGGGAAGAATGCCCCACTGAGATGCCATTCACAGGAATCTCAAGCAGACAGTGAGCAACAATGAGTACGTCCCTTCTCCCTCCTCTATTCTTGCAGCCTCTCTCCAGTGCACCCCTCTTGGCAGTGAAGAAATATGGTTTCCAGTATCCTAGCCCTTGTGTCACAAGGCAGAGTAAGAAGAGTGAAGCTGAGAGATGGTAATTTAATAACCAGCAAAAATTCCACTTTACATTTTCAAACTCATCTTTTTTTTTTTTTTTTTTTTTTTTTTTTTGCGGTACTCCCTCTCACTGTTGTGGCCTCTCCCGCTGCGGAGCACAGGCTCCGGACACACAGGCTCAGCGGCCATTGCTCACGGGCCTAGCCGCTCCATGGTATGTGGGATCCTCCCGGACCGGGGCACAAACCCGTGTCCCCTGCATTGGCAGGTGGACTCTCAACCACTGCACCACCAAGGAAGCCCCTCAAATGCATCTTTTAATCAATCACGGACACCCCTTCCTGTATCTCATGCCTACATGCTTTCCTGCATCTTATGTCCACATGCTTTCCTGCCTATGCAGTCCTGCAACTCGGATACTTCAGTCTAAAATACCCTGCCCTCACAATCTTTGTTCAGTCTTCAGGGTTTACGTTTAGGTCAAATGCCACTTCTCTATTAATTCCCACCTGTTTTACTCGAGATTCAATATCTTTACTTTGGAACCATATGAGCACCCATATTTCACTAGTTCGCCTGCTCCATTGGGCCAGCTGTGTGTATCTGTCTACTAAATTTTTGGATCCCTAGAGTATTCTTATATGCAGCAAGTGTTGAATATGTTTATTGAATTGAATTCAGATATGAGAAATATGGTCAATTATTTGTAAAAGAATGTATATTATTGCCTTGGTTTGGTCAGACAGAAGTCTCCAGATGCCTTTCACATGTCTTGGCCCTGAAAATTCAGACCACTTTATATTAGCTACAGTTTTCTGGCAGGTTTCATTTCACCATATGACCTTTTCCAGACCTCAGAAATATCACTAGATATGTCACACGGCCACCAACAAAAAAGAAGTAAAATTTGGTCACTGATGCTTAAATGACCCCTTACACAAGGGCAAACATGGGGTTGTTCTGCAATAAAAAAGCCATATGCTATAAAACAACATCAATTTATCTACTATTACAATCTTACAAGCAGATTTTTTTCCTTTACTTTACCTGTTCCTTATCTTGATTTTGCAGCCATTAACACACAATCAGATCAGCTGTGCTCAAAAGGCCTTGAACCAGTTACTGTAATAATTATGTGAATGACCTTTCCAGACTCATCTGAAACCTGGTGGTGAGGTGGGAGGGAAGAACACATTCAATTTCCTGCCCTTTTTATTTCCTGCTTATCTCTCTTTCAGATAACATTTACAAATCATCTTTTGTTACACTCCATCAAATGCCTATTAGGGAACCAGGACATTAAGTAATTTTTTTTCTCTTTTTATATGTTTATTTCAAATAACAAAGCACCAGTTATCAATTCATAAAGTCATTTTTGCTGTAGTTTATGTTTCATTTTTCTCGGTCCTTAGCCAAGATGTCTCATATGACTGCTCTTATGGCCCATTGTAACTGTGAGAATGACAAATATTCCCCTGAGATTTCCCACAGTCTGTAACTGGCAAAGGTTCCTCAAAAAACCGGCTCTTTAGTTACAGACTGATGATTTATTAATACTGTTTATTTGGAACTGCCAGTCACTAAGGGCTGTAGGAATTAAAAATAAATTGGAGTTGTGGGGTATTTGTCTGTCAAACCAAACTCAAATTACTTAATCATTAGATTGACGGAAGATATGGGGAGAGGAGTTAGTCACTGGGTCTAGGAGTCAATAAATGTTTAGATATCATAGGAAAGTGGTATGTTACGGATTCAATAAAATTACCCTTGTGAGCTACTGGTTGCTTCAGTATTGTTGAAACCAAGGATGCATCCTCATTTCAGATGGTACCCAAAGGAAATGGGTGCTGAAAGAACCTTAAAGATCACGTAGACTGTTATCAATTTATAGATGGGAAAATGAGACTCTGCAGGGACAGGTTAGACCAAGACATGTAGACATGCTGACCAGGCTAATTATCTGATGCTTCATCATTTGATGCTCTTTATATTTTCATCATTCTTCCATAGTGCCAAGTATGGAAGGGAGTGTTTTACTTAATTGTTTACTTTTGCACTCAGAAGTGTTATCTATTTCTAGGGACACCAGACCAAGTTATTATTCACATTTGGATTCACAGTTAACAGGCATCATATTTCTAAATTTTCTAGAGCTGTCTTAGGACCACTTAATCTGTCTCACCAGGAAAACCACATACCTGCACCAGGCCTCACAGCTAACATGCTATAGAGGCAGAACTAGGTCTTCTGATTCTAAAACTAATGCTCCTCTCAACTTACCATACCACTTTTCAGTTGCTAAGAGTAATTTCCATTTTTATCATAGCAACTCTTTTTCTGGATGCATTCAAGTATCTCAGTGATTAGGAATATTAGTATAGAGTACAAGTCATGAAGAGCATAAAGCAAGAGATAATTCCAAAATGACTGAGCTTTTTACTTGGATTATTTTAGACTCATCCAACAGCTTTATTTTGGATGAATCTCCCTGGAGTTTCATAGAATAACCTCTTCCACTGGAATTTGATTGAGAGATCAGAAATTGGCTGGCCATTAACATTCATAAAGAGGATATAAGGAATCAGTATCTCCCTCAGGAAGATAAAATAGAGAAAAAGAATTGTAGGGGCTTCCCTGGTAGTGCAGTGGTTAAGAATCCGCCTGTCAATGCAGGGGACACCAGTTTGATCCCTGGTCTGGGAAAATCCCGCATGCCGTGGAGCAACTATGTGCATGTGCCACAACTACTGGGCCTGTACTCTAGAGCCCATGAGCCACAACTACTGAGCTGTATGATGCAACTACTGAAGCCCATGCACCTAGAGCCCATGCTCCACAATAAGAAAAGGCACTGCAATGAGAAGCTCATGCGCTGCAACTAGAGAAAGACTGTGTGCAGCCACGAAGACCCAACACAGCCAAAAATAAATAAATTTAAAAAAAAAAAAAAGAATTGTACTTGAGAGATGTTTAGGTTTGAGGGAGGTCAATGATGATGTCCAGGGTTTGAGGTAGGTTACTTGGCTATTAAAGTTAGGGAGAGGAAGGTGTAAAGGAAAGTGTATTGTATTAGTAAGTCATACTTGATCATGACACATTCAAATTTTCAGAGTTGCTGTAAGGAAAAATATAAAATTTTAAAATGTATAAAATACTAATGGCATGCATTTTACCAATGCTTGGTACCTATATTACCAATTTAGTATCAAATCATTCTAAAAATTATATATGAAAACATCCTAACATTCTAAATTCCTTTATCTAGTGGACAAGTTTTGATACGCCCTAGCTCAAACAATATTGATATGACAAAAATAAACATATGACAAGTAGACTTTATTCATAGTACAATGAATCAATAAGAAGCATACCACTTTTAAGAGTCTTGTTCCACAAACGAGACCCTGGTGGGTCCAGGCTGGATTCCTAGAACTGCAACTCAAATACAGCTCCCACACCCCACCCCCTCATTTACCTACAAGAGTTTTTACTGCCACTAGAGGTGAGACAGCCACTCAGAGTGTAAAGTCATATCTTTCACTCTTCCTTCCGTTTCATCTTCACCTGTTTAATCACCATAAATGTCTTAAATTCATTCCCACTTAGTAGGTGCAAAGTGAACCTTCAGGGACTGAATTAAATAATCCATTAATACAACAGGTATTTATATATGATCAAGAGAAATCAAGAATAAACTAATATATCAGAGAATTCTAAGCCTGAGACCACATATGCATAGGTATTCAGACTGTAAAATTAAAAGTGGCTCTATTAGTCTGCACCTCATAAGATGGCTTCACCATGGTAGGGCCTCATATAGTAGTGTCTGTTCCTGTATGTATAAATGTCAGAAACATATTTTTTACAAGTGATATATGGGTTCTAGCATGATTGAGTTGTCCTACTAAAGTCACTGTGATAAATCAGAAAAATCTGTAATAATTTGCTAGTAACAAGAACTGGTTGTCTATAGAAACAAATAATGCCCTCGGTAGAAAACATGAGTAATTAGAAAGTAGGTGGCTTCTGAGCACAGAGCTAGAACAAAGAGAGTGGACTTCCCTATGGGCTGTAACTATCAAGTCATTGCAAGTTGTTGTATTGCCCATCTCTTCTCAAAATATTTCTGTATATATACCACCTGTCAAGATTAAAAACATCTCTTCTTTGGGTGGTGTTAAAGAAAAACTAATTTTATTTATTTATTACCATAATCATCATCATTATTGTTATTTTCTACTTTTCCAATGTGATTTATCAATTTACAAAAATAATTAATACTAAGTTTTTACAATACTAAGGTTTTTAGTATTCTGTAACCACATGACTACATATAACAATTCTCAAAAGCACAGTTTTCCTTTTATTCATTACATATTTAAGTTGGTGGTTTGCTTGGAGTTCGTAGGGAGACATTTGTGCCTTAAGTAATCACATATTTAGAAATCATATTCCAGGGTCTGGACAGAAATAGTTCAATGAATGCCTAATCCCACCAATTCTAATGTATGTCTTCTTCTCAACTCAGAATTTATCCTGAGATTCAGATGTTGCATCATATCCGTATGTCTTTAACCTTTTTGCCAGATATTTGATAGAGTAGAAAACTTTCCCTTATATCTCTGATGTCAGTGACACCCAGGACACATAAGACCACATATAAAGTTCATTTGTTCACTCTCATGTTCTCACCAAATGAGTAATCAGGGACATAATTCCATCTCTGTCTTTGGAATATCTGTTTCAGTGCATCATAAAACTTGGAAACAGGTGCTACTGAGATGAGGAGGGGAGGGTGAATCACGGGGAAAAGGCTCTTACTTGAACTGTATTTTTCAAAACCATCTCCTATGCCTTTACTGTACAGGTAACATTAGCTAAGCTTTTATTTATCCTTGCAATAATATTTACTGGAAAAAAATTTACTGTGAAGTTAAAACATTACAACTTCATATTCTTTACTTCTATGCTGCAAATATAATAGTATTCTTAAAAATATGCAATTAAATGAAATATATCTACATGCATAATGTATAATCAAAGTGGTTCTGTATTGTCTTATAGCTCATGCTCTGTTGCCTTAGATAATTTTTGATTCTCCATTATATCTAAGCATTTTCTATTTCAGATGACATTAGAGGGCCTCATTCTTTTTTGATTCGGTACTTTTTACATTCATTGTCCCTGGCTGTGGGCTTGACCTTCAATGGTAGAGTCACATGCACATGGTAGCATTTGCTGCAATTAAGCAATTTGCATTGCCTGTACAAGTGAAATATGTAAGTGTGGGTATGTATGTATCTGTATGTGAATAAATGGTTAAATCCAGAGAAAGAATATCTCAAGATAGAAAATATTAAGAAAATATTAACTAAATATCTGTCATCATGATTTTTCTTTATTCTTTTTTTTTGTAATGTCATATAGCAGCACCTACCTTCTGTTGCTGTCACTGTTTTTGTTGGTAGCTATGTGGTACAGAATAGTTTTCATGTCAAATCTTTATAATATTTTGTAGACTGAAGAATAATTTTTGTTTTGTTTTGTTTTTTGCGGTACGCAGGCCTCTCACTGTTGTGGCCTCTCCGCTGCAGAGCACAGGCTCCAGATGCACAGGCCCAGCAGCCATGGCTCACGGGCCCAGCCGCTCCGTGGCATGTGGGATCCTCCCGGACCGGGGCACGAACCCGTGTCCCCTGCATCGGCAGGCAGACTCTCAACCACTGTGCCACCAGGGAAGCCCTGAAAAATAATTTTAACTGATAGCCAATAGATGTAAAAATGATACTCAAAGGGGACATGTGTCAGCTGCTGTTTCATAGTAGAAAAGCAAATGAAAAGTACTTTTGACCACTTCTATTCCCTACATTTCTTTTGGGGATCAAATCAATCTGGTTACAACTTTTAGAATGTCTTATTTATGGCCATTTTTTCAAAGGAAGGTACGTTATGAAATCAGGTCACTTGTTTTACAAATCCCTGCAGAGAAATGTAGCCTTCTCAACATTTCTGAAAGAACACACAACAGGGTTTCCTACACAGAAACAAAGGGGAAGAACATCTTCCTGTCTCCACCTTCGTATAATCCCATTACATTTAGCCACATTGCATTGAAAGAAAGCATAGATATATACACTCCAAAGTACACATTAAAAAAAATACATCTATGAAATCCAGATATATATTACAATTGACGGTGTGTTGTGTTTAATTGGCAATGTTTTCTTTCTTAGTTATTCTTAAAATAATGGTGTGTCTTACAATCAGAGGTATCTTGGATGTGATGAATTAGATCAGCAGTTCCCAACTTTTTTGGCACCAGGGAGCAGTTTCGTTGAAGACAAATTTTTCATGGATGGGGTGGGGGATGATTTCGGGATGATTCAAACACATTACATTTATTGTGCACTTTATTTCTATCATTATTACATTGTAATATATAATGAAATAATTATACAACTCACCATAATGCCGACAGGAGGTGGAGCTCAGGCAGTAATGCGAGCGACGGAGAGTGGCTGTAAATACAGATGAAGCTTCGTTCTCTCACCAGCAGCTCACCTCCTACTGTGTGGCTGGGTTCCTAACAGGCCACAGACTGGTACTGGTCCATAGACTGGGGGTTTGGACCCCCGAATTAGGGTAACTAAGGCTAAAGTGGTATATGCTAAGTCTTAACTTAGTGATCAAGTCAATCAGAACCTGAATGATAGCATATTCTTCCTTCACTTATATGCAATTTAATTTTAAAAATCTTAGTTAATAAACAGAATATCTCCCCCATAACATTGCAAAGCTATTAGAAAAATGGTTGTTGACTGAATATTTTTATCTTATTAAGCAACAATAGTTATACTAGCATCAACAATATCAGTTTCTTCCAATCATGTCATCTATGAGATTCCACATACAAACAGATTTTTAAAGAGGGGATTTAACATAAAAGAAGCTAGTCCATGAGAATCTCTCCTCCCATTGCTTCATCATTTTTTAACTCTCTGATTGTTACTGAGTCTGTGTCACAATAACAGAAAATAGAAGAAACATAAAGAATGATATCTAAAGAGATTATACATAAGATGATTACCCCATTAGGTTCTTGTTTTGTTTTCATTTGGGGATTAAAGGAGTAAAATGGAAAGGATAAATATTCATATATTTTCAATGACTTAAATGTGTAGAAAAAATTCTATTAAGAGTCAGATGTCCAATTAGGTAAACTAACTGAACTGCTGAAGTATTTTTTCAGGCTGCTTCTTAAAAGCTTTATTGAGGGATCATTGGCATGCAATAAAATGTTTAAAATATGCAATGTGATACATTTTAACATATGTATACATCCATGAAACTATCACATAGCCACATGATGAACATATTCAGTACCCATAAACATATCTACATGTAAATGTGTAATTTTTCCCTTCTTCCCATCCATGCATTCTCAACCCCAGAAAACAAATGATCTCTGTTCTGTCACTGAAGGTTAGTGGCAACCCTGCATTGAACAAGTCTATTGGCACCATTTTTCCAACAACATTTGCTCACTTCATGTCTATTTGTCACATTTTGGTTATTTTCACAATATTTCAAACTTATTATTATTATGGTTCTTATATTTGTCATGGTTATCTGTGATCTTTGATGTTACTATTACAAAAAGATCACAACTCACTAAAGTTCAGATTATAGCATTTTTTTACCAATTACGTTTTTTTTTTTGTTTTTTAAATTTTTTAAATTTTATTTAATTTATTTTTTTTATACAACAGGTTCTATTAGTCATCAATTTTATAAATATCAGTGTATACAAGTCAATCCCAACCGCCCAATACATCACACCACCCTACCACCATAAATCAGCTGCTTTCCCCACTCGGTGTCCATGCGTTTGTACTCTATATCTGTGTCTCAATTTCTGCCTAGCAAACTGCTTCATCTGTACCATTTTTCTAGGTTCCAAAGATATGCGTTAATAAACGATATTTGTTTTTCTCTTTCTGACTTACTTCACTCTGTATGACAGCCTCTACATCCATCCACATCTCAACAAATGACCCAATTTCACTCCTTTTTATGGCTGAGTAATATTCCATTGTATATAGGAACCACATCTTCTTTATCTATTTGTCTGTTAATGCACATTTAGGTTGCTTCCATGGCCTGGCTATTGTAAATAGTGCTGCAATGAACATTGGGGTGCATGTGTTTTGTGAATTATGGTTTTCTCTGGGTACATGCCCAGTAGTGAGATTGCTGGATCATATGGTAATTCTGTTTTTAGATTTTTAAGTAACCTCCATACTGTTCTCCATATTGGCTCCATCAATTTATATTCCCACCAAAAGTGTAGGAGGGTTCCCTTTTCTCCACACCCTCTCTAGCATTTATTGTTTGTAGAATTTTTGATGATGGCCATTCTAACTGGTGTGAGGTGATACCTCATTGTAGTTGGGATTTACATTTCTCTAATAATTAGTGATATTGAGCAGCTTTTCACATGTTACTTGGCCATCTGTATGTCTTCTTTGGAGAAATGTCTATTTAGGTCTTTTGCCCATTTTTGGATTTGTTTGTTTGTTTTTTTAATATTGAGCTGCTTGAGCTGTTTATATATTTTGGAGATTAATCCTTTGTCCGTTGAGTCATTTGCAAATATTCTCTCCCATTCTGAGTGTTGTCCTTTCATCTTGTTTATGGTTTCCTTTGCTGTGCAAAAGCTTTGAAATTTCATTAGGTCCCATTTGTTTATTTTAGTTTTTATTTCCATTACTCTAGGAGGTGGATCAAAAAATATCTTGCTGTGATTTATGTCAAAGAGTGTTATTCCTATGTTTTCCTCCAAGAGTTTTATAGTGTCTGGTCTAACATTTAGGTCTCTAATCCATTATGAGTTTATTTTTGTGTTTGGTGTTAGGGAGTGTTCTAATTTCATTCCTTTACATGTAGCTGCCCAGTTTTCCCAGCACCACTTATTGAAGAGACTGTCTTTTCTCCATTGTATATCCTTGCCTCCTTTGTCATAGATTAGTTGACCATAAGTGCATGGGTGTATCTCTGGGCTTTCTATCGTGTTCCATTGACCTATGTTTCTGTTTTTGTGCCAGTAACATATTGTCTTGATTACTGTAGCTTTATAGTATAGTCTGAAGTCAGGGAGTCTGATTCCTCCAGTTCCATTTTTTTCCCTGAAGACTGCTTTGACTATTCGGGGTCTTTGGTGTCTCCATACAAATTTTAAGATTTTTTGCTCTAGTTCCGTAAAAACTGCCATTGGTAGTTTGATAGGGATTGCCTTGAATCTGTAGATTGCTTTGAGTAGTATAGTCATGTTCACAATATTGATTCTCCCAATCAAAGAACATGGTATTTCTCTCCATCTGTTTATATCGTCTTTAATTTCTTTCATCAGTGGCTTTTAGATTTCTGCATGCAGCTAAATTGTCTCCCTAGGTAGGTTTATTCCTAGGTTTTTTATTCTTTTTGCAATGGTAAATGGGAGTGTTTCCATAATTTCTTTTTCAGATTTTTCATCATTAGTGTATAGGAATGCCAGAGATTTCTGTGCATTAATTTTGTATCCTGCAACTTTACCCAGTTCATTGATTAGCTCTAGTAGTTTTCTGGTAGCACCTTTAGGATTCTCTATGTATAGTATCATGTCATCTGCAAACAGTGACAGTTTTACTTCTTCTTTTCCAATTTGTATTTCCAATTTGTATTCCTTTTATTTATTTTTCTTCTCTGATGGCCAGGGCTTCCATAACTATGTTGAACAATAGTGGCAAGAGAGGACATCCTTATCTTGTTCCTGATCTTAGTGGAAATGCTTTCAGTTTTTCACCATTGAGAATGATGATGAATGTGGGTTTGTCGTATATGGCCTTTATTATGTTGAGGTATGTTCCCTCTATGCCCACTTTCTGGAGAGTTTTTATCATAAATTGTGTTGAATTTTGTCAAAATCTTTTTCTGCATCTATTGAGATGATTATATGGTTTTTATTCTTCAATTTGTTAATATGGTGTATCACATTGATTGATTTGCGTATATTGAATAATCCTTGCTCCCTGGGATAAATCCCACTTGGTCATGATGTACGATCCTTTTAATGTGCTGTTGGATTCTGTTTGCTAGTTTTTTTGTTGAGGGTTTTGCATCTATATTATTGTGTTATTGGTGTTTATTGGTGTTATTGGTCTGTAATTTTCTTTTTTTGGAGTATCTTTGTCTGGTTTTGGTATCAGGGTGATGGTGGCCTCATAGAATGAGTTTGCGACTGTTCCTTCCTCTGCAATCTTTTAGAAGAGTTTGAGAAGGATGGGTGTTAGCTCTTCTCTAAATGTTTGATAGAATTCACCTGTGAAGCCATCTGGTCCTGGACTTTTGTTTTTTGGGAGATTTTTAATCACAGTTTCAATTTCATTACTTGTGATTCATCTGTTCATATTTTCGATTCCTTCCTGGTTCATTCTTGGTAGGTTGTACCTTTCTAAGAATTTGTCCATTACTTCCAGGTTGTCCCTTTTATTGGTATGTAGTTGCTTATAGTAGCCTCTTATTATGTTTTGTATTTCTGTGGTGTCCATTATAACTTCTCCTTTTTCGTTTCTAATTTTATTGATTTGAGTCCTCTCCTTGTTTTTCTTGATGAATCTGGCTAAAAACTTATCAATTTTGTTTATCTCCTTTACACCTTGTCTTTTCTTAAATTGCTCAAAAGTTTTGCTCAGCACCAAACCCAAAATAGACTATGTATTGGGACCCGTGTTAGACAGCTTCTGACATTGTTTCCAATGGTCCACACCTCCTGGTATGAACTCCTTTGTGTTACCTGCTCACCTGAGCCCAATACCATTTATTGAAAAGACTATCCTCTCTCCATTTATGTGCTTTACTTCTTTGTTATAAATTAATTGTCCATATATGTATCAGTTTATTCCTGGATTCCTAATTCTGTTACATTGATCTAAGTATCTGTTTTTAAGTCAATACCATGCTGTTTCGATTACTATAGCTTTGTTATGTAGCTTGCAATCAGGGAGTGGGATACCTCCGGCTTCATACTTTTTTCTCAGTATTGATTTTGCTATTCAGTGCCCTTTGTGTTTCCATATGAATTCCATTCTATTTCTGTGAAAAATGTCCTTGGGATTTTGATAGGAATTAAATTGAATCTGCAGATTATTTTAGGTAATATGAACATTTTAATTCTTCCAATTCATGAACATGGAATGTCTTTCCATTTATTTTTGTCTTCTTCAATTTCCTTTAACAGTGTTTTATAGTTCGGTCTACAGGTCTTTTGCCTCCTTGGTTAAAATTATTCCTAGGTATTTTATTCTTTATGTTGTGATTGTAAATGGGATTGTTGTCTTAATTTCTGTTTCTGCCAGCACATTGTTAGTGTATAGAAACAGAGCAGATTTTTGTATGTTGATTTTGTACCTGGCACGTTTACTCTATTAAGTTATTATTTATAATATTTTTTGTTATCACTATGTAGTGTCCATCATTTTAGCTTTTTTGGCTTGACATCTATTTTGTGTAATATGAGTATGACTACACCTGCTTTTTTTTGCTGCCATTTGCTTGAAATATCATCTTCTATCCCCTCACTTTGAGCCTCTGTTTGTCTTTAGAGCTGAGGTGAGTTTCCTCTAGGCAGCATATAATTGGGTCTTGCTTTTTAATCCAGCTAGCCACCCTGTTTGTTGATTGATGAATTCAATCATTTACATTTAGAATGATTATTGATAGATGAGGATTTAGTACTGCCATTTGTTTTCTGGTTGCTGTATATCTCCACTCTTTCTTTTTTGTGTGTGTCTGTCTGCCATTTTAGTATGGTGGTTTTCTATGACTATTTTTTAGTTGTCTCTTTTTTTCTGTTTTGTGTTTCTGCTCTAGATTTATGTTTTATGGTTACCATTAGGTTTTTATAAAAACTCTCATAGATAAAATAGTCCTTTTTCCTGATGATAGCTTCTAATCTTCATTCACATATATGGGTTCCATCCTTTTCCTCTTCCCCTTTTATGTGTTTTCTTTTTTTTTGGCTCAAACTCTCCCTTGTATGTTGTGAACTTGTTACCAAATTTTAGTAGATATAGTTGTTTTTTTTTAAACTTTCCCCCCTTTAACCTTTATGCTATAATAAAGTGTTTAAAACCTATTCTGATAAAGAGCGACAATTATCTGATTCTGTCTATTTATCACCTTACTCAGCGTTTAGTGTAATTTTGCCTTTTTGTTTCTGGTAAAAGAACTCTTTTCAACATTTCTTTTAAGACAGGCTTAGTGTTAATGAACTCCCTTCATTTGTCTGGGCAAGTCTTTATTTCTTCTTCATATCTGAATGATAACTTGCCAGATAGAGTATTCTTGGTGAGATTTTTAATTTTTCAGTATTTTGAGACTGTCAATCCACTCCCTCCTGGACTTTAGAGTTTCTTCTGAGACATCTGCTGATAGTGTAATGGGGATTCCTTTGTAGGTTACCATCCATTTTTCCCTGGTTGCCTTTAAAAATTGTTTTCTTTGTCATTGACTTTTGAAAATTTTAATATAGGTGTCTTGGGCAAGGTCTTTCTGTGTTGAGTTAATTAAGTGTTCTCTTAGCTTCATGGACTTTACAATCCAGTTCTTCTCCCAAGGTTGGAAAGTTCTCAGCCATTATTTCCTTAAGTAAATTTTCTGCTCCATTCTCCCTCTCTTCTTCTTTTGAGATGCTCATTACCCTACTGCTGTTCTTCCTACAACTGTCAAATAGTTCTCATAGAATTTTTTTCATTTTTTAATGTCTTATTTCTCTTTCCTCTTCTATCCTTTGTATCTTTTCTATATTTCAATTTTCAAGCTCACTAATTCTCTCTTCATATGGTCTGCTCTATTTACAATACTTTCTAATGCTTTCTTTACTGCATGTACAGAGTTCTTCAGCTCCAGAATTTTTGTTTGGTTCATTTTTAGAGTTTCAGTCTCTTTGGTAAAATATTCCTTCTGTTCATTATGTTTATTCCTGATCTCATTGAACTGCTTTTCTGAGTTTTATTGTAGCTCATTGAGTTACTTCATTCTATTTTGAATTTTCTATCATTTAGATCACCATATTCATGACTTGAAGTTTGGTTTCTGGAGAATTGTCATTTTCTTTTTATGGCACATTTTTACTGTGGTTCTTCATGGCTCTTGATGAGTTGTTCCCCTGATAATGCATTTGAAACAGTAAACATTTTTGTATTCGATTCTGAACTGCCTCCAGTTATATTTGAGTGTCCATACTTTCCACCCTCCACCACCTCTCTGAGAGGTTTTTCCCTGTACCCTTATTACTTCTTGTGCCTCTGGGGCCATTGGTACCTTGCTGCCGTCAATATCACTGGCATTACTGCCTGTGGCACCAAAATGGTAGGCTCTTCTACCATGTCTGGGATCACCTGTCACCATCTCTGCCTCGGTGGGGGTGGGGATGAGCCAGAGTTATGCAGGCACCTATGTCATGTCCAGTGTCCACGGGTTCTTCTGCTGTGGGTGGGAGGTCAGTAAATCAGAGTTGTGGTCAACTCAGTATCTGAAGAGTTGTGGTCCCAGGCCCCACTGCTGCTGCTTCCAAGTTACCTGTGGCTGTAGGTACTGTTGCAGCCAGGAAGCCATAGTAACATGTGCTTCTTCCCCTGATGCTAACAAGTTCTCTGGGATGCAGGCTCAGCTGCTGTGGCCAGAGGGCCAGAATGGCAGGCACTGCTTTCATGGTTATCCCAGTTCCACCTCATCTATGGTTGCCAGTCCACTCACCTTTAGATGTATAGGTGTGTGGATTTCTCCAGTGTCCTGGTGTGTTGGATAAAGGCAACTTTGTTGATTTGGTGATGTTTTACTGGTTGTAGATAGAAAGAGAAAGACAAAGGGAGTGTTTCATGCTCCCATGCTTCTGACTTTACTCCTCCTGAATATACATTCTTATCAAGCACACATGGAACATTCTCCAGGAGGGATAACATGTAAGACCATAAAACAAGTCTTAACAAATTTATGCAGATTAAAATCCCACTAAGTATCATTTCTTACCATAACAGAATGAAAATAGAAATCAATAATAGAAGAAAAGTTGGAAAATTCACAGATATATGGGAATTAACCAACATACTCCAAACAGTGAAAGAAAAAAATCTAAAAAGAAATTACAAAATATATTGAGACAAATGAAAACAAAAATACAACATATGAAAATGTGTAAGATACAGCAAATGTAGTACTAAAAGGAAAATTTATAGTGATAAACATCTAAATAAACAACCTAATTTTATACTCAAAGAACTAGAAAAAGAGCAAACTAAGTGAAAAGATTAACAGAAGGAAGGAAATAAAATTAGAGCAGATATAAATGAAATAGTGAACAAAAAAATAGAAAAAAATCAACAAAACTGAAGTTCTTTTGTTTTTTTTAGGATAAACAAAATTGACAAAACAATAGCTAGGCTCACTAAGAAGAGAAGAGAATAGATTCACATAAATAACAGAAAATGAATGAGGAGACATTACAACTGATGCCACTAAAATTAAAAGAATCATTAGAGACTAATATGAACAATTATATGGTAAAAATTAGATAGCATAGAATAAATGGATAAATGTCTAGAAACATACAACCTACCAAGACCTAATCACGAAAGCATAGAATATCTAAACATATCTACAGTTAGTAAAGAGTTTGAATCAGTAATCAATAGCTTCCAAACAAAGAAGAGCCCATATCCAGATGGCTTCAGTGGTGAATTTTACACTTAATGAATAATTAATGCCAATCCTTCTCAAACTTTTCCAAAAATTAAACAGGAGAGAACTCTTCCAAATTCACTCTATGAAGCCAGAACTACCCTAATACCAAAGTAAGGTAAAGACACTGCAAGAAAAGAAACCTTACAGGCCAATAGTCCTGATGAAGATAGATGCAAAAGTCATCAATAAAATATTAGTAAACCAAATTAAAAGGACTACACACCTCAACCATGTGATATTTATTCTTGGGATGCAACAATGGTTCAATATATGAAAATCAAGCACTATGACACATTACATCAACAGAGAGAAGGACAACAGCCACATGATCATCTCATTAGATGCAGAAAAAAAATATTTGGCAAAACTCTACATCATTTCATAATAAATACTCTCAACAAACTGAAAATAGGAGAAAATTAGCTTAACATAATAAAGGTCATATAATAAAAATCCCACAGGTAACATTATACTCAGTGATGAAAACCTGAGAGATTTTTCCTCTAAAATCAGGAACAAAGCAAGGATACCAACTCTTGACATGTCCATTCAACATAGTACTAGGAGTTCCAAAGCAGTTAGGCAAGAAAAAGTAATAAAAGGCATCAAAATAAGGTGGGAAAAAGTAAAATTATCTGTTTGCAGATAACATGATCTTAACGTAGAAAACTTTTCAAACTACACACATTCATACACACACACAAACAAACTGTTAGAACTAATAAATTAACTTAGTAAAATTGCAAGATACAAGGCAACATACAAAAATCAGTTGCATTTCTGTACACTAACATCAATCTGAAGGAGAAATTAAGAAAATAATCCCATTTGCAACAGCATAAAACAGAATAAAATACTTGGGAATAAACTTAATTGAGGAAGTGAAAGACTTATACACTGAAAATTACAAAACACTGGTGAGGTAATAAAGAAGACATAAATAAACAGAAAAACATCTTATGTTATAGACTGAATGACATAATATTGTTAAAATGTCCATACTTCTCAAAGCATTCTACAGATTCAATGCAATCTGTGACAAAATTCCAATGGCATTTGGAAAAAAAAAAAAAGCGATCTTAAAATTCTTATGGAACCACAAAGGACCTCAAAGAGACAATATTATTTTGGGAAAGAAGAACAAACCTGGAGACATCACACATCCTGATATCAAACTATATAACAAAGCTACAATAATTCAAACAGTGTGGTATTGACATAAAGACAGACATGTAGACTAATGTAACTGAATGGGAAGCCCAGAAATGAACCCAAACAAATATGATCAATTGATCTCAGACAGGAGTGCCAAGAACATACAATGAAGAAACAATAGTCTCTTCAACAAATGTTGCTGGGTAAACTAGATATCTACATGCAAAAGAATAAAATTCAACCCCTATTTTACACGATACAAAAAAATCAACTCAAAATGGATCAACAACTTAAACATAAAACTTGAAACTATGAGACTCCTAGCATACATTGGAGAAGAATTTATGACATTGATCTGGCAATGATCTCTTGGATATGACACCAAAAACACAAATAATAACAGCAAAACATTAACAAATGAGACTACATCAACCTGAAAATCTTCTCCACAGCAAAGGAAACAACTAACAGAATGAAATGCAATCTACAGAGTGGGAGAAAATGTTTACAGACCATATATCTGATTAGAGGTTAATATCAAAATATATAAGGGACACCAACTCAATAGCAAAAATAAAAAATAATAATGATAATCTGATTAAAATATGGGCAAAGAACTTGAATAGACATTTCTCCAAGGAAAACTTACAAATGGCTAAAAAGTATATGAAAAGATGTTCAATATCACTAATCATCAGGGAAATACAAATCAATGCTACTATGAGATATCACCTTATACCTGTTTTGATTGCTATTATCATAAAAATCAAAAGACAGCAAGTATTGGTAAAAATATGGAAAAGTTGGAACATTTAGACATTGATGGTGGGAATGTAAAATGATGCTGCCACTATGGCAAATATTATGGAGGTTCCTCAAAGAATTAAAAATATGACTACCATATAATCCAGCAATCCCACTTCTCAGCATTTACTCAAAAGAAATGAAATTAGGGCATTGAGATTTTTGCACTTCATATTCATAGCTGCATTATTTACGAAAGCCAAGATTTGTAAACAATCTAAATGTGCATTGATAAAGTAATGCATAAAGAAAACGTTACATATAAATAAAATGGAATTTTATTCAGCCTTAAAAAAGCAAGGAAATCCTGTTATATGGATGAATTTAGAGAACATTATGCTAAATTAAAAATCCAGTCACAAAGTGACAAGTACTGCATGATAACCACTTAGATGAGGTATATAAAATAATCAAACACATAGAAGTAGGGAGTAGAATGATGGTTGCCAGGGGATAATGGGGAGGGAAAATAGGGAGTTGCTATTCACTATGATAAAGTTTCATCTATGGAGAATAATTAAGTTCTAGATCTGCTGTACACAACATTGCACTGATAATCCAATATGATAACTTATTGGACACTTAAAAATTTGTTAGGGAAATTGATCTCATGTTAATGTGAGGGAAGGGAGGAAGGAATTCAGTGAGTTGATATGTACAAAGACAAAGTACTTGGAACAGTGACTGGCCCATATTAAGAGCCCAATTAATATTGTCTCTTGTTCTCCAGTTATATAAGCCAAAATCTCAGTGACTAACATTGCAAACTTTTTTCTCATTGTACTCCACCTAGCATCAAGTTCTGTTATTTCTACCTCTTAAATATTTTAAATATCCATTTCTTATTTCTACTCCATTACCTTTGTCTAGACCAGAGTCATCTTTCATATAGATATCTTCATCAGCCCTCTAATTTTTCTCCCTAACTCTACTTTTACTTATTCTCAATGCATTCTATTTGTTGCAAATATAATATCCTAAATAGAGAGTTGGTAAACTATGAACTATGACTGATCACCTTTATTCATAAAGAAAGTTTCATTGGAGCACAGCCATACCCATTCATTTATGTATTGCCATGTCTGTTTTCTCACTACAATGGCAGACTTGAGTATTTAAAACAGAGACTATCGAGTCTGCAAGCTTAAAATGTTTACTATATCTTGCTGTAAAAAATGTTTGTAGAGCCCTGTCCTAAACTCACATATGAACATCACACATCTGCTTAAAATGCTTCAAAGCTTTTCAGTAACCATTAAGAAAATCCAAGCTCTTTAAAATTACTTTTATGGCACTTCATGCTCACTCCTGCCTACCTCTTCAGACCTGTCACCACCAAACATACTGAATTTTTCATTTCCTTAAATACATCATTTTCTCTTACAAGGAAGCACATGTTACTAACTCTTCCTTGAAGATTTTTGCCTCTAACTGGCCAACTGCTGCTCACCTTCAAGAATGAACTTAATGTTACTTGCTTAAGGAAACGTTCTCTTCTCCCACCACATTGCCTTGGGTGCTCCTATCTCTGCACTTCATCAAAATCATGCCTATTATTCTTTAAAGTCATTACCTAACTAATTGTATGAAAGTTCCATGTCTATCATGTTTATCATTAAAACCCCCTTATCTATTATAAAATCTATTACAACATATCACATAGTAGATACATCATATATATTTTTTTAATGAATGAATGAATAAATATATCATTATTCCAGACACTTCCTTCAGCTTTCTGAAAACCTAGTCTTATTGTTCCTTGGCAAAAACAGTTTAGCAAAAAAACAAAACAAAACAAACAAAAAAACAAAGCAGTTTAGCATGTGATTCCTCCAAGTCCTCATTTGGCTGAATTTAAGTGTCTCCTCTGATTTGGGGGCTAAGAAGCACCTGGGAAGAACTACATGTGGAAAAGAACTACATGTCTCATATACTGATATCCAATTGCCAATATATGAGACATGGACTGAGCTCAGAATTAACTGCTTTCACTGTTACATTACTTTCTTTAAAGGGAAGAAAAGTAGTAAGCTTTATAAAACAATGATAAAAATGTTGGGCTGGCCAAATATTTCGCTCGGGTTTTTCCATTACATCTTATGGATAAACCCAAAAGAACTTTTTGGCCAACCCAATATAAAAACCATGCCAGACCATAACCTCACAGAGACTACCAAGATTCTTTACCCAAACTTGATTACTTGCCTAAGATAGACATATTCTGAACTGTGACTCTTAGTTCCTAAGCAGAAGAAGGCTATGAGTCAATACATTAGTCAAGAATCAGAAAGCAGACAGATCTAAGCAGACAGATCTTATACGTAAGTTAGATGCAATTAATTTCTCCTCCTTAAATGCTAACTAGTCCAATTGTTGGTGACTGTGACATTGGTTTCTTGCCTCAAAGGTGAAACCCTCTCAAGAAAGATCTGGGCATCATGCTCACTGTTGCTGAAAGTTTCTAAACTTTTACATCAAAAACTTCTGCCTTCAAAGATTTTGCATATTATGTAGCTAGTAGTGACCACCTACACTAGCAGATGAGTTTTATTCTTTTTTTTTTTTTTTTGAGTTACAGGATCATAAAAGAAAAAAAGTACTTTAGCTCAATACCTTTTTTTATGATGGCTTTTTATGTGCTTTCTTAGAGAAAAGTTATAAAACTTAGTTTTTTCATTTTCTATCGAAGCTATACAATGTTTCCTTCTTTTCTGTGCAAGTCACAAAGGAGCCATAACTGTGTATATTTTCACATCAGATATAAACTTCATATCTCACTTGTGACTTATGCAAGGAAAATAGGAAGCTCCATTAGATATACCTACAGTTTGTCTATGTATGGTGATTTGCAGTTGGGGAGTACTTTCCTTTGAAATCATTAAATCTTTACAGCTAAGTATTCCTTCTTCCTTGACAGATTCCACACACTACCTTATCATATGTATAAAAATGATCTTTAAATAAAATACCTTTAATGAATTCAACAATGGCTAAAGTTCATCCAACAGTTTCCTTACTTTCTAGAGCTACATTTGGAAGCACTTTTTAACTTGTCACTTTGACAGCGCATAACAAAAAGCATGTGTCAGAATTTCAACATAACTTCACAATCTTTTACTGTTATTAGCAGGGATATTTTTGAGCCAAATGAATAGTGCCATCCTCAGTGCAATATTAGGAAGAAAAAAGCTTCTTTACCTTCTTTAAGTTTCATTGCTTATTCTACATGAAAATAAAATGTATAGTTGAACAGATATAAGCTCAACAGTCTAAAATAAGGAAAAATATAACAGTTTCTGCCTTACCATCAAAGCTGATATTTCTACTCATTTTCTTAGTGTAGCTAAAATCAATCCTCTTTTTAAGCAAAAAACCCATTTCAGGTTATTATTGAAAAGAAATGCTCTTTGAATAATATTATAATATTAAGTAGATTCAAATTTTATCATATTCTCAGATATTTAAAATATCCTATGTACCTACAAAGAAAAATGAATGATTCATACTTGATTATAAAGATGTCATTTGAAAACAGCAAAAATTATTTCCCCTAAGGTGTCATGAACAACATAAATAAATATGAGCTGTCCAGAATGCCTGTAAAAAGTTAGAACTGCTACTAGGTTCAGGATCACTATTTCATTTAATAATAGCTTGTGCATATCGTTGCATATAGAAATCTTTCCAATTAAGTCTTCAGCCACTCCACCCATGCTTTTTGAAATTTTTACTTTCCAAAACTTCTAACAACTTGGAGGCAAAAATTTTAGAATACTAATCTTGAGAATATAAGAAAGTAAAAAAGAAAGTAAACAGAATTGAAAATTTATTTAATATATCTTTGTTTTTGAAGGGAAAGCATGCACTTTTCATAAACTTACTAACACTTTCCTGCACAGATCATGCAGTGTAACATACATTACATTATGTGATGTTCCATCAATCTGATATGCTATCTCCTGCTTTTCTGTGTTTATGCACATGGATTTCACTGTGAGGAACATACTTTTGCTGTCTAGATAAATATTCCTAACCCTCAAAGCTCACTTCATGTTTCTTCTCTTCTGGACTGCATTCCCTCACCTTCCAGTCTAATATAAACAGTCTTCTTGACTATGTTCTCTTAATGCCATCTCCTTTTGTATTTCAATCCTTTAGTTCATTTTTTGGCCTTTATAATTGTTAGAAATTCCCTAATGCATTCTATCAGTTATTTTATTGATCTTCACCTCTAATACAGTTCTGGCATGCAGTAAGGACTAGGAAAATTTTTATTGAAGGAGTTAATGAACACACTTGAAACTGTTGAAGCTTTGACCATAATCACTCTTAATACTGAAGTTTTCTTTATTTTTTCCTTCCTAGATCTTCTTCCTTCTTATGCCATCAAAGTGCAATTTTTTCTTCCTACTTCCAGAATTGTATTCTCATGTCCCCTGCAATCTCATAACCTGAAACTACTCATCACTATCCCACAGCCTTGCCTTCCATCTTACATTTTTTGTCTATTAATGCTGAGTTCTTTCCCTGGGAGATTGAAAGAGGTGTTGCATAGGAATTAAGATTTTACTACAAAATAAAGTAGCTAGAATGATTCAAACAGGAGTCAGAAAGTCTATGAATATACTACTGAAAATTAAGACATTAAAAACTTAAGAAAGTAGAGAATGGCAATTTTAACTTTGACCATTACTATTTGAGGTAGTATGTTCTTAGATAAATAATTAAGGGTCAGGTATAATTCCATTTATTAAGGCCAAAACACAAACTAAGCTAGAAATGGTGTAAAGATTAGAGACAGAAAAAATATGTCATGCAAGATAAGTGTTTAGTTCAGTAATTTTGTATTTTACTGAGGAGAAAATATAGAAATCTTGATATAAGAAAATAATATCAAGAAGGGAATATTCTAATATTAAAGAACTAAGCTTTCTTTTCAGTTGTACTTCTCTACTACATTAAACTATTTATGTATGGATTAAATAACTGGTAGTAAATGTAGAGATGAAGAAACTTAATGTAAAGTGTCAGAAATCAATTGACCTCCAAGATTGAATTGAAAACCTATATTACCATATAGTTTCATAGGAAAATATGAATGACTTCATGTAAATTCTTTTAGATACACATCTATTATTTAAAAAAAAACAGAGCTGTACTAGAAATGCCATCACATAAGCAAATAGTGATTATAGAACCTGATGATAATAAAATGAATATAAAAAGAAAATTAGATGTTAAAGTAGGTTTATTTATCCAAAAATTTTTATTTGGAAAAGGATGACAATTATGTCTGAGAATACCTGAGTGAGAAATAAAAATATCAGACACTTTTGATCTATACATTTTAATGTAACATATCTTTAATATAAAAGAATTTTTAAGAACCCTGCAACAAACTTAAGAATGAAAACAGTAGCAAGAGTAACAATAATCTCTAAGTCATTGTGTGGTCTTCACCAATCCCACCTGCCTTTCCTTATGAGGAACCAACAGCCTGAAGTATTTGTTTATCATCCTTGTGATTTGCTTTAACAAAATTATCTTATAACATGTGGATATATATCAAAATATCCTTTATTTTTTCTTAATTTTAAAATATTGCTAAATTCATATTATAATATATGTAATCACTCATGACTTCCTTTTGTTTCCACAACCTTTGTTGAGGGTATTTGTAGTTTATTTACTTTGTCTAATAAATAGAAAATGAATGTGTATCATTCCAGCTTTCTACCAGGAAACATTTACCACAAACTGACCTAGGGAGGAAGAACCCAAGAAGAGCACAACAGTCTCAGTGAGCTGAAAAGCCAGAGAAAAGGTAGCAGAGAGGCTGAGTTGACTGAAATTTATAAGGCACAATAACAGAAAGGGAAAGCAACACAGAGGATGATTTGTTCAAATCTACATTGGGATATCATTGAGTACTAGACCAAATAATAAGCAGTGTATGCATAGAGTGAGACTTCACACCCTAAGAAAAACTACTGGAGAAGAAAAACTACCAGGAAGCTGAAAAAATACTGGATATGCACAGAGTCAAAAGAAATGAAAACCCCAACCAATCAAAGTGATAAAATTTTATGAACAAATGGTTAATTCACCAGAGAACCTAAAAAAGACCAGACCTTAGGACAAGGGTTAACCTAGCCCTAAAATAAAGACTACTCTGAACACATCCTAATAAAGATTACAAACGATCCTCGGAAGGATTAAGCTGAGCTACAAGTAAATTTGCATGTCAGAACAAAATCTACCAATTGTTAAGGGACTAATTTAAAAAATCAGCTACCTGACAATGTATAGGGTATAACAAATATTGCTAGAAATATGAAGAAGCAAAAAAAAAAAAAAAAAAAGAACTATAAACGGGAGAAAATCAGTCAAAAAACACAGAGAAATATCAGGTATTATACATTTACAAACATTTTTAAACAGCTCTTACAAATATATTAATGACTAAATTTAAAAATTTATTTGTTTGGCTTAATATCAGGTTAGACACTGCAGAAGAATAGATGAATGAACTTGAAGATAGAGCAATAGAAACTATATAAAATATATAGAGAAAAATTATTGAATTATGCCTAAGAAATCAATAGAACAATCATTAAGTTATCTAATATATATGGAAGTTTAGCCCCAGAAGATAGGGATAGGCATAAAATATTTGAAAATATGGTCAAAAGTTATCACATTATTGAAAAACATAACTCCACAGATCTCCAAAGCTCAATGAAATACAAGCAGTATAAGGCACACCATAATCTAATTGCTAAAAAAAATGATTAAAAGAAAAAATTTAAAGATAGTCTACCTAGAATTATTTTTCCAGTGAAAATATTCTTCAAACATGAAAGCAAAATAAAACCATGGTCAAGCAAAAACAAAACAAAACAAATAAAACACAAATCCTGAATAATATGTTGTAGTAGACAGCATTATAAGAAATGATAAAGAACGTTTTTTAAGCTGAAGGAAAACAAATATTATTTGGAAACTCCAATCCCCACAAATGAATGAAAAGCTAGAAATCACTCTTTTTCTTTTTTAACGTGTGTAAATAGAAAATATATTTTCTCTTTTTAATTTCTAAAATTTCTAATTTCTACTTTTTTCTCTAAAGTAAAAATAATAGCAATGTGGTAGAGGGTTTATAAAGTATGTAGAAATAACATATATGATAAAAATAGCACAAAATATGGGAAAGGAGACAAGTGAGCATAATATTGTCAGATTCATATTCCAAGCTTCAGAACAACAATACATACATAAAAAGAATAAAGGGCTATAGCTAATGCATCAATAGAGGGCCTTAATGAAATGCTAAAAAATAATAATAATAAGTAATTAAAGGAAAATAAGGAAAGGAAAGAGGTCAAAAAAGGAACAAAAACTTGATGGAGTAGAAAGAGAACTAGACTTCAAACCTACCATAGATAACTGTATTAAATGTAAATTCACTAAAACACACCAAAGGTGGACATTGTCAAACTGTATGAAAAAGCAAGACCCTATAATACTATAATATACTATCTGCAAGAATCCCATTTTAAATATGTGTGTATATCTATCTATCTATCTATCTATCTATCATTTATCAAGAGTATATATGTTGAAAGCAGGAGGATAAAAAAGATATAAACATTACTCATAAGAAAGTTAAAGTTACTATCTTAGTATCAGGGAGTATACTTTAGCACAGGGAAAGTTACCTAATATGAAGATAGGCTCTTCATAATAATAAAAAGATTAATTTCTCAAGATGATATTAGAAATCTAAAATGTATATGCACCTAATAACAAAGCTTTAAAATATATGAAGGAAAATTTGATATTAAAGAAGAAATTGACAAATCCCCAATTATAATTGGAAATTTTAACACTCTTCTCTAGTAACTTATAAATTACAAGAATAGCAGGATGGAAAATCAATGAAGTAACATTCTTCTCTAGTAATTTATCAATTACTAGAACAAAAAGACAGAAAATCAGTAAAGAACAGAAGACTTGAATACAATTATTAACCAACTTGACATAATTTATATTTAAAGAACACTACAGCCACTAACTCAGAACACACTTAAAAAATCTACTCATAGAACATTCACAAAAATTAACTATACGGTAGGCCATAAAAGACGTATCACTCCTTATTACAGGACTGAAAATTTAGAGAATATATTCTTTTTTTTTAAATTTTTATTGGAATATAATTGATTTACAATTTTGTGTTAGTTTCAGGTGTACCGCAAAGTGAATCAGTTATACGTTTACATATTTACACTCTTTATTTAGATTCTTTTCCCCTATAGGCCATTACAGAGTATTGAGTAGAGTTCCCTGTGCTTTACAGTAGGTTCTTATTAGTTGTCTACTTTATATATAGTACTGTGTTTATGTCAGCCCCAGTATCCCAATTTATCCTTCCCCTGCTTATCCTGTGGTAACCATAAGTTTGTTTTCTACATCTGTGACTCTATTTCTGTTTTGTAAATAAGTTCATTTGCACCCTTTTTTTTTTTAGATTCCACATATAAGTGATATCATGTCACACTGAGTGAAGTAAATCAGACACAGAAAGACAAATATCATATATTGTGTATATGTGGAATCTTTAACTGAAACAAAATTAAACTGTACATCAATAACAAAAGGATACTTGAAAAGTCACTAAAATATTTGGAAATTCAAGAAAACACAACTAAATAACCAAATTGTCAAAGAAGAGATCATGGGGGAAATTAGAAAATATTTTGAACTGAATAATAATGAAAACACAATGTGTGGTATAGTTAATGTAATGCTTAAGTGTAAATTTATATATTTAAAAAGGGGAAAATTTGAAAATCAATGGTCTAAACTTCCACCTTAAACAATTAGAAACGTCAATCAATTTAAAATTAAAGTTAATACAAGGGGGCTTCCCTGGTGGCACAGTGGTTGAAAGTCCACTTGCCGATGCAGGGGACACAGGTTCGTGCCCTGGTCCGGGAAGATCCCACATACCACGGAGCAGCTGGACCCATGAGCCATGGATGCTGGGCCTGCACGTCCGGAGCCTGTGCTCCTCAGTGGGAGAGGCCACAACAGTGAGAATCCCACGTACTGTAAAAAAAAATAAAAAGGTTAATACAAGGAAAGAAAGATTAAATAGCAGATATCAATGAAATTGAATATGGACAGACAATGGGAAAAAATGAAATACAAAGCTGTTCTTATAGAAAACGTCAATATAATTGATAAACATTAAAAAGAAGAGATAAAATTCAAATATCAATATCAAGTAGGAAAGAGGAAACTTCACTATATCTCTAAAACATTAAATGGCAGGAAGGGAATGTTTAACATTTAATTTTACAATTAAACTAAATAAACTCCTTAAAAGACATAATTTGCATAATTGGCAAAAGAAGAAATAGAAAAAACTGAATTATCCCATATCTATTAATGAAATTAAATTTGTAATTAGAAACCTCCCAACTGCAAAAACTTTAGAATAGGATAGCTTCACTGATGTATTTTGTCAGGCACATAAGGAAGAAATGATACCACATGGCCAAGTGAGGTTTACCTCAGGAATACAGAAATGATTTAACTTTTAAGAATCAATTAATGTGAGCTTTTTGGTGGTGCAGTGGTAAAGAATCCGCCTGCCAATGTAGGGGACAAGGGTTCAAGCCCTGGTCTGGGAAGATCCCACATGCCGTGGAGTAACTAAACATTTGTGCCACGGCTAACAGCCTGTGCTCTAGAGCCCGTGATCCACAATTACTGAAGCCCGTGCACCTAGAGCCCATGCTCCACAACAAGAGGAACCACCACAATGAGGAGTCCAAGCACCACAATTGATGAGTAGCCCCTGTTCGCCACAACTAGAGAAAGCCTGCACGCAGCAACTAAGACCCAATGCAGCCATAAATAAATAAATAGATAAATAAGTTTAAAAATCAATTAATGTAACTTGTCACATGAATAAAACAAAAGAGAATAATCTTACATTCATGTTTGTTAGTGCGGAAAAAGCATATGACAAAACTCAACATACTTAATGAAATGCTTAACAATGTAGGATTAAAGGGAAGCTTCCTCAGCCAGAAAAAGGGTATCTAAAAATATATATATATATGTATATATATATATTCAACATCATACTAAATGGTAAAAACTAAAATATCCTCCTTTCTTTTTCTCTCTTTTTTTCTCTAACTACTTATGTTCAACATTTAATGGGAATGGATCACAGATATTAAAATAAGCCATAAAAAGAAATAAAATGTCTTAGAGACAGGAAAGGAAGAAGTAAAACAGTCTCTGCAGATGCTGTAGATATGTACGTGTACCATGTTGAGAATCTACCAAAAATTACTAAAGTTAATATTTAGGGATAAACTATACAAAATATACACACGACTTGTACACTGAGAAATCACATAATATTGCTGAGAGAAATGAAAGAATATCTAAATAACTGAGGAGATATACCATGTTTGTGGATTACAACACTTAGTAGTGTTCAGATGTCAATCTCCCCAAATTCACATATGAATTCAACATAATTCAGTCAAAATCCCAGGAAACTTAAATTAGCAAGCTACTTTTAAAATTTACATTAAAATTCAAAGAATATAGAATAGCCATAACAATTTGGTAAAAAAAAGAATGAACATAAAAGACTTAACACACTTGATTTCAAGATTTTCTCTAAAAACAGTAGTAATCAGGAAAGTGAGGAACTGGCATAAGACAGGTTTACAGATTAATGGAACAAAAGAGAGTCCATAAATAGACCCACACATAAAAGATAAGTTTGTCACAAAAATGCCAAGTAACTCAATAGGGAAAGAGTACTATTTTGAGCAAATAGTACTGCAACATGTGGCTATTCATATTGAATAATATTTAAAAGATTGACAATACCAAGTATTTTTCAAGGATGTAAAACAGCTGGAAATTTTATTCATTTCTGGTGGGAGTATAGAATTATATAGTTATTATGGCAAATAGTCTGGCAGTTTATTATACAATTAAACATTTATCTTATCATATAACCTAGAAATTCTACTCCTAGTTACTACCCAAGAGACATAAAAATGTGTCCACCAAACACTTGTACATGAATGTACAAAGCGTTTTTATTCATAATCGCTTAAAACTGAAAACAACCCAAATGTCCAATAGTGAAGACTGGGTAAACAAATTGTGGCTTATCCATGTACTAAAATACTACTCAACCATTAAAAGAAATGACCTGTTGATCCACACAACAACATAATCTCACAAATCTTATGTTGAGAGAAAAAGCCAGACTAAAAAGGGTACAGACTGTATGATTCAATTTACATTACAGACTAAAAAAGACAAAGTAATCTTAAATTATGGAAGTCAGATAATTGATCACCTGGGACAAAGGTGAGGGTGATAGGGAAGGGGCATGAGGAAACTTCTGGGGGTGAAAGAAATATTCTATATCCTGTTAACCAAATTAAGGTGATGGTTGAATAGGCATGTACATTTGTCAAGACTCTTCAAACTGTACACTTAAATAGATTTATTTTATTTTTGGTAAATGATATCTTTAAAAAGGTTTATTTTTAAATACCACTATAAAAATAGTGTACATTATACTTTGTGGACATGTGCAAGAGTTTCTCTGGGGATTGTAATTAGTAATTCCATTCCATCTCATTAGTGGTCTTCCAGATCATAGAATATGTAATTATTCTCACTAGTAAGATGATTCCCATAGTTTTCCAAAGTTGTTGTACAAATGTAAAACCCTACCATGTGTATAAGACTTCTTCTTGATTGACATCCATGCCTACAATTACCAGGTTTTTCAAAGTACTACATTTTGCAAATCTGTTAGGCATGAAATAAAATTTCATTGTAATCTAAATTTGCATTTCCCTGATTATTAATGAGATTCAATGTGCTGTCATATGTTTCTTGATAATTTGTTTTTTTTTCTTTTGTCTTTTTCTCATTTTTATGAGTTGTTTTCTTATACATTTGTAAGAGTTCTTTATTTAATCTGTAGGCTTTGTCAGTTATTTGTGTGGCAAGTAACTCCTCCCCAGTTGTGTTCTTTTAATAAAAAGAAATTGTTAGTATTAACGCAGTCAAATGTATAAATATTTTTATGGGTAGCAATGTTTTATATGTTGCTTTAAAAGTTAATTCCTCCCTACAACAAAGACATAAAAGCATTTTATATATACCTATTTCTGCAAGAGTTACCATTGACATTAACATCTATCCAGTAGACCCAGGAAAATTGAAAATGGAGGATCATGTGGAAAATTTGTTCCTGGATCACGTTTGGTACATTGTTCTTTCTGTATTCTATTGACCAGAACTCAATCCCATGCCCCTACCTAAGGGATGCTGGAAAAATGAGGCATAATTATGTGTCTAGGGAAAAAGGAAAATGTGGTTTTTGAACACTTAGTTAATCTATTCTTCTGAAGAATATTTTAGTTCTTCCAACACATTGAATGCTCTCGTTCCTTTTCCCAAGGGAGACAAAGCAAATCTCATCTGGCCTCTGCATCCACTCAAGTCCAAGTTTTCCAGATCTCCATCAGGTCTAGATATGGATCATCTTGATTCTGTAACATATGTACTTAAAAGAGAAGTTTATTATCCACAGAAAAAATATTCCACTCAGAAAAGAGAAGAACAGGAGCCCCAAACTACTCACTGGCCCATCACAAATATGAAATTCTCCTGTAAGATCATTCATTGTAAAGCTTTTCTCTCTTTTGTGTGTGGGAAGAATGAGAGAGTTCTTAATTAGACACTGATATTACTCTTTGTAAGAACTTACCTTGTCTATCCTCCAGGGTATCTTGACTTCCCTCTCTGACATTTTTATTTTTTTGTTCTATTTCATGGCCACAGTTGAAATGTGTATTGAGGAGTGTTCCCTCCTTGGGGGCTGTACAGATTTTGTAACTCAAATTCCTGTGGATCTACATTTGGAAGCTTAAAATTTGGTTTAAGGCTCAAATGCTCAAAGATTTGTTGCTGTTTTAAACTGAGACACTTGGTTTCTTTGGCAATGTAGTCATCTCAATATCTAATTGGCTTCTGACTTGTTTGCTTCCACTCAATTCCATGTACTAATAACTTCACTGAAAATTATTCAATAATAATATTTGAATTAAACAATTAACAAAAGCTATCTAAAAGCTAATTTTAAAACATTTATCAAAAATAAAATATACCTTCTTTTTTCAAAGGACATATAACTTTCACAATAATTCATTCTATATTTATGATTAATTTAACAAGTTCCAAAAAGCAGAAACTACAAGTCACTATCTCTGCATATCAAAATATATGGCATGTGGTTATCTCTGATATCAGAGGTAAAAGCAGTCATACTTTTATTATTAACCATAAAAAATAACTATATCACACCTCCAGCTAAAAAAAATAGAGTACAATAATAAATGTGCTAATCAAGAAACAGGAATAAGGAAGTAAAAAATAGAAACTCTAAAACACACACTAAAAAATTAAAAATTAAAAATGTTTTTTTAAAGACCAGTAAAAGAGACAAACCTTTAACAAAACTAATCATTGTCACTAACATTTATTGGGTACTCACTACTTGCAATGTATTTTGCTAAGCAGTTTTTAAGAACTTAGCTCACTTAATGCTCAAAGTGATGTTATGAGAATTATTCATTCATTTATTTCATAAACATTTATTAACTACCAACTATGTGCCCAGCACGCTATGAGACACTGTGGCCATACTGCTGAACAAGAGAAATGATGCCTCTGCCCTCAAGATATTTTCATTGTGAAAGGACAAATGAACACCCTTATTTTACAGATGGGGAAGCCAGATCATAGAACTTAGATAACTTTCTTAAGGTTACATAGCATCTTTGTGTTTGAATTTTGTTGTATTCCCTGGTATATCATGCCCTTAACCAACACAGAATGGTAAAAAGGGGAGGGGGAGATATTGAGAAAGCACATACTCAAACCATTAAAATTGTAAAGAAGATACAAATATTATCACCATATTATTGCAAACAATTTTTTACCTACTTGCTCTGTGCCAGGTAGTAGTTTAAATCATTAAATGTTTATAATTACACTCTGAACTATGTATTATTATTTCTACCATATTTTACATTTGGGGTAACTGAAGAAATGAAACGAGATATTAAAAAACTTGTAGTTGCATGCGAATCAAAACTACAATGAGGTATCGCCTCATGCTGGTCAGAATGGCCATTATCAAAAAAAATAGAAACAATAAATGCTGGAAAGGGAATGGTGAAAAGGGAATCCTCCTACACTGTTGGTGGGAATGTAAATTGATACAACCATGATGGAAAACAGTATGGAGGTCCCTTAAAAAACTAAAAATAGAACTACCATATAACCCAGAAATCCCACTACTTGGCATATACCCTGAGAAAACCATAATTCAAAAAGAGGTATGCACCACAATGTTCATTGCAGCACTATTTACAATAGCCAGGACATGGAACCAACCTAAATGTCCATCAACAGATGAATGGATAAAGAAGATGTGGCACATATATACAATGGAATATTACTCAGCTGTAAAAAGAAATGAAATTGAGTAATTTGTAATGAGGTGGATGGACTTAGAGTCTGTCATACAGAGTGAAGTAGGTCAGAAAGAGAAAAACAAATACTGTGTGCTAACACATATACACGGAATCTAAAAAAAAAAAAAAGAAAGAAAGCGGTACTGATGAACCTAGTTGCAGGCTAGGAATAAAGAGGTAGACATAGAGAATGGGCTTGATGACATGGGGTGGGAGGGTGAAGTTGGGATGAAGTGAGAGTAGCATCAACATATAAACACTACTGAATGTAAAATAGCTACTGGGAAGAAGCAGCATTAGCACAGGGAGATTGGCTCGGTGCTTTGCCATGACGTAGGGGGTGGGATGAGGAGGATGGGAGGGAAGCTCAAGAGGGAAGGGATATGGGGACATGTGTGTGCATATAGCTGATTCACTTTGTTGTGCAACAGAAACTAACACAGTATTGTGAAGCAATTATACTCGAGTAAAGATCTGTTTAAAAAAAAAAAAAAAAAAACCTTGTAGTTGCAGAGCTGTTTTTATCCTGGGAAGTCTGGATATAGAATACATGCTTAACTACTACTAAAACATGTGACCACTTATGGTGGAAGAATTTTTTAAACCTTTAAACAATTGGTATTTATATAACTCACTGCTAAAACATTGAAATTATGGATGAAATACTTGATTTTCTAGGGAAACATGAATTGCCAAAGTTGACCCAAGCAAAAATTTATATACAAATAATTAAAGAAAACATGGAAGAAATTGAAAACACTTTAAAAAAACTAACTCTACTGATGGTGGCAGGTGAGGTGAATTTTTGTGAGTCCTATCAGTGTTCTAATGAACATATAATTTCTCTACTATTTAAGCTATCAGAACAGGAGATAGGAATGTTCTGGCATGTTTACCAAGCTATCACCCATCACTATGATACCAAATCTGTCAATGCTAGCTTGTAAACAAAGCAACCACTAACTCACTAACAAATATGCACACATGCAAACCAACAAACCTAATGAGTATAGACAATCTCACCTTTGAATATAGATGCAAAAATCTTAAATTTAAAAATATATCAAATCCATTCTTGTACACATTAAAAGAATGATATATCAGGCCAATGTAAGTGTTATTTGAAAATGCAAGGTTCAGTTTTCCTGGATATTGAAGCAAAAATTTTCAACTCTAGTACAGCCGTTTCAATTCTATGTTTTATTCCTAAGAAACAAATAAGAAAAATGTTAAAAAATAAACAGGGTGTTTATCATAGCATTGTTTATAATAGTGAATATTGCTATTGCTTCAGTCAGGAAAATTAGTGGAAAATATCCTACATTTAGAAATTATAATCTATCGTAAAATGTTACAAAACATCAAAGTCATATACACAAAGCACTTTGATGTTTAAAAGAAAAAAAAAAAATCCCAGCCGACTGCACAAATAAGGAAAGACTTTACTGAAGAGGAGGCATTTAGAATGGGTCTCAAAGAATTAGTAGCATTTTAACAGATATTACTGGGAACACACAAAGTTGTGTTTCTGTGTCAGGAGATATGGAAGGAAGTAGTGAGAAATCGAACTGAAAAAGCAGACTGGGTCCAGAGCATAAAGTACATTAAATGTAGATAGTAATAAATAAACCAGTGGAACAGAACAGTGAAGCCCAAAAGAGACTTAAGCATGTGAGACCCAATTATATAACAAAGGCAACATTTCAAAAATTGTCGGAAAAAGAGTTTTAAGGGTGCTAAAATAATTAGTTGCACTTCCTATTTCACATCAAAAACATGAATATAATCCAGATGGATTAAAGATCCAACTGCTTAAAAATAATTTTTAAAAAATGCTACCAGAAACGCTGAAGGAAATATGGACATAAACTTGGGTTTACAGATAATTTTACAAGCAAACAAAAATTCAGAAGTCATGAAGGAAACTCCAAAATATTTGTTTCTCCCAAAAATATTTATAAAATTGTATCATAGATACCATCATAAACTATCAATACACTGAGAAAGAATTTTTCTGAGAAACAAAGTCATAATAGTCCTAATACACAAAGAACTCTAAGAAATTAAACAATGCAAACAGGCAAATAGAAAAGTGAAAGAAATAATTGAAAAATAACATAAGCAAACAATTCACAGGAAAGCAGATTCAAATAGTCAATATAATTATCAAAAGGTGTTCAACTTTCTTAGAGTCCAGAGAAATTTTAACAGAATGCCACTTTTAACCTTTCAATGCTGACAAACATTAAACAGATTGATCACATAACGTAGTGGCAAAGATATGGGAAAACAGTCTCATATATTAATTATAGGTGTGGAAACTGCTACTATATTTATGGAAAACTATCTGGCAGTACTTATTAAAATGAAAAATGTGCATGCCCTTTGATCTATCAATTCCACTTTTGTGAATGCTGTAGAAAATGAAAAGCAATGGTATAAGATATATGTACAAGGTTGCTTATAGAAATATTAGTTCTTAGTAGCAAAAAAAAAAAAAAGGAAAAAGGTTGGGACTATGCTGAATGTCTAACAAGAGGGGATGGTTGATTAAATTCTGATACATCTATACAAGGAAATAATATGCAGCTATTAGCCGGAATAAGTCAGGAGTTGGTCTTGGATTTGATATTTTATTAATAAAATATCTCATCATATGTGTTTATATATGCATCATCGTGACAAGGTGGGAAATTACTTGCTAACTGTATTTCTTTTTTCAGAAAGAAGATACTTGAAGGGGTGGGAGCAAAAAAGTTCTTAATTCACTTTTCCTGACTCTTTTGTTCAACTTTTATAATAAGCATATATTATTTTGTAATTTATCCAAGTTACTTTTGCCATTTAAACAAATTTAAAAAGTTAAAAAAATAAAGTAGAATATATATATGAATATATATATATATATATATATATATATATATATATATATATATATAGAGAGAGAGAGAGAGAGAGAGAGAGAGAGTCTCTGAATTGCTTTCCTGAAATACGAAAGAAAAGGAAACTATCCTCCTTGTAATCTAACTACTTACCAGACGATCCACATGGAAAGTGAAGTTATCAACTAGCACATGGTCCTTAATTGTGATGACACTTTATTGCACTCAGCCTACTAAGTGCTTAAATTACCAGATAACAGAATCTATGTTCTTAATAGTGGAAAGTGTATTAATGGTATTTTCCTTCCCTATTGTAGCCCAGTTCCAGCAATCACATGGATGAAGGTTAATGGTTATATTCCTGGTAAAGCACGTCTGCGTAAATCTCAGGCAGTACTGGAAATACCCAATGTGCAGCTGGACGATGCAGGCATATATGAGTGCCGAGCTGAAAACTCACGTGGAAAAAATTCCTTTCGTGGACAATTACAAGTATACAGTAAGTGTTTTCAGCAAAAATGGATGTTCTAGTCCCAAGAGTCAAACTGAAAATACAAACTAATTTGAACTAAATATTGCTTGTTAGTTACATTAAAAAATGAGTAATAATTTATAATCATGTTTCTTTTACATGGCAAAGCATCAGGTAAAATTGCCCTACACACAGAAATACTTTAAATTAAAAATGAATGGGGAATTATAAGGTTCTTTGTACAACATAAAGAATTGATAACCTTAAAAATGAGATACATTCCCAGCACCAAAGCCATCCTCTAAGTTACAAATCTTGTAACCTTTATTAACTTATTCTTGCCCGTGGCCTGAATCAGAAGTCACAATTAATGCCCATGAACCAAATCCTACTTGTCATTTTTCCTTGTAAGTAAAAATTATTGGAACACAGCCTCACCCCTTTGTTTACATATTGCCTAGGTCAGCTTTTGCACTGATAAGGCAGAATTAAGTAATTGAGACTGAGATCAGCTGACTTGCAAAGCCTCAAATATTTGCTATCTCATCCTTACAGACAAAATGTGCTGCCCCTACTCTAAATTAATGCATCTGTATAATAAATAAACTTCACAGCCTACAAGTGTTTATATTGTCCAAAAATTTCAGAGATAACAAGTTATGTGTAACATTGGGAAAATCTACTTCAAAAATATGTACAATATCATCTTTACTTCTCTGAATCACAAATTGTACTTTTCATATTTAATACTTTTCATATTTGCTTTTATAATATACATTATACATAAAGGGTAAGTGATAATATTCTTATTTCTCAGATGAAGACACTAAAAAACAGAGGAAAACTATAATGCAGCGCACTGATACAAGCAAATACAGATGTTTCCAATGTGAAATCAAACAAATTTCATATTCAACTGAATCTGCCAGCAGCTATAACTGTCACTGTATCTCAAGATCAGTTCTTCTAAAAAACTTAATGTTATTCACAGGGACTTTAAAAAGTATTTTGAAATATTAATATCTGAATTCAACCAGTTTTCCTTTTCTTATTTGTAACAACTCCTTTAGAAATTCAGCACTCCAACCAACTTGACTATGCCATGCACATTTTGTTAATTCACTCATTAATTCAACTAATGTTTATTTAGTGGCTATTACTGCACTACATGCTAGTAATAGAGATTTGAAGGAGCTCTTGGTCCACTAGATCAGGTGAAAAGCAAACCCCACATAGGGCAGAGCATGCTATCTGTTGTGATGAAAGGATGTGCAAAGGACTATGGAAGCACAAGGTCCACTTCATTCTACTGGGATGATTCAGGAAAGCATTCCAGAGAAGTTGTACCTTAAGGGCTATCCCACCCACCAGTGGTCTGGCAGCCAGCTGGGTCAGGACCCAGCCCCTACCGTCAGCAGGCTGGCCCCAGTCCCAGGACATCCCAGGGCCACATAACCAGCTACCAACCAGTGGGTCAGTGCCAGCCCTGTGTCACCAGGCAATGACGCCAGCCATACTGGGACCCAGGCACTCACTCCAGTAGGCCAGCAGCCACTGTATAAGCTAGGGCCAGATAGCAAATGAGGCAGAAATAAATTAAATAGAGGCTAGAAAACAATTTTAAAACATCAATGAAACTAAGAGCTGGTATTTTGAAAGATAAGCAAAGTTGATAAACCTTTAGCTAGACTCATCAAGAAAAAAGGGAGCCCATATAAATTCACTCAGAAATGAAAGAGAAGTTACAGCCAACACCACAGTAATACAAAGTATCATAAGAGATTACTACAAACAATTATATTCCAGTAAAATGGACAATGTGGAAGAAACAGATAAATTTCTGGAAATGTACAATCTCCCAAGAATGAATCAGGAAGAAATAGAAAATATGAACAGAAAAATTTCCAGTAATGAAACTGAATCAACAATTTAAAAAAAATAAAAATAAAAGAAAGCTTCCAGAAAACAAAAGTCCAGTACCAGATGGCCTCACATGTGAAGTCTATCAAAAATTTAAAGAAGAGTTAACATCTATCCTTCTCAAACTATTCCAAAAATTTGCAGAGAAAGAAATGCTTCTGAATTCATTCTTCAAGGCCAATATCACCCTGATACCAAAACCAGACAAAGATATCACACACACACACAAAATTTTAAGCTAATATCATTGATGAACATAGGTTTACATATTGTCAACAAAAAATTAACAAATTGAATTCAACAATACATTAAAAAGATCATACACTATGATCCACTGGGACTTACCCCAGGGATGCAAGGATGGTTCAACATCCACAAATCAATCAATATGATATACCACCTTAACAAATTGAACAATAAAACTCAAATGATCATCTCAATAGAAAAAGCTTTGGACAAAATTCAGCATAAATTTATAATGAAAACTCAACAAAGTGGGTATAGAGGGAACATACCTCAACATGATAAAGGCTATATATGACAATCCCACAACTAACACCATACTCAAAGTGGAAAGCTAAAAGTATTTTCTGTCAGATCGGGAACAGGACAACGATGCCTGCTCTTGCCATTTTTATTCAAAATAGTGTTGGAAGTCCTAGCCACAGCAATCAGAAAATAAAAAGAAATCCAAATTGGAAAAGAAGTAAAACTTTGCAAAAGACAGAATACTTTATAGATAAAATCCTAAAGACACCACTCCAAAACTGTTACAACTTATCAATGAATTCAATAAAATTGTAAGATACAAAATTAATATATGGAAATCTGTTGCATTTCTAAACAAAAACTAACTGCAAACTTTCAGAAAGAAAAATTATGAAAACAATCCCATTTGTCATCACATCAAAAAGAGTCAAATACCTAGAAATATGGTAGTTCTATTTTTAGTTTTTTAAGGAACCTCCATACTGTTCTCCATAGTGGCTGTACCAATTCACACTCCCACCAGCAGTGCAAGAGTGTTCCCTTTTCTCCACACCCTCTCCTACCATATGACCCAGCAATCCCACTACTAGGCATATACCCTGAGAAAACCATAATTCAAAAAGAGACATGTACCAAAATGTTCATTGCAGCTCTATTCACAATAGCCCGGAGCTGGAAACAACCTAAGTGTCCATCATCGGATGAATGGATAAAGAAGATGTGGCACATATATACAATGGAATATTACTCAGCCATAAAAAGAAACGAAACTGAGCTATTTGTAATGAGGTGGATAGACCTAGAGTCTGTCATACAGAGTGAAGTAAGTCAGAAAGAGAAAGACAAATACCGTATGCTAACACATATATATGGAATTTAAAAAAAAAAATGTCATGAAGAACCTAGGGGTAAAACGGGAATAAAGACACAGACCTACTTGAGAATGGACTTGAGGATATGGGGAAGGGGAAGGGTAAGCTGTGACAAAGGGAAAGAGAGGCATGGACATATATACACTACCAAACGTAAGGTAGATAGATAGTGGGAAGGAGCTGCAGAGCACAGGGAGATCAGCTCGGTGCTTTGTGACCGCCTGGAGGGGTGGGATGGGGAGGGTGGGAGGGAGGGAGATGCATGAGGGAGGGGATGTGGGAACAGATGTATATGTATGACTGATTCACTTTGTTATAAAGCAGAAACTAATAAAAAAATAATAATAATAAAAAAATTAAAAAAAATACCTAGAAATAAATCTAACTAAGGATGTAAAAACCTATACTTGGAACATTATAAGACACTGATGAAAGAAATTGAACACAACACAAACAAATGGAAAAGTATAACATGCTCAAAGTTTGAAAGAATTAATATTGTTAAAATGAACATATTACCCAAGGCAATCTACAGATTCAATGCAACTCCTCTCAAAATATCAAAGGCATTTTTTACAGAATTAGAACAAATAATTCTAAAATTTGTATGAAAACACAAAAGACCCCGAACAGCAAACTCAATCTTCAGAAAGAAGAACCAAACTGGCAGTATCACAATCCTTGATTTCAAACTATACTACAAAGCTCCAGTAATCAAAACACTACAGTACTGGCACAGAAACACACACCTAGATCAATGGAAAAGAATAGAGATCCCAGAAGTGAACCCACATGTACATGGTCAATTAATCTATGACAAAGGAGTCAAGAATATAAAATGAGGAAAAAAAATCCTCTTCAATAAATGGTGTTGGAAAAATTGGACAGCCACATGAGAAAGAATCCAACTGGACTATTTTCTCACCCCTTACACAAAAATAAAATCAAAATTAATTAAAGAAGTAAATGTAAGACCTGAAACCATAAAACTCCTAGAAGAAAACAGACAGTATGATATTTGACATAAGTCTTAGCAATATTTTTTTGGATCAGTCTCTTCAGGCAAGGGAAACAAAAGCAATTTTAAAAATGGAACTAAATCAGGCTTCCCTGCTGTTGCAGTGGTTGAGAGTCTGCCTGCCGATGCAGGGGACAGGGGTTCATGCCCTGTTCCGGGAAGGTCCCACATGCTGCGGAGCAGCTGGGTCCATGAGCCATGGCCGCTGAACCTGCGTGTCCAGAACCTGTGCTCCGCAACGGGAGAGACTACAACATTGAGAGGTCCGCGTACCACAAAAAAAAAAAAAAAAAAAAAAAAGAACTAAAAAGCCTTTGCACAGTAAAGGAAACTATCAAAAAGGCTGCAAACTGAGTAGGATATTTGCAAATGATACAGGTGATAAGGAGTTATAAACCAAAATATACAAAGAACTCATACAACTCAACATCAAAAAAACAAACAACCCAGTTAAAAAATGGGCAGAGGACCTGAATAGACATTTTTTCAAAGAAGATGTGTATATAGCCAACAGGCACATGAAAAGATGTTCAACATCTCTAGTCATCGGGGAAATGCAAATCAAACCAACAATGAGCATCACCTCAGACCTGTCAGAGTGGCTGTTATCAAAAAACAACAAATAATTGTTGGTAAAGATGTGGAGAAAAGGGAACCCTCATGCACTGTTGGTGGGAATATAAATTGGTGTAGCCACCGTGGAAAACAGTATGGAGGTTCCTCAAAAAATTAAAAAATAAAACTACCGCATGATTCAACAATTCCACTCCTGGGTATTTATTCAAAGAAATGAAAACAATAATTGGGAAATAAATATGCACCCCTATGTTTATTGCAGCATTATTTACAGTAGCCAAGATATGGAAGCAACCTAAGTACTCATTTATAGATTAATGGATAAAAATGATGTGAGATTATATATATATATATATATATATATATATATATATATATATATATATATATATATATATATATATAAATATATATATATAAATAAATATATATATAATGGACTAGTACTCAGCCTAAAAAAAAAGAATGAAATCTTGCCATCTGCAACAACAAGGGTAGACCTAGAGGGTATTATGCTAAGGGAAATACGTCATAGAAAGACAAGTAGCATATGATTTCACTTATATGTGTAATCCAAAAAACAAAATAAATGAACAGACATAAGACAGAAACAGAGTTATAGATACAGAGAACAAACAGGTGGTTGCCAGAAGGGAGAGGGGTGGAGGAATGAAAGGAATAGATGAGGGAGATTAAGAGGTACAAACTTAAAAAAATATTTGACAATGGAGGAAAGACACTTTAACCATATCTTACAGATTTCATACAATTGCAATGTTATCTTTCTGATAAATGTTTCTCTGTTGTAATTTTGAAAACTTATATTTTTATGTATATATTTATAATGCACTAGAATGTTAGTAAATATAGAACAATTTTATAGCAAATTAAATTTTAATTTACAAATTATTTTTTCCAAAGCTATTCAGGTTCTATCAGAAAAGAAAAAGCAGAGCAGTTATTCAATAAACTCACGTTTTATTATTTCAATCCATGCTAAAGCTGCTTTAGTATTTGGAAGAAATGATACCTCTAAGCCTTCTTACTAAACAAGTTCCAGTGCTCTCCATGGGGAGAGTCTAGCCACTTACTACAAAGTGGGTAAAACAAGATTTGCTTCACTTAGATTATCAGAACATTATAACTGCTATATTTTTTTACACAGGAAATAGAGTGCTGTGTGTAGTGTAATGCTGTGTTTCTTCCAAACACCAATAGTTAATGCATAAGAATTTGTGAATATTCCATATGAATCTTGAGCTTGGTAAAGTATTTGAGAAATGATATCACCCTTATTTAATGCTTAAACTCTTACAGCATACCCACACTGGGTAACAAAACTGAATGATACTCAGTTAGACAGCGGGAGCCCTCTCCGATGGGAATGTAAGGCTACTGGAAAACCCAGACCCACATACCGTTGGCTGAAGAATGGAGTACCCCTCTTGCTTCAGGTACTGTTGGTAATCTTAGCCTGTTCCAGTGTAATTTTAGAAGGATTTCACAAAGGACAAGCTATCTTCCTTTAGTCTTATTGAAAGCCATTTCTTAAGTATCCCTTATATTTGGAATAAGAAAAATAACATATATAAACAAGATTTTCTTTTTATTTTAATTGCCTCATTCCTTTTTTGAGTAATATATCACTTCTTTAAATTTTATTCTATCCTATAAATTCATTCAAAAATATCAATGATTATCATAGATGTATTGCCATTTCCAGCAGACTTTTAGACCTCATCTAGTTTATTGCTGTCACTTTGCAGATGATGGAGTTATCTCCAAGAAGTAAAGTGACTTGCCCAAGATCATATATCTAGTAAGAGATGAGATTGGAAGAGAATCCTAGTCTTCTGTACCCTGGGCACGTTCTTCACAACATCCTGCTACATACTGACAAATTTATTTTTAGTAAATCTATTACATGCTTTTATTTTACTTTTTATTTTTTAACATCTTTATTGGAGTATAATTGCTTTACAATGGTGTGTTAGTTTCTGCTGTATAACAAAGTGAATCAGCTATATGTATACATATATCCCCATATCTCCTCCTTCTTGTGTCTCCCTCCCACCCTGCCTATCCCACCCCTCTAGGTCGTCACAAAGAACCTAGCTGATCTCCCTGTGCTATGCGGCTGCTTCCCACTAGCTATCTATTTTACATTTGATAGTGTATATATGTCCAAGCCACTCTTTCACTTCATCCCAGCTTACCCTTCCCCCTCCCCGTGTCCTCAAAACAACTTAATACCTACTGAATTTGAGAATAAATCGATTACTTTTTAAAATAAGAATAATTGTTATAATTTCAACTCTTTCCCTTGTTGTGCCCTTTCCAGGAAGGAGGGCAAAAGGGGAATAGTTCACTATTCATAGACAAAAGAGAGAGAAAGTTTGAAATTCCAAACACAGCTTCTGCCCAGGTCCTGCCATTACCAAAGGATCTCATTTGACATTTGCCTGTTTGGGTTTTGATTTGCTCTTTTGTAAAATGAAGAGATTGGATCAGATCATCCCCACAGTCCCATCCACCTCCAATATTCCCTTATTCTAAAACCAGTTAGTCCAAAACAGAACACAGTTAAGCAGAAAGACAGACACAAATACAAAGAACAATAGAGCTGTTAAGGAAAACTGAGGGGGAGGGAGTGGGAATCCTGAGATACTTGTTCATTGCCTGTCTCTCTCTAATTCTCTGGGATATCAGGTTAATGCTGAGATGGGATCTGTGCTAGTTGCATTTTCAACTCCCACACCCAAGTAAAGTGAATACCACGGGCAGATAATAGTCTGTTAAGTGAATGGGTTAATTTTTAAAATGATGTCAAATTTCTTGGCATCTTCGCTGATAGGTAATCAAAGCACTGCTCACTAAAATTAAAATAATGATTTGTTTGACATTAAGTAGATAAGACACCTGCTTGTTTAACGGCATTTTAAATTTAAAATTTGCTTTTCAAATGTGTTCTTGGCCTCAGTTTACCTTAGTTTGCTCATGCTCAATCCTCTGTCTCCTGTATTGTTTCATCTGATCAGTTTACATTTTCTGACCAATAGTTCTATACAGAATCCAGTTGCAGGGCAGTTTTTTTGTGTGTGTGTTACTGTGTTGGGAAGTGAGAGAAAAGGCAAATTTCTGACTGGATTAATATAGTAAAGAGATTCTTGTGATGACCTGGTCTATATTTAACCTTGATCCCATGTATATATAGTCTCGATCCTTCTACTATTTGAACTCCTGCTTCTCCTCTGTAAAATGAATTCAAATAAAAGCAGTATCAGCTGATTGTATTTCATAAGCTTAACTAGTATACCAAACAAAAGCATCTTATTTTAAAAACATAACCAAAAGTAAAATTCATAAGTATAACTACAGGAAAATATAGTTATAATTTCATTTCTGATTGAGAAATAGTTGTATTTTACATAAAGATGTTATATTAGAATAATGAACAGAAGATTTGTGTTCCTAAGTTGTCAAATAATGTTCAATTGCATTAATCAGAGGTTTTTTTTTTGTCTTGATCTAGGAGAGCATAACTGTAAAATCTCTATGATTTGTTCACTTTCTGTATCTATTTTTTTTTATTCCATTACAGAGTAGGATGGAGATGGTTAATGGAGTATTGATGATCCACAATGTGAATCAATCAGATGCTGGAATGTATCAGTGTTTGGCTGAAAATAAATATGGAGCCATTTATGGGAGTGCTGAGCTGAAGATTCTAGGTATGCAATTTCTAAGTAAATAAAGAGGAAAAAAAAATGTTGCTGCTTTTCATGCTCTAATTCTTACTATACTGAAGGTTTATGATGTGATCGTAAAAACCTATTTTATGGTTTGAAAAGAAATACTATGTCTTGCTTATATGTATTTTTTTAAGCTTGAAGAGACAAGTATACATGGTGTACAGTTTATCCCATAACTTTCTATAAGATTTTCTCTAATTTTAGTTTTAATCCTAAGAGGTTTATACAATATGTCTTTTTTATGGCATTAAAAAAATCATATAAGAAAAATATGTTAACTTTCAAGGAAGAATGCTTTAAGGGTAGGGAATCAGAATGTATGTTTTCAACACAGCAGTGCTTAATATTCTCCCAAGCAGCTCCTACCTACCAGTAGGTAAATGGCTCCTGCAAGGTGGGACTCCTAAGTAAATCACCCTCTCTTGAAGGGTCATCAACCATTGTCACCCTTCCAGGTTGATGAAAGCCCTTCTGAAGCCAGGACAGCAAGCTCCTAGTGTTACACTCTTGAGAATATAACCACAACACTAGCACTACTTCACTCTTTACTACAGGAAAAATTCAGTCCAGGGGAATAAGCTATCCAGATTGAGCATGGTTCAGTTTCTGGAATGGATTTTACTTTTTCCCACTCTCATGATTTTCTAAGCTTTTGTTCTGGGATGATTATAATACAAAGAGAGAGACATAGATGGTCTTAATGCACCATCTCCCAAACGTGGGCAGGAACCTAAGTGTGCTTTGTACTTTCCACTGACCCAAAGCACAACATTAACAGAAACACCCAAGATCTCTGGAATCTGAAAATGCACCATTCACATATCAGCTCTGTGATAAATCAAAAACCATAAATCAAATTGAATAATGAAGGTTTACATTTGAAATTTCTTCACATTATCACAAATCCATGCAAAATAGATATAGGAGTCCACGTTTCAATGTCGTACATACTAACCAATCAAATATTAATGTACTTTCCTGTCAGCTCATACTCCAACATGTCTGAATTAAAAAGCTGATTCAACTTTCACCTAGTTAATGTTTTATCCAGAAACACTCTCAAATGTGTCCCTTTCTCATTCACTAGACATATTTTCAAAATTATGTTTAATAAGGTATATTCCAAGTAGGCAACCAAAAATATCACCTGCAATCTTCCTATAAATTCCTTAACTTTTCTTTCAATTTTTTAATCCATCTCAATTTGTACCTTTTTGTGTGTGTTGCATCTTTTAATGTTGTGTGCCATCCATTATACTGATATGTGATGGACATAAAAAACTTATGAAATATTCATAAAATTGTCATATTGGCATAAATAAATGTCTCAGATACAGTAAACTTGTATACATATTTCCAGTTTCTCTTTTATATTCAAAGGTGACTTTTTTTTTAATTTGTTTTTGTCTCTCTGTCATGTGTTGTTTTAGTCCAGCATTCTCAACCACAGCTACGTACTGGAATTTCCTGGGAAGTTTAATCAAAACTGTCTTAAAATGATCAGGCCTAGATGAATAATTGCAAACAATGAAATTTAAATAATTCAATTTCTTAAAAATATATTTCTTTTAAAACTACATTTAATTTTGTATACTATTAAAATAAAATATGCATTGAGACTCATAGATGGGAAATGGGTTACACAGGATTGCCTTCTATGCAGATAACCTCCATTTTTCCAAAGGAAGCCCAAAATATAGACTTCTGTGTCCAGCCCCTTCACCTTTTGTCCAAAGTGCTCATTAGTCTTTCACAATTAAAGTTGATAATCATAATTAAATCATCTCATTCTTTGAAACAGCCTTTGTCTCTGGACCCCACAATTGTATGGAACTATCACCTGCTGATGGAAAGAAAAGCCAATAAGATAGCTACTAAATAATAATAAATTAAATTTCAAGTTAGTTCTTTTTACATGTGTAGATATCCTATGATTTTATTAGAAATGCATTCCAAAGACAAATTTGCCAAATCTTGGTGAATCATCCATTAGGGGTTATTGTCATTGCTTGTGGTAGAACTAACCGTTTACTTTTTCACAGCTTCAGCTCCCACTTTTACACTGAATCAACTGAAGAAAACAATAATTATTACTAAAGGCCAAGAAGTCATCATAGAGTGCAAACCCCAAGGCTCTCCAAAACCAACCATCACTTGGAAGAAGGGAGACAAAGCAGTTAGAGAGAATAAAAGGTTAGAAGTCTATTTCATAACTCAAACTCTTAATATCAGACTTTTTGAATGCAGATGATACAAAAAAAGTATATGTCTTGCCATAATTGTGAGATATACGTCATGAACTGACTGAACTATGGTTTTGTCTATATAATGATTAAAAAAACCCAAATTATTTATAAAGAAAAATGTTATACCTCAATATAGCCAGACTTCTTTGCTTCAGTGGTGTTTCAGCACCAGTTGGGAATTTCACCAGGTTATGAAGAAAGCAAGCACTTTCATTAAGTTAGTAAGTTTTGGTTTTCATTTGGATCTTCAGATTTGAGGATCCACAAGTTATCTATGATAATTTTTAGAGATCGGGTTCTCATTTCAATGTTAATATTTAAAATAATATAAATATACCCTGGATCTTCTGGATAATCACTTTATGACAGAATACTTCCAAGTGAAATTTGTGCCACAGTTTGCATTTTTGTTTTCAATCACACTGATGCAAAATACTATAGAATTATTTCAATTGCCACAGGCAAATGAGAAATGTTCAGAAAACTATTTAACATGTAAAGGTTTGTCTTTGGTATGTAAAGCCAAAGGATACCACATGAATACAAATGGGGAAAAGTGATGAGAGAATCAAATAGTTGCATGACAGTCTATATATGGGAAATTTGAAAGTCCCATGCTTTACCAATCATTATCATGTGGTGTTTTAGATTTGGCATAATATTATCCTCCATTCTGTTAAAATAATGTTGTGTATGTTGTTTTACAGTTTTGTTTTTCATTTGATCTATAAAGATAAGGAGTTTATGTTCTGTTTTATGTTTGGATCTCTGTAAACATATAACTAAAATAATTTAAGTCAGCATTAGGGGTCCATTTAAGCAATTCTTTAAGTAATTTTGGAATATTTTCAAATACTTCAAAAATTTCTTTAGAAAATATATATTTTTTCCCATTCAATTCTGAGAAACTGTTTTAAATTGCTTGTCTCTGATGAAATAATTTATGAATGATTGGTTTCCATCCAGGCCCAAGGACCTACGCTGCCTGGAAAAGGTGATAACCTAGAATTGACATGGGTCATAATGGACATTTTGTTTTGAAAATATTTTCTCTTTCTTAGTGGGGGTAGTGTTGGGCAGCACATCACACACTGTGAGATGAGCGTTGCATTTCATTGAATTGCATTTGGTTGAATTATATATGGTCGAATTGAAGATTTTAGGATTATTGCTCAGAAATATCAAAAAAAAAAAAAAAACCTGACACAAATCTTTCATTAAAGCAGAAGAAAATTAATTCATCAAATACCAGTAAGAACATATTTACATTGCTTGGTTATCATTTTTTCTGAATGTATTAAAAATTTTCATATCATCAAAATATATATGCCATATTAGTACAAGGAATTCCATTTGAAATGCATTACTTTGTTTTATGTTTGTGGATGGCATGTAAGCCTTGTCTTATTTATTTCAGTTCACCATAGAATGTTCCTCATCAACTATTCATAGACATCACATTGAGTTTAAAAATGTATCATCTCTTTTGTCAAAGCAAAAGTGCTGAGAGAGGAACGGGATTATGGGTTTTCTATTACAACAGATATGAGCATAGTAAACTTTTTATTTTCCAGAAGTTAAAAAGTATAGTTTGTGAATTTTCCTTTTTTTTGCTCACTTTTCTATTCACTGCTAACCCATTGGGTTAATGAGACAAATACAATGGCTTCAAACTCAGATCACTCAATTTTTCCAGATCTAAAGATCTGGTCAAAGTGTTATTTAGGAAAAAGGCTGAAATGTGTTTTTATTTAAGTAAAAGGAAGATTTGGACACAATTACATAGCATTGTGTTACCCTGATATGTTTATATCATAATAGGTCGGTAAACTGGTTTAATTTAATAACAAAGATCAAAGGTAACAGTGAATTTGTATTTTTTTGGCCACATCTGAATGACATGCAAGATCTTAGTTCCCTGACCAAGGATTCAACCCGTGCCCCATGCAGTGGAAGCACAGAGTCTTAACCACTGGGCCACCAGGGAAGTCCCAAAAGGGCATTTTTATTCTTAAAAATTGACAGGACCACTTGCAAAATATAATTTTTAGTTGTGTACAATTTACTACCACACTGAGACTTCAGGTTTCACAAAAAATACAATCTAGTTTGGTATAAAAAATATAAATGTTCAAATATTAAAATAAGAGGCTAAGATTTAATTAACAATAGAAAGAGTTCCACAAAGTAGTATAAGAAGACATACATAGATATTTGGACAACTGTACATTCTAAAAATATGAATGGAAACTTGAAACTTAAGATTTTAATTATATGTATTATACATTATTTAAAATAGCATCTCAGTTACACATGACAACTTATTTTCTTACATATATTTTAGATCGTTTGTCTCTGTTACAAAGCACCTCAACCATTTGTAAGAATTGTAAATATAAACTTAAGTGGAAAGGGAGATGTTAGAAAACTGTTAAGGCTTTGAAAAGTTTTGGTCATATGTATTTCACATGGGGCTACAGATTCAAATCATGGTTTATTTTGTTGTAATATAAGTATATTCACCATTCATGTGATATTCATCAAGTATATCCCCCACTCATGCAACATACAACTGGGAAAAAAATGTTAAACGAATAGCTTTGCCCTTCATTCATAATCTTCACAGTTATTTGGAATCTTTCCAAATTAAAGATTGAAACAGCAAATGGCAGTTTCCTACATGGGCAAATAAAGACTAGTATTCCATTGGGTAAAAGGTTTTAAAGTAATAATATATCATAAGAGAAACATTTAAGTGTGAGAAACATATCCAAAAGCATAAAATTGTGTCCAGAGCAATAGCATAAAAATGTAATAAAAGCTTTCTAATTGCAGAAAAAAATGTTACCTACTCATCTGAAAACATGTCAGAAACTCAAAAAGGTGAATTTAAATCTAGCATTAATTTCAATTTAACTCTAAACTGTAAATGCAATGTTATAACAACTGGAGGTTAATAGTCAGTCATTTGTTTTATCAATAGAGTGTCAAACAATTTATTAGCTTACCTTTTCTGCCACATTTTCATGGAATGTTCCCAAATTCAGTTTCATTTTGTTTGTTTTTGGAGGGATACTTCAAAGTGCAGACTTTTTTGAATTTATCTGTTTCACTAAAGAAATACAGAAACCATTATTTTAAAGTTTAAAATTTAGTAAGGAATAACTAGAACACAACATGAATTTTAGAAGAAAAATGATTAACAAATAAGTTGTCTGATTATACATTACAAAATATTTCATTCATTTGGCCCTAAATGATACATCTAAAGTATGTAAGAAAATTGATTATATTAGAGTTTGAGATTTGCTTTTAGTCATTTTTTTGTTTATATTACAGAATGAGTTGTTTATATCAGAAAATGATCAGTATGAACTGCTGTTCAAACATTACATCATATTATTATTAATAATGATGATGATTACTCATAAGTCTGTAGCATTTATAATTTACAGAACACTTTAACATTGTGAGTAACAGAACCCAGTGTGTAAAACAGGAAGACTATGAGTTTTCAACAAGTTACTTAGTTTTCTTACTTATAAAATTGGAATCTAAAAGAGTAACCTTGTTGGGCTCTGAAAAATAAATGACATTTTGTGTGTAAAATACATTGGCTGGCGTATGGCATTCAGTAAGTGCTCAATGAATGTTATCATGGTGATGAAGTTGTTGCTGCTGAAGTTGGCAGTGGTGGTGTCGGTGATGATGATGGTATCATTTGAGCCTTTGAATCTTTGCATACTGGTCTCAATTTTTTGTTATCAATAGATCTGAAAAACTTTAACACTTTCCTATCCTTTCTCTACCAATTAAGGGAAACATACCTGAACTAAGTTATTATCTGGCATTAAAGGAGTCTTTTGGGCCTTCCATGTGACAAATTTGTTAATCTGTGTCCCTAAATTGACATTCTTTGTCCATCACACCCCAAACCTCCACTTCTTGGAATCTATTCCTGGTGTGGCCATTCTCACCAATCTTACCTACTCCTAGTTCAGTATCATTGAGATAATTTCTGAACTAGCAGGTGGAATAGTTGCTTGTTCCATGATCAGTATTTTAGGCCATGAGAATATACATATAGATAAATATACATGGGGAGTTAATGGAAATAGAGAAGAAGATTTTAAAACTATATTTATTTTTTTCTTTTAAGGAATCTCTTGGTTTTGCCCCATTTCTTTTAAAGATCACCAGCACATATCCACTTAAGTTCCTTTATCAATCATGTCCATTTTCATACTAAAAGGAACTTGCTCCAGGAGTACTAAGACATGAAACAGTCCATGGGGATTTTCTCCTCTAGTATACTTTCATTCAGAATGTTCTGCTCATCAAACTCATATTAGATTTTCACTTCAGCTCATTATTTCCATTACTTGGCCATTAACTTTTGCTAAAATATAATCACCCAGAGGCACTCCAGCAGTGCACAAATATTAAGCTTGCATTATTCCTTGTTCATTTCCTGTACTTTTTGTGGACAAAAACAATTTTGGCTGAAATGAAGAATACATAGCTTTTGGTAAAGGCACGATTTGTTTTGTTTCCTTTTCATCTGCACATATATAAACTGTTATTGCAATGCATAGAATATGCCATACATGTTTTAAAAATTATTGACAATTATTGGAATAAGTACCAATTTTTATTTCTAGACGGGGGTGGTGGATACCACTTACAGAGATAATAGACTATAATTCAGATGGGTGCTAAAGAAACCCTGCATCCCAAAATATAAAAATTATCCTATGGAAGGACAGTATTATGGTGTAATTTTTCTTTTATGGGTCTATAATCTAAGGAAACACTTGTCCCAAATCCCTTGTAATAATCCCCTCCTCACCAAAGGAGCTTCAGAATGGTGAAGTTTCCAACTTACTCATTTAACACGCAGAGAAAATCACACTTGGAGTGCCCATTAGTTGACTTCTAGTGGGAATTCATGTTGTGTTTATTAGGCAACAATGATCAGGCTCACATACTGACTCACAGACATATGGAAAAATATATTCTTAGCACAAGCCCTGAAGGACACTGTTACTGAGGGGAAAACAGAGTCTTCTTTCATTTCCTAAGGAAAAAGAGGAATTCATGGGTATGATTAAGGTCTTGTTTCTGTCTCTTTGTTTCCATCTACATGCTGTGTCTGCTAATGAACAAGCTGTTTCATTGTTTCCTCTGCGACAATGTCTTTTACATATTAAGAACATAAAACAATATAGACCCTAGGTATCTTGCTTTTTTCAGGGTCTAAGAAATTGTATAATGAGAGGAAATGAGCATTCATATATCAAGAATATATCAGTTGACTTCCTTTATCATTAAAATCTATGCTTTCAAAGGAAATAAAATAAAATAACATTTATCTAAGGGAAGAGAAGGTTGATAGCTGATTTCATAAGTTTTAATATGTGTGAACTGCTTGAAGTCTACAATGTTTTATCTACAATTTTTATCAGGGACTGTGAATTGATGTTCCAGAGGCCCACCAAGCTTAAGGGGATGAAGAGGAATTGGCCTTACACTCATTATGGTGGGGTTAGGATGCTGACTTCCTGGTTTCAAAAGCTAACTGCAGAAGGTCCTGCCTAATTAAACTTCTCTTTAAAATGTTAGCAAAGCACTAAAGAGGAAAAAATGCAAAGCCATAGGAGCATTGGAAATTAACCAATGTATATGAACAAATTTTTGGCCTCTAGGAGGAATCATGTCTTTAAGTAAAAATGGGCTCAATTAAGAAATGCTCAAGGGCTATTAAAACCTAGGTCCCTGAAACTACAAATAAATCAATATAAGAAATCAAAAGGTAGTATTCCACTAACCGCCTTCCACCCTCCAAAGTATTTTATATTTAATTACTCTGGACTCTCATAATTCCCCAAAGCAGGTTATTCATTTTCTCACCTTGTAAACTTTACACAAACTTTTCCCTTCTCTCTCCTCCCCTTCCTTGTAGCATGCTGGTCAAACTCAATAACACTTGAAATCTTAACTCAAAAGACAGAACTCTCTTCTTATGCTTTCTCACCATTGGAAATGCTCAAGCAGATACAATAATCAAGAAGCTGTAGTTAGTATGAAGTTAGGTAAATGATGTAACTCAACTTCTAACTTTTAATTTAGTTCCCAACATGTGCCAATTCACAACCCTCTGATTTAGATATTTTCACCTCTAATATACCAATTTTGAAACTTAAAGAGATTAAATGACTTGTTCAAGGTCATCCATCATAAAGCTGAGCTCTAAAAATCAGTCTGATGCTAGTCAATGATTCTCTGACAATCTTTAATAGATTGTCTAGCAGTGACAATCTACATGGAGAATAGTGATTGAATACCTTCTTAGTGTCCATGATGTTTCTGATAATTCTGATTCACCTTCCCTGTCTATACTCAAAAGCTGCATGAACAATATCATAGGCAGTTTTCACACACACACACACACACACACACACACACACACACACACACACACTCTGACAAATATTCAGAAAATCCTCCAAATAAAGAACTAAATTTGAATCTAATTTTCCTTCCAACAAAAGCCATGGAGCCAAACTAAAAATCAAGAGACACAGTGGTCAAAATTTCACCTTGCTTTTATTTTTTTCTTTCTCCATCTTACCTTATGATAAACTAGACCACATAGGTATTGATTGACAGTCCAGTTATAAGAAATATTATGTGTTCTTTAGTTTCAGTGGCACATTGATCAATTGATCAAGTGGTATAGAAAAAATAATTCTAAAGATACCATTATTGTGATGCTTCTGGGCTGTGCTCAAATATTTTTCCCATTGTAGATCTCCCTTATTTTGAGGGATACCCAATGTTCTAAACTTGGTCTTCCTCAGACAATGAATCACCCCAAATTATTCAAACTTATTGAGTAACAACGTGCTCACACAACGTCAAATAGTTGAATGGGAATGGAAGATCAAAATAATTCTCACACTCACATTTTCAGATGATTCCATTTTCAAAAGTATGTTTAGATAATATAACAATGATCATGAATATTCAAGTTAATGACATTCATTTAAAGACAAAACATGCATGTAAGAAAGCTTCAAATTATTTATTCCTAACATTTCCCAAATTTAAGGTCGTGGAAAATCTAAATGTTCCTCTTCAAAGGTCTTCACACATTTTTTCATGATCTCACCATCAGTTTGTTTCATTTCTACTTTTTAAAAATGTGTTAAATATAACAAAACATGCCTCAGTTCCCAAGAGGAGGTAACACTGAGGAAGTCAGTTAATTTAAGCTGCAAATGACAACAAAATAATTCTGGCTCTGTTGTGCTATGAACACCTCCAGTTTGTGGCTTTACATCTCTAGCTAATTACTAGTTTAACAAATAGTTCATAAATTCTACTTCTAAGTATGGTTAATTTACCCCAGTTACTATAAATTGCTGCACAAGTTGCTTAGTTATGCTCTCCACATAGGCACAACTTGAACAAATCATTAATTGCTTAAAGGCTTTTCTTTTCCAAAAGCCCCCCAGACTACAGCGTTCAGCTTAATTTGTCCTTAATACAAACAACATGTAAAATACTTGGGAATTCAAGCATCTAAGTACATACTACTGACTGATCCTACTATCTCACCAAGTGACTCTTCAGTGAATATAAAATCGTGAAAAGAGACGATTCTGGGGATGTTTAGAAAAAAAGTATTTTATGACGGACATTTTTAGCTTCCTCTGAGAGTTACAGAGTCACTTCTGTTCAGTTGTTGCATAAATCAGCATCTAATTTAACTATGGTTGACTCATAATTGGAATTAGTGGGCTGGTTACAAATCAGGGCATAGACACAATAACCTTGACAACAATGAAAAACAACCTACAGATCATTTCTGTAAAAGATAACATACACACATGTAATCATTAGCATGTTTGCTTCTCTTTGCTCAAATAACAGAGTTATTTATCAGATAAGGTTAGATAGATAGATGAATAGATTGATAGATAGATAAATAGATGATAGATAGAAAAATATAAGATGAGCACTATGTTCTTAGTTGTATCTAGAGGATTCAGGGTACCAATTTATTTTTGTTTTTCTCTCTTTTCAGTTGTAAATAGGAGCTCCACTTCTTTCCCTAATGCCAAATTGCTGAGACACTGTTCTGTTTAATTCAATTTACTTCAGTGAAAACAAAACTTTATTCAACATATACTGAATGTAAGACACTATGCCTGTTCATACCAAAACAAGTAAGACAGAATCTCAACCCTCAAGGTGGCACCTGTTTAAAGGGCAATAAAACTAACTCATAGATAATTATAAAACAGGATATTTAAGGTAATAATAACATAGAATTATTAACACAGGATCCTTAATAGATACTATTTAGGTAATATTAACAGGATAATTAAGACAACAATAAAAATAAATACCTTTTATTGAGAATTGGTTCTTTTATCTAGGCAGTACTTAATATCAATCCTCAAAATAAGGTACCATTGTAAGGAACATAAATCAACCTCATTTTAAATAAGGTAATTGAGTCACAGAGAGATTGCCTAAGGCCACACACATAGCAAGTTACAGAGTCAGAAAGAAAGTCAAATTCTCATTGGAGCCAAACCACTTCTTGGTGTATTCCATTATGTAAAAAAAACTTTTGTGATTTAAGAAAAGGAGAAAATTAAATCTGTATGGAAGATGAGGGAAAACTTGGATGAACCACCATTTGAAATAGTCCTGAAATAGGATTTGACACATAGAGGTAGAATGTATTTTAGAAAGAGTTTAGAATTTGAAAAAAAAAAAAAATCATGAATCCAGCACACTTTTGTGAAAGGTAAATACTATTATTTGGCCAAGGAATAGATTATGTGTAAAAATGTAAATAAGCAGGAAAGATTGAATAGCTAAGGACAAATTGAGGAGAACTTGGAAAGACAAATTGAGTTTATGCTTAATTTAGTAGCCAAAGGGTAGTTTTTAAAAGACTAAGCTCACATCTATTTGGGAATATTTACTTTTATTATACAGTTTTTTAAACTAAATTTAAGTTTCTGTAACAGAAAAAATATGCCCGAAATATTACACTAATCTTCCCAAAAGAAAAAAGATAAAACGATGACAAATATAAAATATGTAAATAAATATTATTTAAATATCTTGATTTTATCACTGAGCTGACAAGACAGTCAGGAGGAAATGCTAAGGCCAGGATCTGAGCTTACCCTGGACTCATGTGTCAAAACTGACTTTTATCTCAAGGGCAGTTACTGACCTTAGTTTTTATGTGTTGCTGGGACAAGGGGGAAGACAAAGCCCACAGCATGCCCCCTATAAGACTGGCTCACAAGTGGCTACCCATGCAGAGTAAAAGTGACTTTAATATTAATCAACCCACTCGGAAAAATCACAAGGAAAATCATGTCTGGTGTCTGAGTTCTGAATGGAGGGAGGTGGTCTTTCACTGAGATTTTGTAATTACCAGTAAGAAACCCTAAGGTATAGTACCTGGGCAGCCTGAAGAATTCAGTGTAAGAATGTAGTTAAGGTCGACCCCAACATGAAGTGAACCCGACACTTAAGGTACAACAAAGAATTAAAGGTAATGAAAGTACCCGTATATAGGCAATTTTTGTTTTATATTGCCATAAAAAACTATAATATTTTTTTAATTTTTAAAAATAAGAAAAAAAATCAAAAACTAAAAAAACATAACATGAGAAGGTATTTGGAGTTAAAGTGTTCCAAGATGCTTGAATTATTTGGAAACAGGTAAATATATTTATTAATTTTAGAATTTGCTAAGTTTAAGTGTGTCTAAATTTCTAGTACAATGAATAAGAGGATTGAAATTAAGTGTGCTGTTTCCAAACTAGTTGAGGAAATAAATATAATGAAAATATTAACTAATCGATGAACAGAGGAGAATGAATATATATATATATATATACATATATATTTATATATATATATATAAATATATATGTATATACACACACACACACACATATGGCAAATGAGGGACAAATAGGAAGTATGAAATAAATTAGTAAAATACACCCAAACATTAGGAATGACTAGAAATATTGGAACTAAAATAAAAATCTGATAATCATATGTTTACAAGAGATATGCTTAAAGCATAAAGAAATAGGAAAGCTGGAAGTTAAAGAGTAGGAAAAGATTTATGAATTAAATACTAATCCCTCCAAAAACTTAACTCCATCCATATCATAAAAATAGACTATAAAAGAAGAAAAATAAAGATGGTCATTATATAAAAAAAGCTTAAATTGATCAAGCAAACAATTTAAAGCCTGTACATCTCTTATAACTGCTTCAAAATATGCAAAATAAAAATCAACCAATTTATAAGAAAAAATAGGTGAATCGTAGTAGGTGACTTTAATATATATTCCTTGTATTTCAGAACTTAGAGGAAAATTTATATCTTAAAGGCTTATATTAGAAAAGGAGAAAGCTGAAAATGAAAGAGTTAAGTGTCTATCTTAAGAATTTAGGAAAAGAACATGAAACTAAACTTACAGAAAGTAACAAGGAATTAATAAAAGCAAAAAATTAATTAAACTGCAAACAAATATCAAACATAATTTAAGGGTTGACCAAATATTGGTCCTTTCAACAGTCTAAGAAAATTGGCACATCCCTAGTGATCAAGAACATGAGAGAAGACATAAAAAAATTTAAGAGAAAAAATTAAAACATAAGCACAAATTTTGCAGACAAATTGAAAACATAGTAAGAATATGAGGAATAATTGAATGTCAACAAAGTTGTATGCTTAAATGAAAAGGAGAAATAAAACATAATTTCCCAAACTGACTCAAGAAAAATTGGAAAATCCAAATAGTCAAGTAATTATTATATTAATCGTTAAAAACCTTCACCCCTCCCACCACACTCAAACTCCAGGCCCAGATACTTTTACTTAAAACTTCTACCAAACAAAGAATAAATGATTCCAACCTTACACAGTTGTTTTATAGTATAGAAAAGAAGGAAAACAACCTAACTGAAGCTGACAAAGAGAGTATGAGAAGTAAAAATACAAACCAAGCCCTCTCATGAGCATAGATGTAAAAATTCTAAACAAAATATTTGCAAATATAAAACAATAGAATCTAAAAATGATACTACACGACCAATTTGGTTTTCACATAGGAAACCAAGTTGATTTAGCATGAGAAAATCAATTTATACAATTTACCACATTAAGCATAAAACAAGAAAAAGCTTAATGTCATCTCAATAGAGCAGAGAAAGTATTTGATGAAATATACCTGTTTATGATTTTAAAAAGTCTCTGGCACCTGGAGGGGAGGTGTGGGGACATTCTAAACCTCTGAAGGTATCAATCATTCAGTCAATAAACTAAGAATAGCAAAATATTAGAAGCATCCCCTTTGAGCCTGGGAAATACACAAGAGTTTCTGCTATAGCCAAATTCAGCATTTTATTAGAGGTCCCAGCCAGCAAGGGAAGAGAAGAAAAAGTATGAGAAGTGGAAAGTAAAAAGGAAATAGAAAATAATGTAAGTAAAGCTTTCATTATTGGCAAAATACTTAGTTGTACACATAGAAAGTTCAAAATAATATATAGGAAAATTATTTTAATTGCTTAGAGAGTTAACTAGGTTTCTCAATACAAAACATAAATAAATTTGCATTTCTATACAACAAAACAAAAAGAGTGAGAAATTTACAATGGCATCAAAGATGTTACTTTTGAATGGGAGGTCTTGGAATTGTTCAGGGAGGGATAAACAGCATGCTTCTGGGATTAGTAATGTTCTAATTTTAAAATTTATATTTAGTTAAAATATATAATTTAATTTATCTATGGGTGATAACTTTGCCAAAAATATAGTACACCCAGAACCCAGTATTCTAGAAGCTTATTGCTTATTCCCTCTTTTCTGATGCCAGAGGAGCATTTTAAGTGTAATATTCTCAAAGGCTTTTTTGAAAGAAACTCCTTTTTAAGATTCCATGCAAAGCAGTTACAGAGACAAGTGGCTTGAGTTTGGGTCCCATAGCAATTTAGATATCTTTGTACTCTTCATCACTGTGTGCACCAGCAGTGTCATTGGACTGAAATTACTAATAACAGTGATTTACTAAACACCCATTGTGTACCAAGCTATGTTGCTTAATACTTTATAGATGCTGTTTCTTTCAAAGATGTTCTCTATGTGTTGTGGGTTGTGCGTATGAACAAGTAGAAATGGAATAAGAGCAGACAATGTGAGAATGCCTGAGTATAGATCTGACTATATTGTTTGTGTTTTTAAAATATATAAAATATTTATGGTTTACCTATAATTTTTTTTTTTGGTACAACTGGTTTCTCTGCTGGAATGGATCATTTTGTACACAGTTTTCCCAGGGTATCTGAAGGTCATTGTTTTCAGAACCCTCTGCATGGATGCTCAAGATCCTTATATAAAATGGCTTGTACAGTCTGCCCTGCATATTTCTGTGTTCCACATCTATGGACTCAACCTTCTGTCGATCAATCTTCTAGGTATGTGCCAGAAGATAAAGAGGGCTGGCTGTATATGCATATTTTTAAGCTTTTCTTTTAACATCTATTATAAGATACTAGTTGACCTGTACATTATAAAATTCAATTTAAAAAATTTAAAGTATTGAAATAGTATTTAGGAAATCCTCGGTCTCACATTTCATGATAGTTCTTGGTAAGTAAATTAAACATGAAAAAAATTACTTATTTACTTGTTAGATGTTTGGTTGTACCCCAATTTTTTCATATACTCATTTTTTGATGATTTAATCATTATTGGGGAAAAAAAAACAAAAGAGAAATGAACATCACCACTTGCTAGCTGTGTGAATTGAGCAATAATAATAATTGATAACATTTATTATGGGTTTACAGCAGGACAGGAATATGTGAAAGCATTACATATATTAGCTCATTCACTCCCACAAGGTTGGTTTTTGAATCCTTCCCATTTTACAAAGAAATTGAGCTCTACAAGCGTGAAATAATTTGACAAGTCACACAGTTAGTATGGGGTCAGTGGTGAAAGGCTTCACATCTAGAAACCCCAGCCGCACTTATGCTCTTAAGCACTTAATAAAGAAATACCATCTCACATATACTGAGCTTGCCTAACTATCTTTCTAAGTCTCAGTTTTCTCATTTGTACAGTGAAGCCAATGATAATTAACTCAGATTTTTGTGAGACTCTAAGATTTTGCATATTGACCTTTTTATTGTTAAAGTATAGTTAATTTACAATGTTGTGTTAGTTTCAGGTGTACAGCAAATTGATTCAATTTTCCATACATATATATTTTTTTTCTGATTCTTTTTCATTATAGGTTATTACAAGAAATTGAATATAGTTCTCTATGCTATATACTAGGTCCTTGTTTTTTGTATATTTTATATATAGTAGTGTATATCTGGTAATCTCAAACTCCCAGTTTATCCCTCCCTCCTTTCCCCCTTGGTAAGCGTAAGTTTGTTTTCTATGTCTCTGATTCTATTTCTGTTTTATAAAGTTCATTTGTATCACTTTTTAAGGTTCCACATATAAGTGATATCATATAATATTTGTCTTTTTTTGTCTCACTGACTTCACTTAGTATGATAATATCTAGGTCCATCCATGTTGCTGCAAATGGCCTTTCATTCTTTTTTATGGCTGAGCAATATTTCATTTGTGTGTGTGTGTGTGTGTGTGTGTGTGTGTGTGTGTGTATACCCATACATACATATCACATCTCTTCTTTATCCATTCATCTGTCAATGAGCATTTAAGTTACTTCCATGTCTTGGCTATTGTAAATAGTGCTGCTATGAATATTGGAGTGTATGTATATTTTCAACTTAGACTTTTCATCTTTTCCAGATATATGCCCAGGAGTGGGATTGGTGGATCATATAGCAATTCTATTTTTAGTTTTTTAGGGAAACTCCATACTGTTTTCCATAATGGCTGCACCAATTTACATTCCCACCAACCATGTAGGAGGGCTCCCTTTTCTCCACACCCTCCACAGCATTAACTATTTGTAGACTTTTTAATGATGGCCATTCTGGCTGGTGTGAGGTGATATCTCATTGCAGTTTTGACTTTCATTTCTCTAGTAATTAGCAATGATGAGCATTTTTCCATGTGCCTATTGGCCATCTATATGTCTTCTTTGGAGAATTATCTATTTAGGTCTTCTGCCCATTTTTTGATTGGGTTGTTTGGTTTTTTATATTGATCTGTATGAGCTGTTTGAATATTTTGGAAATTAATCTCTTGTCAGTTGCATTGTTTGTAAATATTTCCACCCATTCTGAGGGTCTTCTGTTTTGTTTATGGTTTCCTTTGCTGTGCAAAAGCTTTTAAGTTTAATTAGGTCCCATTTGTTTATTTTTGTTCTTGTTTTCATTACTCTAGGAGACAGATCCAAAAAAATACTGCTGCAGTTTATGTCAAAAAGTGTTCTGCCTATGTTTTCTGATAGGAGTTTTATAGTATTCAGTCTTACATTTGGGTCTTTAATTCTTTTTTGAGTTTATTTTTGTATATGGTATTAGAGAATGTTCTAATTTATTCTTTTACATGAACCTGTTCAGTTTTCCCAGCACCACTTATTGAAGAGACTGTCTTTTCTCCATTGTATATTCTTATCTCCTTTGTCATAGATTAATTGACCATAGGTGCATGGGTTTATTTCTGGGCTTTCTATCCTGTTCCATTGATCTCTCTCTCTCTCTCTCTCTCTCTCTCTCTCTCTCTCTCTCTCTATATATATATATATATATATATATATATATATATATATATATATATATATATATATATATATATATATAGTGTATATAGTATGCTAGTGCCATACTGTTTTGTTACAGTAGCTTTGTAGTATAGTCTGAAGTCAGGGAGAATGATTCCTTCAAGTCCATTCTTCTTTCTCAGGGTTGTTTTGGATATTCAGGGTCTTTTGTGTTGCCATACTAATTTTAAAATTTTTGGTTCTAGTTCTGTGAAAAATACTATTAGGAATTTGATAGGGATTGCATTGAATCTGTAGATTGCCTTGGCTAGTATGGTCATTTTAACAATATTGATTCTTTCAGTGCAAGAACACGGTGTGTCTTTCCATCTGCTTCATCTTCAATTTCTTTTATCAGTATCTTATAGTTTTCAGAGTACAGGTCTTTTGTCTCCTTAGGTAGATTTATTCCTAGGTATTTTATTCTTTTCAATGTGATGCTAAATGGGATTGTTTCCTTAATTTCTCTTTCTGAGAGTTCATTGTTAGTGTATAGAAATGCAACAAATGCCTGTATATTAATCTTGTATCCTGCAATATTACTGAATTCATTGATAAGCTCTCGTAATTTTCTGGTAGCATTTTTAGGATTTTCTATGTATAGTACCATGTCATCTGCAAACAGTGACAGTCCTACTTCTTCTTTTCCAATCTGGATTCTTTTTATTTGTTTTTCTTCTTAAGCTGTGTCTAACACTGGAAGATTCTCAGTAAATAGCAACCATTTGCATTACTCTCAATATCATTAACGACAGCAATAATGGTTATGTCAGGGAGGGCAGGCATTATCATTAGCTGCTGGGAAGGAGTGAATCTTCACATTTTATCTTTGAATATTATCTTTAAAAATATGAATGAAAATTGATCCATTTATTTTGTCTTTAATATATCACCTACTTTTTATTTACTTCTGTGCTCAATTATTAATTATTTCATTCTACAGAAATAAAATCTTCTGAACTGCTCAAAGTAGTTTTATCTCCCCAGCAATGCACAAAATCCACACTATGTTGTCTAACCTACCCTCTCAATAGCCTCTGAACTGGCTTCTCTTTATCTACATTTGTCCTAGCATTCTCTACCCAGCAACTAGAGTTTTCATTTAGAATATAACTTGAATCACGTCAGTTTACTTTTTAAAACTTTCCAATGCTCCCTCCTCTATTTAAAATAAAATTAAAACTTCATACCATGTCATGTGAGACCCTATATGAGCTGACTGCTTCTTCTTTCTCCACATCTCATTACTCCCCTTCCTCTTACTCAAAAATTCCACCTCAACAGTCCTTCCTGGTCTGTGCACGTACTACTTATTTCTGCCTCAGAGTAAGGCACCTCCTATTTCCTCAGTTTGAAACACTATTGCCCCAGGGTGTTAGCACTGTTGTGTCCTTGTGTACATCTAAGTCTTGGGTTGAATGTTACCTTCTCAGAAGCATTCTTCACCCTCTATCTTTAATAGAACCTCTATCTCAATTATCCCTCTCATTTCACATCATCTTTTGCTCTTCAAATCACTTACCACAATCTGAAATAATCTTGTTTGTTTATTTTATGTACTCTATAGTTATCTGTCTCCCTCCCTAGAATAGAATCTCTGGGAGGCAGGGACTGTGGTGGTTTTTTATTCAGTAACCTCAGGGTCTAGAATGGTGCTCTGCACAGTATGGAAACTAATCAATACCTTTAAATAAATCTGTTGGAACAACACAGGAGCCCAAATCCTCTGCAGTCTTACCTTTTGTCTCCATGACCCAGCCTCTCAAATGTGAGTGAAGATGGTAATATTTCAAGCTAAATTATTAAGGATATTATGAGGATTAGAGGAGACAGCATCATATAATACTCTAAATTTCTTTGAAGAAAGACATTATAATAAAGGAAGTAATAGTATATGACTATTTTATTCACATAAAGATCTGAGGCTTCTCTCTTAAATGGTAAAATTAAAATAGCGTGGAATTATATTAGGAATTTGTAAGAAGAACGGTCAGTTCCCTTTGTTTTTTTAATTTAAGAAAATTAACTAAATGGAGTTGCATTTCCAAGATAGCTTCTTTTATGTTAGGTTAAAATCTGATTCTCTAGTCAACCCAGTTTACATGACTATCACTGGATTAAAAGTGGCAGCCATAAGGTGTGAGCTTTCTCATCTCTACCTCATTTACCCAGTGAAGCATCTGCAAAACTTCTGTAGGTGGTTTAAATGCTAATATTCAGAAAAACAGTCTTGGAAGCAAACACCAGCTGTATTTAAGGCCTGTATTTTCCTGGTGAATGTGTCTCTAGGGGTGTAAATTTCCGGTGCCCAGACTTTTAAGCACCATCCATATTAAGCATAAATCAGAACACTTTTCACAAACCACTTAATGCTGTTTAAACCCCACAGGTAAATCATTTTAACTAAATACTTTGATATAGCTTTGCTCTCCAAACTGTCCCTATCTGATTTTAAACACTATTATGAAATTGTTTTAAAAATTTAGAGGGTGGCATACGATATTAGAGCTGTTATATCTATATAAATCATGTGTGTGGAATAAGACTGTGTTTTTCTCCCATACTGAGATCAATGCTTAACATTTTATGTCATTGTCCTCTGTGTACGTATGTGCTGGGGGAAGGGGATGGGGGCCGGTACGCATGCATGCACCCACGTATGCATCAAATTTTAGTGCAGTGATTTCCAACTTCCATTCTCTGGAATTTGGTTAGGGGCTCTGATGCTTAATATGGAACTGAAACAAGATGTGTTCCTTAACTGTATAGGATGTAAATGGCATTTAGATCCTTAGTCATTAAGCTTCTTCCATCAAGCAGAGTTCTTGGGGTACACAGTTATGTTTGAAGGAAGAGACTCAGTCCCATCCTTCTGCCTCATTTTATGTGTCATTTACATGTATATGAGCCTCTTCAACAGTGACATACTGTACCTGCCTCCTTCTCACCCAGGGACCATCTCTGAGTTGAGTCCACATGTTTTGCAGCACTGAAGGGTTTGTTTACCTAAAGCCCATGGTGATTCATAGGAAAAGAGGAATGGCTCTTTCCTTCCCCTGGTTCAGGCCTCACAGAACCGTCCTAGTTGCTGGCAGCTCTGTGTTCCCTCAGGTTTCTTCCAAATTATAGCATCTGTTTGTTGACGACTTCTGAAAACTGCAGGCTTTTAAGGGCACACCTCTCTTTAAATTATGCCTTTCATGAAAGTAGAGATAACAAAAGAAGTCTGATTTTTCTATTTCTTTCTGCAGTTTTTACAACCATAACTTGAGTTTAGGGGCACAATGATGATCTCATGATCATTGTTCAATAATTTTTTTTCATAGTGGTTTAGTCATAAGGATTATACATAAATTTTATTAGGAATACAGAAGAATAGACCGTTTCCCCTGGTAATTCTGATGTAGCAGAAATGGGGTGGGTCTACATGATTTAGAGTTTTTATTAGGGCATGGGTGATTTTCATGAGCAGGCAGGTTTAGAAACCACAGCAGTTCAGGATTATCCTTTTTACTCAAACAGGGTGAACTGGACAGAGTTCTACTCTCCTGGTTTGTATCAAACATCTCCAATTATGCAATTTATTCATAACTTAGGTCAGGTTCTTTTGTTTACATGATATCAGATGCAATTAGGCTTTCTCAAATAATGGGGATTATTTGTATGGTAACATCTGGCAATGAAAGAGAAGCAGACACCACTCAGATAAAAAGGAACAAAAACAAGCAGGGAAGCCAGACCTCCAAGAGACTGAACTGAACAGTTACCCTGGATCAGGCAGAATCAGAAACATTATCAGCCCTGGTCCATGGACTTAACTCTAGTGTGCTCCTATTTGGACTAGAATCTTTCTCCTTTCTCCACCTCTGTATCTCATTATGTGTCTTCTTGCTTCTCCTCCTGGCCAGACTAGATCACTACTCACTCTCCCCTCTGAATCATATACTGAGAACATGACAACTTTAACCTATCTGCCTCTCCCACACCTGCTGCATAATTAATCATTTAGCCTAAAGTGGTATTTTCAAATCTCTGTTATATTTCTCATGATCCTTGATTTGTAGAGAGTCAATCTATTTTTAAGTACTTTAAAACTTAGATTTAGTTTTATGAAATGTTTAAAGCATAGTTATTCTCCTAATCACTGGAATAAAGACTCCATGGTTTGCTGGGAGGAAGGCGAGATGATACGATGTTCTAGGTTCTGATGCATCTCTCTGCTAAGGGGTGTCCCTCACCTCCAGCTTCCCCACCATCTTCATCAGAGAGAGAGAGTGAGAGAGGTGGATAGGGGAGAGAGACAAGAAAAAACTCTTCATTATTTGAATTTATGTTTGTTTGACAACATATTTTTTATGGAAATTTATTGCTCACCTTGCATAAATAGAAACACTAGTGTACGTCAAGACATATCTGGAAACCAATTTTTGTTTAAATCCCTCTTGGCAGATATATTTAAAAATTAGTGAAGTAAAGCAAATATAAAACACTTTCATTTCAGTGACCCGAATATCAATATTTTAGCAAAGCATCCATATTGTAGCATGATTTCTCCAATTTTCTTACTAGATGAAAATATTCCATAAAGAACTAATAAACTTAAAGGATATAAAGTAAAAAGCAAGATTCTAATATGGAGAATAGATATATACTATCAAAATTTTCTTTCTGAAATTACAAAGTGTCTGAATTTACACTGAGCTTCCAACAGAACCCAGAATGTGTTTTGGGGTAAAAGCATCTAGAAATGTTTCTACAATTGTTCTTTATTTATTAAATATTCATAATGTGTTTGAAACCATCTAGTGCACACCCTTATTTACTTTTCTGGTGTCTAGAAGCGTTTGAATAAAGACAATATCATACACATCACAGTTGATGTTCATACTACATATGCAAATACATCTGCATAGGTAATTTCAAATTTGTCTCTCTTTTTAAAAAAACTCATCTTAAGTAAGAGGCTTTACTTGAACTTTACAGGGTAAGATGATGTTTGTAGTGGTTTGACAAATGTGGTATTACTTTTTCAGCACACATTCTCCCCAATCAATACTTTAGTCTCAAATTTAGGATCAGACCAGGTTTATATGTAAGCCTTTGTGTTTTAAACTAGCAGGCTGTATTTCTGATGGCTTCTCAAGCTTGTAAGAGAAAAAAATTACAGACAATACTTCAGTTGGTTTTTGTCCACATGTGTACCTTTGATGATATATTTAAACATTTCATCAGATAATATGTCTCAATAATCTTCTGGCAAGGAGCTATTGTCAATATCTTTATGCCCAGTTATAATAGCTCTCTTAAACTTTCATCAGAATGCTTCTGACCCCCATTCAACAAGAGCCAGGATATGAGGTAGAGGTCACAAATATCAACTATGATAGGCCTGGGATTAATTATTGGTAGACAGGGATGGCTTCATGTGTGCAGTTGCACGAAGCACCATACTTAGAGGTGTTTCACTCTTGGTTTGGTGTTTTGCTGTCACCATATTGAAATTCTTAATGATTTTTTCAACAATGGGTCCTGTATTTTTATTTTGCACTAGGTAACCAGTCACTAGACTATTTACTTGCTGTGTGGTCCCAAGCAAGTTGTTTAATCTTTGTAAGCCTCATTTTCTGCATTTATAAGAAGGAGAGGCTAATCATATCTATTTCACAGTCTTGGCAAGAATTAAAAGATATGATGCTCTCAGAATGTTTACTGCAGCACATGGTTCACATTCAATACCCGTTATGAATGCATTGACTGATGTACACTTCCATTCTGGGGTGATCCTTTCACTTGGAGCTCTTGACATTGCCTAATGTGTAGACAGCACCTACACATCATCCCTTGAAACCTGATCTCTCTCCTACCTGGAGCTCTGTCACTATTCCCATCATTCTTCTACCAACCATAGGCTTTAAATAATAGGCTTTTTTGATCGATTGCTCTCCTAAGCCATATTAATCACCAAAATCTCTAAAATCCCAACTACCATATCACTCTTGGACTATCTCAGCCTACTGACTTAAATCCAGTTTCCGATTTCGCCTATACTAAAATGTAGGCTACGTATCCTACAATGAAAAATTAATATACCTAGAAAGTCATTTTCTGTCAGTATATTAGACTGCTCTAAAACTTTTACTGGTCTCCCAGAGCAATAATCCCCTATCATTTTCCATGTAAGTCTTTCTTGATATGCAACTACATGGAGAGAGAAGGGAGAATGTAAATATAATTTATAAAAAAATTGTTTATTTGAAAGCAAATTAAAAATATTCACAGTTGATGGGAACAGCTTCTTCAAGCTGCTAAAGTAAATGCAGTAGCCAGGGAAAAGCAGAGTCCAGGATGCTGTTTCCCCAGCCCAGAAATCCAGCTTTCCCCAAGGCTCAGTTCTTCACTTTATTTGTTTCAACACCAGGCTAGTTCTCTAAGGAAATAAGAGTTAACAAATTTTAACTGAAAGAAAAACAAAACAAAAAAAACAAAACAAACAAAAAAACCCAGTAGATTATTTTCCTTTAACTGTTCGATATTATAGAAATTTACTTTTTCCTAAGTCACTCTGTGGTAGGAAATACCTGTATAAATTGACTATATCATAACAACCATAATGCCTTCCATAATACTGAGGAAGCAGATGTTCTTAAAGATGGAAGAAATCTTGGATATCATTCAGTCCAACTTCTTCATTTTACAGAAAATAAAACTAAGGATAAGAGAAGTAAAATAATTTGCCCAAATTCACTAACCTGCCTCTCCTAAATTTCAGCCAAGTGTCCTTCCCAAAATACCATATTGCCCTTATATTATGAGAATCAGGTTTATTTTCCATGAGAATAAAAGAGGGTAGTGTTAAAACGAAGAGGTTGACCGGATGCAGTGTCATTATGCCTATATGGAGGAATGTTAGTGAAAATGAAAAAAAAAAAAAAAAAAAAAAAAAAAACCCTCACAGAATAAAAGAAGTTATTCTTGGCAATTGACTGAAAGGAGAAGAAATCAAAAAAGCTTAAATGATAGCCAGATGAATAATGTGATGAGATAAATAAAATTTTGGTACTATTGAGATCAAAAGGAGGAATAAAGTATAGGGAATGAAAGATGATGTCTAGATTTAACATTCATCCGAAAATCATTTAGAAATCTTGAGATGAAAAGTTCTCTAGAAATAATAAATGTAGTGTTACTTAAATTTTTATGGATTGAGAGATTTATGCATTGTCAAAAGGTGTAATTAAAAACAGCTATTCTTTTTTCATGTAATGAGACAGAATATACATTCTATATTGGGGCAAAATTACACTTTCAGTCATTCCCATGTATTTTTCTTCAATAGCAGGTCAATTGAAATTGTGAGTGAATATCAAAGGACAGAGTTGAACACGGTAAAAGAAATTTAATTGGGAAGCATTTTAAAAAATTATTCCATTTGTCCCATTGTTAGAATTACCAACATTGTGTAAGAACTCGCTGAGCTAAAAGTCATCTTCTATAAATGGACTGTGTATGCTCTTTCTGGCCCATTTTCATTAGTGTTTATTTAAGAATAGAGAGACTACTGCAGCATTTTAAAGCTTGAGTCCAATTACCCAGGGACATCACAACATGAATTATAGCTATTATAAGCAAAGAGATTATGTGTCATCAGACTATAAAATGAGTACAATAGTATTTCTCTTTAATTATATTCAAAGATGACATCAGGAGAAGTGATTACTTATATTATGTTGTTACAAATATCTATCATTACCCCTAACTTGCAGTATACTGTAAAATGTGAATAATATAAGGATCCCAGGGATATGATCTTTTCAGATAAGGGAGTCCTCCTCTGACTATGATTCCCATATTCCCAACAGCTTTTTTTGTTGTGTTGTGTTGTGTTGGTCTGTTTCTTTGTATTTTAGAGTTACTCTTTTAAGTAAGAAACATTATTACCAACCCTGGTCCTTACAATTCTCTGTGCTGGAATATAATCAATTTCAAATCAGATTAGTGTCCTTTGGCACCTCCTTTAGCTTGAATTTATAAGTTATCTTTTAGAACTATCTGTTGCTGTATAATAATCACACTTAAATACAATGGCTTCAAATGATAGCCATTTATTATTGTTCAGCAGTTTTTTTTGGGTCAAGTTGGGTGGTTATTCTGCTGGGCTTCCTCATTTGTCTGCACTTAGTTGCAGCTTGGGTCAGAAGTTTTGCTGATCTTCGTTGGCTTCTTACACATTTCTTATAATATCTGTCACATCTGTCTGGCGCAACTGGGCTGACTTAACTCTGACCTACATATTCTGCCATTTTCTATCAGATTAGCTAGGCTTGTTTGCCCAGTTGTGGGCAGGGTTCCAAGAGGCTGAATGGAAATCTTGCAAGGTTTCTTAAAGCCAGCCTTAGAATGGATTCATCATCACCTCGCTGCATTCTATTGGTCAAAGCAAGTCATAGAACAAGCCCAGACTCAGCGTGGGAAATAGATAAGTGGAATGGACTACAAAGTCTCATTGTAAAAGGGAATGGATAGAGAGAGGGGAATGTTTGCAGTCAGTTTTGTAAATAATGTATCACAGACCTAAAAGAGTTTCCACAGAAAATTTATTTTAATTCGTTTGATTAGGTTAAAAAAACAAACAAACAAGAAACCAGTGAAGCCTTTCTAAGGTCAGATGACTGTGACAAGTTGATGGCAGAGTTAAAGTGACTAACCACCTTAGCTTGCCCAGAACTATGTCAGTTATAGAACTGAAAATCTCACATCCCAGACAAACTGGGATGAGTGGACACTTTAGACAAGGACTAGCATTTTCTGATTCCTAGTCCAGTCTTTTCTTCAACACACTGAAATTGGCCTAGACACTTGACCTACGTGACCAAGTAGTTACTAGCATAAAAGCACCTGCCCTATCACCTGCATCCTCCACTCACATACTTGCTTATGTTTAATTAGTTGGTTCGTTGGTTATACCCTGCTTTGTTCCAAGAGCGTTTAAGCCATCTTACAAAGCACGGTATATCACAATATGATAACTATACAAACCTCTATCACCATTCTTCAAATATGCCATGTACTTTAATGTTTCTGAATGTTTGTTCTTTCTGGTTTGTGCTTACTCTGTCCCCCTCTCTGTCTAGAATGGCCTTCACATTTTGTTCTTTGCTGAAATCATTCAATTTACACTTCCCCATTACTTTCTCTGTGATGTCTCCCTCCACCTGAAGAATTAATCACTACCTCCTCTGTGCACCCAGGATATTTGTCCCATATTTTGTTCACAGCACTTATCACATTATTCCTACCAAGTTATCTGATTACCTCACTTGATTAGGTTTTTCACCTTTTATCTCCTTTATTTAAAATAATCTACCACATCCAGTAGGCACTCAGTAATTTCTTTTGTTGTTGTTTTTGTTGAATAAATAAATGAACAAACTATTTTCTTGGGGCTTACTGCAATATGAGGATTTTCTCTTTTGTCACTAAAATGCCTTTGATTGCTTTTGGCTTGTTTTTAGCTCCAGTTATGCATTTTATACATTTTTATCTTTTATCTCAGTGTAAATCCTGCCCTAAGCAATACGGCTTTCCGTTTCTAATTTGTTGATTTTTAATTGGCTGTAAGTTCTAAAGCTAGGAAACTAGCTCCAGTAATATTGTTTCTAATCCATTACAATATAAATTCTACATTGGGATCTGAAGTGCGTTTGGTTAAAGTTCTGTGCCTTTGTGTTTGTACTTTGCAATACCTATTCTGGCTTAAAGTCCCCACACCCCACAGTGTCCCAAAAAATACTGAGCACACAGTAGGACTCTTCTAAGGCCTCATCCCTCTGGAAGGATTTCCCTGGCCAAGCCCCTCCTTTACTGTTTGTGCCCTGCACAGTTCTGCCATAATACTTATGTTTTATATTATCATCAAATGCTTACTTATTTATCTTTTCCTCAACTGTTCTGTAAACTCTTTGAGGTTAACATCTGTAGATTATTTGCTTTTGTTGTATGTGACTCATGGTAGATACCCAACCAAACTTTGTTTTATGTGACTCATGGTAGATACCCAACCAAACTTTGTTTATTTTGTGAATTAGTTAGTCAAATTAATAAGGCAAGCACCAAAATACAGTTCCATGGAAAAATAGCATACAAAGGAAAAGAATAATTCAGACATTATCTTGGCTTGTGTTGTTTGTATAATAACTTTTTCATACTTCAGAACAGCCTGTGTATTCCTAAGAACTTGGTGGGATTGTGTAATTACAAGACTTGGCAGGTGAGAAGAGGAAAAGTACAGCTACCATCTTGTTAATCCCTTCAAGTTGCTTTACCTCAATTTGCAACTTCAATTTAGATATCTTCCCAGAGGAGATGAGTCTAAATTATGAGTAGGATGGATTCCCTAATGCTCATATCAACACTGATAAGACATATACAAGTCATCAAAAAGATATCATGGAAGTTGTGGACTTCAACCAGTCCTGGAGTAAGAGGTAGGATTTGGTTTGGCAGGAGAAAAGAAGACATTTCAGACAGAGGAAGTAAAATAATCTAATGCATGAAATGGAAATAATCCATAGTCTTCCTGTAACTGTGAGGATGGATAAAATTTCACATGAATAGTGTATAGGTTAAGGACAGGTAAGTCTGAATAGCTCTGGTGATGATTAAGACTAAGGTGGAATATGTATGCTGACATATTGGTGTGTATAAGTGGAAAGGGAGAATGCAAAGTAGCATTTATGAAATATTAGTGGAAAACACCAGGGACAGAAAAATATCCTGGGTTCTTTCACTGTTAAACAAACACAGTATTCTGGCAGTGAGAATGGAGGATGGAGGCATATGCTCAAGAAGGATGCAATTAATGTGAATTTGTATTTATGAAGCAAAGAACAATCCATTTTCCTAGCCTTGTCTCCCATCACTTAGCCATATACCTTTTATGCTTTAATGATACAGAATTTTTCATGTTCACTGAACTTATTGTATCATTTTGGGTCCCTTTGTCTTTGTTTATGTGTCTTCCTCTGTTTGATCCTACTCTTTCAAGAAGTTCCTACTTAATCTTCATGATCCTTTCTCCTGGTCTTCTCCAAGTTGCTTAAAAGGCTGTCACTGTATCTCACTCATGTTTTTGTTTTTGTTTTTGTTTTTTTGTTTTTTTGGCTGTGCTGCTCAGCTTGTGGGATCCTAGTTCCCCAACCAGGGATATAGCCTGTGCCCCCTGCAGTGGAAACATGGAGTCCTAACTACTAGAACTGCCAGGGAATTTCGTCTCATTCATTTTTTTTTTATAACTAGGACCAAATAAAATGACTGCTATTCACCTACTTCCTGATAATAAATAAAAAAATTAAATGATGATGTTCATGAAGAAGTGAGTTAAGTAGATGTTTTCCACTTTTTACAGAGACAAAATAATTGGAAGGAGTTGCTATTTTGATGGGGTGTATGATGAGTTAATTGGGATTTGCTGTGGACCGGTGGGAGCAAGAACGAAATCTTGAAATATCTGGTCACCAACTAAGGATTCAAAATAGAATCTCTGGTTAAAGGCTGAGAGACTTGAACGTAATTGACACAGATACACTGAGATGCAAATAGATTACAAAGCATAGAGCAGAGTTGGAAGAAATGCCTGCATTTTTGGAAGGAATGGAAAATGAAGAAATAGAGGCTGTAGAAAAAGAGAGGTTGGGAAACGTCCTTAAAATGTAGTTTCCCAGAGGTCAAAATAAAAGAATTTCAAGAAGAAAATGGCTAAAGTTGTGCCAAATGTAGTGAAGAGTTCAAAACCTGAAGAAAATAATAAGTTAGTATTCATTAAAAATCTGACATTGATAGGTGATATTTGAAGGAACAGTTTTAGGAAAAACTATTGTTAAAATGTATGCTTTTATTAGATATTTTATTTACCTGAGGTGATAAAATGTTTACTCAGGAAAGGAGACAATTTTAACTACTTTCAGTGATCTTTAGTCATAGTATATAACTTTCCTCCCTTCTATATTACAGTAATCTTAACATTAGCACCAGACACGTGATTAATTAAGAGACATGAATGCTATCTCTAACTGGTTGTGTGATTTTGGACAAAACATAGAGCAATCAAATCTTTAAGTTCTAAGGTCATTTTATTCTCATCCAATAGAAGAATTCCCCTACAGCCTCCTTGGCAATTAATTTGTTTCACCTTTCTAGATGACAGCCCCATTGTCTCTAAAATAATACACTTGGACGTACGGTTCTTAATTCTGATTAAATGAACTAGAAAATAAAGTCATTGAGTCAGATGCCTTCAACTCATATTCAGCATAAGTGCTGTACAATATTCTAATCCACATTTATGTTTAAAGTGAACATATTTTTAAAATGTTAGTAAATGTTTAAAATCAATAAGTAAAGAGTAATCAGGATGGATACCTTCTTATTACCCTCTAGACTTTACTTAAACTTAAGAGAAAGTTCTGTTAAAAAGTATTAATATTTGTATTGACACTTCAAATGAGTTGCAAATGAGTCCTTGCCAGCTTTCCTCCTGATTCTAGCATTTTGCCTAATTCTGATTTCACACGTCAGTAAATTCTGAACAATCCATGTCTTGGAGCCCATCATGCACTAATTTTCCTCTGACAACCTTGTAATGAGAATTTGAACACTTATTACATTTTTCTTGTTAAACTAGAAAAAAAAAGTATTCCAAGTGTTTACAGCTCTCAAACCTTGCCTTACTGAGGTGAAGTTTGATGTAGCTATTTCCTTTTTCTTTGAAATCTTATTTTTAATAACACTATCCACACTTGGTACTGCATGTTTCATCTGTGAACTCATTCACCTTTGTAAGGAGTAGCCATAATCCTATAAAAATCCTATTTTGCTCCAGTCAGTGAGGGGTTGAAAAGTAGAGTTTATTTTAATTATTATATTCTACCTATCAGTGCCTGGATATGCTAGAAGGGACCTGGAAGTGATTATTATACTCTTAAGTTTTGGGGAAATTTCTACTAAAAAGTAAAAAGGTGTTTGTCCCTTGAGGAGCCCTTAATCACACTTAGCAACTTCCATAGACTAATTATGATATTCTCTAACATATCTGCAAGGGGTTACAGAGATCTTTGACTTAGATAAATAAAAAGTGTGAAATTATGAGGTAAATGGAACTTGTGTAACTCTTTTAAAGTTCCAGAATTTATTTTATATTTTATTCTATTTTGTCAAACCACTGGAAATCATTAAATTATCCACTTCTCACACATAACTTTAAAACAAAACAAACACAAAACTCTCAGACACAAGGTACAAAATGTCATGTTTAAAAGGAGTAGTTTTCAAGCATTAAAGTATAGTCAGATATAGGAGCAGGAAGTTCCAGAACAAATAGTCACATATAATAGCTTTTGTTAAGTACTTGCTGGAAACCAAGTGTTTTACTAAACATTTGGCATATATCATCTAAATTAATCCTGACCTCATTGAGGAAAGTTAGGAATGGTTACATCAGTTTTACAGATATGGAAATGGAGATGAAGTTGCATAACTGGAAGTTAAGTGGTAAAACTTGTTAATGGCAAAACTCAAATTCAGTGCTAGGTTTCCTGAAACGCCTGTACACTTTTCAGAACATCATATAGCTTTGTCTGAGTAGGAATTCACCAGACAGACAAGGGAGAAAATACAATTAATTCAAAAACTGAAACATAAATTGCCAAAGCATAGAAGCTTGAGGGAAGCTGGAGAACAGGATATGAAGGAACAAGTTTGGGGTGAGGAGATCTGAAGGTTGAAAGATTGGCAAGAACCTAATCCGAGGGTACTTAGATATCATGCTAAGGAGTTTGGACATTATCTTGATGGCTAAGATAAAACCATGGAAAATATTTACCCTAAATATATAGGAAGTTTATACAAATTGAAAAGGAAAACACTAATACTTTGGAAGAAAAACAAATAAAGCATATGAATAGCCAATTTAAAAGAGAAGAAATTAAAACAATCATGAATATACCTAAAAACAATCTCATGTTCATTATTATTCAGGAAAATATTAGATACCAGTTACATTTACCAAATTAGAAAAAAAAATAAACCTTAGTGCTTAGTTGCTGGAGAGAATGACATTGAGATAGGCCCTTTTATCTTGTTAGTGAGAAATTACATTGTTAACACATTGCTGCAAATGCAGCAAGATGATGGAGTAGAAGGATGTGCTCTTGCGAGAGCATGGGAATCACAACTAACTGCGGAACAATCATCAACAGAAAGGCACTGGAACTCACCAAAAAAGATACCCCACATCCGAAGACAAAGGAGCAGACACAAAGAGATGGTAGGAGGGGCACAATCACAATAAAATTAAATCCCATAACTGCTGAGTGGGTGATGCACAAACTGGAGGACACTTGTACAACAAAAGTCCACCCACTGGAGTGAAGGTTCTGAGTCCCATGTCAGGCTTCCCAACCTGGGGATCTGGCAATGGGAGGAGGAATTCCTAGAGAATCAGACTTTGAAGGATAGCAGGATTTGATTGCAGGACTTCGACAGGACTGGGGGAAACAGAGACTCCACTCTTGGAGGGCACATACAAAATAATGTGTGCTTGGGGACCCAGAGGAAGGAGTCGGGACCCCAAAGGAGACTGAACCAGACCTACCTGCTAGTGTTGGAAGGTCTCCTGCAGAGGCAGAGTGTGGTTGCTGTGTCACACCATGAGGACAAGTACACTGGCAGCAGACGTTCTGAGAAGTACTCCTTGGCATGAGCCCTCCCAGAGTCTGCAATTAGCCCCACCAAAGAGCCCCAGTAGGCTCCAATGTTGGGTCACCTCAGGCCAAACAACCAACAGAGAGGGAACACAGCACTACTCATCAACAAAGTGGATTAAAGTTTTACTCAGTTCAGCCCACCAGAGCAACAGCCAGCTCTACACAACACCAGTCCCTCCCATCAGGAAACTTGCACATGCCTCTTAGTTAGCCTCATCCACCAGAGGGCAGACAGCAGAAGCTAGAACTACAATCCTGCAGCCTATGGAATAAAAAACACATTCACAGAAAGACAGACAACATGAAAAGGCAGAGGGCTATGTACCAGATGAAGGAACAAGATAAAACCCCAGAGAAACTACTAAATTAAGTGGAGATAGGCAACCTTCCAGAAAAAGATTTCAGAATAATGATAGTGAAGATGATCCGGGACCTTAGAAAAACAGTGGAGGCAAGAATCGAGAGGATCCAAGAAATGTTTAACAAAGACCTAGAAGAATTAAAAAACAAACAAAGAGAGATGAACAAAAAAATAACTGAAATGAAAAATACACTAGAAGGAATCAATAGCAAAATAACTGAGGCAGAAGAACGGATAAGTGACCTGGAAGACAGAATGGTGGAATTCACTGTTGTGGAACAGAATAAAGAAAAAAGAATGAAAAGAAATGAGGACAGCCTAAGAGACCTCTCGGACAACATTAAATGCAACAACATTCACATTATATGGGACCCAGAAGGAGAAGAGAGAGAGAAAGGACCAGAGAAAATATTTGAAGAAGTTATAGTTGAAAACTTTCCTAACATGAGAAAGGAAATAGCCACCCAAGTCCAGGAACCACAGAGAGAACCATACAGGATAAACACAAGGAGACACATAGTAATCAAATTGGAAAAAATTAGAGACAAAGAAAAATTATTGAAAGCATCAAGGGAAAAATGACAAATAACATACAAAGGAACTCCCATAAGGCTAGCTGCTGATTTCTCAGCGGACAATCCACAAGCCAGAAGTGAGTGGCATGACATATTTAAAGAGATGAAAGGGAAGAACCTACAACCAAGATTACTCTATCCAGCAAGGATCTTATTGAGATTTGATGGAGTAATCAAAACCTTTACAGAGAAGCAAAAGCTAAAAAAAATTCAGCTCCCAAACCAGCTCTACAACAAATGCTAAAAGAACTTATTTAAATGGGAAACACAAGAGAAGAAAAGGACCTACAAAAACAAACCCAAAATAATTAAGAAAATGGTAATAGGAACATACATATTGATAATTACCCTAAATGTGAATGGATTAAATGCTCCAACCAAAAGACACAGGCTTGCTGAATGGATACAAAAACAGGACCCATATATATGCTGTCTACAAGAGACCCACTTCAGACCTAGGGACACATACAGACTGAAAGTGAGGGGATGGAAAGAGATTTCATGCAAATGGAAATCGAAAGAAAGCTGGAGTAGCAATACTAATATCAGATAAGATAGAATTTATAATAAAGAATGTTACAAGATACAAGGAAGGACACTACATAATGATCAAGAGATGAATCCAAGAAGAATATATAACAATTATAAATATATATGAACCTAAGGTAGGAGCACTTCAATACATAAGGCAACTGCTAACAACTATAAAAGAGGAAATCGACAGTAACACAATAATAGTGGGAGACTTTAACACCTCACTTATACCAAGGACAGATCATCCAAACAGAAAATTAATAAGTGAAACAGAAGCTTTAAATGACACAATGGACCAGATAGATTTAATTGATATTTATAGGACATTCCATCCAAAAACAGCAGATTACACTTTCTTCTCAAGTGTGCACGAACATTCTGCAGAACAGATCACATCTTGGGTCACAAATCAAGCCTCAGTAAACTGAAATCATATCAAACATTTTTTCTGATCACAACACTATGAGATCAGAAATGAAAAACAGGGAAAAAAAGGTAAAAAACACAAACACATGGAAGCTAAACAATACGTTACTGAATAAACAAGAGATCACTGAAGAAATCAAAGAGGAAATCAAAAAATACGTAGAGAAGAATGACAATGAAAACACGACCATCCAAAACCTACGGGATTCAGCAAAGACAGTTCTAAGAGGGAAGTTTATAGTAATACAAGCTTACTTCAAGAAAGAAGAAACATCTCAAATAAACAATCTAAAGGAACACCTACTAGAGAAAAAAGAACAAACAAAACCCAAAATTAGCAGAAGGAAAGAAATCATAAAGATCAGAGCAGAAATAAATGAAATAGAAACAAAGAAAGCAATAGCAAAGATCAATAAAATTATTAGCTGTTTCTTTTGAGAAGATAAACAAAATTAATAAACCGTTAACCAGACTCACCAGGAAAAAGAGGGAGAAGACTCAAATCAATAAAATTAGAAATGAAAAAGGAGAAGTTACAACAGACACTGCAGAAATACACAGCATCCAAAAGACTACTACAAGCAACTCTATGCCAATAAAATGGACACCTGGAAGAAATGGATAAATCCTTAGAAAGGTATAACTTTCCAAGCCTGAACCAGGAAGAAATAGAAAATATGAACAGACCAATCACAAGTAATAAAATTGAAACTGTGATTAAAAATCTTCCAACAAACAAAAGTCTAGGACCAGATCGCTTCACAGGTGAATTCTATCAAACATTTAGAGAAGAGCTAACACCCATCCTTCTCAAACTCTTCCAAAAATTTGCAGAGGAAGGAACACTCACAAACTCATTCTATGAGGCCACCATCACCCTGATACCAAAACCAGACAAAGATACTACAAAAAAAGAAAATTACAGACCAATACAACTAATAAATATAGATGCAAAAATCCTCAACAAACTACTAGCAAATGGAATCCAACAACACATTAAAAGGATCATACACCATGATCAAGTGCGATTTATTCCAGGGATGCAAGGATTCTTCAATATATGCAAATCAATCAATGTGATAGGCCATATTAACAAATTGAAGAGGAAAAACCATATGATCATCTCAATAGATTCAGAAAAAGCTTTAGACAAAATTCAACACCGATTTATGATAAAAACTATCCAGAAAGTGGTCATAGAAGGAACCTACCTCAACATAACAAAGGCCATATACGAAAATCCCACAGCAAACATCATTCGCAATGGTGAAAAACTGAAAGAATTTCCTCTAATATCAGGAAAAAGGTAAGGATGTCCAGTCTCACCACTATTATTCAACATAGTTTTGGAAGTCCTAGCCATGATAATCAGAGAAGAAAAATAAATAAAAGGAATACAAACTGGAAAAGAAAAAGTAAAACTCCCACTGTTTGCAGATGTTATAATAGTATACATAGAGAATCCTAAAGATGTTACCAGGTAACTACTACAGCTAATCAATGAATTTCGTAAAGTTGCAGGATACAAAATTAATGCATTGAAATATCTTGCATTCCTATACACTAATGATGAAACATCTGAAAGATAAATTAAGGAGACACTCCCATTTACCATTGCAACAAAAAGAATAAAATACCTAAGAATAAACCTACCTAGAGAGAAAAAAAGAGCTGTATGCAGAAAACTATAAGACACTCATGAAATAAATTAAAGATGACACAAACAGATGGAGAGATATACCATGTTCTTGGACTGGAAGAATCAATATTGCAAAAATGACTATATTACCCAAAGCAATCTACAAATTCAATGCAATCCCTATCAAATTACCAAAGGCATGTTTTACAGAACATGAACAAAAAATCTTAAAACTTGTATGGAGACACAAAACACCCCAAGTAGCCAAAGCAGTCTTTAGGGAAAAAAAAAAAAATGGAGTTGGAGGAATTAGACTCCCTGACTTCAGACAATACTACAAAGCTACAGTGACCAAGACAATATAGTACTGGCACAAAAACAGAAATATAGATCAATGGAACAGGATAGAAAGCTCAGAGGTAAACCCATGCACCTATGGTCAACTAATCTATGACAAAGGAGGCAAGGATATACAGTGGAAAAAAGACAGTCTCTTCAATAAGTGGTGCTGGGAAAACTGGACAGCTACATGTAAAAGAATGAAATTAGAACACTCCCTAACACCATACACAAAAATAAACTCAAAATGGATTAGAGACCTAAATGTAAGACTGGACACTATAAAACTCTTAGAGGAAATCATAGAAATAGCATTCTTTGACATAAATCACAGCAAGATCTTTTTTGATCCACCTCTTAGAGTAATGGAAATAAAAACAAAAATAAACAAATGGTACCTAATGAAACTTCAAAGCTTTTGCACAGCAAAGGAAACTGCAAACAAGACAAAAAGACAACCCTTAAACTGGGAGAAAATATTGCAAATGAATCAATGGACAAAGGAATAATCTCCAAAATATATAAACAGCTCATGCAGCTCAATATTAAAAAACAAACAACCCAATCCAAAAATGGGCAGAAGACTTAAATAGCCATTTATCCAAAGAAGACAGACAGATGGCCAAGAAACACATGAAAAGCTGCTCTACATCACTAATTATTAGAGAAATGTAAATCAAAACTTCAATGAAGTATCACCTCACACCAGTTAGAATGGGCATCATCAGAAAATCTACAAACAACAAATGCTGGAGGGGGTGTGGAGAAAAGGGAACCCTCTTGCACTGTTGGTGGGAATGTAAATTGATACAGCCACTATGGAGAACAGTATGGAGGTTCCTTAAAAAATTAAAAATAGAACTACCATAAGACTCTGCAATCCCACTACTGGGTGTATACCTAGAGAAAACCATAATTCAAAAAGACACATACTCCCCAATGTTCATTGAAGCACTATTTACAATACCCAGGTCATGGAAGCAACCTAAATGACCATCAACTGACAAATCGATAAAGGAGATGTGGTACATATGTACAATGGAATATTACTCAGCCATATAAAGGAATAAAATTGGGTCATTTGTAGAGACGTGGATGAATCTAGAGACTGTCATACAGAGTGAAGTAAGTCAGAAAGAGAAAAACAAATATCGTCTATTAATGTGTATATGTGGAACCTAGAAAAATGGTACAAATGAACTGGTTTGCAGAGCCAAAATTGAGACCCAGATGTAGAGAACAAACATATGGACACCAAGGGGGGAAAATGGGGTGGCAGGTGTAGGATGAATTGGGAGACTGGGATTGACATATATACACTAATATGTATAAAATGGATAACTAATAAGAATCTGCTGTATAAAAAAATAAATAAAATTTAAAAATTCTATAAAAAAGAATAAATGCACATATGGGTATCAAGATAAATCTGGTATATTCAAAAACCAAAAAAAAAAAAAAAAAAAAACATTGCTTGAATTAGCAATATGTGTCTATATGTGTCCCAACAATTTTACTTATAGGACTTCATCCCTGAGAGCACAAACCAGGTTTTATTTCAATGTTTATTGAAGTATTATTCATTATAGGAAAAAGTGGAAAACTAGATGCCCAAGAATAGGGAGATGATTGAATAAAATTATGTGATTGTTCAGCCATTAAACTCACGTTTTTTGAAATACATTTAAAACAGAGACAGTTAACTGGAATTATAAAGCTCTAATTGGTTCTTGCACATATTTTGTTTAGTTTTCACATTGTTTTTAGAAAAAAAATAAATAGCATTTAAAAATCAGGAAATTTTTCATAAAATTTATTCCTCCCCCTTTCTCTTTTTATTATTTCTTTGAACAGTTAAAAGACCCAACATGGCCACAATTGGCAGATCTGAGTAGTGGCAGAGGCTTTTTTCTTTCAATAGGTCATGATCTCTCAGTTCACCAAAAACTTTTCGACTCCCTGTTGTTTCAAACACAGTTATGCCTGGTAGTTTTACATTTATTTAACTTTATTCACCTGGCCTCATAGGAATTTCTTCATAATATAAGTTTATATGAAAGAAACAGAATTTTAAAACTGTATTTGAAATGTGTATAATTTCAGATATATATGAGGGAAACAATAGCAAAATATTAACAGGAATAATCCTTAGATGAAGATACAGTTGACTTTAGACAGATTAAGTGGATGGATAGATAGATGATAGATAGATAGATAGATAGATAGATAGATAGATAGATAGATAACCAACCTTAGGTGCTTTCCTTTGAGAAGAATGGGTAGGTGATAGTATCTATCAGGATAGTTTGATCCCTCCATTATTACATCTTACCTCTACTAGTTTCATATCTGAATCTGGTAGTATTACTCTCTTTCTAATTAAGAGATCTATGGTATCGTTCTACAAACATATATTTTCCTCCAGCCTTTTTGTCATATGCAATTCTTCTTCACTATACTTGCATCCTATAATCTTCATTATATATATATATATATATATATATATATATATATATATATATATATATATATATTTTTTTTTTTTTTTTTTTGTGTGTGTGTGGTACACGTGCCTCTCACTGTTGTGGCCTCTCCCATTCCAGAGCACAGGCTCCGGACGCGCAGGCTCAGCGGCCATGGCTCATGGGCCCAGCCGCTCCACGGCATGTGGGATCTTCCCGGACCAGGGCACAAACACGTGTCCTCTGCGTCGGCAGGCAGACTCTCAACCACTGCGCCACCAGGGAAGCCCCATGATATATCTTATATAAACTAGAAGTAGAGGTGCTACTTAACATAGGCAATAATAAGAAGAGAAGGATGCATGCTACTGTACCCCAGTGATAAAAGCAGGGCAGTGAAGAGTTAGCCTTGATATAACACATTCTTTGTATCTTGCACTAATTTAGGTGGATATCAATCCCATCACAGCTAGAAAGGCAGGTTTTATAATACCTGTTTTTCATTAAGGAAACTAACACTCTGGGGTTAACTTATCCAAAGGGGTTACTTAATCCAAAAGGGTTTCATAAGCTTGCCCAGCGTTTTCATAAGCTTGCTGCTAAAGGGTTGAGATAGGATTCGAACTCAGGGGTTATTTGACTTCAAACTCCTGCTACTTCCATCACATCCCTGTCATTAAGAGGATTCCAAGCAGCAGAATACCTAGCTTTACCTGGTGTTTCTAGAAGAGATGCACGAGCTGAGACCGCGAGCAGAGAATATGTTGCATGTGTGTAGCCAGAGACATAGTGCTTCATTTACAAGCAAGAGGCAAATGCTGACCTCTCTGAGATAAACAGCAAATCAAAGAATCCTTTAGATGGTTGTCTTCTGGAACACCTTGTATAACTCATAGAAACAGACCTCAAAATGTCATCTTGGCATATGCATCTCCTCAAGTATGCCCGCAAAGTCAGAAGTGTTTACAGGTACAAACCTCTACCAGAAAGAAAAGAAATGTACCATAAAATGACCACAAACAGAACACTTTACCTACTGAATCGTCTGTTGTTCTGAGTCTGCATTCCATGAATATCCAGGAGTTTATTCTTTACCTGGCCTCCTTCCTTCTTCACCTTTTTTTTTTTAATTTCTTTTCTTTTATTTAAATTAGATACGTTATATTAGCTTCAGGTGCACAATATAATGGTTACATATTCATATACATTGCAAACTGATCACCACGATAAATCTGGTTAACATCCATCACCATATATAGTTACAGTTTTTTTTCTTATGATGAGGACTTTTAAGATCCACTCCCTTAGCAGCATTTAAATATGCACTACAATATTATTCACTATAGTCACCATGCTATACATTACTTTCTAAGACTTATTTATTTTATAACTGGAAGCTCGTACCTTTGGTCCCCTTCACCCATTTCACCCACTCCCCACTTCCTGCCTCTGGCAACCACAAATCTGTTCTCTGTATTTTTAAGCTTGTTTTTCTTTTGTCTTTGTTTAGATTCCAATTATAAGTGACATCATACTGTATTTGTCTTTCGCTGTGTGACTTATTTCACTTAGCATAATGTAATTCTAAGGGCCCATTCATGTTGTTACTAATGGCAAGATTTAATTATTTTTATGGCTGAATAGTATTCCATTGTGCTTGTGTGTATGTGTGTGTATATCACATCTTCTTTATCCATTCATCCATTTAGGACACTTAGGTTATTTCCATATCTTGGCTATTATAAATAATGCTGCAACAAATGAGAGCGCATATATCTTTATTGATTAGTGTTTTCATTTTCTTCAGATTAATACCCAGAAGTGGAACTGCTAGATCATATGGTAGTTCTAATTTTAATTTTTTTGAGGAAACTCCATACTGTTTTCCATAGTGGCTACACCAGTTTACATTCCCACCAACAGTGTACGAGGGCTCCTTTTTCTCCACAGTCTCACTAATATTTGTTGTTTCTTGTCTTTTTGATAGTAGCCATTATAACAATTGTGGGGTGATAGCTCATCATGATTTTAATTTGTATTTCCCTGAAAAGAAGGAAGGAATATAGCATTCTTTCATGTTCCTGTAGGCCATCTGTATGTCTTCTTTGGAAAAATGTCTATTTTGCCCTTTGCTCATTTTTTTTTTTTATTGGATTGCTTGGTTTTTTGCTATGAGTTGTATGAGTTTTTAAATACACTTTAGATATTAACCCCTTATCAGATATACAATCTGCAAATATATTATCCTATTCAGTAGGCTGCCTTTTCACCTTGTTAATGATTTCCTTTACTGTACAGAAGCTTTTTAGTTTCAGGTAGTCCCACTTGTTTATTTTTGCTTTGTTGCCTTCACTTTTCAAGATTTCTTCTTCTTTTTCCTCCTCCCAATTGTACTCATCCACCAGGTCCCATTCCTTTAGACATCTCAGCCCCTTAGCTGGTTCCAATTCAAGACAAAAATCCCCACAGCCAGGTCTTTATGTTTCCAAGCAGTGCCCAAGGATCCACACAATAACCAATTCTTGTTCTTAAAGGCAAATCTGTGAGACATTCAGATTCTTCAAAGGGAAACATCTCTATGTCAAACAATCCTTTCCCTCACAATATTGCCCACCTTTTATAGATTTTGATGTTAAGTGTGCTAACAAATTGTATTATTTAATGAAACACTAGTTACATAAAATTTAGCCCTCAAGTCACAAGGCTTACATCAATGAATATGATTTCAGCTCATATAAAGTTAAAACCAGTGTTGTGAATCAGAAGGCAGCTCTTCCACAAATGGTAATTCACAGGCTCAGGCCCCTTGCAAGTTGTGCCACAGCCCTCCTTACATCCAGCTACAAAAAAGAAAGTGGCATGGGAAGTTTGAATAAGCCACACCTGGAATGGGAGTTTTCACATCTACTCACTGGCACTGGCCACACCTAACAGCCAGGAAATCAGACAATAAGGGCCACCAAGTGGCACGACATTGTATAAAATATATTCTTAGTCAGAATATACCATCTAACTGGGTGTCCAGGAAAAAAAGGAGAGACGTTTGCTAAAGAGCTAGCTTGACTTTGCAACACAAAATTTTGTTCCTTTCCAAAGCCTTATCAAGACTCTCTTTCCTCAGGTTTGGGGCAGTTTAAAAGGGTGGGGGAGGGAGTGTCTGGAGGGGAATAGAGAGGAGAGTGGGAAAAAAAAGATGGGAACACTCATCAATATTGAAACAATGGCATATACACTAGAATCCCTTTATAAAGTAAATTTGCAGTTTAAATTGTACATTATATTGGTAAAACCATCATATAACATGGTAAAGATGGAGTCCATCACTGCCTTGAAAATGTAAAAATGAAATGTATTTCTTTGGATGATGAAAATCTATCCAGAATCGACAACAGGCATTTGTATATTTGCCTGTGAAATCACCTTAAATTGTCTGTTTCTTGGGACAAGATGAGGATATGATAATGGCTTCCATCACTCTAACAGAGAACATCATAAGGTGATACGGTATTTATATATAATGGTGTCCCCACTTGGACAACAGGAAATCAACTGTAGTCAGAGGCACCTGAAATATTCTGCATCACATCTTACTTTCATGGGAGTTCTCTGAGCACCATTGGAAATCAGTCAACTCTGAAAGCAATTTAATATTTTGGCAGTTGAAAGACATACTAACTACCGTCATATCTATTTATGCCTAAGGCTAAAAGTTCAAAAAATAAACAAATTCACCCAGATTTAGTAGATGTGGAAAGTGGATTTAGTCGATTTGGTTTTACTATTTTCAGCACATAGCTTAAACATTAATAAAGTAGACTAATAATAAGCTTAGACTAATAAAAGTATCCCCAAGACCACTTTTCCCTCACTCCTTGCTGATACACTTGTCAGTAAATTATGTTTTATTTCCTTCATGCCAGGTATCCTATAGATTTTGAGGAAAATAAAGGTCCCTAGTGTAAAATACAAGAGTTTCTGACAGTAGATAAATTCTTATTTATTAAAAATAATTTCTTTCTTAGCATGAGGTCAATAGACTTAATGAAAAAAATTTATGTTATAAACAATATTAAAATACGCTAATTATGCAATTCCAGCAAACCCCATAGTGCGATGGATTATAGAATAAAAAGGTTTATTTCCAGATGCTGCAACTATAGTTTTACCCTTTTTTACCTAAACATTTTGGTGATTCTTAAAATCAGGCCAAAGTACAATAGAACTAAATGTCTGAGAACCACATTGACAACCGTTTGAGAACTGAACTGTAGGCTAATTAAAACAAACAAGCAAGAAAGTCACTTTATTTTATAGGTAGGTTGAAATGGGACTCTATAGTAATCGGATAGCTGATAATTGCACTTCTTTTCCTCTCCATTACCATGTATTCATCATTTAACAAATTCTTAAGGAAAACTTATGTATAAAACAATAAAGTTTATAAAAGTGAAGTCTTCATTTTCAAAGACTTAAGTATCTATCCATCTATCTACATATATATATATATATACATATATATTTCAACATGTAAGCTAAGTACATATATATGTATACATATATGTGTGCATGTGCTTTTAATGTCAAATTATTCCAAAATGGTAATATTATTAACACATACTTTATAGGAAGCAAAATTTGTTTTGAGTGAAACCTGGAAAGCTGAGTAAGATTACCTAAACAGAGAATAGTGGGGAGACCTCTCCTTGTTAAGAAAAAGCCTAAGTAAAGTTATTAAAAGACATTCTGAGCAGATTGGCTTGACTGTGGTGGAAGATTTGTGTAGGAATAAAGGAGTGAAAAGATTAGAAAAATAGGTTGAGGTCACACTAGGGGGAATGCTGTCGGTCAGACTGAGGACTGCATTTCATCTTACAGAGAACAGGGAGATTCTATAGGATTTTCAGCAATGTCTAACAAATATTATTGAGCTTGAATAAAATTCAATGGGATTAGTGTTATATAGCAAAAAGAATACATAAAATGCAATAGACAACTGTTTTATGAAGACATTGCCAAACAGCTACATGTGGGATAGACAGAGTGGAGAGAGATTGGAGGTAGAAAGCTGATGCAATAATTCAGATGTTTGGTGGGCAATGTAGTTGGCAGGAAGAATCAGAAGTAAAGGTCAAATGAGAGAGACACGTATTTATATCACAAAGCTCCAATGAATTAATAAATCCATATATTAGTTCAACTCTTTACATATGCAATGTTTCTTAGTTGTATCAAGACCTGTAAAAAAACAAACAGCCCGAGTACGAAAGTTAAATTTAGAGACAGTTATTCTGAGTCCCTATCATATGGTCTCATATGTGCTCTTCTTGACTCCACTATTACATATTTTCATAACACTTTATATTTTTCTTTTGTAGCACTTATTACCATTTTGATTAATTAATGTTTACATTACCTTGAATGAAAAGTGGTTGACCCCACAACTAGTCTACAAACTCCATAAAAGTACAGACAGCGTACATAATCTCACCATTGTATCTAACACTTTAAAGTTTAATAATTTTTGATTGGTGATCTATTGTGATTTAGAGGACCAGAGTCACTTGGCAGCATATCAGCTCTACGTTTCTTGCACAAATTTATCATAGGCAGAACTGGCTCTAGGGAAAAAATGCAAAATCATTGTGAAGAAAGACTTCTTCCCCTTTTGTAATGATATTCCAACACCCTTGACCAAATTCGTATCCCCAGCTTCCAGCACTTTCATGCCACTAAGGCCTTCTCTCCTCACTAAAGAAAAGCCTATAGAATTAAATCACACATAATACTAGGATTGTTTGCCTTTTAAAGATCCCCAAATAAGACAATAGATGACTAGATGATGGTAGCAGGGACATGCCTCAGGCATCCACTCCTGAGACCCATCCAAGCGGCTATTGTTCCACTTATGCAGCAGAACCATATTCCTGGCTATTTTCTCTCCTATCGTTTTTTCTTCCTGATAATAAAACAAAAATTACTAACTAACCTTACTTCAGTAATTCTTTGTAAATAAGAAAGTGTAAAAGATGGTCTGTATTTCAACTTATATTTCAAATAGATTTTACTCCTTGAATGAGCATTCAGAATGAAAGGCATAAAGTAGCAAGAGCACAGTTTACCGATGCAGCGTATAAGAAAAAATATGGTAAGGTCTGCTTTCTTCACCTTTATGTTAGGATCTAAGGAATTCATCTTATGTTTGTTTTCATCTTTGGAGTCAGTTCATTCATTTCCATGTTCTAGCTGTCTATATAGAAAGATAGAGCATAAGCTGAACAGAATTTTCTCTGTAAATCCCAGACATCTAAGAAATACTGCTGAAATTTTATCATTTAAGTAAATTATATTAAGGTGATCAGTTTACAAAGGGTCATTACTTGAACGTAAACATCCCTGAAGATAAATGTAGCATTATAAGTGCAGCTATAAGGAGTTCTACACAAATTGATATTTTTCAATAATATAGGATGCCTATTTTTCATGATACAGGCTTAAACTATTTTCTGAATGTTTAAAAAGGCAATGTATCCTGGTTCATCATGAGAACGTGAGTTTAGATATGGGTTTTCCCACTAGATATTATAGAGTACATTACATACAGAAAAACACAGAAAAATCTATTTATAAACCATATAATGTACAACAAAGTACTCTTAATCTAATTTGTGATCCATGCCAGAGACTATAATTTTATACAGTAGGGTAAAAATGACTTATATTTGTTCATAAAGAGTATGTTGAAGGGCTCTGTATTTAAGTAAGTGTCCAATGACAAATCTGATTGCCCTGCTTGCATCTTCAGAATCAGAGATAGATAGAAGGCACAGGGTCAGGGGAACCATTTACAACGGTGATAGTGAAATGTGAGATTGATGTCGCTTCAATCTGGAATGTTTTATTTGAAGATGCTTAGTCTCTGGAAGCATCAACAATGACATTTTATTATCTTTCAGCATGTGTGCAAATGTTCCTGAAGGTGCAGCAGCCCCCTGAGTATTGAATTAAAGAGGGGATTTCAAGCCATATCCTTGACTGTAATATAGCTGTTCCCAAAGTATCAATGTGAAAAATGTAAAGTCAAAGTAAGTTTGTAACCCTAAATTTCTGCATAACAGAACGTGGTTACATAGATGTACCAAGGGTGAGAGAAAGAAAAATACATTATATTTATATGTAAGACCTGTCAATAGCAACACTGGTTATAAATGGCACCTGAGGTTAATTATTTGGAGGGTGCAAAGGGGAAAGTTTAGACCAGTCTTTTTCCACTTAAATGTTTTTTGTTGGACCAAGTGGTTACTGTTTAAAAACTGGTACCATTTTCAGTTAAATTATTCAATTAATAATTCACTTTAGAAAGTGGTAAAATTACAAGGACAGAGAGACTGAATAAAACATACTGATGAGGCAATATCTCAAAAAGACAGAAAGGATGAAAGACATATGTCAGCCAACCAAGTTATCTTTGTGATCCAGAGGCATGGCAAAGAGATACATTTGTCCCTGAAGCAACCTTCAGAATGAAAAGATATGTTCATAAAGAGAGTTCAATATCCCCAACCTCCTTCTAGTATTCATTATCTCCCTAAAAGAAGAGACAATAATAGTTTTTCTGTTTACCTCTTGCAATGTCATTTTATCTTTTTCTTTCTTTCATTGCCTTTTATTTGTGAATTAAGTAGTTTCCTACCTTATCTCTTTCTCTTATTTTTATACAAAGTTGTAGAGAGAAATATTGCCTAAAATGCTGCATTCCACCCTTGTGATAGTCATTCTGGATGTTCATAAATATGCAGACTCTGTCCTCAGCCCATGTTGGGACTGTACCTCCCTGCTGACTTGGAATTAGGTTCGGCCATGTGACTTGCTTTGACCAATGAAATGCGGGTGGAAGCTGATGTGTCACTTCTGGAGAGGAGCTTTAATAGACTTAATAGCTTTTTTTTTTTTTAGTTTCTGCTTTATAACAAACTGAATCAGTCATACATATACATCTGTTCCCATATCCCTTCCTTCTTGCGTCTCCCTCCCTCCCACCCTCCCTATCCCACCCCTCCAGGCGGTCACAAAACACCGAGCTGATCTCCCTGTGCTATGTGGCTGCTTCCCACTATCTATCTACCTTACGTTTGGTAGTGTATATATGTCCATGTCTCTCTCTCGCTTTGTCACAGCTTACCCTTCCTCCTCCCCATATCCTCAAGTCCATTCTCAAGTAGGTCTGTAATAGACTTAATAGCTTTAAAGACTGTTTTGCCATGTTCTCATCCCCTCTGCTACCAAAATAGACAGGAGCCAATCCAACAGCCAAGGTCATGAGGTTAAAACAATAAAAAATAGAGCCACCAGCTGACCTTCATTGCACATGCTCAGGAGTGATGGGGGAAAGGCCTGGTATGCTTTATATATACTGAGATTTAGAGTTTGTTACTGCAACCTGGTGCATATCATTGGTGGTAAACACACTGATGTAATGAAGAGTAGAAGAATATATGCATGAACAGTAGAGAAATTCTATTTTAAGACATGAATTTATGACACATATTATTAGACACCACAAATGGAACAAGCATCTCTGAATTGTCTTAGTTCCTTCTAAATTATTCCAGTGTTAGAATTGAATTTTTTTGATACCTGTTCAGAGAAGTGTTAGGCTACTTGTTCCAATTAACTTCTTTGTATGGCATTCTGGAACTCTGGCAATCACATTTTCATTACTCATAACTAAGGTAATATAAACATGAGAGGATAGAATATAGACAGAGTGCATCTTTCTTTACTTGAAATCATTTGACTCATTTTGAGATTCATCAAATGGCACAATTAAGTCTAAAGATAAAGCACAAGTGAAAGTTTCAAACCTATGTTTATGATATAATTTCAAGCTGAACGCAAAAGAATATAATTAAGGAAGAAAAGAGTTCCTTTATGACACAGATAATTCACTAACACCTTCCCTTAACGATACTCTGACTGCAAAATTAAGAGCACCACAATGCTCAAATGATATATCTACCTCAAAAAGACAGCAAAATCAAAACAGCCGTGTAACAGAACTTTTTGATCACCTCCATGTTAGTCATTAGAGAAAAACATGGATGACTAAATTCTTCATTTAACCTGATTTGAATCATTTATTACTGAAGTCAAATCTCGTCCTCTCTCCAGTGCTATCCAATCAATCTTTGTGATCAGAGCAAATGTTCTATATTTGCTCTGCTCAATACAGTAGCACTTGGAATGTGGCTAAGTGCCACTGAGAACCTGAATTTGTAGTTTTATTTAAATTGAAATAGCCTGTGTAGCTAATGGCTACCATATCAACAGTGTAGCCTGTACCTCCATGTAACCTGAAAGTAAGGTTGAGTCTTGAAGGTCACAAATAAATTTTGGGAGGGACCAATACCAAACTCTTAACATTCAGAACCTCAGCACCTTCCATAAAGATTACTAAAGGGGATGAGGCAGCACAATGAAAGGAGGCTTTGCTACTAGAGAAGTGTTATATTTCAAATAGCAATAATAATTATCTCTTGCCTCCTGAAATTGTTTTGGGTCTAGAATTTAAACTGTGAACATAAATTTCCCCCACTTCTTTTTAATCCAAACAGGCCATGTCCCTGTCAGAAAACAAATTCCAATAGTCATATTACAATTTTTTGCAAACCTAACATCACTATAAATGTTTCAAATTACTTTTACTTCAAATAAAAATTATATCACTTCCCCAGGTTTTGCTTCTATGCAAGTTCAAAGGTTTCCATTTATGTACAGTTGGGGGGTTTAATTTTTTTTTTTTTAATTTTTAGCATTTGTGTAGTATTGTGTCATCACCAAATGAACATCATATATTTCTGAAACTTACCATTTCCATACCTCCCAAATTTTCAAGTAGAGCCAGCTGAGGTACATCTACCCATCTACCCTCCAGTTGATCTTGGATCTATATCTATATCTATCTATATATACATATATATATATATATACACACACACACACACACACACACACACACACATATATATATAGTTGATTTACAATATTGTGTTAGTTTCAGGTGTACAGCAATATAATTCAGTTATATACATATTTTTCTGATTATTTTCCATTATAGGTATTATAGGATACTGAATATAATTTCCCATGTTATACGGTAAATCCTTGTTGCTTATTTATTTTATGTATGGTAGTTTATGTCTGTTAAGCCTATACTCCTAATTTATCCCTCTCCACCCTTCCCTTTCGCCTTTGGTAACCATAAATTTGTTTGCTATTCCTGATCTGTTTGGGATAGCCATCAAGGTGAGTATCTACCCTATTCTTCCATTAAAATGTTGAAGGATAGGTAAAAGTGTTTGATCTTTGGGTATACATCCAAGGGTTTATGTTTTAGAATTTAAAGCAAATTTCTAGTTTGTGATGCATGTTATCACATCAAAATTAGACATCATTATACTTGTGAGGCAATACGAAAATTTTATTGAAAACACAACATTCAGATAAAACTTCTTTTCTTGATTAATTATTGTTGTGGGTAAGCACAAGGAAAGATTTTGGCAATTCGTAATCATTAATTCATGACCAGCAGGCTGTAATTGATCTGGCACTGATACACATTTGCCAATATCAGTCCAATCTTACTTATGTGTATTTGGATCCTATTCCGAAGTGTCAGTTTTATGAGATAGCCAAAGCAGGTTGTGGCAGGGAGAGTTTTAAAATATTTTTTCTTAATCTCCACCTGAAATAACTTGATGCTTTAAACATCCTATCACGTGTTAAATTTTTATTTTATCTCTTTTTTATAGAATTGATTTGATAGAATGTCACATTAACTAGAAACTGTCAGTGGCTCCCTCAATGCCCATTGTTTAAACTACTTAATATAATTTGTAAAAAGTTCTTTAAACCTGGGGCCAACCTTACTTTTCAACCCCCTCTTACAGCAAGTTCCATCCTTTTGCCCAGAATTTACTTGTCAGTCCTGAAAATGTTTCTGCTCCAACAGTTAAAAGGAATACATCTATTTCCCCAAATATAAAATTTCCTCTCATCTTTCAAGACTAAGTTTATAAGTCATTCACTCATTCATTCAACAATTAGATAATAAATATTTGCTATGAGCCAGACACTATGCTTAGTGCTATATAAATTAATTCACTTAATCCTCACAATTGCTCTATAAAACATATTAATGATTTTGTGATTTCACAAAGACAGATGAGAACTCCTCATCCTTTGGTTCCACCTTCCAAATAGCCAACCCAATCCATCCACCATTCTGACCGGCTGGGCAAGCTCTCAAGATATCGTGTCTCCATTATTGGACAGCACTCACATCATCAGCTTCCATTACCAGTCAGTTCCTCTAGGATCTCTCTTCTCCAGTGGTCAAGTCTCAAAGTAGAAACAAGTGAACCTCATAGACTGAAATAGATTTATAGTAAGAAAGAAAGCTCTGATTAACATGGCACAAATCTGTTTTCATCCTGAAAATCCCAGTTGAAGTTTAGGTCAGTTTATTAGCAAAATGGCTTTGGTTACTACTGTGCCTTTTCTATGCAGGAATTACAAGCTGGTCTTTTCATTCCAATCAACTATTAGGGCTACTTAAAGAATAAGATATTATTTGTATTTTGCTCACATCACAGTTAGTGGCCGAAAACATTTATTAAGTGACTACTATATGTACAAGGGCATCAGCAATTTATATATGTATGTATATATATATATATATACACACACACATATAAAACTTGATTAACAAGAAAGAAATCAGAAGTCTTGAAAGAGTACTGTTTTGAGAGGAAATTGAGAAGTATGTTTTGAGACATGTTATTTCTGGACCGATACAGCAGATCTAATGAATGGTGATGCCCAGCAAATATAAACGTAAAAGAAAGATGGGAGCCAGAGACATAGCATGCTCTATCTAGTTTTTGTTTTTTTGTTTTTTTCTCAAAAATACCAGGAAACTATAAAAAATTTACTGTTATAACCAGTAATGTTTTGGTAAAAGATTAATGCTTTTAAAATATAACATAATTTTTAAATCATATAGTTTTAGTAGAACTTGAGAAAGTGTTCTTTCTTTATACGTGATTTAAAACTATTATTTAAATGGAAAACTGGACATTGTATTAAGATAATATTATAAAGTATTTTTTTGTTTTTGAAACTCAGAAGCCAAGAAATCTATCCATAGATAAATCATTCAATGGTGTTTTCATGGAGAAAAACCTGGTTCTACATTCACATTTTACCTCAAGTCATTCATATGAAAAATTCAGGCCAATGGCTACCAGAGAGATGAGAGAATGTGTTGGAAGGATCTGTTGGAACTGATTACCACTATTGAAAGAGAATGATCTCTCCTTATCTTCCATTCTTCTAGTGCCCTAAGATAGCCCCTCAGACAGTATAACAATAAACCCTCCTGGCATCAGACACAAACTTGGGCTCCAGGCATGGACAGTTTTTTGTTTTTTTTTTTATGGATAATTCTTATATCCAAAAGTCACATATGGGATCCATCAGAACCAGCAAGCAGAGGAAACAATGTAAGAGCATTGGTCCCCCTAACCCCCTAATTGTTGGGTTAGTAGAAGTCATCCATAATTCATTCAACAAACAGCAGTTTTATGTAAAAGAGAAAGCACATTCTACATTTTACCTTGCTGGGAGAGAAACTAAGGTTATTAATGAACCATTTAAATAAAAAGAAGTCACCCCTGTATTTATGATATAATTGCAACTTTCAAATAAAACTTTCTTATCAAATAAAAAATTAAGTTTGATGGTTATAACTTGGATTTGGAAGAGTGCAAACATACATAATATATTCAGATATCACTAGCTACTAGCTTGTATACCAGAGTGAATTAGAAAAAAAAAAAAAAGAATTTGTTATGAACTTGGTTACCTGAGAGGAGGAAAAATAGAGTAAACCCATTTTTTTTTCCAGGGAATGAATAAAAACAGCTTCTGAGAGCCAAGTAGAAAGTATAGTTGCCTATTACAAGTTTACTTTTTTCTATATAATAGTAAAATTATATCTATATTTTATAATTCTTATTCTATTATTCTTGACAAATCTCATCTTTGGAAGGCAAGTCTTATTTTATATGTGGATTTTGTACATTTCTTCTTGCAAGTTTGAATGGCTGATAGAAAAAATATATATAAGATTTAAGGTAACTTTAAAGAGAAAGTGTTGGCATACAGCAGAGAGAATGAAATACTGAATAACAGCTTTCAAGAATCTCTTTTGGGATAATAAAATAAATTGATTTGGCTGCCTTGAAAGCACATCACAGGTGGCAGGTGAAGAAATTCTCAGCTTCCTTGAATTTTTTCCAGTAAATGTGTCCATCAAAGACACATGGTCAGCACCACTTGCTTGTCTCAGCTTGTATTCAGGAAAAAATAAAAAGTAAGAGGATTCTGTGATAAGCACACGCTTGTTTTCTCCTGGCCGAGGAACTGCTGTCTTCTGAAGAGATTTTAGGCAAGAACATAGTGTGCCTGTTAGAATCACTACACACTATTGCCTTAAGCATTTTGGGAGTGAACTTCCAGGACCTGGGTTCTAGTAGGTCTTGATCTGGCATAAGCACCTACTTGCTTTGTGACCTTGAGTAAGTCACTTCCCCGAACTTCCATTACTTGTCCTACAAAATGAACGAGATAAATGACGCTCTTCCCAACTGACATGTGTTTTGATAATACTGTCTTATTTATATCATAGAATTCTGCTATGAGAAGAAAAATGCCAACCCACAAAACCTATGAAGTGTCCTGACCTGGTACTATCTACTATAAAAGTGTTCCTGAGAGTATAACATGAAATGGAATGTCTAAGCTGTCTGACCCCTAGCATGTGTTCCACGAACATTAATCTCTTTGCCCCAGGGTCAGTCCCAGTATCTCACTCCAGTAAAATCTTCTCTACCATCTGAAAATCTCTTTGTGCCAGGTATAACAGCTACCACTATGATTACTAGGATTGAAATAAAAGGATTTATGAGTGCCAGAGTCTAAAATGATTATTGGAAAAATCAGTTCACTAACTTTTGCAGGATATTTTTTTAAAAGAAAGGAATTCTATTTTAACACACTGTTATGTTGCATTTATACTTAACACAACATCTATTAGTTATTCAGTAAGTGAATATTATTCACTTGGATAAATGAACGAGTGAATCATTTGAATAGAGTGCCTCTCCACTCTAGCATTAATATATAATATATCTCAGGCTGTGTGTTTCATTAGACTACATATGAGAACAAGACTCTCTGTGATATTGATTTGGACTGTGTAACAGAATCCTATTGTGGAGTCAATATGAACTGGGGAATTAATCTAACTTGTTGAAACTCAGAGGCTTTTGTTCCCATCCACGTAATGGGCATAATAATACCTAAGTTACAGAGGTTTGTCAAAATTGAAGATATCTCACATGGCAAAGCTATGATATGAACTAATGTGGTAATTATCTTTAACATTTGTATTACTTTGAGAATATCGTGTGGCTTTCAAAAAACTACTTCAATTTATTTATGTAACTATATGTCTGATTGTAGGCTTTTGAGGGATTGCAGGAGATTCCCTCACTACGGTTAGACTGAACTGTTACTCACTGTAGCAGAGTCAAAGTTGCTGACCTCCACTCTGATTCTGAATTTCTTGTGATCAACAGAAAACAAAGATGAGAAGGGCCATAAAAGCTGGTGTAAAGACATTACTGCTTATTAGACTCTAGTATCTTTTAACCATGCCTATCTGTTATTATTTTGTGATAGACAGAAGGAAATGCTATTGATATGAAATACAAATGACTATATGAGTCAATAATAATTTGCTGGGTACAAACTATTCAATAATAGGGAATTGATTTGAAACCAGGAAGCATTTTCAATTTCTCTATTGTTTTCAGCTATGCTAAATTAATGAGGATTTGTAATTGTTTTGAATTTTAACTAATACATCTTTTTCATTTGGAAGCTTATTTTATTTCAGTGTCATATTTTATGGTTTGTAAAATTACCTAACCACATAAAGGTTGACAGAATTGACAGTAATCAAAGGCTTTGGAATACAGTAATCCATTTTAATAGGTAGAATGGGTTGTGCCTTTCCAAGAATATCTATCTTGTTTTTAAATGTTTCTTATGTATAGTCGTTAAGAACTTCTATTTTAAAATTATAAAATGGACATGGAAATAGCTTTTAATAACTAAAAAGCGTTATTCATATATGACTATTTTTATTTTTCAAATTACATCATTTACCTAGAAAAAAATTTGAAAAGCTGTGGCTAGCATTTTAAATCTCTATTTCACAGAAATTTTCTACACTAACCATATCAGAGTGTGAGCTTTTAGTCTCTTTAAAAAAAAAAAATGATTCAAAAAAAAATTTCTAGACTTTCTCTGAATTTCACTCACCAAGTAACACATATGCCCACAGAATGATCTATAGTGAAAAAAAAAAAAGTGGCACAAGAACACTCTCTAAAGAGATTAAACTGTTATTTGGTTCGGTTTGGAACTAGCCAATAGCAAGAACACAGTATTGCTCTATTCTCAGGGGCAAACAGGTTAAGTTAGAAACACATATTACTACAAAAGAGAAAAAAGTTTGATTTCTCCATGGTTATTCATTTACATTTCTCCTTGGGGGTCCCTAAGAAGCAAATGATATGCAAACAGCTGCAAGATTGTTGTTATGCTCTTGTTGCTATTTGTTGATTGCTATTTACATGTAAATTACTACTTGGAAAAGTACAACTTCTTCTCTTCACCAGTAACCAGACAACAGAACAGTTCTTACTAATCTGTCCAAGATTGATTTCTCAAGAATACTTCCTAAGGGAATCATTCTTTAGAGTACTTTTCACTTCTGCATTTTCTAAGAAAAGAAACTTTGGAATGAATGAAATAAAAGGGAACAACCTCATCCTGATTCTGAGGCAGTGTCTATATAATACACAATTTTAGAAGAATATGTGGAAGAATACGTAAGAGTAAATTTCTTGCTGTGAAGACTGATTTTTTCAGAAAGGAAAGGAAAAGAAAACCATGAAGCTAGAGAAGACGCTTAAAGACAGATGAGAATATATCAAAGATAAGTTGATTTATCTCCAAATTTTATCTCTGGGCCAGGCTAGACGAAATTCCTCTACACCTTTAATGTGTTCATGTCTGAAGATTGTCCCGAAAGTAAACTGCCATGAATTAAGCAAATTTTTAAAAGCTCTGCATGTTATGTCAATTAACACTTTGATGCTTTTTTTGACAAAATGAGAGTTCTTTAATTTGAAGATATGAATATTGATATATTCACAAGTGTAACATACTCTATATTCAGTTATGTAAGTTTTTCACCTAATATAACATCAAGGCTCATTTTCCATATTAATTTGTATAACCACTGCAAAATGCTAATGTCTTTATAATATCTCCTTTTATGCCTGTACTGTTACTTACTTAACCAGTCCTCTATTTAAAATGTACATTGTTTTCATTTTTCACTACTTAGGCCTTTTGTGTGTGTGTGTGTGTGTGTGTGTGTGTGTGTGTGTGTGTGTGGTACGTGGGTCTCTCACTGTTGTGGCCTCTCCCGTTGCGGAGCACAGGCTCTGGATGCGCAGTCTCAGTGGCCATGGCTCACAGGCCCAGCCACTCCGCAGCATGTAGGATCTTCCCGGACCGGGCACAAACCCGTGTCCCCTGCATTGGCAGGCGGACTCTCAACCACTGCACCACCAGGGAAGCCCCTATTTAGGCCATCTTGAGATGAAAATACTTAAGCATTTACCTTTGCCTTACTTGTCCAGTTACTCTCTTAGAATTGGAACTTCTGCATTAAACAATATGTATGTGATTGAGGGTTTTTATACATATTGACAAGTTGCTCTACAAGGAAGTTGATCAAATTTATACCACCATGATGAGTTTAAGTGAGTATCAGTTAGTCCAATTGGTTCCATTGAAACCTATCAAAGTATCAGTAGTCTAGCTAAAGAATGACTTTTTCTTCCTCCAATTCCATGTTTCAGAAAATTTTAATCAACACAAAGGAGTTCAAGCTGGATTAGTACAGTCAAGAAAAGAGAGAAATGGAAGATACATGATTCCACAGAAAAATCATAACCCATTTAATTCAGGGATAAGTCTGGCTTTTCAATACTGGTATATCAATGATTATAAGTCATAGATCTAGGGGGAGAGAAAATCAAAATTTAAGAACACTCAAAATAATGTGAAATAAGAGAAATAAAGTGAAATAAAGAGCATTATTCAAAAATATAAACTTGATTCCAAGGTAATAGTTTAAGGACCCAAATATTATATAAATAGCTTTATAGAGGTATATTCCTACATTATTTTTATTCTTACATGCACTTTTTTTTGCATTTTAACATTTGTAAAATGGAATATCTCCTCCTACCCATCCCAACCTCCACCCCCTGTGAGAAAATATATTTGCTTAAAAACTGATCACTATTGCTTCAATAAGCTCTTTTCCCAACACACCCAGGCCCAGTGTTAGTTGAAGAATAAGTTAGGCAGAGATACAGTCACAACTTGGGGTTTTTTGCTTTACCTTCTCTTCTTCACCCATTTGTCTGTCTTCCTAGATCTGTGTTGAAGGATTGTTGCATATTTCACTAAGCGAATCTGATAGTCCAAAGATGGGAGATACCCCACTGTGCAGTACATACAATGTGGAATCTATGGATTTTTATGTCGATACCATCAAGAGACACTTCTTAAAAAGTACATATTTTTCTTTCAGTCACTGTTTAAAGCTAATGTGCTCTTATTTGTTACTTTACTTAATCCACAATCCAGTGAATACACTCCAGGATAGCCAAGGATTCGGTTCACTGTGGCCTTCCTGAATAAATTTTATGAGGCCTATTCCTGAATTTAGCTTCTAGCATAGTTGGAGACTAAAAGTAGAATCTCCAGGTCTTGCCCTGGGTTGTTTTCTCCTGAGAAATGTATTCACCTTTGTCTCATATTTCAGAAGATTGACAGAACTAAGTATCCAACTTTAAAGTTTGTGAAATAGTATTAAGTAAATCAGTTCATCACAATTTCTACCCTTTAAACATGAAATGCTTTTGCCACGAGATTTTTCTATTACTATTAGATGAAAATCAGCACTTCTCTTTACATTTCTATATATCAAGCCTTAATATTTCATACAGAGAGAGGAATCAAATTCATAAATAATACATCTCAACCTCTTAGGTGGAATAATATGAATATAGTGACTTGTCATGCTAATCACAAATGTAATGTAATGCACTTTCATGTCAGATGCTCTTTGATGCTATTTAACTGATTAAAGTGCCAATAATCCTTTTAAATATTGAAATTAATCAGCATCACTAATTTAAAAAATTTTCCCTAAATTTTTAATTTTACAATTATTCAGCCAAATTCCTAAGGCACATGGTAATCGTTTCTGTGCTCTAACCTAGAATAGATAATTGAAAGAAATTTTGCAACTGGAGATGCTTTGAGGGACAGAAAAGATATTAGGCACAGAAAGGTGTCCATCTCTAAGAGTATTAATATTCAAAGTTAATAACAATGAGTGATTGAAATGTAATTAAAATGGTTCATTGGACTGCAAACTGATTAGAAAAGTGTCTATAAATAAAAGTAAGTTAATCAATATTTATTAGTACCCACTAGGGTAAAAGTAGTTTTAAAATTATTTGCTATAAGAAAAATATTAAAGTCTGGAAATGACTATGTCATCGTCAGCTTAATTTGAATCAACAGTGAAGAGCTATTAAGTAATAAAGGAGAATTTCTCCAGGACATATTAAAGTGTGTTTATAAACTGCTATCATCTGAATGTTTGTGTCCCCCCCAAAAATGTGTATGTTGAAAACGTAATGCTCAAGGTGATGTTATTAGGAGGTGGGGGCTTTTGAGAGATTATTACATCATGAAGGTAGAGTCCTCCTGAATGGAATTAGTGCCCTTATAAAAGAGGCCTCAGAGAGCTCTTGAGCCCTCTTTCTGTTAAGTGAGGACACAGTGAGAATTCTGTAACCCAGGGACTTCACCCTGCCATGCTGGCACTCTCACCTTGGACTCTCAACCTCAAGAACTGTATGAAATATATTCCTGGTTTTTATAAGCCACCCAAGTATTTTGTTATAGCAGCCCAAATGGACTAAGATATAATTCAAAATCCATTGCCCTTTTTATAATAAAGCCAATATTTATTGAATATTTATCATGCACCAGGTACTATGCTAAGTACTTTATGTGCAGTATCTTGTTTAATTCCCTCAGGAACCTTCTGAGATCAATTTTATTATTGTCCTCATATTGAAGATAGAAAAACCGATACTCAGAATTGTAAAACAGCTTAAGGTCACACATGAAGCAAGTGATAGATGTAGGATTATGAGTCAAAATTTTCTGACTCTAAAGCCCATACTCTTGAAAATTGTACCTTGGAACATTTGGTAAATGTAGAATTCACATCCTCTTTCCTGTCGTATTCAAAATATACATTTTTTTTCTATAGATAAAAGTCATTTTACATAAATTAAATAAAAGGACAAAGGCTTGTAAATATGTGTCAAAATAATTATTATAGACCCTGGCAGAGAAGTCATAGAACAGAGAAAGTTAAATAGCATGAAATGAAAACGTTAAAAAGAAATAAAGATGAGAGGGAAGAGGAAGCCACTGGGGAAATCTTTAGAGATATCTGATAAGATCCAAGTCAGAGAGACTCCTGGCTCTGAACCCTGGGAAGAAAAGCAGCTAATTTGGGTACATCACTCATCTGTACAGTATATTATATTGTGATTTAGACTGAATGCAACAATAGTACTTGTAATATTAACCAAAGAGGAACGGTAGTCCTCATTTTTCAAGGGTCCTGAAAAAATAGTAATAAATCTGAGAATGTGATTAAACAGGGTGAGATCATGGAAAGAAACCCATGACCATAGGACACAGACTAGAGATGCATCAGGGTTAGGAAATGACACTGTGTACCAATAAGTTACTCACTTGGGTTCATAACCCAAGGTTCTTCATGTGCTAATAAAGTAACTCTTACACTGTAAACCTGTGGTTCTCAAACTTTAGCATGCAGAGAAGTCACTTGGACAACTTGTTAAAATACAAGACTCTGGGCCCCATTCTCAGCATTTCTGAGTCTGTAGGTCTGAACTGGGGCCCACGAATTTGCATGTCTAACAGGTTCCTAGATGATTACAAATGCTGCTGGTCTGGGAAACCACTGCTCTAAACAGCTGGTTAAGTGTTGCTATTGCTGAGGATGGAAGACAAGAAATGCTAGAGAATACAGTGGGAAATGTTGCTCCCCACTCCCTCGTTTATGCAGACATCCCTTCCAGATGTTAGAAATGGTAATAACAGTCCTTCCTTGAAAGCAGTCATAATTTCCTGCTTGATAATCCTGTGGTTATCATCATAGTTTGCTATGTTATTTTCCTTGGAACATAAAGTAACCTAACTTACATGAAGGGTTAGTCATGTAATTGAATAGCCAGACAGATTTGTGTTAATTGTGGCAGAAGTTTCACTCCCTGGAAGTTACTGAGATCAAGATAAATAACAATTTTTCTAAAATATATTACCTGAAATTCTACCTGAATCATGGAAGGAGAAAGCTGGATGAATCTTAATGGTCCTTAAATAGACTTTATTAGGGTAGAAATAATGGACACTCTCAGACTTAGGCACTCTTCTCTTATATTCTCTCTGCAAGTGATCTCTGTTCCATCAATTATCATCTATGCAGCAGCCACTCAAAATAGGTATCTCCAATCTAAACATCCACTCTGAGTTCCAGACCCAATTGTCTGTCTCTACTTGGCTGGTTATCTCACTTTAACAAACCTAAACCTGAACTCATAATCTCAACTTCATTCCTAAACTGACTCTTCTTCTGTTCTTACTATATTCATAAAGAAAGCACCATATTTTCATATGCTTAAAGCAGAAACTTAAAAGACTTCCTTTATACTTCCATTCTTATTTTCCACCACATCTAATCAATCAGTAACTCCAGTTTATTCTCCTTCCTATAGCTCTTTCATGATTGTAGTAAGCAGAAAATAGATCCCCAAAGATAAACAGGTTCTAATCCCTTGAATCCGTAGGTACATTACCTTGCATGGCAAAGAGTTGCACATAGAAATAGGATTATTAGTCAGTGGATCTTAAATTAGGGAACATATCCTTGGATTATCCCTGAGGGCCCAATACAATCACAAGTGTCCGTAAAAATAGAAAACATATTAACAGTAAGCAAGACATGGGAGCAACCTAAGTGTCCATCAACAGAGGAATGAATAAAGAAGACGTGGCATATATATACACAGTGGAATATTACTCAACCATAAAAAGAATGAAATATTGTCATTTTCAGCAACAATTGATGGACCTAGAGAATATTATACTTAGGTCAGACAAAGACAAATATTATATATCACTTATATGTGAAATCTAAAAAAAAATACAAATGAATCTATATACAAAACAGAAACAGACTCACAGACATAGAAAAGAAATTTATGGTACAAAGGGGAAAGGGAGACGAAGAAGGATAAATTTGGAGTATGGGGTTAACAGATATACACCACAATATATAAAATAGATAACACATTTAGAAAAGAGTTAACACCTATCCTTCTCAAATTCTTCCAAAATATAGCAGAGGGAAGAACACTCCCAAACTCCTTCTACGAGGCCACCATCACCCTGATACCAAAACAAGACAAAGATGTCACAAAGAAAGAAAACTACAGGCTGATATCACTGATGAACATGGATGCAAAAATCCTCGACAAAATACTAGCAAACAGAAACCAACAGCACGTTAAAAGGATCATACACCATGATCAAGTGGGGTTTACCCCAGGAATGCAAGGATTTTTCAATATATGCAAATCAATCAATGTGATACACCATATTAACAAATAGAAGAAGAAAAACCATATGATCATCTTAATCAATGCAGAGAAAGCTTTTGACAAAATTCAACACCCATTTATGATAAAATCTCTCCAGAAAGTAGGCATAGAGGGAACATTCCTCAACATAATAAAGGCCATATATGACAAACCCACAGCCAACATTGTCCTCAATGGTGAAAAACAGAAACCATTTCCACTAAGGTCAGGAACAAGAAAAGGTTGCCCACTCTCTCCACTATTATTCAACATTGTTTTGGAAGTTTTAGCCACAGCAATCAGAGAAGAAAAAGAAATAAAAGTAATCCAAATCAGAAAAGAAGAAGTAAAGCTGTCACTGTTTGCAGATGTCATGATACTATACATAGAGAATCCTAAAGATGCTATCAGAAAACTACTAGAGCTAATCAATGAATTTGGTAAAGTAGAAGGATACAAAATTAATGCACAGAAATCTCTAGCATTCCCATATACTAATGATGAAAAATCTGAAAATGAAATTAAGAAAACACTCCCATTTACCATTACAACAAAAAGAATAAAATATCTAGGAATAAACCTACCTAAAGAGACAAAAGACCTGTATGCAGAAAATTATAAGACACTGATGAAAGAAATTAAATATGATACAAATAGATGGAGAGATATACCACGTTCTTGGATTGCAAGAATCAACATTGTGAAAATGACTCTATTAACCAAAACAATCTACAGATGCAATGCAATCCCTATCAAACTACCACTGGAATTTTTCACAGAACTAGAACAAAAAATTTCACCATTTGCATGGAAATGCAAAAGACCCCGAATAGCCAAAGCAATCTTGAGAAAGAAAAACAGAGCTGGAGGAATCAGGCTCCCTGACTTCAGACTATACTACAAAGCTACAGTAAACAAGACACTATGGTCCTGGCACAAAAACAGAAATATAGATCAACGGAACAGGATAGAAAGCTCATAGACAAACCCACACACATATGGTCACCTTATCTTTGATAAAGGAGGCAAGAATATACAGTGGAGAAAAGACAGCCTCTTCAATAAGTGGTGCTGGGAAAACTGGACAGCTACATGTAAAAGTATGAAATTAGAACACTACCTAACACTATACACAAAAATAAACTCAAAATGGATTAAAGCCCATTTTAATCAAAATGTAAGGTCATACACTATCAAACTGTTACAGGAAAACATAGGCAGAACTGTCTATGACATAAATCACAGCAAGATCCTTTTTGGCCCATCTCCTAGAGAAATGGAAATAAAAAGAAAAATAAAGAAATTGGATGTAATGAAACTTAAAAGCTTTTGCACAGCAAAGGAAACCATAAACAAGACCAAAAGACAAGCCTCAAGATGAGAGAAAATATTTGCAAATGAAACAACTGACAAAGGATTAATCTCCAAAATTTACAAGCAGGTCATACAGCTCAATATCAAAGAAACAAATAACCCAATCCAAAAATGGGCAGAAGACCTAAATAGACATTTCTCCAAAGAAGATATACAGATTGCCAACAAACACATGAAAGAATACTCAACATCATTAATCATTAGATAAATGCAAATCAAAACTACAAGGAGGTATCACTTCACACCAGTCAGAATGACCATCATCAAAAATTCTACAAACAATAAATGCTGGAGAAGGTGCGGAGAAAAGGGAACCCTCTTGCACTGTTGGTGGGAATATAAATTGCTAGAGCCACTATGGAGAACAGTATTGAGGTTCCTTAAAAAACTAAAAATAGAACTACTATAAGACCCAGCAATCCCACTACTAGGAATACACCCTGAGTAAAACATAATTCAAAAAGAGTCATGTACAAAAATATATATTGCAGCTCTATTTACAATAGCCAGGACATGGAAGCAACCTAAGTGTCCTATCAGCAGATGAATGGATAAAGAAGATGTGCAACATATATACAACGGAATATTACTCAGCCATAAAAAGAAACAAAATTAATTTTGTTTGTAGTGAGGTGGATGGACTTAGAGAATGTCATACAGAGTCAAGTAAGTCAGAAAGAGAAAAACAAATATAGTATGCTAACACATATATATGGAATCTAAGAAAAAAAAAAAGGTCATGAAGAACCTAGGAGCAAGATGGGAATAAAGGTACAGACCTACTAGAGAATGGAGTTGAAGATATGGATGGGGGAAGGGTAAGCTGTGACAAAGTGAGAGAGTGGCACGGAGATGTATACACTACCAAACGTAAAATAGATAGCTAGTGGGAAGCAGCCACATAGCACAGGTAGATCAGCTCGGTGTTTTGTGACCACTTAGAGGGGTGGGATAGGGAGGGTGGGAGGGCGGGAGATGCAAGAGGGAAGAGATATGGGAACATATGTATATGTATAACTGATTCACTTTGTTATAAAGCAGAAACTAACACACCATTGTAAAGCAATTATACTCCAATAAAGATGTTAAAAATAAATTAATTAATAACTAAATAAAATAAAATAGATAACAAAGATTTACTGTGAATCAGGGAATGATATTCAATATCTTGTAGTAACCTATAATGGAAAATAATCTGAAAAAATATAGATGTAACTGAATCACTTTGTTGTACAAATGAAGCTAACACAATATTGTAAATCAACTGCACTCCAAAAAGAAAAAAAAAAAAAATGTAGAAGAGAGAGGCATAATAGGAGAGTTAGGGGATGATGTGACAATAGAAGAATGGCAGAGAGAGAAATAACTTTGCTCACTTTAAAAATAGAGGAAGGGGGCTTCCCTGGTGACACAGTGGTTGAGAGTCCGCCTGCCGATGCAGAGGACACGGGTTCATGCCCTGGTCTGGGAAGATCCCACATGCCGCAGAGCGGCTAGGCCCGTGAGCCATGGCCACTGAGCCTGCACGTCCAGAGCCTGTGCTCCGCAATGGGAGAGGCCACAACAGTGAGAGGCCCACGTACCGAAAAAAAAAAAAAGAAATGGAGGGAGCCTAGAGACTCTAGAATCTTGAAAGGGCAAGGGAACTGTAATGGCATCATGTTCCTTCCTGCCTAGGATGCTTAATAAGCTGTCCTCTCTTTCTAGACTACTCCTCTTCCCACCTAGATAACTCCTATTTGGCTACCAGTTCTCATATAAAATATTACTTGCCCAGGGAAAAAATTCTCTAAATTTGCATCAGACTAGGTTGGAGCCCCCCTCCCCATGGGCACTCTAGTACTATTCTCTAGTTATCCATTATAGCACTTGCTACAATTTGAATTAATATTTATGTAGCAATTTGTTCAAGACCTATGTCTTCCCAAATAGACTACAAGCACTAGGAAATCTGAGGCCAGTGAATATATCTTTCTTGTTTGTTATTATATCTTAGTAACTTGCAGAGTACCTGGGATAAAGTAGGTTCTCAGAAAATATCTGTGAATGAGCAAAAAACTAAATAAATGTATCTATGTAGGATTTGGGGGTGGATGGGTGGAATTGTAAAATATGCTGATGGAGAGTCATGCTATTATAACGTGGCTGTACCCCTGTTGGTTAGTCTCTTTTCTATTCACAGCTGGAAATTTGCTAGAAACTTACAAGATGTATTTTCAATGTGGATTTGTCTTAATCATGACCAATGGACCAGTAAAAGTCCCAATCCATGAGAGTCATTTTCCATTCTACAACTATTTTTCTATGATTCCATTTTTATACTTATGCACAGGCACTCACTAGATCAAAATTCCCTTGAAGACAGAAAAGCGGTTGCAATCACAAATAAAACTGCAGTTGCTTAGAAGTGTTACCAAAGCCCATTTTCATCAGGCTTTCCAAAGAGTGACATAAATATATAGCTTCCCAAGCATGAATATTTTCTGAATTTCTTGGGAGTTACAGAAGTTCTTTGGCCCCTATATAGGCATTTAAATTTACCAGTGGAAAAATCCCAAACAGTTAAAGACCATGAAGTTGCAAATCATGGTATGTTATAAGATTGCTGAAGAAAATCGCACAGTTCAGATCCTCATCCTTTTCTCATAATCACATACCACGCCTACAATTAGGATGTATCAAAAACAGAATCCTATATTCCACCTCTGAAATTTATATATTTATTTATATATGTGTATTATATATATATATATATATATATGTGTGTGTGTGTGTGTGTGTGTGTGTGTGTGTGTGTGTGTGTGCGCGTGTGTGTGTGTGTGATTGGTATTTTCCAAAACAAAAATCCTGAAAGTAACTCATGAATTGAAAATATAATTTTCACAGATGTTGTCCCATTGGTTCAGAACAAGGCCAAGGATAAAGAATTTCTTCTTGGGCTTCCCTGATGGCGCAGTGGTTAAGGGTCCGCCTGCTGATGCAGGGGACATGGGTTCATGCCCTTGTCCGGGAATAACCCACATGCCACGGAGCAGCTGGTCCCGTGAGCCATGGCCACTGAGCCTGCACATCCAGAGCCTGTGCTCCACAACGGGAGAGGCCACAACAGTGAGAGGCCCATGTACCGCAAAAAAAAAAAAAAAAAAAAAAAAAAAAAAAAGAATTTCTTCTTGGTCAGGGGTGCGGGGAGGGGGGAAGAGGAAGTACCACACATACAATACATAACACACATCCAAACCCACACTTTCTTATTGACATTTGCATTTTCCTTAAAGGAAACAATGAACAATAAAGCTTATGTGCAATATATATACACTCATGATGGAATACTTCTCAGCCAAATCTTGCCATTTGTAACAACACCGATGGGCTTTGAGGGCATTACTCGAAGTGAAATAAATCAGATGCAGAATGACAAATACTGTATGATTTTACTCATATGTGGAATATATATAAAAAAAGAAAGGAACAAACAAAACAAGACAAAACAAATAGATACAGAGAACAGATTAGTGGTTTCCAGAGGGGAGGAAGGGTAGAGGGAGTGAATGGGTAAAGGAGTCAACTGTATTATGATGGATTGAAGTTAAACTTTTGCTGGTGAGCATGATTTAGTGTATACAGAAGTGCAAATATAATGTTGTACCCGTGAAAATTATATAATGTTTAAAACTGTTACCTCAATTAAAAAATAAAAGTAAAGCTTAAAATACAAACACCTTTGAGTCATAGTCATTCAAAAGATTGTATTGTATGTTTCATCCATTTTATTCCTTTATTCATTCACGTATCTATTCAATACATTTTTTGAATGACAACCGTATGCTAGACACTATGTTAGGTATTAGAGATACAGCAGCAAACACATCAGAGTTCCTGCCCTCATGTATCTTTAAATAAAACTATAGCAGAGCAGAATTTAATATGTGAATAGTGCTGAACCTAAGGACAAGAACATTTCAGGCAAAGGGAACAGTATGCGTAAAAGCAGTGAGATGGGAAAGAGTTTGGCATGGGGAGCCAGGGTCAAAGTATCTAGTGGCAAAAGAAGAAACAACCAAGGTCTTATCATGCAGGGCTTTACAGGGCAGGTGTGGCTGAGTGAACTAAGGTTCTTTCAGAACTGTGCCGGACGACACACAGAGAGTGCTTTGAGAGTCAAGATCAATGCTTAGTCAGCTTTCTAATAACTCTGTAATCATGAGTTATTTACCTTCCTCCTGGACCTGTTTCCTAATCTTTAAAAACAGTACCCATTACTATGGTCTTAATGTTTGTTTCCCCCCAAAATTCACATTTTGAAAATCTAATGCCCAAGGTGATGGTATTAGGAAGTGGACCATTTGATAGTGATTAAGTCATGATGATGGAGGTGTTATGAATGGGATTAGTACCCTTGTAAAAGGCTAGCTCACCCCTTCTGCCATGTGAGGATACAAGAAGTCAGAGGTCTGCAATCTGGAAGATGGCCTTCACTAGAATCTGACCCTGACCATGCTGGCATCCTGATGTTGGAATTCTAACCCTCAGAACTGTGAGCAATAAATCTCTGCTGTTTATAAGCCCCTCAGTCTATAGTATTTTGTTTTAGCAGCCCAACTGGACCAAGGCACCCACTTAATAAAATTATTGTGAGAATTAAATAAAAAGTGATAATTGATGTAGCACACCTCTATGGAGCCTGTCTGGCACATATTAAAAGCACAATATGCAGTAGGTGCTGGTAGTGATAGGGGAGTGCTAATAGTGGGGCAGTAGAGTGGTAAATGTACTACAAGTTGAAGAAATAGAATCAGCTGCTCTTGCCTATTTAATGTTTTCTCTGAATTTTGGAGTTTTTAAAATATAGTTTTTGATATTCATAGTTTATTTTTACATAGAGATTTCATGGTTTGATCCATTATGCACATTCTTATAATAAAATTGCAAGTGAAGACATTTTTAGCAATTTGCATGAATCATATATCCTTTGAGAAAACCATGGAACATTATGCTTAAATTTTGAGTAACTAAGCAATAAAATCCCCAAATGTTTCATATTTAGTTTTTACAACTGAAACCAAGTGATGTTCCGTTGTTAATGCACCGAAGAGTCTAATACTGAAGAAAAAGGACCATTTTTCAAAAAAAGCATTTTTCTTGAAAACAACCTACTTGACTTGATAAAGCTAATATTTATGAATACCCCAATTTTTACTTTAAATATGGAGCAAAACTAGTGTTTTTGATTTATCCTCCCTTTGCAAATACAGAAGCAACCCATATATTTTTATTTTTACTATTAATTTTCTATAGGGTTATTATAGACTTTATGTACTATAAATTAATCACCTTTATAAAATAATAGAAGTGTATTTTGTTATTAATTTTAATTGTATTATAAAATGGACAACATAAATGAAAGATGTTTGGAAACTCTTCAGTAATTTCTCAATTATGGCCACATAGATTAAAAGACATTATATACACTGAGGTTTATGTGCAGTTATTGGCAATAATCTTAATGATAAATAGCAACCTACATATGAAGTTAATGGCCAGTTCAACCCCTGTCACCCTTCACACAGACTGTCTGCTTTTAGATATTCCCTACACAAAATGTACTGTCTCCAACAGATATGGAAGGAATTGCCAACATCAGAGGATTAACTGTTTCATTTAGGAGGTCCAGCTGGCTAATGGGATTCACTTTGGTTTGTTGTCCAATTCAGCCTAACATATTTAATTTTTCTTCCCTTGAAAATATTGTTTTTCATAGAGATTCTGCACACATAATGCCAATGAAAATGGTACAGTAAAAAGTTGAAAAATCCACACTCCCTGTTTATCTCTAACAATGCAGACAGCTACAAAGAAAATATCATCATACTTTTGCATAGAGAATATATTTATAAGAGCTTATGGGACCCAGGATGGATAATTTGACCATGATACAGTTCACCAAGAATCATTTAAAATTATAAATGTGGTCACAAATCCCCTCCTTCCTTCATTTCTTCAGTACATATTTATTCAGCTACTCTTTGTTCTCAGCAGCAATGAGCTTGATCCCTTTACATTGTAATCTGGGAGGGCGGAAATAATTTGGCCCTCTGTTAGTGATATTAGTTCCATTAGGAAGTTACCAAGGGCATGTAATCAGCTATCTGCTGGTAACTGAAGTTAAAAATTGAACAATACAATTTTGTATCTAATTTCAAAGGTGGCTCTCCCTCAAATTCAATTTATAATTTCATTTGATTTTGATTATTTTTTAATGACACCAAAGATGGATTCATAGATAAGAGTACCACCAAAGCAAAAGTTGGTCCAGAGGGTGAAATGTCAGAAAATAACAAAGGATTGCCAGGATAGAAATCAGAAAGCTAAATAGAAAAGTGAGATAAAAACAGCTAGAGACACAAATGATAGATATTTTTAACTCCCTAAATGTATCAACAAAAAAATATAAAGGAAATATGTCTTTTCAGAGATGATAGAAAAGAAGAGCTCATAGCTGCTTCCAATAATTCAGTTACATACAAAACTGAATTTATTGAGCATGACTTTTCCTTTTAAACTCAGTTTTTACTAAAATAAATGAAATATGAACTTGGAAGGGCAAGCTATCAACCCTCCATAATCTGTTTAGAGAATCCCTTTTTCTTCTATGTTCCCCTTAAAGGGTGGTATTCCCTCATAAAAATTCAGCCTCTGTATCTTATTGGCTATTTGTCCTTTAGCAAATTAACTTTTCCAAGCCTCAGTTTTACAAATTATGAAGTGGGTGGTGGAGATTTCATGACGTAATGAATATAAAGTGTCTATGCCAGTCCCTGGCATATGGCTACATGTCTAATAAATGATACATTGTAATTTTATTTTATTAAACAGTACCTGTTTATCAGTCAATTGGCTTCACTGGAATAGAAATTCCTGTAAGTCAAGGGCCATCTGTTATTCATCTTCGTCTCCTTAACCTGTACTAGTACATTGAAGCTACTCATAAAATGTTTGTGCAACAAAACTACACAAACGTTTATTTCTGATCATCCATCAGCGTGAAATGCCCTTACCAACACCTGCGATTTGCCTAACTTTGACTTAATTTTCAAGATCCAGTTTAAATGACTTTTCCCCAGAAAAGCTTTCCCATGGCCTCATGTCCACCTACCCAACACAAGCAAAGTGAGTTGCCTCACCCACTCTATTTCAATAGTATTTTATTTTCTACACTATTCCAAATATGAGGATATTGCAATTATTTGTTTATGTTGCCCCTCCAACCTACTCATCTCTTTGTAGTTAGTACTTAATACAGTGTCTGACACAGAGAGAATTTTCAATACATACTGGTTTAATTAACTGTTCATTGATTAACTGATTCATTTTTTACTTTTATTGTAAAAATTAATTACTATATTTTCTCTAGGGTTACTAAAGACATAAACAGACAAGTTCAAGTTGTAATGAGGAATATGTATGTTTCCATGTTGAATATAAATTCTTATGTTATGTTGGATAGAAGAGAGAAAAAATTATTTAAATCTCCCAGATAAAACATGTGCTTCTTACCATAATGTTGTGAGGACTAAGCTTGATCATTTTTCTAATTCCCTTCCATTGCTAATCTTCTCTATTAAACAAGCAACATATTTATTAAGCACCTACTACTTACTCAGCACAGGCAAATATGGCTCGTTATCTTAAAAAAAAAGAGTAAACTTGCCCATGAATATTACCCTTACTACTGCTTTTTAACATTGGTTACAGTTTCACTGGGCTCTTTTCTTACTAATGTGGTTAATATCACACTTGCAATTGCTGGTGTTATTTCATAATTTTTTCTTCTCTCATTTAAGTTCATAAACTCAAATAATACCAGCAATCTCTTGTTTACCGTTGGTTCCAATCATAACTTACAGGCTGGTTCTAAATAATGGTCCCTCATCCACTTTGTTAGATATATCTCTGCTGCTCCCTGAGTTAGCTCTAGCCTTATCTCTGCTTTTAATTTATTGAATACTGGTATGTGGCATTATTTGTCACCTTTATCTGGAATTTCAGTATATGTTCAAGGCATATAAAAATGATGCTCTTCACCTATAGATTATTCAGTATTGTCTTAACTTTAGAATAGTCTTTTGCTGAATTAGGAAAATAGATGTGGCCAAATCATCCATAGCTCAATAAAGATCAGATTAAACCCAGGATTGTCAAAGTAAAGATACAAAATAACAACCATCATTATAATACTGGCCTTAGGAATTTGAGATACCTTACCTTTGAATATGGTATTCAAGATCTGCCATTTCAATTCTTCTATTCAATATAAATGGAAATAAAATTTCTTCATATATCACTCCTTATGACAGTGGTATTTCCCCATCTTTTTAAAAGATCATATATTCATCTGTATTTGTACTTAGAGCCTGCCAAAAGTGTGATTTATGCCAGTTCTTTTGCTTTTCTCTGAATTTACTTTGAAAAGTAAAGTGAACTTTGTTCTACTTCTATCGAGGTTTATATAATTCTGGAGAAAACTAATTTACATGTGCAGTCTTCTTTTATTCTTTTCTGTTATTTTTATGATTATTGTTAATCAATCTAATGATAAATTATATAAAAAATAACATATAAGTTAATACTTTTTACTGCCTGGACAGTCACAGGTATGTTTTCAGCTCTTTTAGAACTTCTTCTAAAGAAAGATAAGAGGATGATCACTTGTTCAAACAAACAAAATATGTATCTTTTAAACCAGGAGATATTTATGTTGACTGACACCTTTCAGTTATAAAAGGCATGAAATTAACATGTTCCTGGTTTGCTAAACTTAAAAAATATTGAGCAATACACATAAACAAACAATTGGGAGAACAAGAGAATTTTTTTTTCATCTTTCCATCCTTATTTAGGTTGTATACCAAGAAGGGCCTATGGTGATGTGACTCCGTGTCTAAACCTGCAAGAAAAAGAGAAGAAATTCAAAATGAATACACATATTTTGATCAAGTTAACATTTTTACTAATATTATATTTCCTTACACATATAAATATATATAATATATAATTAAAATATATATTCCAGTAAAAATAACATAAAATATATATGACACATAAAACATTTTGAGTGGAGAAACTTTATGTTTTACTAAAGATTTCCCTATTTTCCATTTTGCTTTTATATACAGGCATACCTCGTTTTATTGCTCTTTGCTATATTTATGCTTTGCAGAGATTGTATTTTTTACAAATTGAAGTTTTGTGGCAACCTTGCATTGAGCAAGTCTATCAGTGTTATTTTTTCAACAGCATTTTCTCACTTTCTCACTTCTGACTCTGTGTCATATTTTAGGTATTCTCTCAATATATCAAACATTTTCATTATTATTATATTTGTTATGGTGCTCTGAGGTCAGTGATCTTTGCTGTTACTATTGTAATTGTTTTGGAGCACCATGAACCTCATCCAAATAAGACTGCAAACTTAATTGATAAATGTTATGTGTGTTCTGGCTGCTCCACCGACCTGCCATTCCCCTGTCTCTCTCCCTTTCCTTGAGCCTCTCTATGCCCTGAGACACAACAATAATGAAATGTCTTCTAAGTGTTCCAGTGAAAGGAGGAATTGCATGTTTCTCTCTATAAATCAAAAGCTAGAAATGATTAAGCTTAATGAGGAAGGCACATCAAAAGACAAGATAGTCTGAAATCTAGGCATATTGTGCCAAACAGTTGACCAAGTTGTAAATGCAAAGGGAAAGTTCATCAAGGAAATTGAAAGTGAACACATGAATAATAAGAAAGTGAAACAGCCTTATTACTGATATGGCAAACAGAAGATCAAACCAACCAGAACATTTCCTTAAGCCAAAGTCTAATCCAGAGCATGGCCTTAACTGTCTTTCGTTCTATGAAAGCTGAGACACGTGAAGAAGCTGCAGAAGAAAAGTTTGAAGCCAGCAGAGATTAGTTCATGAGGTTTGAGGAAGGAAGCCATGTCCATAACATAAATGTGAAAGGTGAAGCAGTAAGTACTGATACAGAAGCTGCAGCAAGTTTTCCTGGACATCTAGCTAAGATAATTAATAAAAATGGCTCCACTAGATGAATGATTTTCAGTGTAGATGAAACAGCTTTCTATTGAAAGAAAATGCCATCTAGGGCCTTCATAGCTAGAGAGGAAAAGTCAATGCTTGGCTACAAAGCTTCAAAGGACAGGCTGACTCTCTTGTTAGGGTCTATTAAAACTAGTGATTCAGTTGAAACCAGTGCTCATTTACCATTCTGAATATCCTGGGACCCTTAAGAATTAGGATAAATCTACTCTTCCTGTGCTCTATAAGTGGAATAACAAAGACTGGATAACAGCATATCTGTTTACAACATAGTTTACTGAATAGTGTAAAGCCCACTGTTGAGAACAGCTGCTCAGAAAAGATTCCTTTCATAATATCACTGTTCATTGACAAGGCACTTGGTTACCCAAGAGCTCTGATGAAAATATATAATGAAATTCTTGTTATTTTCATGCCTGCTAATGCAACATTTATTCTGCAGCACATGGACCAAAGGATAATTTCAACTTCAAGCCTTATTCTTTAAAAAATGCATTTCATAAAGCTATGCCATAGAAGGATCTGAGCAAGTAATGTAAATTGAAAACCTTCTGGAAAGATTTACCATTCTAGATTCCATTAAGAACATTTGTGATTAGTAGGATGAGCTCAAAATATCAGCATTAGCAGGAGTTTGGAAGCAGTGGATTTCAGCCCTCATGGATGACTTTGAGGGGTTCAAGACTTTAGTGACATAAGTAACTACAAAGGTCTTAGAAATGAAAAGAGAGCTAATTTAGAAGTGGAGCACAAAGATTTGTCTGAATTGCTACAATTTCATGATAAAAATTTAATGGATGAGGAACTGATTCTTATGGCTAAGCAAAGAAATTGTTTTCTTTTCTTTCTTTCTTTTTTTTTTTTTTTTGCGGTACATGGGCCTCTCACTGTCGCGGCCTCTCCCGTTGCAGAGCACAGGCTCCAGACGCGCAGGCTCAGCGGCCATGGCTAATGGGCCCAGCAGCTCCACGGCATGTGGGATCTTCCCGGACTGGGGCACGAACCCGTGTCCCCTGCATCGGCAGGCAGACTCTCAAGCACTGCACCACCAGAGAAGCCCAGAAATTGTTTTCTTGAGATGGAATGTACTCCAGATTAAGATGCTGTGAAGATTGTTGAAACGATAGCAAAGGATTTAGAATATCACATAAACTTAGTTAAGAAAGCAACAACTGGGCTTGAGAGGTTTGACTCCAATTTTGAAAGATCTTCTACTGTGGGTAATCAAACAACACTGCATGCTACCAAGAAATCATTCATGAAAGAAAAAGTAAATTAATGTGGCAAACTTCATTGTTGCCTTATTTTAAGAAATTGCAAAAGAAAAATGTTATTATGGAATTATATAAAATCACATATGTGAAATTTTTGAGAATTGTAAAGCACTATAGAACTTAAAGAATTTTTCATTCAATAAAAAAATATTTAAAGAAAATAAATTGCCACAGCCAACCTTCAGCAACCACCACCATGATCAGTCAGCAGCCGTCAACTTCAAGGCAAGATACTTCATCAGCCAAAAGGTACTCCATCTGCTAAAGACTCAGATGATGTTTAACATTTTTTAGCAATAAAGTATTGTTAAATTAAGGTATGCACATTGTTTTTTTTATATAGTGTTATTGCACACTTAATAGTTTACAATATAGTGTAAACATAACTTTTATATGCACTGGGAAATAAAAAAAATTCATGTGACTCACTTATTTGGGATATTCTCCTTATTGTGGTGGTCTGAAACAGAACCCACAATAGCTCCTAGGCTTGCCTGTATAAAGCACTATCTCAACACATGTATACCAGGGAAATTATATAAAATAAAAATTAAATTTCCATTTAAATATTCAGGCTGCCATACCTGTATGGGAAACTTAGATTGTGAAATTCCTCGTGTGAACTGGTAAACTCACATAGTTTCAAGTATAAATTTTATTTCAAACCAGAAACGTATTACAAACTTTTCACTCACTTATTCATTTGTTTAAAAAGTATATATTTTGAACACTCAGGTACTATTCTAAATACTGAAACTCTCCTGGGGAAAAAAGCAAATAATTACATAATAAATACATTCTCATCTGAAATATCCAGATGATTAAATCAAAAGATGAGAATCTTTTTCTGGTTCAATAACTATCTCAGTTTATCCATCTAGTGTTTCTTAAATAAAATCTTCCTCATTGAAACAATATATTTATATGAATGAAGTGTCCTGGAGTAGAAATTGCAAACCTGGAAACTAGTCACTTACTAGGAACTTGGGCAAATCACTTTATCTCTATGAGCTTCAGTTCCAGTGATAAATGGAAACAATTAATTGAAATACACTGTGAAAAGCATTTTAACAAAAGTATGCAAAAGATGGTATGAGTGTAAAGAGAGCAAAACAGTGCCAGTATTTGTAGTAATTATTCTGCAAATAATATGACAGATGGATTTAAGAGCTGGGAAGAGAGCCAAATACCAGTTAAAAGGCTATTATAAATATCTAGGTGAGAAATAATGGGTCCCAAAACATTGACACTAGCAGTGAACTTGAAGAATAAAAGACTAACTTGAAGAATATTGAAGAGGTAGAATTGGGACTTCCCTGGTGGCACAGTGGTTAAGAATCCGCCTGCCAATGCAGGAGACACGTGTTCGATCCCTGGTTCAGGAAGATGACACGGGGCGACTAAGCCCGTGCACCACAACTACTGAGCCTGCACTCTAAAGCCCCCGAGCCACAACTGCTGAAGCTCGTGCAGCCAGATCCTGTGCTCTGCAACAAGAGAAGCCACCGCAATAAGAAGCCCGCATACTGCAGCGAAGAATAGCCCCTGCTCTCTGCAAGTAGAGAAAGCCCAGGCACAGCAATGAAGACCGAACACAGCCCAAAAATAATTAATTAATTATTTTTTTTTAAACAGTGAGTACTTGATTTGTAAAAAAAAAAAAAAAAAAGAGGTAGAATTAACAGAACTTGGTTGATAAACTGGATTATGGAAAGTGAGATTGAGGGAGAGATAGCTATGCAGGTTCAGATTGGATTGGGGTGCCATTACCTAAGGAAGAAATAGGAAAAAATAAAATAAAATAGGAGAGATATGAAAGAGAGCAGGCTAGGGAGGGATTTGATTTATGGGTGAATTTGAAATACCCGTCTGTAAAAATCCTGTAGTCAATTAGTTATACATAGGTCTGGCACTAAGGAAAAAGAATGGTGCTGATGGTAAACATTTCTGAGTTGTTACTCATTCATTCAATAAATATTTACGGAGTGTTCACTATCAGACAGGTATTTTTCTCAATGGTGGGAACTCAGTAGTAAACAAAGTCTCTGTATCAAATAATTTATATTTTATTGGAAGAACCCATACCAAAATGTTTAAAAGTGTGCAATTTGTCAGATGGTGTTAAATATAATGAAGATAAAATAAAGCAGGGTAAATGGAATAAAGAGTGCCAGAAAATAGGGGTAAACATTTCTAATTCGTATAATGTGATGTAAAAATGCCCTGCTCGTTTGATAAACAGCAAAGAGATTAGTGTGACGAATGCTGAATGAGTGAAAGGAAGTGTGATGGAAGATGTGGTTATAGAGATAGTAAGAGGCCAGAATACATAGATTCTTACCACTCACTGAAGTACTTTGGTTGTCACTATATATAAGTGATATTAGAAACCTTTGGAGAGGTCGAGGAAAGAAGCATGATTTGATTTATTTTCTAAAGGATTGTTTTGACTTCTGTGTAAAACATGAGCAGCCGTAGTGTGTAATGGTAGAAGCGGGGAGACAGATTAGGATGCTACTGTATACATTTAGGCAAAAAAAAAAAAAGTCTGGCTTGGGCCAGAGTGTTTGGTAGTAGAGTTAGTGAGAAGTGGTGTGTTTTGAAGATAGAAAGGACAGGATTTTCTAACTGATTGAAATTGAAGCGTCAGAGAAAGAACGTGGCTCTAAGATGTTAACTTGAAAAACTGGAAGAACTAGGAGAATGGATTGGTCCTTACTGAAAGGGAAAGGTTGCAGAAAAAGTAAGTTTGGGAGCCTGCGGAATTTAAATGAGAACCCTATGCAAATTAAAATATCTAAATGCAGTTGGATATCTGAGATGGTAACAGGAATGAACTAGGGCTAGAGATTTGGAGTCATCAACATATAAATTGTAATTAAATCCATGAGACTTGATTAGCTCATCATGGAGTAAGTGTTGGTGCAACAGAGTTTTTAGAAGTAAAGCACTTCAAAATTTGGAGGTCTTCAAATAAAGAATGAATCAGAAAAAGAAACTAGGCACAACCATTTAAGTTGGAGAAAAAGATAACAGAGGTCAAGAAAAGAAAGTGATACCTCGTGTAAATGATGCTGGTACATTAAAATGAGGACAGAGACTTGACTCTAAAATTTTAGTAACTTGTAATTCAATGGTAACTTGACAGGAGCAGTTATAGTGTCAGAGACAAAAGTATGATTGGAGCAGCTTCAAGAAAGAATGAGAGGAGAATTATTAGGGAAAGCAAGTACAGATCTTTCTTGATTTATGATGGAGTTATATCCTGATAGACCCATAGTAAGTTGAAAAGATCCCAAGTCGAAAATGCATGTAATACACCTAACCTACCAAACATAATAGTTTTGCCTGGCCTGCCTTAAATGTGCTCAGAACACTTGCATTAGTCTACAGGTGGGCAAAATCATCTAACACAAATCCTATTTTATAATAAAGTGTTGAAAATCTCGTGTAATTTACTGCTTGCTGTACTAGGGGTACAGAATGCTTTTAAGTGTATAGGTTGTTTACCCACGTGATGATGTGGTTGAACAGCGGCTGCTGTTGCCCAGAGTCAGAGAGTGCTGTCCTGCATACCACTAGCCTGGAGAAGATCAAACTGCAAGATGTGAAGTACGGTTTCTACTGAATGCATATCACTTTTGCACCATTGTAAAGTTGAAAAATCATAAGTTGAAAAATCATAAGTTGAAAAAAACATGGGTATAATACCCAATATTTTGTAATAACCTATAAGGGAAAAGAATTTGAAAAAAATAGATATATATGGATGTATAACTGAATCACTTTGCTGTACACCTGAAACTAACATAACATTGTAAATCAACTCTACTTCAATAAAAATAATAATAATTAAAAAAAGAAAAATCGTTAAGTTGGGGAACATCTGTAACAGAGTTTTTTTGAAGGAGTTTTAAACAGGAAGGGAAAGAAACTGATGGTTACACAGGAAAAGGAGAGAATTATTGAAGCAATGCTCTTGAGTATGTGGTGGCCCACTAATCATGTTGAAATAGGTAATAGTACCTATTTCATAGAGTTCCTGTGAAGAATAAATGTAATTATTCATGTAAAGGGCATAGCAATAAAACTGACACATAATACCAAATAAATATTAGCTATTGTCATTGTTATCATTCAGGACAACAAGGCTATCTGTGTTCCAATCACCAATCACACGTGTTCTTATTGAAACACACATGTGCCTACTGAAAAGAGCATGCACTGGGATGGCATTTTCAGACCTCTGGCCCATTTGCTGATGATGGGTTTAAACTTCTGAAGAGTAGCTCTTATCCTAGTAGGTATCTGTGTGACACATGGGCAGCATGTGTTTGTATTTAGAGGGAAAGTGTGACTTGACAGGAGCCTCCTAGGAGTCATCACTGCCTAATAGGTTTTCTTAATGACCAGTCAATTAAGAACTTGTATTTGCAAAGTGCTTTGCCATCACTGTTTTTCTTTCAATTCTCTGAGCCATTACAATCACCTTACTGATGAAACAGAGATACAGGAAGACTTATTGACTTGCTTTTGGCTATACGGTCTGTAATTTCATGCGCTCTTGGGATTTGGATCTCAAGAATCCTGCCATTCTAAGAAAACAGGGTTAGGCTCTCTCAGTAGATAAGTACTCAAGAGACAAGGAAACTGTAGGTAGTCTGATCACAAACCACGAGAGGCCGTAAGGGCTTTTGATCTGTAAAACAGTTTTGTGATTGTCCCCAGATCACTCTATTCATATAAGCTTTCTCTAACAATCATGATTTGCTCATTAAATTATTGACCAGTATCAGAATCAGACACCCTGGAGTAGAAGGGTTTTAATACATGAGTTATTCCAGCGCAAGCATCATAAGACCTAATCTTTAAGCAAAAAGGAAGAAATGTCCTTTACCTCCTCTGCAAACATAGTAAATACAGTGGTGCAGATAGAAACATAGACATTTTGTAGCCCATAAAGGGTTTTTTTTGGTTCGTTATAAGAGAAAGAGCTAATAGTAATGTTTAAAGGTTCGGAATTTGGAACTTGCTTAAGAGTGACTCTATTACAATTTTTTTTTTCTCACATAAATGCCTTTCATTAAATACTGGAAGAAAATAGCCCCAAGTGTAGACAGTGATTATATCTAGATGGGGAATTGTATAAGACCTCTATTTTCTTCTATGCACATTTTAATTTCCATATATATTATACTGAATATACATCACTTCTAAATTTTGTAAGCAGGAATACATACACACAACCTTTAAATATTCTTTATGTTTTATTTATTATTTTTATTATCAGAAGGGCAGAAACTGTAATTATGGATATACAGATTCTCCTGGGAACCATTCTCTCATTATTTGACGTTTTGGTCTCTACTCTTGTATCTCAGCTTTGTAATGACAAAATAAGGTTTATATCAGTTTGTTACAAATTTTGCTGTTCAAAATAAACATGTCACAGAGTATGGAATTACTACCTTAGTAGATCATATTCAATGTGGAAAATACCATGATATACTTAGAAAGACTGTTTGATCATTTTATGTACAAGATAAATTCATTTTTCCTAATATATTTTTACCTTTAGGCTAATATGAAGGGATATAAAAATAGCTCTATAGTACATTCTACATTATACAATGTGCAAAATAAGATGTAAGATATGGTCTCCATCCTCACCATTGCCTATAATCTAGATTTTCCTCATGTTTTGCTGGGCTATTTCAGTAACTCTTTAAATAATCTCCCTAGTAGAATATTGCTATAGTATTTGAAACCTAAACATGAGTATGTCTTTAAAAGTCTTATAATCTCTCCCTCCCTACAGAGTAAAGTCTAAACTTTTTAGCATGATGAACAAGATCCTCTCTGATCAGTCCCATTTTTTCATCTGCATCTTTTGCCAGCCCATCTCAAAATTAGCTCTGGAGTAAGGCAGGACTGCTGGAACTCCTAGTCCATATTTCCTAATTGTTTAAAACCTGGAGGGAAGGAGGTATGTGTTTGGTACCCTCAAAACATCCCTTGGCATTTTAAGCTCTAAGTACATTCTGTTAAATGGAAGAGGCCGGTACACCAAGAGGCAAAAGCAATGGGATTTTTATATGAGGTATAATTAAATGAGAGACAGACAAGGGTGTATTTACAAAAAAGTGATTGTAATGGATGACCATAAAATTAAAGTTGAGAGAGGAGAAATGTGAGGAAATAAATGTGGCAGGGAGTGTGAGAAGGTGTTGGGATCAGTGTATTGTAGATATCTATGCATTTCAAAAAAGTGTAGGAATTTTAGAGTGATTGAGCTGGAATGATAAGAAATGATGCTCAGAGGGTTTTTGCCTGAAATTGAAATTATGGGGACCAATAGCCCCTAGAGGATTATGGTAATGAAGATTTCTGAGCCCAGAGTGCAAGCCATCTAATGAGCACCGCTTTTAAGAACATTGCTTAAACTGGATTTATTCCTCACTGGGCAAGCTACCTGGTACAAATAATTGCACAATTCTAAATGGTTTCCCCCTATTAATTTAAACGGATGTTACCAACTTAGTTTTGGATGCCTAAAATATTTTGAAATACCTTCAACCTCATTATAATACGTTTGGGTATCTCTTAAGTTCCTGGGTATAATATGTCTTTATTCTTATATGAAAAGTGCTTGGCAGGTGGTTAAATCCAGCCCTCTGGCCTGGCTCTGTTTAATAATATCTTTAAGTCAGAATTCTCTCCTGAGCCTGTGTGCTGTTTTTTTTTTTTTTTTTTTTTTTTTTTTTCTGAAACTCTTAACCCTTCACAATATGACTTTAACCACATACCCTTTAGCCACAATTTTATTCCTGGAGGAAATGAGCAATCTTTAGCCTTGACCCTCTAAGTGGAATCACCAATCAAGCTTCTACTGCTCTCTGCCCTGGCTGTGACAGGACCGCCAGCCTGAATGGTTGCGACTTCTACAGCTACTCATTTATATCTTTCTCCTCCTTAACCCCGAAGGTTTCTTTTCACTTGGTGCTGTTTTTCAGGTGAAGCTCATGCAACAGGGCTCAGTGTACTGTGTGAAGTTACAAGGTAGCATTGTCAGAAGTAGAGATACAGATGCCTTAATGTGAGCTACTTAAAGCTGGAAGGTTAATCACTGGCAGAGCCGGACCTGGAATTCGGGTCTCTGGCTCCCTGTTCAAAGCAGTTTTGAATTATTTACTGCCAAAAAACAAAACAAACAACAACACCCACACAAACACACACACACAAACCAGCTAAATAAAAAGTACTTACACATGGGCACAGAGAAGTGGTCCTAACGTCAGTGTGTTCCTGAAGAAGGCTGACAGAGCTCTAATGAAAGTGCCCAGTGTACGATCGATATGTATCTATTGATTGAAAAGAATTGATTCATCATTCCCTGAGATGTTCCCACAGTGAAAACTGCATTTTTAGTCCCTTCGCTTAAATGCATCTGAATGTCTTCAATGCTTATAAATACATGTCAGAAGTTTTTGCACTGCTTTAACTAATGTTCACCCATTATTATTATTGTTATTTTTATTAATGACTATTTTTAAATGACTACTCTGTATGCATAACACCATCTATAATCCAAAACCCTTCAAAGTAGGTTACAACATTCTTGTTTTACCGATGAGGAAACCGAGGTTCAGAAAGTTAAGTAATCTGCCAAAGGTCAGACAGAAACTAAGGATTTATTACATCCTCCTGCATGTGCATGCTTTTCCAAAAGAACGAGATTGCTGTCATGAAGAAGATATTGTGGATTGTTTTTATACATAAAGTATTCATTTTTAATGTCTTACCACAAAAAAATATTCTCATAAAAATGAGCACAAAAAGAAGTCATAAATATGTAATTTTCCGTTCCATCTGATTTATGAGAAACAATGAGGGGCCAGGGAAACTGAGCAAACATTCTAAAATTAGAATCCAACTAGAATTTCCAGTAATCAAACTCTAATCAGCAAAATTGTTTACACACTTGTTTCATTTTATCACAGGATTTCATGCTTAGCATTATTAGATAGTAAATCTGCACAATCAGTTAAAAACAATCATTTTCTCAGAATTGCAGACTAAATTAAATATTACTTGTGACTTCCTGGATAATAATAATAATGTTATTTTCCTGGATTATAAGTACTTTTTTTTTTTTTTTTTTTTTTTTTTTTTTTTGCGGTACGCGGGCCTCTCACTGTTGTGGCCTCTCCCGTTGCGGAGCACAGGCTCCGGATACGCAGGCTCAGCGGCCATGGCTCACGGGCCCAGCCGCTCCGTGGCATATGGGATCCTCCCAGACCGGGGCACGAACCCGTATCCCCTGCATCAGCAGGCGGACTCTCAACCACTGCGCCACCAGGGAGGCCCTATAAGTACTTTTTAAATATTCATTTTTAAACAAAAAGTTATGTAACATCTTTGGTAATATTCATTTAAATTTTTCAAAATTCCATTTATTTAATCAAATATAAGGAAATGCTGCTATTTACTATCTTTCCCCAAAATTGGTCAAAATATATAAATCAGATTTAATTGCTTTGATCCACCTTATATTCATTGTTTAAAAGAAATGATAAAGATTTCCAAACTCTATAGACAATTATAAAAGCAAAGTGGCTTTACTGTCAATCAAATGGTATAAATACTAACCTTTCTTCCTTGCCCAATAGATACATCAGTTTTACACCTGAAAAATAGGCACACAATTTTAATGGTGTAAAAAGTGTTTGCTGAAGAAAACCTATGCCAAAATATTTTACCTGATATCGACAGTCACTGTATTTTCTAGTATCAAAATATTTAAATATTTTAAAGATCCTAATCAATAATTTGATAATGACATATAAATTAGATTAGTTTATGTTAACTTTTGGTCAAATATGGAAAAACGGTAGCAAGCAATAAGTATTACTTCTAGTGCATGTAGATTTAAAATCTGTCAGGTACATGTCTAGTTAAAATTGAAATGTTTATCTGCCACTGAACTAAGCACTATTTAGCAATCTGATTATATTTTAAAATAACAGTTTTACTATATTTGTTAAATGAACCTTACCATGAGTTTCTTAATATGCATATTAGTTGAAGCAGGATTAAAAAATAATTGTCTTCATAATGACATAGTGCTAGTATATAATATAGTATAAAGAATGCATGAGTGAAAGAACAAAACTCTCATTTATTATTATTATTATTATCATATATTTTTTTTTTTTTTTGTGGTACGCGGGCCTCTCACTACTGTGGCCTCTCCCATTGCGGAGCACAGCCTCTGGACGCGCAGGTTCAGCAGCCATGGTTCAGGGGCCTAGCCGCTCCGCGGCATGTGGGAATCTTCCTGAACCGGGACACGAACCCGTGTCCCCTGCTTCGGCAGCTGGACTCTCAACCACTGCGCCACCAGGGAAGCCCAACTCTCATTATTTTTGTGTTATATATTTGCCTATGCTGAAAACCAAAAGAATATATAGATACATTTTTAGAAATAAGAGAGTTAACATGATAGTACTTCTATATAATAGTAAAAACAAATAGTTGCAAAATAAAAATGTTTTAAATGGATTCCATTTAATACAAAAAAATGAAATATATAAAATATATTTATATATTTTATATATTCAATATATAAAAAATCTTGAACTCATGATTAAATCTAATTAAAATGGACAAGACTTTATTGTAGGAAAATAATATTTTTTCCAAAGGTAATGAAGACGTTCCAAATAAATGTGATATACCGTGTTCATGAATCAAAAAACTCAATTTTGTGAAGATAACAATTCCAGTAAATATCTCAATCATATTTTAATATTGGTCGTGGATTTTTGCTTTTGTGGAACTTGACAAGCAAATTCCAAAAATTATATGAAAGTACAAAAAGTCAAGAACTGTAAAGATTCACATTAACAAAAAGAAAAATGTGAAGAACATGCCTCGTAAAATATAATGATCACTATAATACAGTCTTATTCTTACAAGGTTATAGAATTTAGATAATCAAATCCTGACACAAATTAGCTTACAGACAAAAGAAACAGAATAGAGAGAGACTAAAACAGAGCCATATATTTATGGGTACTTAAGGCAGAGGAGACATTACACATTGAAAACCATGTAGAAAAAAAAGAAAATTTACCCCTACCTCACATCATATTAAAACATATATTCAGGTGAACTAAAGCCCTAAATACATAATATTTTAGAAGATAATATAGGAGAATATCTTTATGACTTTAGAGTAGATAGGAATTTCTTTAAAAAAAAAAGATTGAAAGGGAGTGGGGAGCAACCGTTGAGGAATATTGATTTTTTTAAAAAATCTGTTTTAAAATTATGCAATTTGTTCTTCAAAATATACCATAAAGAGTGTCAAGACAAACCTTAGAGTGGAACAAGATATTTAGATATTTCAAACACAAAGCTAAAGAAAGATCTTTTATCCAGACTTAAGATCAAACAAATAAACAAAAAACAAAACAATATAAAAACAAACAAAGTAGAAAAACTGGAAAAGTCCTGAACAGGCTTTTGACAAAAGAGGGACTCCAAGGGGAAAAAGTGCTCAATATGATTAGTATCAGGAAAATGCAGATCTAGAAAAACGTAGTATGATATCCTTATATATCCTCCAAGTTAGGAAAAATTTTAATAATCCAACATTACCAAGTTACAATGGAGCAAAGGGAAATCTTAAACCTGCTGAAGAGATTGTATATTTTCAGTACTCTTGAAATAATGTCATTATGTAGCAAGGATGTCTATACCCAAGAATTTTGCCATTCTATTTCTGTGTGAATACCTAACTAATGTCTTACATATGTGCATCAGGAGATAAATACATTATTCATAGAAACAATGTTTGTAATAGAGAAAACTAAAAATGACCTAAATGTCCATAAACAATAAAATAATAAATAAACTACAGTATATCCAGATAGTGAAATGCCCCCCAACAATGCAAATTAGTGGACTACAGTTACATCCTACAATATAGATGAATCACTTAAGCATAATATTAAATGAAAAGAGCAAGAAACAAAAAAGTATATAGTGTGATTTTATAAAATTAAAAAATGAGCAAAACTAAACCATATTGTTAAAAAATGCATATATAGATGTTAAAACTAAAAGAAAAGCCAGAGAATGATCATTGCCAAAGTCAGAATGCTGGGTAGGGCTGTGATCATGGTGGGCCATGCAGTCTAGTTTTGGAAGTATTGGCAATACTCTAGTTGCTGACCTGAATAATCGTTAACATAAACGTTCACTTCATAATTGTTCTTTAAGGTGTACAAAATGGTTTATGCACCATTCTCTTTGACATAATATAACTAATGTTTTTATTATTATTTAAAATGTCTACCTTTCACCAAAAGCACTCTACTACTGATAAATCACCTAGGTTGTAGACTGCCCATGTGAGTATGGCTTTTTACACTTCTACTGCCATTTAGCTTTTTTTTCTTTAAATTTTTTTTCTTATTGCAGAAGAAACCTTGTGACAGAGGTCATTAGGTTTCCTTTCTAAAGATAATGGGTTGACAGTACAGCACGTACAAGTTATTGCTTATTCCAGCGAACTTTCTGAATATTTGTAGTATTTCTTGGGTTCAAAAGACCTCTTGGATAAACATAATTTGGAGTGATGGGCAGATCTATGGGGCACTATTACTTCAGGCAGGATTTTTTAAGTACTCTGAATGCACTCACTTTATCACAACATGCATATTTCTAAGAGATAAAGAAAGATGATTATTTAAGTCCTCCAATAGAAATGAAGTTTCATTGAGCATGGGGGAGGGGAGAAGAGGGTGGGGAAAGAAATTTAGGCTTATCATCACCCTTTAAGAAGGACAATCACAATCACAAATATGAACATCAGAAATGTGACAGAAACAAATGAGAGAAGTGAAGTGGTCAAACATGCTATTCCATTTATTGTTTGCTAAAGGAACACATGTTTTTTTATCCTTAATATCAATAGTAATAAGATCTTTGAATATAATGCATGTATCTTGATAACGGCCTTTTTGTCTCCAGTGGCTAAGTAAGAATTCACCTTTCATCAGAAAAGATAGATGATACTTAACCTGCTTTGCAAGTCAGAGTACCCAATAACGCAGTTCCTTCACAGAATGCTAAATGAGTTTTTATTCTCACTCAAAGCAGCCAAGGGAGTGTAAATAAGACACAAGTTCATTATTTTCTTCATGCCTCCTACCACTTTAATAATGTGCTAGTGTATTAAATTTAAAAACAATATTATTTGTAGAGCATTTGACAGAAATTGTCTTCTAAAAGTTCTGTACTAAGCTTTGTTATTTTGACAATTTGAAAACAAAACACAGACCAGATGTCTAGCTTAGAATTTAACTAGACACATCCTTTGTTAAAATCAATTTGAAGAATTTTGAATTAAGATTGAGACACAATAGCTAATAAAAATAAGGAATTGAGATATAAGCCATCTCATAAAGATTATCTATGTATTACATTTATAATTGTTTATATTATTTACATTAAAATTGTTTATATTTTTATATTGTGTCAGTACACAGCACTCTCATTAAAATGTTAGTGGTTTAAATGAATGTTTTATACAGTAAAGCAATATGTTTGAAGATACAGATATTCTGGATAGAAAAAGATACAGATAAGTATGAAAATATTTCTTGGAGAAAGAATTCCCCTGGACATGATTACTACTAATACTTATCAGGCAACTATCATCCTAACATCAACAAATACAAAATGCAACTTCCTGCATTATTGCCTTAAAATTTACTTTCAATACCAGAGGTCCTGAAATCAATCTCCTGGCCTGTTGCCTATCCCACATTTCTTATTTCTCCAGGTCTTTTTTCCTTATCCAAGTTAATTTACTTACCTTCCAACCAAAGAACCTCTTCTCCAGCTCATTGATTATTTCACTTTCTCTCATTTAGTTTTCTCTGGTTGAAATAGTTTGCCTCCCTAGGACCATCCATTATTCTGAAGAATATTTTCAAGTGAAAATAGTCATGATAATCACAATTTATTTTTATGAACCAGACACTGCAAAAAGCATTTCATATACTTTATGTCATTTATTCCTCAAAATAAAGTGAGAGTTGTTATTATCATTCTTTCTCACTGATGAAACAACTGAGGCTTAGAGAAGTTGCATAAGTTACCCAAGATCAAAATGCTATCTAACTCAAATCCACACTCGTAACCAAAAGGCAAGTTTGGAAGATCCTCTGGGGCTAGAACTAGCCTACTTCTGTTATCCTAATCTAACAGATTGCTGTGCTCATTGCTGTGACTCTTTGTAGATCCTTATTTCAATTATATATATATATTGATATACTTTTTTCAGTTATTTTCTATTATAGGTTATTAAACGACATTGAATATATTTCCCTGTGCTATGAAGTAAATCCTTGTTGCTCACCTATTTTATGCGTAGTAGTTTGTATTTGTTAATCCCATACAGTACTTCTAAATTATCCTCTCCCCTCTCCTTTTCTCCATTGGTAACCATAAATTTGTTTTCTATGTCTGAGTCTATTTCTATTTTGTAAATAACTTCACTTGTACTACTTTTTAGATTTCACATATAAGTGATATCATGTAATATTTGTCTTTCTCTGATTTACCTCACTAAGTGTAGTATTCTCTAGGCCCATCCACATTGCTGCAAATGACAATATTTCATTCATTTTTATGGCTGAGTAATATTCCCTATTTGATTTTAAATCATGAGCTTGAGAGATTAAGTTTGTGTGGTTCTCTATGTCCAACACTTATCATTGATGACAAACACAATCAAAGCTAAAAATTCACTTTTGAATATAATGAATATAAGGATAGGACAAAGTATCAATTAATAATTTTAATGTTATTCTGTATTTTTCAATTCTTTGACAATTTTTCTTTAGATTATTATTTGCTGTATCTTTGCTCTAAATTAAAATACAATCTTATTTAAAGTGGTAGCTCTATCTTCTTTATTCTATATACTATTCCTCATATCACACTGGACCAATGAATGAATGGGGAAAAAAATCCGTATTTTACTTATACCTAGATAAATTTGAAAAACATGGAGAGTATAGTATAAATGAGAAATCTAAGTGAGGTCCCCAAATAAATGTCAAGAATATCCATTTCCCTATTCTTATTTTCTATAGTTTATGATAGTATAAATTATAAATTATGGAAAAGACATGGAAAAATGATAATACTTTTGATAAAAATAAAATTAACTGGATAATATGATTTTTGTAGAAATGTGTCAGAAAACCAATAGGTAGCAGTGGCAAGAGCATAGTATTTAACCAGAAGATTCTGGGGTGTTTTGAATTATCTAGTTACTTGCCTGCACAAGTCACTTAATTTTTCCAACTAATTTGTAAAGGAATCTGGTAATCTCTAATATACCACAAGTTCAAGAATCAAGTGAGATATTGTGCATGAAATTAAGTCATAAAACCACAAAATGTATAAATGTGCATTTTTATTTTATAATTGTTTAAGCAATCCACAATCAATCTCAGCATCTAGCTGGTTTCAGCCAAAGAGTAGCCTAATAAAGCAGATCTGTAGGAAGAGGAATGGGGTAAATGATGAAGTGATGAGGGTCAGTAAAGTTGGTGGCAGCAAGATTAGAAGAAATTTAAAGAGACAATGTAAACCAAATGAAAATTCTACATACTATAGGATTCCAACTGCCTGATGAAAAGGCAAAATGATGGAGATGGTATAAAGATTAGTGGCTGCTAGAGGTTAAGGGAGAAGTAGGGATGAATAGGCAGAATATGGAGGATTTTCAGGGCAATAAAACTACTGTGTACAATGTTACAGTTTTGGGTACATGTGATTACACATTTCTCAAAATCAATAGAATGTGCAACACCCAGAGTGAACCCTAATATTAATTATGGGTGATAATGATGTGTCATTGTAGGTTCATTAATTGTAACAAATTTACCACTCTGGTGTGGGATGTTGATAGTAGGGGAGGTGCTATGTGTGGGGACAGCGGCTGTAGGGGCTTTTTGTACTATCCACGCACTTTTTCTGTGAACCTAAAACTGCTCTAAAAATAAAGCTTATTATTTTAAAAAAAAAAAAACAATGTGGGGCTTCCCTGGTGGTGCAGTGGTTGAGAGTCCGCCTGCCGTTGCAGGGGACATGGGTTCGTACCCCAGTTCGGGAAGATCCCACATGCCACAGAGCGACTGGGCCCGTGAGCCATGGCCGGCCGCTGAGCCTGCACGTCCGGAGCCTGTGCTCTGCAACGGGAGAGGCCACAACAGTGAGAGGCCCATGTACGGCCAAAAAAAAATTAAATAAATAAATAAATAAATAAAAAACAATGTGGGAGACATTGTGAAAGAATCTGAGACTCAGATTCTCATCTCACAGAAATAAATAATTAGTGTTACAAACAATCTGGTAAAAAAAAAAAAAAAAAGTACACCAAAATAAGAGCCTAAAGATCTCCGCCTTTTCATCTGTTATGAAGCTGTAACTCCCCAGAACCTAGATCAGTATGTGGCACATAGGATACACTTAATAAATATTTTTGAATGAATGAATAAATGAGTAAATGAATGAAACATACTTCCCTCATTGGGTTGTTGTATCAAATGAGATTATGTATCAAACGTACTTTGTGAAACATAAAGAAATAGATATATGAAAATGCTATTAACAAACAGGAAGTCCACTTTTAGGCTTATTATTAAAGAGTGTCAACAAAGCTTTCCAACAATTAAGTGGGGTATTTTCAAACTACTGAGCTCCTTATCCCTTAAAACTTTTAAACAGTGACATTGAATGACTCTTTATCATATAAACACTAACAGTAACTCTTACTGTGAGTACAAGGGTGAATGCATGAAGTCCCACATAATTTTAAGATTCTACAATTCCTTCATGAATAATAGCCGACATTTATTTATTGAATGTTTATTGGGTGTTAGACCAAATGCTAATCAATTTTCATTCCTTCTCAATCCTTAAGGTAATCCTTAGAGATAGATAATGTTATATCCACAAAACAAAGGCTCAAAATAACTTGTCTACATTACAAATTAGGAAGTGATTAGGGAAGGATTTGATCCCAGATTTATCTAACTCCTGAGCCTTCACTTGAAAGTCTTTATCGTTACATTACACTGTCTCATAAAATTATCCATGTCTCTTTGACACGTTGCTGAAATCTTTGCTCCAATTTTCTTTCTAAGTGACTGTCAGTAGCTGTTTGGTGATTCAAGTCTATTTCATCAGTCCTACCAAATCAAAAGTAGCATTTCTGATTTCATTAATTTCTCTAGCTAAAAAATGGTATATGATGCAGGAAAAGAAGCAAAACATATAGTATGATTTCTTTTTTTACATCTTTATTGGAGTATAATTGCTTTACAATGGTGTGCTAGTTTCTGCTTTATAACAAAGTGAATCAGTTATACATATACATATGTTCCCATCTCTCTTCCCTCTTGCATCTCCTTCCCTCCCACCAACCCTATCCCACCCCTCTAGGTGGTCACAAAGCACCGGGCTGATCTCCCTGTGCTATGCGGCTGCTTCCCACTAGCTATCTATTTTACGTTTGTTAGTGTATATATATAGTATGATTTTTGGAGTTAAAAAGGGAATACTTTTTTTTTTTAAAGGTGTCACTAACACTTGATATTCTAGCAGTACTGCTGAAGACTATGAAATCAATTAGAGAATCAGGCTTCATCTGACCAGACATTATTATAAACCTTACAATAATAATATTTATGTAGATGATTGCTACCCTAGGCATATGGATATGTTTCATGTAAAAAAAAAAAAAAGAAGAGGAAAATATTTCAGATAAACATTTAATTACCAATCCTAAATTTTAAAGAAGCATATTCCACTAAAAGGCACTTTGTGCTTCAGGATAATATGGAAATAATTCTGCTGTTCATTTCATATTGCTCAAGGTAAGGTAAGTTCTGTCCATCCTAACTGTATTTGGCCTCCATATAATGAAGTTGATTCTAACTTAGGCTGTTTCTCGCTGAACCTTGGTAATTATGCCAAGAACACTTTTTTTTTTTAATTAACCCATGCTCACCCAAAGACTCATTTAAGCAAAAAAATATAAGAATATTTTAGAATTTAGTGAAAAATAGTTTTGTCTTACTTTGGGTTGAGTCTATCATCTAACCCAGAACAGGCAATAAAGGAGAGTAGTTACTAGCTTTGTGCCAATGACCTACATTCTTGTACACTTGTCTAATGGTATCTTGAAAAAAACAGCTTGCCTGATGGATTCCATATTTGGTCAGATATCTAAATTATAAACAATGATCTTCCCCCCTGGGTTTTCTGAATGGGTTCTCTTAGTTATAGAATAATATAATGTTCAGAACTGAAAGAGTCATTAGAAACCACCTAGACTAACTCCCTCATTTTACAGGTGAAATGAGTTATTTAACGGCAAACAATCAATGGGGCAGAAGAGTTAGGCCCCAAGTGTCTCAATTCTACCTTTCTTCCTATTCATGTCTCATAGAGGAGTTCCTAATTATGCTGCAATGTAAATTCATGACATTTTCATCTTTATAAAGTAGAATTGCCTGCCCCAACTTCCAGCCCTTGCCTCTAAACTGCAATTAAAATAGTACACCGAGGTAGATATTCATCAAAATGAATCAAGAGAAAATAATATTAAATTAATAATGTATGTAATCTTCTTTTATTGTGCTCTTAGAGTGTGATCAAGACATATCTCATGTGTAAGAGATAGTGGACTTTGTTTAAAAACAAGCCTTTAAGTTTTCAGTATTTCTTAAGCCTCATTTTAATAGCAGCACGAAAAAAAGTTGAAATGACCGATACAATGCATTTAAAACAAGGCAAAATAGGAGATATTTTCTTAAGAATATTCATTCATGCAATTATTTATTCACTCAACAAATACTCTTTTTCAACTTAATCTGAACCAATCTCCATGTCAGACATGAGGGATACAATGAATAACACAAATAGACTTGGAACTGTGTTCACAGAACTTATAGTAGGGTAGCAGGCCTCAAATAAATATCACACTAATTAATCAATAATAACAAATTGGGTTAAGGAATTTACTTTTCTTTCTGAAGGATAGAAATCTGATCCGATGCACGTGTATAACAAAAGAAACAGACAAGGCCAGGGGTAGTCAGAGAGGGCTTCTCAAAGGAAGTGACACTTAAACAGAGAACTGAATGATAGGTATCAGTTAACTAGCCAAAAGGAAGATAGTGATAGTGGAGTTACGAAGCATTCTAGACCCCAAGGTTTGTTGCTGGCACTAGTGTGCTGCTTTTTTCCATTCAAGGAACAGAAAGATATCTATTGAGAGCTTTATCCAAAGAAATTATTTCTCCTCATCCGTGGAGCATGAAACAATGCCTGACACGTGCTAGATGCTCAACAAATATTTAAGTGAATGAAAGAATGAACAGCACTTGTTAGTATAAGACTATGAAATTCAATTGGTAGCTGAGCTTTCTCTGAGTCCAGAGGTACCAAGATTGCTCTAAAAATAGCAAGAAAAACTGAACTGCCTTGTTTAAAGATGCCAAAAGTAAGATGTGCTTTTGAACAGCCGTCCTCCAACCGAAACACCTGACCAGAACTATGAAATGTTAAAAAATGATTCATATTATTTCAGTCAATGTTATAATATTATATAAACAGTATTTCTTTTAAATACATGAATGACCCCTATTTTGTCTTCCAGCTAAAGTGAATACCATTTAAGTAATTAGATCTGTATTCACATCTCAGATTATTCTCACTGAAAGCAAAATATACTTTTTCTTTTTCTTCCATGGTAGGTTAGATTTAAAATTTCTAGCTAATCTACTTAAATGTTTCCATCAATACAAACATTTACCTCTCTTATTTTTACTTGGTGCACTTCATTCGTCCTGGCCTTCTCACTGTCCCTAGGCTCAAACTCGCTATAGTCTCAGGGTCTTTGTACTTGTTATTCCATCTAACAAAGATATTCTCCCAGATTCTGAATGCCATGGCTGCCTCCTTCTTATCATTTAGAGCTCAGCTTAATATTACTATATTAAAAGACCTGCCCAAGAGAATATGACTCAGGTATGTGAATATGGCACAGTGCCTGGCCCATAGCAAGCACTCCACAAATAATAGCTATTATTATTTTTAATGTTAAATAGCAAATACCAGCTGAATGCCTTCTATTATTCTTGGCGTGGTGATAGCCACTTTATTCATTTTTAATGCTTACTACTACCACATAAATATTAGCATCCCTGATTTTACAAATGACTTATTCAGAGAGTTTAAATTGCTTGCTCAAAGTCACTCAGCCCATAAGTGGCAGAGTCTGTCTGTCTAAAATTAAAAAAAAAAAAAAAAAACTGTGTGTGATTTTTTGTACCACACAAATTTTGATTAAAATAAATCAAAATATAAATGATGCAGTTAATGGACTCACATCAAAATAATTAAGATGGTTGGACTAATATGATTTCTGATTGAACAACAGCTTCTCATTCTCCAAACCTTTCTGTTTGTGAAACTGACTAAGCCCTAAACACAACTGAAATTTTAACTGACACTTAATTTCCTTATGTTTCAGTTAATACTGCCTTAAAATTTCTCAAATACTGATAGTTATTCCTTACCACCCAAATGAGTCTTGTTAGTAGCCAGGTAGTTTCACATAAGTGAAAAAGGGATCAGTGAGTATCTCAGAGAGCTAAGCAAGGTTTTATATTCTTCTGTCTTCCCCAAAAGAAGACAGTGTCCTGCGTGTCTATGCAAATTGGAAGTCAGGGAACTGGGAACCTGTCTTGTTCTGCGAAAGATCTTGATAGGAAGAAAACTTCAACGCAGCTTCAAAAAAATAAAAGAAAGAAAGAAAAGCAAAAACAGCAGCAGACATATACTCTGGGGCTTGGAGCTTACTGCAAGATAGAAAAGAAATCATGGAATGTATCCTGAGACAGAAAAAGATTTGAAGTCATGGAAAATAAGTGAAAAATAACTTAGAAATTTAGTCCACACTCTTCATTTTATAGATGAAGGAGATGAGGCATAGAATTAAAATAAAACTCAGATAACAAGTGAGAGCAGAAGTGGGGTTTTGTACTGACTGTCTAATATACTTTAATTTACCCTACACTGCTGTACATCAAAATCAATTAACTGATAAAAATAAAAATTACAAATAAATCAATTAGCTGATATTGATGTATTTTGTTCAGAAAGTAACTTGACCTGCTCTCCAAGAGAGAACTAATAAAAAAATAATAATAAAGTCCATTGTTTTAGTATTAAAGAGCTTAGCCACAGTCAAGCTTTCTAATTAGGTCAGTATAATTTAACATGGACTAAAAACCATCCCAATGTGGGGATATCAAAAATTCATAATTTTGCCCTGGATGCTATCTCGGTGACCTTAGAGGTTTCAAAAGAGCAATGATTTATTTCTGCTTCCTAAGAGATTTAGATATTTATGCAGGCAGCAGACTAAAAAGAAAATGCAAAAACTCACACAAACTCCAGGAGTAATAAAGATTTCAAGTCTTTATAAATACCTGTCCTTTTCCTTTTTAGTCTGCATTAAGATATATTGACAAGTTTCATGTCCAAGTTAAATGAAATGACAGAGTATTCAAAACACTGTGAAAAGCTACAGGGTAGATTATTCAATGCCATCTCAACTATTTTTTTTTTTACTAAAAGAGTTCTCAGTTGGGGCTATATACAATTCCAAAGCATCTTTCAGCTTTAGAAACATCTCAGTGGAAAAGTTTAGAATCCAGTGCCATCACTCTGCATTTACCTAGCTCTATTGTGTTTGGTTTTAATTTCCCTTTCTTTGTAAGATCAATTTCTCATTAGTGTTAAGACAAATGCTTCCAGGGGAAAATGAAAAAAATGCATTTAGTTGAAACAGGTTTTTACCAGCCTTTAAGAACAAATAAATTTAATATAGAATAGAAGAACATATTATAAATACACAGGTTTATATCTAGCTAATAAATAGCATTTTTCAAAGTATGGTTCAAAGAAAGAATATCCATTAAGATTTGAGTAGTTTTGCATTGTCGATAAGGAAAAACTGGCATATTCATTATAACAGACACACTATAGTACTATGAAATGTACCTAAACCTGTGAAAATAATGAAAAAATATTTTTAACATCTTTATTGGAGTATAATTGCTTTACAATGGTGTGTTAGTTTCTGCTTTAGAAGAGTGAATCAGCTATACATATACATGTATCCCCATATCTTTTCTCTCTTGTGTCTCCCCCCCACCCTCCCTATCCCACCCCTCTAGAGGGTCACGAAGCACCGAGTGGATCTCCCTGTGCTATGCAACTGCTTCCCACTAGCTATCTATTTTACATTTGGTAGTGTATATATGTCCATGCCACTCTCTCACTTATTATACCACGTTCTTGGATTGGAAGAATCAACATTGTGAAAACGACTATACTACCCAAAGCAATCTACAGATTCAATGCAATCCCTATCAAACTACCAATGGCATTTTTCACAGAACTAGAGCAAAAAATTTCACAATTTGAATGAAAACATATTTTAAAAGTGAAAACAAATACAGGAATTTGAACCCTATCAAATGAAGTTAACTCAAAATATCTTCTACTGTCCCCTTCTACAATTTTACTCTTTGCCTCCTTACCATAGTTAGATAGCTATAGCTCTCAGTGTGGACCCTCATGGAAAAAACAGTGTCTGATAAATTAATTTATACTAAATGTGGTAATTAATCAGACACTAAGATAAGGGATTTGCACACTAATTTTTTGACTACTTACTGTGTCATTATGATGCTCGTTTCCTTCCTCAAATAGTTTTCAGTCTAGAAAACATATTTATAACAATATTCTGAGATCTGGGATACTGAGGAATGTATTAGAAGTATAACAGTACAGAAGAATAATGATGTATGGGTAAGGAGATAATAACTGAGGATCACAGAACTTCACCCAGACGTGATTTGAGCAACAACAACTAGTTTGAGAATGATAAGGAATCTACCAGAGAGATCTGAAGCTGGGAAGCAGGAAAAGCTAGATAGAGGAAAACTATTCACAAAGACTCGAGGTTATGGAAAGACATAGACTCTTCACAGGATGACAAGTGGTTCATTATAAAGAGAAAGCATGATGGGTGTAGATGTGAGGAAGCAGCTAGGATTTTGAGATGTGATTAGAAAGGCAGAGAGAGATTAAGATTATGAAAGAATCATACATCATACTGAAGAGTTTTGGATTTTATCCTGAATGCCGCATGTAGACTTGGATAAGCATTAAGTCGGTGGTAAAAGCATCATACACCACACTGTAACCAACGTGTTGAAATAGGGAGTGGTCTGGTACTGAAAGCAGAGATAATAGAATTTCAAAAATAAAGATGAATGTTGATGAGAGCTTCAAATAAGGTTGTGGTAGTAAGAGAAAATGGTAATTATATGTTAAACTTGAAACTCAAAAGTGAGAACAAAGCTGCACTAAGCACCCAGTATCCTGCAGAGACACCTAAAAATTTAGGAACCAGGTAGCTCATTCAGGACACAGGTAGCTACACCAGTTCTTCTTGTCTAAATGTCATCTCAGCATAGCATTATCTTCCACCTCAACATCCTTCTTCACTTCTAACTTTTGTGTGTATAAGACAATATTAGAGAGATGGGGAGACATTCTTTGTAGGCTTTGGCTTAATGTGGATTGTGAGATTTTTTCCTTACCCTTCCCAACTTGAAATTCAAGTAAGTGAGAAAATTCCAAGGACAGTCGCAGACATTATAAAACTGGTATCTTATTCCTTATGGAACATTTGCTTAGGCAACGGAATTGCCTATTGTCTTCTGGCCCTGTTTTAATGTGGGGGGAAGATAACTGGAGAGAGATGACACAGCAGCAAGGGGGGTGGCAGGAAAGAGACCTACACTCCTACCCTTAGAAGAGCAAGAGTATGTGAGGTTCCCATGGGCTGGATGGAATTTAGAGAAGGGAGGCAAGCATGAGAGTTCTAGCCTCCATGAGCAAATTGACAGAAGTGAGAGCTGACAGAGAGGGGAAGAGACAATGCCTGAAAAGAAGGCTACATCAGGGAACACTCAGGAAGAAAGGCCCACAGATTAACTGACATTCTCACAAGCACCAGTCTTTGGAGGCCTCCGTCAGCAATGGCTCAGTGGACAGCACTTCACCCAGAGTGGAAGCTGCATCCCAGTAAGGACCGAAAAGAAGTCAGAGGAGGAAGAGACACTGCTCCCTTACCAGTTCTCTCCTCCCTACTATGACACACAGAGGAGAAAGAGAATTGGGGAGAAGAAAGAGAAAAGGCGTAAAGAGAGACCATTCTCCATTCTCCTTGTAGCTGCAGATTCCTGGGTTCGAGTCACTTGCTAAGGGCTGAGTGAGTGGAGGGGAAGAGCAGAACATCGGAGATAAATGTGCCCTTTGTGACAATTAAAAGTTATCTCAAAGCTGAGGGACCTTCTGTATGTTCAAAGGAAGTAGAAAAAGGGATTAGACAGAACATGGTTAAAGGCAATAATTAGAAAAGGTCAAACCGCTTCATGTTTTTTACCCACTGTGTTTAGACTCTCCAGTAAGCCAAAATCAAGGGGTTGGATGTAGGAGATATTTAAAATGTGCAATAGATCTGGCTTGACCAATTTGTTATGATGGAAAAAAGGCAAGTAAATGGTGACTTCTGAGTTAATAGTCTGAATTTTACCCTGAACTTTTAAAAGGTAATACTTTAGGCTTCCCATCTTTGAGTACAGTTATGTCATCTACAAAATAAAAGATTTTATGGTGGTTCTTAATCTTGTTTTCATCTCAGATTCCCTTGAGAATCTGAGGAAAGTTACATAGTGTCTCCACAAAAATAGGTACATGCGCACTCAGAATTTTTCATACAAATTTATGTCAAATAAGAAACATTGGTGTAAGAAGCCAATCTGAAGGGGAAAAAATGAGTGTAGTTCAGTCTATGCTGTTTGCTGTGTCTGTGACAAATCCTTGTAGCTATATCCTCAGAGGACAATAAAAGTATGTGTTTGTGGTTTTTATTTTATTTCATTTTGTTTTGTTAATGACAAATACCTTCCAATATCTAGCTCTGACAAAGAAGCTGCCTCTGTTCCATCTCACACTTTTTGCAGAGCATGGAGGTTCTGAAATGATTCGGTAGCTCAGCACAAAAGGCCCTGCAATTTCTTCAAGTTCCTTGCAGTGATGCTCAGAGCCAGGGATGAGATCCATTAATTAAAGTAACTTCTGCACTTAAGCTTTCTCTCTCACTTTCTAAAGGCGGTCATGCATGTCTTTCTGGGTCATCTCCCTTCTTCCTTCGAGCTAAACTGCATCTAAAGGGAAGAGCCTGGTGACGGCACAGCCCTCCTTGAGTGCATATTGCCCTTAGCTTTGTAAAATCTTACTGATCAAGTTAAGGAGTGTGAATTTCTCTATTTCATCGTCTATAGGAAACATGTGTCTTCTGTTGTTACCCTTGAGTTTCCACTTCTGTCAGCTTCTATCACAGGTCAGAGCTGCCACTAAGCTTGTGATCTAATGCAAAGCTTTCTTCTGATGTTTACTTTGGGTCAACGTATAGTAGCTGAAAGTGCAGTATGAATTTTGGAATTCAGCAGGCATGCTCTAAAATCTTGAGAGTTATTTCTGCCTCTGTGCCTAATTTTCTTCCTTTTCCTTTATCAAATGAGTGTAAAATTACACCTGCGGTCTTTGTAAGAATTAAAATGTATTAAAATAGGTTTTTTTTTTACAGGGCTTGGCAGACAGTAGGAGCATAATAAATATTATCAAACAAACTATATGCTATTTTATTTTTTTAAGTGATTTGAAGTGCTCTGAACATCAATTTCTTCATCTATAAGATAAATCACTTAAGCTATATCTAGTTTATTTCCATCCCCATTTATTAAGTACCAGCTATTGTGGAGTTTACGCAGACAATAAGTGCAGGAGGTTACAAGTGAGTCAGGTAGATACTGGCAGGCAAACAAATAACAAATCAAAGACCCTGGCTGAAATCAAGGCACTGCCACTTGCTGAATAGCCTTGAATAAAGCAATAAATGATGAGGAACCATAGTTTTCTCATTAGTAAATGAGGCTAGCAATACTCAACTCACATAGTTAGAAGCCTTATGTGAAATAAGGTGTGGAAGGTTAGTAAGATGCCTGACACATAAAAAGTGATCAGTAAATGCTTAGCATTAGCAGAACCATATTAAGATATTTATATGTCCTAAGCTCTCTTATTTTTTAAGGTTTTCACCTCAGATTTTATCAAAAATCATAAATGTACCTATATCTCATATAAAATGTACTTTTGTTATAGAATATTTTGAAATAATTTTTATAACTCTATCATTGAAAGTACTAATATAATAGTAAAATTTTATTATATTTTTATGGTGGTAACTCTTTCTTATACATCAATGGAAGAGATAAATTGGGGTTGACTAATTGTTACAACGTTCCACTGTATTATTTTCAACACTGAAGTAGTTTTTAATTATTTGAACCAATCATTTTTTTCAGTTCTCAAGTCTTAATGTAAGCACTTGAAAATGCTGTAACTGTAGTGCTCAGTGGATAAGACACACAAACTATCATGTACTAAGAAAAAAATGGGACAATGCTATTTTGCTTCTGAGGAAGTAGAAAATGAAGGCAGGAATAATCTTAACTAAAGAGCATTAAGGAGGAGTTCAGGAAGATAGCACATCTTAGCTGTGATAAATACATAGGAATCTAACCACTGAAAGGTACATGGTCTTATGACTAGAGAAATGGTCTCCAAATACAGTTCTGGACAGTTCAATTGTGCAAGATATTCATTAGGGGATGGGAGGGGGAAAGGAGAAAATGGAATAACATGTTTGTTTTACTTATAATATCTAATTAGTATATGTTTACAGTGTACTTAGCATTATTAGTATAGCACTCTATGTGTGTATGTGTGTGAGACGCATAGGTAATTTACAAATGAAATAAAACACACATTGAAAATGCATTACAAAGAGTTTGGAGACCTGCAGAGAACAGGAGATCAGGGATGATAGAAGTTATGACCATTTGGTGAAGACTTTTAACTGTTCTACAAAGGAGAAGTATGTTATTTTGCAGGCTAGAGAGAGCCATGAAAATTTCAGGCAAAAGAGTGAGCTCTAATTTAGGAAGTTCAATCCAGAGGAAATGTGCAATTTGAATGCAAGGAGTGAAAGACTAGAGTTCAGAAAAGCAATTAGAAAACAGGCTTATCAATAAATAATTTTACCTATCCCCCAACCCCAGGAAACCTGGATAAGAATAAGACTTACCTAATGTTCAGCCTTCAAATGAGTTGTCACCTCCCCTGAGATTTCTCCTCTAACCACACTCACATCCCCCAGGTTGGTGAGCTCTTCCTCTATGTAATCCAAAGTTACCTGTGCTTATTCCTTTCCAGAATTTAATATGCTAAATGTTAATTTCTTGCTTGCTTGTCTGATGATTCCTCTTTACTTGTAAACCCTGAGGGTATGAACTGGAACTTATTCATAGTTGTATACCAGATATCTTCCGTAGTGTCTGGACTACAGAAGCTATTCAATAAGAAGTTGATGAATCTAACTGAGACTCTTCACTCCATCTCCTGCTTCCAGCCATTCAGTGGTGTAATTCCTACTTCTTGCAGATATCATCTTAGATATGACTTTCCCCAGAAAAGTACATCTCCATTAGCACAATCTCATTTAATTATAATTACACGTATAATTGTTTTTCATATTACAAAGATGACAGGAGGGATGCCTTCAACATGGTGGAGGAATAAGACGTGGAGATCACCTTCTTCCCCACAAATACATCAAAACTACATCTACATGTGGAATAATTCCTACAGAACACCTACTGAACGCTGACACAAACCTCAGACTTCCCAAAAGATACCCTCAGGGGACCTACACACAGAGGCGGGGCCAAATCCAAAGCTGAACCCCAGGAGCTGTGTGAACAAAGAAGAGAAAGGGAAATTTCTCCCAGCAGCCTCAGAAGCAGCAGATTAAATCTCCACAATCAACTTGATGTGCCCTGCATTTGTGGAATATCTGAATAGAAAACGAATCATCCCAAAACTGAGGCAGTGGACTTTGGGATAAAGTGTAGACTTGGGGTTTGCTTTCTGCATCTAATTTATTTATGGTTTTATGTTAATCTTAGTTTCATATTTACAGCTTATTATCTTTGGTAGATGATTTGTTTACTGACTTGGTTGTTCTCTTCCTTTTCTTTATTTTGAGAAGAAAGTGTATTCTGTTTTTTTTTTTTTTTTTTGATGGAATGTCCTATAAATATCAATTATGTCCATGTTGTTTAATGTATCATTTAAGCTGTGTTTCCTTATTTATTTTCATTTTGGAAGATCTGTCCATTGGTGAAAGTGGGGTGTTAACGTCCCCAACTATGATTGTGTTACTGTCGATTTCCCTTTTATTCCTGTTAGCATTTGCCTTATGAATTGAGGTGCTCCTATTTTGGGTGCATAAATATTTACAATTGTTGTATCTTCTTCTTGGATTGATCCCTTGATCATTATGTAGTGTCCTTCTTTGTCTCTTGTCTTTGTTTTAAAGTCTATTCTGTCTGATATGAGGATTGCTACTCCAGCTTTCTTTTGATTTCCATTTGCATGGAATATCTTTTTCCATCCTTTCACTTTCAGTCTTTATGTGTCCCTAGGTCTGAAGTGGGTCTCTTGTAGACAGCATATATACAGGTCTTGTTTTTGTATCCATTCAGCCAATCTATGTCTTTTGGTTGGAGTATTTAATCCATTTACATTTAAGGTAGTTATCGATATGTATATTCCTATTACCATTTTCTTAATTGTTTTGGGTTTGTTATTGTAAGTCTTTTCCTTCTCTTTTGTTTTCCTACTAGATAAATTCCTTTAGCATTTGTTGTAAAGCTGGTTTGGTGGTGCTGAATTCTCTTAGCTTTTGCTTGTCTGTTAAGGTTTTAATTTCTCCATTGAATCTGAATGAGATCCTTGCTGGGTAGAGTAATCTGGGTTGTAGGTTTTTCCCTTTCATCACTTTAAATATGTCCTGTCACTCCCTTCTGGCTTGCAGAGTTTCTGTTGAAAGATCAGCTATTAAGCCTATGGGGATTCCCTTGTATGTTATTTGTTGCTTTTCCCTTGCTGCTTTTAATATTTTTTCTTTGTATTTAATTTTTGATAGTTTGATTAGTATGTGTCTTGGCATGTTTCTCCTTGGATGTATCCTGTATGGGACTCTCTGTGCTTCCTAGACTTGACTATTTCCTTTCCCATATTATGGAAATTTTCAACTATAATCTCTTCAAATATGTTCTCAATCCTTCTTTATATCTTCTTCTTCTAGGATCCCTATAATTTGAATATTGGTGTTTTTAATGTTGTCCCAGAAGTCTCTGAGACTGTCCTCAATACTTTTCATTCTTTTTTATTTTTTCTACTCTGTAGTACTTATTTCCACTATTTTATCTTCCAGGTCACTTATCTATTCTTCTGCCTCAGTTATTCTGCTATTGATTCATTCTAGAGAATTTGAAATTTCATTTATTGTGTTGTTCTTCATTGTTTATTTGCTCTTTAGTTCTTCTAGTTCCTTGTTAAATGTTTCTTGTATTTTTTCCATTCTATTTCCAAGATTTTGGATCATCTTTACTATCATTACTCTGAATTACTTTTTTAGGTAGACTGCCTATTTCCTCCTCATTTGTTTGGCCTGGAGGGTTTTTACCTTTCTCCTTCATCTGCTGTTTATTTCTCTGTCTTCTCATTTTGCTTAACTTACTGTGTTTGGGGTCTCCTTTTTGCAGGCTGCAGGTTCGCAGTTTCCATTGTTTTTGGTGTCTTCCCACAGTGGCTAAAGTTGGTTCAGTGGGTTGTGTAGGCTTCCTGTTGAAGGGGTCTGGTGCTTGTGTTCTGGTGGATGAGGCTGTATCTTGTCCTTCTGATGGGCAGGACTACGTCCGGTGGTGTGTTTTGTGGTGTCTGTGAACTTCTTATGAATTTAGGCAGCCTCTCTGCTAAGGGTGGGTTTGTGTTCCTGTCTTGCTAGTTCTTTAGCATAAAGTGTCCGGCACTGGGGCTTGCTGGTCGTTGAGTGGAGCTGGGCCTTAGCATTGATACAGGGATCTCTGGGAGAACATTCACAGTCTGATATTACGTGGGGCCAGGAGGTGTCTTGTGGACCAATGTCCTGAACTCGGCTCTCCCACCTCAGAGACTCAGGCCTGACACTTTGTTGGAGCACCAAGACCCTGCCAGCCACACGGCCAGGTACATGAGTAGTTTCTTGATTTTTTGGAAGTCTGAGGTCCTCTGACAGTGTTCAGTAGGTATTCTGTAGGAGGTGTTCCACATGTAGATGTATTTTTGATGTATTTGTGGGGAGGAAGGGGATCATCATGTCTTACTCTTCTGCCATCTTGAAGGTCTCTGGTGTGCTAAAGAGCTTGCTGAAATGCAGATTCCTGAGATCTACTCCCAGGCTTGAGTCAATACATCCAGGTTGGGCCCCAAGATGTGAGCCCCAAGATTTTTAACCATGTCCTTTATTCCTCTATGCATTACTTCTTAAAACTACATGTTTCTCTATAATTAACTCAAAATATTTCATATAAATAAATGCATTAATTAATTAATTTTTAAAAGTACTTTACTATAGCATCAAAAAAGGGATAAATCTGACAAAAGATATCTAAGACCTGTACACTGATAACTACAAAATATTTCTTAGAGAAATTTTAAATGACTTAAATAAAGGGAGATATGTTCATGTACTGTAAAGCCATATTGTTAACATGTTAATTTTTTTGTGAAAATTGAGCTAAAGATGCACTGAAATTCCAATCAAAATCTCAGCAGTGTTTTTCAAATTTTACAAGCTAATTGCAAAATTCATATGGAAATTCAAGAATATAGCCAAAACAGCTCTGAAAAAGAAGAGCAAAGTAGAAAGAGTTAACTTACATGAATTCAAGACAGATCATATTGCTACAGTAATCAAGACAGTAATAAATGAGATAGCAGAGAGAGTTAAGTAGTTGTTGACCTACACATATAATGCTAATTGATTTATCTTTTGGGCGGGGATTTTGCAAACAACTTTTTATTAAGGAAATGCCAAACATTTACAAAAATAGAGAAAGTAGTTTAATGAGCAGCTATTTGCAGCTTCACCAATTTTCGATTCATCAATGTGTTTCATCTATACCCCAACCTAATTCCCTGTGCCTCCATGAATTATTTTTAAGCAAACCCCAGACCGCTCCATCACTTCTTTGGTAAATACAGTCATTCTCATTTTTCTGTGTATCTATGTTCTATAAATTCATCACAAACACTGAATTAGCAAATACTGAATCGTTGCTCATGGGGGGAAAACAGGGTTAGGTTCCTGCAAGCCTCTGATCACCTGTGGACAACTGTTCAATACATAGCCTTGCCTTATGCATGTCTGTTTAAAGACATCTGATATAATATATAATGTTGATTTATTATCATTGAACTCATGGTCAGCAACACCATAACTCATAATGGAAAGAGGTTTACCTAATGCATCATTTTTCTCTGCAATGTACAGCTAATTGTCTTTTTTTTTTTTTAATTGGAGTATAGTTGCTTCACACTGTTTTCTCAGTTTCTGCTGTACAGCAAAGTGAATCAGCCATACATATACATATATCCCCTCTTTTTTGGATTTCCTTCCCATTTAGGTCACAACAGAGCATCCAGTAGAGTTCCCTGCGCTATACAATAGGTTCTCATTAGTTATCTATTTTATGCATAGTAGTGTATATATGTCAATCCCAGTCTCCCAGTTCATCTCACTCCCATTCCCCCTTGGCATCCATACGTTTGTTCTTTATGTCTGTGTCTCTGTTTCTGCTTTGCAAATAAAATAATCTATACTATTTTTCTAGATTGCACATATATGTGTTAATATATGGTATTTGTTTTTCTCTTTCTGACTTACTTCACTCTGTATGGCAGTCTGTAGGTCCATCCATGTCTCTACAAATGACCCAATTTCATTCCTTTTTATGGCTGAGTAAATATTGTATATATGTACCACATCTTCTTTATCCATTCTTCTGTTGATGGGCGTTTAGATGCTAAACATCACTAATTATTAGAGAAATGAAAATCAAAACTACAATGAGGTATCACCTCACACTGGTCAGAATGGCCATCATTAAAAAATCTACATGCAATAATTGCTGGACAGGGTGTGGAGAAAAGGGAGCCGTCTTAACACTGCTGGTGAGAATGTAAATTGATACAGCCACTATGGAGAACAGTATGGAGGTTCCTTAAAAACTAAAAATAGGGCTTCCCTGATGGCGCAGTGGTTGAACGTCCGCCTGCCGATGCAGGGGACACGGGTTCGTGCCCCGGTCCGGGAAGATCCCATATGCCGCGGAGCGGCTTGGCCCGTGAGTCATGGCCGCTGAGCTTGCGCGTCCGGAGCCTGTGTTCCGCAATGGGAGGGGCCCCAACAGTGAGAGGCCCGCATACCGCAAAAAAAAAAAAAAAAAAAAAAAGGAAAAAAAAAAAAAAAAACTAAAAATAGAACTACCATATGACCCAGCAATCCCACTACTGGTCATATACCCAGAGAAAAACATAATTCAAAAAGATACATGCACCCCAGTCTTTTTTGCAACACTATTTACAATAGCCAGGACATGAATGCCAATTAATTTTTGACAGTGGAGAAAAAGTAGTCTTTTCCAAATGGTGGCACAGAACAACAGGATAACCATACACTAAATAAATAAATAAATAAATAAATAAATAAATAAATAAATAAATAAATAAATAGTTAGATTCCTACCTCATAGCATGAATAAAATGTAGCTCAAAATGAATCATAGACATAAACATAAAAATTAAAACTATAGAACATCAAAAAGAAAACATAGAAAAACCTTGTGACCTTAGGTTAGGTAACAAACCTAACCTATTGCTTAGTATAACAACAAAAGCACAAAGCATAAAATAGATTGGACTTCATCAACCAAGAACTTCTGCTGTTGGAAAAATGCTAAGACATGCCAGAAACTGGTAAAAAATATTTGCCAGTCTGATACCTGCAAAAGGAGTTCTATATAGAATATAAAAAGAACTCTCAAACCTCAATAACAGCTCCATAAAAATGGTAAAGTATTCTCACACTCTCTTCACCCAAGAAGATATACAGATGGAAAGTAACCAAATATAAAGATGCTCGACATCAGCACTCATTAGGGAAATTGAATTTATAACAACAAGATTCTAGTACCTGCTTATCGTAATCACTAAAATTAAAAAGACTGACCATATCGAGTGTTGCAAGGACTCTCACACTGGGATACTAGGAATGTAAAGTGGCACAACCATGTGGAAACAGTATGGCAGCTTCTTAAAAAGTTAAAAATAAAACTAACCAGATGATCTAGTCATTACAGTTCTAAGTATTTATCCAAAAGAAATAAAACAAATATTCATAAAAGACATACATAAATATCTTCATAGAAGCTTTATTTGTAATAGCCACAAGCTGAAAATAACACAAGCATCCACCAAAAGGTGGAGGATATGCAAGTTGTGCCATCTACACACAGTAGAATACTGCTCAGTAACGAAGAGGAATGGATTCTTGATCATTGTAACAAGGATGACACTCAATTTAATTTTAACTTAATTATGCTGAGTGAAATTAACTAAACAAAAGGAGTACATAATGTTAAGAGTCTATTTACATAAAATTTTGTAAAAGTGAAAACTTACTCTAGTGATAGGAAGTGGATCCGTAGTAGCCCAGTGATAATTGTGGTATGAGAAGGGGCTGGGGGGAGAGAATACAAAGGAACACAGGGAAGGCTTGAGGGTGACATATATGTTGATCATCTCGGCAATGCTAATTAATGGTTTCATGACTGTATATCTATACATGAGAACTTTTCAAAGTTATACACTTTAAACATGCGAGCTTATTATATACCTATTATACATCAGTACAGCTGTTAAAAAAAAAAAAGGCAGCTTCTCATTGACCTAAAATAAAGATCAGATATTTTTCATAGTATGTGAGGTCCTGCATGATCTTACTCCCTGTCTACCTCTCCAGTCTCACCTTGAGACACCCTCTGCTCCCACTTTTTATATGCCATCATAATTGGCCATTTCATTCTTCAAGGTCTTGCAGTCTTTCCCATCTGGAGGCCTTGCAAATGTCATTCCCTCTGCTTTCCCACACTTTGCCTAGTTAGCTCTCTTTCATCCTTCAGTTCTCACTGCAATACTTCCCTCAGAAAAGATTCATCAAACACCCTAAATAGTTAAGGCTTTCATAGTAAGAACTTTCCCTGGCATTCTCTACTTTTTCTTTTTTATAATTTGTCACAAATTTTATTTAAAATTTTGAGTAAATTTTCAATTAATGTCTACACACACTACAAAAATAGAATAATTTACATATATTATCAAGTTAATACTGTTAAAGAACTAGTTAGATATAATTATGACAGTTTTACATATAAGGAAACAGACTGAGTAATTTTAAGATCACACAAGTACTCATAAATGGCAGTGATTTGAATGCAACCCTCTCTGACTTTAAAGCACACAGTCTCAATTAGTGATTAATGATCCCATGATATAATATCCATTATGATAGGGTACCAGAAAAAAATCTAATCTGGAAGTCAAAGCATGATCTCTAAATAATATGGCAGCAGGTGTATAGGTGTTACTCCCAGACAAGCACTTGGAAGGGTCTAAAATAGGTTGTACTATCTGACAGGTAAGCCAAACATGGAAATGGAGAGTACAGAAAATGATCCTGAAATTTGGAGATCAAGATAAGCATCAGGAAGTTAGCAATGAATCCTTGCAAGATAGGGTAAACACAATGGTATACTAGGTAGATTGTGGGACTGGGCAAGTTACCAAGGCAAAGATCCAGTAATTAAATGCAAGATGAGAACCAAGACATCTCCAGGTCTAGGCAGAAACTTGTGGAGAAATTTAGAGACCAGAAGAGAGTAAATGTGCCTTGATACTGAGTGCTAGAATGCTGGTTTGCGTTTCTAAAATTTCTCCCTGTCCACAACAGACCTTCACCTTACCACTCCCTTATTACCCCATTCCAAGTTCAAGGATGTCTCAGAAGAATTAGTCTACAAATCTCAAGATTCCAAATGTAGGAGTCACATGGTAATAGCATAGGGCAGAAGACAAAGAGGCTGGAAATTGCAAAGAAATATTAATTCAATATTCAATTATCTCAGTATTTGATTACAATAGCTAGATGTTATAATATAAATTACATTCATTGTCTATTCTATTTTCTTCTTTGCTAAATTAAAAAAAAAAGTGCTTATTTGATAAGGGTTTGAAACTTGAATCCGTAGACAGGTTTTGGTTAAATGACACTCACTTGACAGGTAAAAAACATCATGGTATTCAAAATTCTTCATCCTCCAAGTGGGTCAGTGGCCTAAAGTACAGGAGTGTTCATAAACTATCTTTGTAATATATTGCCTCCTGTCAGTGAAAAAGGACTTAAATTAACAGCTAAAATACTACCAATATCTAAGATAAATTTATTTCTTTAAAGGGGGTGACTTTTTAACCAAACCTCTCACCTGCTAGATTAGAATTTACACCAGTCAGTAAAAAGTAGACATTTTCACAATATTAACAATCTGCACAAACTGTAGTAATTTAACTATATTTCAATAGTGTGTCATTCTCACAAGGGGAGGATTATTTGTTCATAAAAAGTATAATCTTTGCTTTCAAATAAATCTTTTTGTAGCATGTGTATCTTCGTGATTGAAATGGAATAAGTACATATATTCAATTTTTATAGAAATAGCGCTGTCTAAATAACAAACAGAATTTTTCATTGACCATCTTAAATGGATTATATAAATTTAGAGACCACTGTGTTTTCCAAATGTCTCAATATCCCTGCTAGACATAAATTACAGTCAAATCCTCTATTCCTAGTTTGGCTTGCTTCTAAATTTGGCTCCCTCATACATTGTAAATCAAATTTGATCCATATTGAAAACAGTGTGATATTTTAAAACTGGTCTCTTTATGGATAATAATATGTAAGTATAAATTAGTAAACAATATTCAGCAGCCTAGAATCTAATCCAATTGTTAAAAGTTCAATACTGTCCATAACCATCAGTTCTGGACTGATTGGCAAAACTGAATACATATTTTAAAACAACATAAATGATGTTGATAAACTGATTTAGCCATGATTCTTGTATCTTAAATAGTGTAATGTTATCATGTTGCCCTGCAATAACTATCCTTTTCAGAACTAGGAGGATCCAATTTTAGGAGTTTAAGTTCAGTGAGACCTTCAGTTTTCTACCAAAAGTAGCACAGACTGTTACTTCCTATTTTCTAAAAGAAGTCAGTCTAAATTCTAGTGGCATATCAAATAAAATCACAACAGCCATTTCTGTTATTTCTCAGGTTGCTTCAGTAGGTCGATGCACTGGTGAAATAATAGGTTATACTTCAGGAGCATAAGAGGGAGAAAAGGACAAAAATTCTAATTAAGTTTGATATCCTTATATTTCTGGAATGATGAATACACAGGAGAATATGGTAATCCTGAATGTCAACCTCATTTTCACAGAACTTCTAAAAATTTTTAATAATGCTTTAATTTCTCACCTTCATATAAGACTCAAGATACAGTTTTGATAAAGGTCTTGAAAGAGCCCAAATGAAAATTCAGATGTCATGTTTTTACGTTTGAAAAGTGCAGTGCGAGCAGCCCAGGTTTCAGGTATCAGGTCTGTCACGGCCTTGCTACACGGGTTGCACTGCAGAGAAACCACCATAAATCATCTCGAGGCTGTATACAATTAATTTTATGTTTGTACTTGTCCTCCTCTATGTTTTTATGCTGTTTCTTTTTATATTTGATTTTTGAGGTCATTCTTGGTTTGAGGTGAAATACCTCAAGCTTCATATTAAAATAATGCTGGTGATATTATAGTATAAGTTTGAATAACCAAATTCAGGGTCACCTTTTTTCCACAAGTTTTAAAAGGAACTGTCATAAAGTTGTCAAAAGAAAAATAACCTGTAACTCCCTAACTCTTTTAAATATAAGAAGGTATTATGTGGGTTTATTGCATAATTTCTTGAAGGGCAAAACATTTCTCCTATCACTGCATATTTTCACAATTATCCTTTATATTATTTATTATTACTTGGAAGTGGTTTCAGACTTCATGAGAGTTTCTTACCACTTAGTTGATTTGCAGTAAAACAGGAAAAAAAAAAACAAAACCTTTTTAATAATTTTCAGAATAGCTATTCTTCCAGACGGGAGTCTACGGATCCTAAATGCTTCTAAATCAGATGAGGGAGAGTACGTTTGCCAAGGGGAAAATGTCTTTGGTTCTGCTGAAATCATAGCTTCCGTTTCTGTGAAAGGTAAGAAAATGTGGCTAAATGTTTTATAAGCATAGTTTCATGGCCATATCAGAAAGTGAATAAATATAATGTGCGTGTATGTGTATTTGCACGTATGTGAGTGCATGTTCCTGTTCAAGAAATATATTGTACACAAAGAGCTAACACAGTCGAATTGTCCCTTTCTATTATTTATGGGACTATGAAGAAAGGAACACCTTGTTGGTAGAAATTTAAATATTATGCTCTGAACAAGCTATGTGGGAGGATAAAGAAAGCTTTCTGAAGTTTTAGTCGACGTCTCAAAATTTAAAAGTATGCCAACAGTATAAAAATATTTTCCTGAATCAAGATTAATTTTAGCATCAATCAGTAATATTCCTTTGTTACCCCTTCAACTGGGGGTTTGGGGCAAAAAAAAAAAAAAAAAGAGTAGCAGAAGGAGGACGTGAACATGTGGTGTTGAAATATACATCAGATGAACTGACACCAGAGCTACTCTTTGATTTCTGCATCAATGGAATTTTTATACACTGTAACATTTTAGTGTTATAAATATTACTGCTTAAATGTTTCTGTTAGTTTTCTAGTTCTAAAGTGAACTAGATTCCAAGCCTAGAACCTTCTTTTGAGACTATCTGCCATTGTTTAGTACTAAGAACATCTCCTATCTTAGACATTCTCTTCATTTGGTAAAGGAATACTTTTCACGATGAAGTATATCATTAATTTTTTCCATTTGTGCATGTAGTATATAATGAATCATACTTTGGACACAAAAAATATAGTAATGTTCATTTTCCCCTTTCTTTAGAAAGAGTAATGTAATTAAAATAGCCAGCACTCTGATATTTTAGAAAAGAGCAAACATCCAGGGAAGGAAGGAACATAATTTTAAAAATGTCTTCACTTATAGCATACATTACTAGAATCCAAGTCAGTCTTCCAGTCCAGGTCTCATTCCTTGTGTGTGCTAAACAAAGTTTTTCATAGTGAGGCAATGCTGGATCCACAGACTTTTAAAATTTATTAATAACAAAAATGTTCTCTGTTAATCACAAGTGGAATATTTAGTTACTCAGAATATTCTAATTCTCACAAAGTTTAAACTGCAGTATGCTGTGATGACCTGTCTTCTCTGATGAAGCCAGAATTTAGAAACCAGAATTTAGAATGCCACACAGAATATTTGACTTCCAGAATTTTAATATTTACAGTGGCATTCCTTTCCTGGTATCACTCTTTCTGAGACTGATTTGAAGGATGCTACCTATTAAAGGATCTTATCAGTGGTTAACAATGGTCCTTCATCAGACTACGCTATTGCAAACAGTAGAGCTGAAATAGGAAAATTAGGATAATTTTTCATCTGTGTCAGGCTTCTTGAAGTATCTACAATCAGGAACCTAATTAGGAAAAAAAGTATCAAAATCCTGTCTCCATCACCTCCCTACTTTATTAAAAAAATATATCATATTGCAGTTGTTTGATCATTAGCTTAACTAACCCTTAGATATACAGCTGATATTAGCCTTTATTGGTTTAAAGTTGCTCTAAACCCAGTAAAAATGTATCTATTTTTTAAAAAATTTAACTGAATCATTAAATAGTTAATGTAAGCATTTTTTCTCAAAAAACATTTCTATTCAATATTTTGCTTTTTTTTTTAGATCTCAATTAAAGCATCCACAGTCTATCAAAGGGGATATTTTATAATCAGCCAGAGGTGCCTCTTCTACTCCTCTAATTACAAGGTTTTGTAAACTATAAAGTGAATACAAGCTGGTATAGTAGTAGTATAGTTTTTATCTCCTTTAAGTTAGTAATTTGAAGGGAGGTGCTCCATATAACCTTTAAAGTGAACTCACTTGAATTATTCCTCCTTAGATGTGAAGCATTTTTTATTGTAAAAATTCTTTTATTTATATTTGATGAAACTTGAAGGTGGACAGGGAGGGTACAGCTTCTTTTTTCTAATGTTCCTGTTTCCAGAGTACAAAATGCTCTTTCTAGTTATGTAGTCGTTCCTCTTTTTCATCCAAGCTGACTTATTAACAGGAATAGGGACTTTTAAATCATCTGTTCCCTACAAATGCCTAGTAAAATGCCCTAACATACAAAATGGTAATATTTCAATTAATAATAATTTATTAAAAGATATTTATCTGGAACAACTATATTACATAGATTACTTATTTAATTTTGTTCTCTATTATTTAAAATACAGAATGAAGATGAAAACTATATGTTATGCTAATTAACATATTTTTATTTCTATAGAACCTACAAGAATAGAACTTACTCCTAAAAGAACAGAGTTAACAGTGGGAGAAAGCGTCGTCCTTAACTGCAAAGCAATTCATGATGCTAGTTTGGATGTCACTTTCTACTGGACACTAAAAGGACAGCCTATCGATTTCGAGAAAGAAGGTGGACATTTTGAAAGCATCAGGGCCGTAAGTTAATAAAATTTTATTCTTTGAGTAATAATACTTTTAGAAATTTAGACTCAAATGTAAAAACTTTCTTTTCTGTGAAATGTTAAGGAAAAATTAGGACAAAATTCAAATTGATTCAAACAATTATTTTATTTCATTATTTTATGTTATGTCAAAGTGAAAGTAATATTTATTTAAAACTCCCCCAGTAAGAAATTGGGAATACTTGATTATGCAGATCTGGTTTCTTTGCCATTTTTTTTCTATTTGATTAGTATTGTCAATATTTACACCTTACTTCTCAAAAGTTTTGTGGCTACATAAACATAAAAAGTGTTATTTAAAGCATTCTTAGCAATTACGATACAATAAGTAAATGAAATAAGCCTGCCTGTCCTACTCCTGAAGAAATAGTAATTCTTGGAGATTCTTTAATATCTCACAGGCTATAGAGCTTAAACATGCAACCCAAAGTCAGAAATGCACATTAGCCTTAGACAAACATTCACAGACATGCTCATTTCTCATCTGCCAAATCTTTCCTTGTAATACCTTCTTTTATATATCTATGTGACAATCAACTAAATGGAGTAAGAAATCTTTTGAACCAAATTCTATAGTATGATCATAGTGTCTTAACAGAGAAGTAGAAAAATGATCTTTTCCCCGACTGGCTTTTTTAAAACATAAAAGAGTAACATAATGATGGAGAGAGACAAGGGCAATGGAACTCAGGTGGCAGAGAGAGATTTTGGCTGAAATATCTCTTCTATATTGGTTAAAGAGGTGGATCCAAATACAAATTATGTCTACAAATACAATTTAAAATGCTACCACATACTTATTAACATCAGTTTATTCTTCTGTAAACATTTTGGGAAGCACTGGTAGACCACAGCTGTAATGAGCCCAAACATATAAAACTTGGCTTGGATTGAATTTTATTTTAAAGATAATGTGACACAGTGGGAAAAGTCCTAGACCCAAAGTAAGGAATTTTCTCGGTCAAGACCCAGCTCAGTCCTTAATCAGCTGTGTAACAAAAAGCCAGTCACTTGATTTGCCTTGGCATTAATCTCATAGAGCACTAAAGTGAGGGAGTTGGACCAGATAATTTCTAAGACCCCTTCTTACTCTAGAATTTGATAAATTTGTATTAGCAGAATAGTAAGAATGAATTTTCTTTGTTGCATTTGCCAATGTAACTTAAAGTAAACACTTTCTTCTAAATTATTCCTTTCATCCTGATTTACTTTGCAGTTAAAGAGAGACTGTATAAATAAGAAAACATTACCCAACTGCATTATTCACATCTCATTAAATAAATCAATTTTAATTGTCAATGGTTATGTTATATATAAAATATTTAGATCATGTTAAACTCATTTTCCTTGAATTTGCAATTTTTATTTTTTATTTACCTTGGGTCGATCATAGCTTCAAATTTAGAACAAATTTTATGCTATGAGTGTCATAAAACAAAGCCAGAAAAATATGACACAAAAATATTACACTTGAAAACAAAAAAATATACCATCAAAAATATTTCGTCTTAGGATTACCTGTAAACATTCATCTTGAGTGATCAGAAATATAAAGAAAAAATATGTCTAAACTAAATTTTGGGTTTGCTTCATAGAAGCAGCCTCCCTCTTTATTTTAAAATATCAGTAGAGAAATTAATGGTCTGATAAATTATATGAATTCTTGTTTTTTTCTCTTATGTGTTACCACTTTAGTTTCAGGTCCATTCATTTGTATCAATAAATACCTATAATTCTTTTCATACGGTTGGCAGTTAATAATACCTGCTGTATCTCTCTTTACACATATGCTGTTCCTGCCCTTGAGAATTACAAAATTGACTCTTTACTCCATGCAAACCTATATTGCTACAAGCCATAATAAATTAAACTCAGTTTGTAGACAGTGATAATAAACTCCAGAATAGAAAAATAAAGCAAATTAATATATTGAGAAGTGAGAAGAATATTTAGCTTAAGGTTATGTAGAATATATCACTTTAGCTTATTTTTAAAAATTAATAGAAATATGTTTGTACTTAAAATATTTGGAAGATTCAAAACTGTAAAGTTAGAAGAAATTGTCTATTCCCTCTACACCAATTACCTCAAACACTGATTGTGTCCTCGCTGGCTTCAAGGACATACATGGGAGAGAATCCCATTCTGTGACTTGAAAAAGTCAGAGAAAAAAAAAGAAAAACTTTCTATCCCCATCCTGCCTTTCACCTTGTGAAATATAATATGTCTGAGAAATAACATGTTTTAGAAGGAGGGATGAAAGTGTTATAAAGAAGCGAGATTTGGGAAAGCCTCTGGTCATGTGGATGCTTTCTGTTTGAGAGGCCAATTGAAGACTCTGGTAATAAGAGGGAAGGCCAGGGCTCAGAAGAGAGCCTAGTTGGGTGATCTATGGTTTGCTTTGAGTTTCAAAGAAGAGCCATTGAAGAGACCTTAGGGGTCTAGTCTTGTCCAACAGAGTAAGAAATCCCAGCAGGATTCGGGACTTAAGCAGGAATAGAGTGTGCATTTGACTGAAGTACTCTTTAGGTTAACTGACCTGGCCCTAACCCACCAGTGTGTGATTGAATGGGGGTGAATCAGAAGAGAAAGAGGAATATATATTTCAAGCATATTAACACTGCATAGTGTCAAATGAATCAACCAAATCTCTGAAAAAAAAAAAAAAAGATACCAATTGCGTTGATACTTTCCATCTTGTACTGCCAAAATATAGCTTAATGAAGTTCTCTACTTTTCAACTAGTTATAATGATATCTTTTATACACAGCCATTGGTTTACAGATGAAGCTCTAGGAAAAATTTTATGTGTAACTTTTATAACACCTATAGACAAGGTATATTTATGTTTTAAATAAAATAGTGCTTTTGGACTGCAAGAGAGTGAATAAATAAACATATAATCACATCAGGTTAAAATAATAATAGCTATTGCTTTGAAATCTATAATGAAAATGCTTCTATTTCTCTTGCCTCTTGACTTAGGCCATGTTTTATAAACCCAGCAATTTGACTGATTTTTGGAGTGAATCCATTATTGAAGCCACTGTTCAAAGGGTCCAAACAATCAATTAATCTGTAAACATTTGGTTCAATTCACCCAAATCCCTTTTTTGGCAATGATATGAGTTAACTGAAGGTGGCAAATTAGTGAGGCTATTTTTAAAATTTAATTTAGATTCAATTGTACAAGAAAAGGGCTGTGCAGGATCCAAGTTAAAATACATGGCCTTTCACCCCTAAGAGAGCACAGATTAAGGAGACAGATAGCAGGGTGGGCTAGCAATCTGCTATCACAGTGCTATCACCAGAGAACTCTACATACAGCGGGCAGAAGAATTTGGAATTTGAACTGGACCTGGACTGGTAGGATTTTGCCAGGTGGTTAGGAGGAGAAACTGCATTTCAGACAGAGCGAGCAGGTGAAGCACAGACGAGGCAGAGAGTTTAGAGCATGTCTCAGGAACAGTGAGGAACCTGTAGCCCTGATGGCATAGTGGAGACACAGAGTAGAGAATACATCACTATTTGTTGAATACATTTAAAGGAGAGCAGCAGAGGCCTCATTGTTAAAGTCACTGATTTCTGAGCCATGGAATTTGGGTTTTATTTGGAATGCAACAGGGAGCCATGTGACTCAGATTTGTTCTTTAAGAAGATAATTCTGACAGCTGTGTGGAGCATGGGTTGAACATCAGGCAGACTTTACATTCATTCCAGGCAGGTTAAGCAGAGGTTACAATGAGGAATTGACCATTATAAGCTTCAGCCTTAAATAACCACCCTGTTATCAAATAATCATTTGCAATCGTGCTTTGACACAATTGTGTTTTGACACAGTTTTTTATGTTGGTCAGAGGTCTTTGAGAACCTCTTAATACTCTCAGGATGTCTGAACAGCACCTGAACATGGCCGTGTGACTCCAAAGCCACAGTCTTAATGGAGGACTATGGTGATCCATCGTTCTCCAGAGACTTGAAATCCCTAATTATTCATTCAAGATGTAAGCTAGTTTTAATCCCTACAATGCATAAAGATCAGTTACACTGAATATCATGGAAGCCTGTAATTTGTTCCTTTTGGAGCAGAGAAAAAAGCCAAACATTTGCATTCAGGAAGGTTGGCAAAAGAAGAATTGCCCTTTCCATTGTGAGCTCTCCAAATGTGATAAATTGCAACTAAATGGGCAACCAAATCAAAGTGCACTATTTGATGGTCCTTCATACTTACTCAATCCTCTGGTTATAACAGTACACCCAGGAAAGCAGAGTAGGGATGTTTGACTCCATTTTTAAATGAGGAAACAGAAGCATAAGACTTTTCCAGGCCACATGAATTCTAAATTGGGGTAACAATATTGAATACACTGTGATTTTTAAACTACGTTATGTTGATTCTCCTTTATAAAGCTTACCCTCTCCACATTCATTGACCATTGTGTGTTCAGCCCTTGTCTATAAACTGTGGGAAATAAAAATAAAAGGGAGATTTGGTTCTGGTCTTCAGTAAATGTAAAGATGGCATAGAACATAAAGTAATTCAAGAAAAATATGACCATAAAAAATTACTAATTTTTTATTAGAGCCAAATACTGTTGGAGACCAGAAAAGAAAGAGATTAATGTGACTTTTTTTTGTCATTGTGGAGAAAAGTGAGGAAAGGAATTAATTTAGCACCTGCTATATGCCAAGCACTCAGCTTTCTATATATATATATATATATATATATATATATATATATATATATATATATATATATATATATATATACACACACATACATACACACTCACATACAATAGCTCATCAATTCCTCATAACAATCATATAAAGTAATATTATTTGGGAAGAAGGTGCCACCTGACCTAGACCTCAGAGGATGAGTAGCATTAGGAAAGGAAAAGAAAAAAGAGAAAATCAACCTTAGATCAGAAAAGATATTGTATCTCAGGGTTACAAGGGATCCCAGAGATTACTGAATTAGTCCTAGATTGGTACATGGATTCTCCATCAGTATCATCAGTATCCACTGTAATCCTTTTAGTGATGAGGAACTCACTTCTCTGACCTAATCCATTCCTTTATCAACCAGATCTGAATGTCAGAAAATTAGAAACTTGGAGTAATTATGATCATCTGTATACTAACCATAGGAATCATAAGGGAACATGCCTGATTCATAGCCCTGATTTGTGTGGAGTATTAGGTGGGTGAAGGGGCCAGAATATAAACTCCTTAATACCGTAAGATTTTTTATTAGCTGCAAGTCGTAGCCTATGTCAGTCTTCTTATCATGGTTACTTCTGTTCCTAGTTTGTCTTCTTAGGAATTAACCACTATTTCTTAAAGAGTAAAAGTGTCAGAGTAGAAGACAGCAAGTGCTCAACTGGTACCATTCTCTTTCTTAATGAATAAAAGTTAATGTTGTAAAAATAAATGAAATCACTGGACATACTGCCAAGGTTTACTGAGGCACAAAGCTCTTAGGACTTTGAGACCACCTGCTGCACCATCTTCTTCATCATATTAGCAGGTGTAAGTCTTGGAGGCACTTCATAACTAATCAGAAAATGTATGAAAGGCAGAGAATCAACAGTTCTACCAAAGTCACAAGTTCTCTTTGGCTCATTCTGCTCACTAGTAATAGTCATACTTCCAAGTAGTATGGCCTCCTGGACTCTGAGCCCTACCCCTCCCTGTCTGGCAAAGGGCTTGTCCATCCTCATCACTCAGTTTCTTGCCTCCTGGATCTTTGTCTTGCTCTGAATCCTGGTAATTCACCAAGTTTCTGTACAGAACTCTGCTGTAATCTTTTGACTATACATATTAGCTTTATAACAGTTTTCTCCTAGTCTTTCACCTAGTTTAACAAAATAAATTACATTGTCGGGCTTCCCTGGTGGCGCAGTGGTTGAGAGTCCGCCCGCTGATGCAGGGGACACGGGTTTGTGCCTGGGTCCAGGAGGATCCCACATGCCGCGGAGCAGCTGGGCCCATGAGCCATGGCCGCTGAGCCTGCACGTCCAGAACCTGTGCTCCGCAACGGGAGAGGTCACAACAGTGAGAGGCCTGCGTACCGCAAAAAAAAAAAAAAAAAAAAAAAAAAAAAAAAAAAAAAAAAAAAAAAATTACATTGTCACTTTAATAGGACAGAATAGATTAATAACAAACCAAAGCTTGGGAGCTAAAGAGAGGTTGCACTCAAAGGTCAAAGAATTTTCAGATCATTCCAGAAAGTGTACCACATCCATGCTCCCTGCTTGTCTGTGTTAGAGAATGTGCCTCCATCTACTCTCTTCTCAAAATAGCAACAGTTCTCATGGCAGAAAAGAATACACATCTTCTTAGTATGTGTATGTTTCATGCAGTCACATGAACATGACCAAAATATGCCATTAACACTTGTGATTCTGTGACATTTTATGTATTAATGACATAAGCTAAACTATGGGGTCCCCCAAAGCAAAGGCTAATATTCTGTTTTATTTTTGATCACTTTGTATGTCCATACAACAGCCACTCTGTCAATATTTGTTGAAGAAAAAAAAACAATAAAAATAAAAACTGTAAAAGCATTTTCTCAGCTTAGCCCACTACTGCATTATTTCATGTTTTAACATAATTAATTAACTACTGCATAAAATTCTGCTAAATTATATTGCAGAATAGTTTATTTCATTGTTTTATTATGCAAAATTGGACATTCACTTTAGGCCAGTTTGGAACTGAATAGAAGATGACTGCCTTAGATGACATCGAAGCCAGCCTATTATTGAGAGACTCTTCCTTAACTCTTGGGCTTTTCACCTGAGTAATCTGTTGACCACAGTACCCCATCACGATCACAGCTGGTGGTAACACCATATTGATTATCCACCTCCATTTTTATTCGAATTGGCATCTGGCCCCACAAAGCAAAATTTGAAGTGCGCCTCATGACTTTTTGTAGTTTGTCAGATGTAGTCCAATCAGATAATGCTTCCAAAGTCACACATATTAAAAGACAGTTTTAGCCATCTAAGTCACAAGCTTCACTTTGTTCTTTTAAAGGAAGTCCACCAAAACAAACCTGGGTATGATATTATGGTGATCATATAGAGCTTTTTTGTTCATTTAGAGGCTCCACTTTTGACAGCTGTTTTTATCTTTATGATACATTTACATAGCATTATGGGTAATATAAAAGTTACTAGTTTCTCTGCAATGTGCTTTAGTGCAGAACTGCAGGTTTACTTTTTGTTTTTTGCTTGGGTTTTTTTCTTTTGAAAGAGAGACAGGGAAAATAGAGCTTCTTGAAGAGAAAGGCAATTTTAGTATTGGCCATGTTGAGAAAAATCAGATCAATAGCCTGTGTTCTGTGACCTCTGAGAGGATAAAAGTACCATACTGCCCAGAGATTGTCATCAGAGCCAGGTGAGATGTTTCAGGTTATTGGATGGGGAAAAGTAGGCAGTAAGAAATAGAAAACACTCCTTTATCTCTTAACAGAATTTGCTTTCCTAGATTGTAAACTCCAGATATTAAATATGCTTTCAGCTCACTAACTCCTGAAATTAAGTGCTTACATGTCCAGGACTCCATAATTTTTTCCCTTTTGGAAGTTTTGTTTTTCTCCAAAATTATTTTCCCATTTCATGCCTATATTAACTCAAATCCAATCAAAGAAATATTTAATCCTGAATGAAGTGCTTCTGTCTTTGGTAATGTGACCACTGGTAGGCCTCAGTAAGTTTTCCAACCATTGTTATCGTTTTTAACCTTGACCATGAAGCCTATCTCATTTTTTCCAGTGTTGTTTATTAAACCAAGTTCTTACCTAAGTCTAAGTCATTTTCAACAGTGAATTACTTGCTTAAACGTATTAGTCTTTCTAATATGTGTAACAAACTTCTAATATAAATTTTCATGCAAAATAACTCTGCTAATATTTTGAGTTTCAGTTCAGAATTTCCATTATGTTTATTCATTATTACTCTAAATTTCTATTAATTATCCTGGAATTGTACATTGAAGAATAATCAATGGAGTTTGACTCCATACCTCCTTCTCCATCCCAATATGACAGACTTATTTTTATGAGACAGCAAAATCTTTGTAAATTATATATGTTCTAAACAGTTTAGAATAAATTAATGAATTAGTAAATAAAGTATCAAATGTTCAAGTTAGTGAAATGAGTTCCTAAATTAGCTTCAGAGCCTAATACTCATCTTTTCTCAATATTCTAATTTTGTACATAATCCTTGTTTGCTTTTATTTCTTTTTTAAGAGGCCACTATTCAAATCTTGGTAATTTTTAAAAATACCTCTCTCCTTCTTGTTTTTTTATACTCCTCTCCCATTCATCATTCACATTGATTCATGGGCCTGTTACAATGAGTCGTCTTAGGAAGGATAAATAATCGTGTCAATTTACCTTAGGATACCAGAGGGCATTGTAGTAGATGCTATGGAGTGTTGCCCAGGTTTCCCTTTCAAGACTGAGGCACTCTTTCCCTAAGCCATAGAAAGTATTGGCAGCTGATGGCTCTAAGCTGAGTCACTGTCTGGGAATGGCTCTCAGCCAAAGAGTGTTATCTGGCCCAAGTTATGCCCCACCCTCCAGCCCATAACCAAGGGTAAGGGTGATGAATGCATAGGGATGGTTAAAACGGCCGAGTCTTTTGCCTTAAAGCAGGACAGCTCTGAAGGGTCTCTCAACTACAGAGCTCCCTGTAGGATAAACTGAGGCTTTTGTCATGACTGCATTGCAATTAAACTCCCCCTCTGCTCAATTCTGCTTTCTTTATGTTCCCCATAAATGCTGATCCCAGTGGCATTCCCCAGTGGAGTCTCCATCTCAGAGTCTGTTTCTCTGAAACCCTGACCTAAGGTAGCCATGATGGCAAATGTCATCGCCGAGAAAGCACTTGAAGCAGGTATGAGTAATAATAAAAAGCAATGATAATAGTTCTCATCCACTGAATGCCTACTAAGTAGCCGGAAACATGCTAACGTTTTCAAGCATCATTTCTTTTACTTCCCACAAATATCCTATGATGTAGGAATTGGTTTTGTTTTCGTTTGGGGTTTTGTTTTTGACAAAAAAAGACACAAATTCGGAAAGATAAACAACTTTTTCAAATTTAAACAATTTTTGTATGGAAGAGTTATTATTGAAATGAATTCTGAACTCCAATACCACACTATCCCCCAACATATAGTAACAAACCTAGAGCATATCTACAGCTATTTCGGGAGATAACATTGTAAATTCCCTTCTTTCTCAATCAGTTTAATGTTAAATTATATCATCTTGTGAATAACATAGATAAATATCCTTCATTTGTTTTAGAATTTTTGGATCAATTATTCTCATTGCTGATAAGATTTTCATATATTCATCTAAAGTTACTCCTATAAAGTTTATGATTATGTGGTTACGTTTACACTATACAAGTTCTTTTTTCTAACTTTTGTAAACTTTACTATTATGAGCAATATTCTGTCCCTTTGCCAAAAATACGTTTCTGTTATATATATTTTTAAAGGCAACCCTACCTATCAGGCTCTTCAATGTTTAATTAATAGTTTCAGAATAAACTTGAAACAGTTTTATTATCTAATTAAGACCTAGGCTAAAATATATAAATAGAATTTTACATAATGAAGAGAACTTTAGCCCTTCCTCTCTCATATGTTTTATTTCATTTGATTCCCACAACATTGCGAGTCAGGCAAATTACATATAAATGAAGAAAATGAGGCCCAGGAAGGAAGGGGGTAAAAGGCCTCAGTGTGAAGGTTCGGAGCACCACAGGCACATTTATAGTACATCCACTATTACCATTTAAGCTTCTGAGCTGAAAACATCATTGTCATGGATGATATTACAAATCTGATTTGATGAGTAAAGATATGAAGAACTAAAACTAGCTGTAATTCTTCACAGTGGCATCTTGAAAATTGAAGACAGAAAGAGATTGTGTTTCTTCTCTGCAATCTCACCTCTTTAGCTAGACAACTCAGCTTATTTTTACCTTAGTTACTTGATCACTAGTAAAACATTAAAATTGTATGTCTGTAAGATCAGATCACACATTGTTTTAAAAAATCCTGCCATAAAATTTACCGAGAATGAATTGAAAAACATCTTAAAATATTCTATTACACTTGCTTCTTCAGATGTTCTGTGGGTGTGTTTTCTGATTAATTAATGCTCACTCTTCTGGCTGCTGTAATTGTATCATTTTATAGTGTGTGAACCCCTTTTTTTATCACCTTCCTTTTTTAGTCTTTTGAAAATTCTCTCAAAATGACAATGAGATGCAATATGTTACATTTTTTTACTGCTGATCAGGCAAAGAAAGTAGAGCATAAATTCCACATTTGAGACACTTTAAATCATATCTATTTTTACTAAGTATGTTACTTACAGAATGGTTGGTTTCATGTGAGTTTTTGGCCACCAAAATCCAGTTTTCAAGTCAGATATCCAGTAGGGGTTCAGATTCTTCCCTCTTCCTCACCCCCAGTGCTCTCAGTCCTTCCATTATAACTATTCCATCCCTCCACCAGTGCAAGTATCAAAATCTACTGTAAATGTCACTTGATTCTTTCATTCTAGCCTTTACATTTCTGGAAGTTAGGAATATATTTATTTTTTGAACTTACACAGTAACTGTATTCATTAAAGACTAAATAAACATTTGTGAATTTGCTAAAGGAATCAGTGAATGTAGGAGTATATGAACTAAAAATGAGCCATTTAGAGTAGGCTGCTTAGAAACAAATTGTTGACTATAATATCTAAATAGCAATTTTTACTTTTTTTTAACTAAGAAAAGTTTCTAACTTCCATTATAAATATAGAAAATGACAGTAATCAATAGTTTTATTCATTTTGCTTCACATGAACTTTTCAATATTTTTGATATTGTGTTGAAAGTAATTGTTTTCTTTGCAAATAATAATCCCAGGAGTTCTTAATAAAAGAGAAATATACAGTGGTTCTAGTTATCTTGTTGAAGTAATGCTTTTTATAGACTTTTTTTGTTATTTTAAAAAGAATGTCCTACATGGATCTGTGTATCCAGGGGATAAAATTTAACCTGCAGAGTGATGAAGTGCATAGTATGATAAGGCCCTCAATACTAGAATTTTTACCTTGTTGGAATAATATATAATAAAAGATTATTCTTTTTAGTTTCTGAAAGGCTCGGTAAATAAAAGGCTGTCCTTATTCCCTAATACCACATAAGGTTTAGGATTTTTATAAGCAAACATTGTTCAGTGTTACATTTTGAAATACTATTGATATAGAAGTATTGTGTTTTAGACTGACTCCTGTTATTATTTCTCAAAGTAATTTTCAAAGAGCTCGGTTTTTGAGAGGCCATTATTTTCAAGACATCTTTGAAATTCTACCGTTATTTAACAATTTCTCTTTCTGCATCTGTTTTGTATTAAGTTCTAAAGGGTGGCTAAGTGTTATGATATGTTTAGCTTGTAGCTTTTCAAAATCCTGCAGTTTCTCTCATGGACTATTTTTATCATATTACAACATAAAAGTGAAATTTAGGAGTCTAGAGTTAATAATCAATAGGTTGCCTCTCAAAGATGTTTCCTCTCTTAAAAAAGGAGAAGGAGGAAATTTTAGAAACAACTATTGGGCTATTATCATTCACTCCTTTCTTCATTTGATATCCCTTATATAAGGGAAGTAGAAAAGATCAACTTAGAGAATTTGGAAAGCATGACATCATTATCTTTAAGGAATAATTGATGGCTTTATAGAGTATTTATCAGTGTACAATAGATGAAATCTGAGTTTATCTCAGTTCCATAAAGATTTACTGAATGGCTATATGTTAGGCACCTGTCCAGGAATTGAGGATTCTGTAGCAATCAATAGCAAACATTCTGTGGGAGGTATATCACTACAACTGAGATAGAGCACCGTCTTTGGGGAGCTTGCAGTCTTACAGAGGAACAGGCATATAAACCAATATGTGGCAAGAGCACTGAAAGAAATATGTTTGGGGAACTCGGTCCAGGTTACACACCATCCAAACTGTGGAAGAAGAGCAGACTTCCTAAACCAAATAACACCTAAGCCAATTCTTTAAGGAGAAAAAGAGAATTGCAGGCAAAGCAGGGAGAGAACATAGAAAGGGGAAAGACATTACAGGTAGAGGCTAAGGATGAGGAAAATATGAAAGACAAAAGTGTACCAAATTCCAATAACAGTGGTGATCTTACAGTTATAGCAAACCTCATCTAATATAGTACTGTAGTGATTCTATTTTAAAGAAAGCGTCCCATATCACCTATGAAAGTGACATAAATGGTCATGATTATTCTTGGTTCCAATTATATCATGTTACATGTTCTTAGCAAAAGTAAAGCTGCTATATGTCTTCGAATTAAATCCAGGGATAAATTGTTGCTTAGCATAAGTATATGTGTTTTACATAAATTTACGTGTTGCTTGAAGCTTTCTCTGTGGTATATAAAAAAGAAATTAACTATTATAGTGTTAAGGTTCAATATTCAGTGTCATTTAGATAAATCTCCGAGAAGCACTATGTGATTTTTTTCAGGAGACTGCTTGTTATTCTAGGAGCAGCCGTAAGAATATAATGTAGTTTAAAAATTCAGGGGCTAAAATCAGAATTTCTGCTTTCTTCCATATTTTTTCCTCAAATACATTATATATTTTTTGAAAAAAGAATCATTCCTATTTTGCTAACCATTGCCAGTGCCTGGCATCATGTCAGGTAGATTAGTTGCTAAATAAAGTATTTGCTAATTTAATTATTATATAAACAAATACAATTTTATACTCTTACACAGAGTTACTTTCTCATTTCTTTGCTCATCTGCTAAATTATCACATAAAAAAAGAAATATACCAGTATCAGGAAAAGTTTTAATACATTTATTCACTTTACAAAAGCTTAATGGTTACTTGTCGTATATACAGCACAATATAGGGGCAGGGAATGTATGGCTGAGTAAAGCATGATCTCTCCCTTCTAGAAATCTTAATCTAGACAGTAGCAAACAACTCTTGAATGTGATAAATCTTATAGTACTAAGACATTATGCTGTTGAGAGAAAAAAACTCTGGAGGAGAAATGTGAATTGTTAACCAAGTATGTCATTGGCAGAAAAACTAGTTCTTAAGAATTAATGTTCAATTGAATTCAACTAAGTTTACTACTGAAGGATATTCAATCAACTAGTACAAGGTAAGGTAATAACCTTTCTGATTATTTTTAAATCACCCTAAAATCAAACCATTTTTCATTATACACCTTACCCATCTATAAAACCAAAAGAATTAACCATTTTGAAGCAAATTTAGCTAAAATAATTTAGAATACATTAATTGTGAAGATACAACACTGTACTAAACAGTTCAAGGATTTCATATCAAGAAGCCTAAGCAAAACTATAAAATACTACATTTTATCCTTTTTTAATTGCTGAGGGTCTCACAAAAAAGTATAGCATATTGACAAAATTTATTTTACAGTACTTATTAAGTATAGTGGTAGTATTTCCTAAAAGCATTTCTGAAACCTGCACTCTAATTGCCATTATCCATCACTTAAGTAGTAAGGAATACTAGAAGTGACATGTTTTGCTCACTGTTCCTATCACATCAGTAATGACTCTGAACAGGTTACTGCAATATCTCTGGTTTTTAAAATAACTAGCTAGTGTGAGAGATGCAAGCATTTCAATAAGAATATTTCCATGTGCCTTTAAGAATAATAAGGCAGAGTAAATTAAGGATCATTTTTCTTAGCTAAGTTTTTTGGGTTTTGCCCACATTGCTGTTTCTAACCATGTTTAATCTTATATCAAAATTCTGATTGTAATAATCCATTGGTCTGTTTTTTTTTATTTTAGATGTTGAGATATAAATATCTTAGAAGAAAATTTCACAGTTTAAATATCAATGAATACTTTTTGTACATATCCTTCTGTTCCTGTGAATGACTATAGGTAAAGAATTAAGGAGTAGACTAACACAATATTGTAAAACAACTATATTCCAATAAAAATTAATAAAAGAAAAAAGAATTAAAGAGTAGTTATTCTGAAAGTATAGAGGTAACCACTAAACAAAAAATCTGTATAAAAGTTAGTTTTTGCTGCAAAACAAACCACCCCAAAACTTAGTGGTTTCAAATAATCATTTATTTAGCTCATGACTCTATGGGTTGGCAATTCGGGCTGGACTCAGCTGGAGTTCATCTGCTGGTCTTGGAAAGACTTACTCATGCATCTGTAGTCAGCTGCCAGCCAACTTTGAGGCACTAATGTGGGGGATCAGCTGGCTGTTGGCTGGGGCTATAGGGTCAAATGGACCATGTGTTTCTCATCATCCACCAGGCTAGCCCAGGCTTGTTCATATGGAAACCTCAGGGTTTCAAGATCCAAGAGTAGAAGCATCATGATCCCTTAGGCTTAGGCTCAGACCTTGCTCAATATCACTTCTGTCACATTCTATTGGTGAAAACAAGTCATAAAGCCATACCAGATTCAAAGTGGGGGGAAATTCCCTGTGGCGAGGGGGATCCACAAAGTACTGAGTCCATGTTTGCCATTTACCTCCATCTGTCCTCTGGCCACAATGTTTTTTTACATTTCTCTAACTTGCAGCCCTCATCCCAGGACCCAAAAAATCTCATTCAATTATGATTCTAATTTCGTTTTAGTTAGCTTTTGCTGCAAAACCAATTCTATAAAATGTATGATCCAATTCTATGGATCAATAATTTGAGCTGGACGTGGTTGTTTTTTCTGCTGGTCTCAGCTGGGCTCCTTAATGAGTTTTCAGTCAGCTATCAGGTCAACTAGAAGCTGTTTGGGGAGGTGGCAGCTAGGATGGTTGTCTCTGCTCTAAGGGGTCTCTCATCCTTCAGCAGGCTCGCCTAGGCCATGTTGTGTGGTTGTAACAGGGCTCCAAATTAGCAATCTCCAATGCACACACATGTTGCAGTCACCTGTTTGTTCCATGTTTGCTAAGGTCTCATTGACCAATGCAATTCACTTCGTGAGTCACAATGAATGTGGGAAGGGGCTCCCCAAGGGTATGAATCCAGAAAGACATGAAAAACTTTGGGACCATTACTGCAATAATCTACCACGCAGTCTGAACAGTGCAAAATGATCCTTAACTTCAGTTATGGTATTTTTAAGACTAAATCAGAAGGTAGATTATACATGTGGAGTTAAGTAGGGGGAAAAAAAGAACATTTGGAAAAATAGTAATTTGCACAACACTAAAACTCAATATCTGCTGTCACTAGCAACACAAACTAAGTCAACTGCTGACTAAATTAACCAGTCACTATTTGAATTGACCCCCGTTTTTTTAAAAAATTAAGTCAGTTAAAGCACTTGATCTGGTTATTTTTCCATTTTATATGGTTAGTGTTCTCTTTTTTTAAATGTTAGGAAATATTAATCACTTCACTTGTTACTAGAAAATTGGCAGCAGTTATAAAGAAAAAAATTAACAGAGAAACATTAAATTTTAATTAAAGAATAAATGAATTAAATAGTATTTCAGGAAAAAGTAGCATATTCTGAGGACAATTATAATATTTGCTACTTCATCTATCCTAACATAATCCATGTTAAATGTCTTTTCCAAATATTTATTCTACTGATTTCTGTGCTTTAGTTATATTTGATAGGAAAAAAAGCAGATATATTTATTTATGAACTGCTGAAAAGAGATTGTGGATATATCTAAAGCTAACATGAAATACACTGAATATTCCATACCCAAATGAATTCATAGGTTCTTTTAGCCAGCATATGCCAGCTGTTTTACATTAATGAATGGTGGCATCATTATTTGTATTACTATTGATTTTGCTGCAGGTTAAACTGTTGGAGAGAATGAATGTACTTATGAAGCTGTTCACAATCTAAAATTAAATTTAGAGTTTATCAAACAAATCTGTGATAATAATAGACTAACCTAAGGACAATAGTAGAAGTGAAAAATTATTCCGAATTCATATTTGCAACTTCTACATTCAGTAATGTTACTTCCTGTGAAACATGTTTATATTTATTACTGTGCTTATAACTGTGGCTTTAAGGTATAATAAAGGAATACAGATTGTAGGATGTGAGTGTTTTCTTCAAGTAAATATTAGACTTGAGAATTCAAAAGATTTTAGGAGTTTCCAAAAGACATTTGAAGATAAAAATAAAGATGACTAAACTATATTGATTGAGACATGCAAACAATATAGTTTTTTAATGAGCATTAGGCATACTTGTTGAAGTCCTTGAACTCAAAGGTGAAGGCTCCACCTGTGAACACAATGGTAGAAAATTAATTTTCCATGAAGTCAATTTTTAGCTGGTAACATCAAAGGATACTGTCAAAGTCTTTCAGGAAATCCTCCAAGAAATTCTGATCTGTCATGATTATAAAGTGAATGTATGAAATCAAAAAGACCTAAAAAATCAACTCAACTGCTTGGCTTAATATACCGAAAGATAATTCAAATATAGATTTTATATGGATCTGTATAGAAATCCCATGTGTAGCCAAGATAAACTTAAAGAAATATAATGAAATATTTCTATATCATTGATACATAATAAAATGTGCTTGACTAAGCTGAAAATAAAGACTATCATCTTGTAGCATCCTAATGACATCAAGCTCTAGTTAAATCTGAAGACCTTAGTAAGCTGTTATAAAATGTCATCTTCTACCTATCTAGAAGTTCTTAATCAGTCATCGAGGTCTCATCTAACATCATAAGCTTTACATTTACTGTGTCATCAATGTAACCCACCAATAATTCTTAATGTTAAAACAAGGAACATGTTTTTGAGCTTTGGAATGCTGTTGTGTGCCTTTACTCAGTTATGCTGGATTGAGCAGGCATGGAGAACATATAACAGCAAGAAAACACCAAAGCAACTTGCCCCAAGATTAACTAAAATATGATCTTTGCAAAGAGACTTTAAAAGAATATATGGAGAGACATTCAAGATGGCGGAGGAGTAAGACATGGAGATCACCTTCCTCTCCACAAATACATCAGAAATACATCTACATGTAGAGCAACTCCTACAGAACACCTACTGAATGCTGGCAGAAGACCTCAGACTTCCCAGAAGACAAGAAACCACCCATGTACCTGGGTAAGGCGAAAGAAAAAAGAAAAAAAAAAGAGAAAAAAGAATAGGGAAAGGACCCACCCCTCTAGGAGGGATCTGTGAAGGGGGAAAAGTTTCCACACACTAGGAAGCCCCTTCACTGCTGCAGACAGGAGGTAGGTGTGTGTGTGGGGGGGAAGCTTCAGAGCCACGGAGGAGAGTGCAACAAAAAAGGTGAAGAGGACAAAGTGGAGAGATTTCTGCACAGAGCATTGGTGCTGACCAGTACTCACCAACCTGAGAGGCTTGTCTGCTCCTCACCCGCCAGGGCAGGTGGAGACTGAGAGCTGAGGCTTAGGCTTCATAGTTCAGATCCCAGGGAGAGGACTGGAGGTGGCTGCATGAACACAGCCTGAAGGGGGCTAGTGTGCCACAGCTGGCCCAGAGGGAGTCTGGGAAAACATATGGAACTGCCTAAGAGGCAAGAGACCATTGTTTCATGTGTGAGGAGAGGGGATTAAGACCACCGCCTAAATGAGCTCCAGAGAGAGGCACAAGCTGTGGCTATCAGCGTAGACACCAGAGATGAGCATGAAATGCTAAGGCTGCTGCTGCAGCCACCAAGAAGCCTGTGTGCAAGCACAGGTCACTATCCACACCTCCCCTCCCGGGAGCCAGTGCAACATACCTCTGCCAGTGTCCCGTGATCCAGGGAAAATTTCCCCGGGATAACACACAACGCGGCTCAGGCTGTTGTAATGTCATGCTGGCCTCTGCTGCTGCAGGCTTGCCCCTAATTCTGTACCCCTCCTCCCCCCAGCCTGAGTGAGTCAGAGTTCCCTAATCAACTGCTAGTTTAACCCTGTCCTGTCTGAGCGAAGAACAGACACCCTCAGGTGACCTACACGTAAAGGAGGGAACAAATCCAAAGCTGAACCCTAGGAGATGTGCTAACAAAGAAGAGAAAGTGAAATTTCTCCCAGAAGCCTCAGGAACAGCAGATTAAATCTCCACAATCAACTTGATGTACCTGCATCTCTGGAATACCTGAATACACAATGAATCTTCCCAAATTGAGGCACTAGAATTTGGGAGCAAATGTAGACTTAGTGTTTGCCTTCTGCATCTAATTCGTTTCTGGTTTTACGTTTACCTTAGTTTAGTATTTAGAGTTTATTATCATTGGTAGACTTGTTTATTGATTTGGTTGCTCTCTTTCTTTTTTAAAAAATAAAGATATATATATATTTTTTCCTTTTTACCTTTTTGTGAATGTATATGCTTCTTTGAGTGATTTTTTCTGTGTAGCTTTGCTTTTACCATGTGTCCTAGGGTTCTCTCTGTCATATTTTTCTTTTTATTCAGTATAGTTGTTAGAGCTTGTTATCATTGCTGGATTTTTTGGGTTTGGTTACTCCCTTCCTTCTTTCTTTCTTTTTAATATTTTTATTTTTTTATTTCAATAACTTTATTTTATTTATTATTTTTTTCTTTCTTTTTTTCTCCCTTTTCTTCTGAGCTGTGTGGCTGACAGGGTCTTGGTCCTCCAGCTGGGTATCAGGCCTGTGCCTCTGAGGTGGGAGAGCTGAGGGCAGGACATTGTCCCACCAGAGACCTCCTGGCTCCACATAATATCAAATGGTGACAGCTCTCCCAGAGATCTCCAACTCAATGCTAAAAGACCCAGCTCCACTCAATGACTAGCAAGTTACAGTGCTAGACACCCTATGCCAAACAACTACAAGACAGGAACACAACACTACCCATTAACAGAGAGGCTGCCTAAAATCATAATAAGGTCACAAACACCCCAAAACAGAGCACCAGACGCAGTCCTGCTCAACAGAAAAACAAGATCCAGCCTCAAACACCAGAACACAGGCACCAGTATGCTCCACCAGGAGGCCTACACAACCCACTGAACCAACTTTAGCCACCGCAGTCAGACATCAAAAACTATGGGAACTATGAACCTGCAGACTGTGAAAAGCATAGTAAGCTAAGCAAAATGAAGACAAAGAAGCATACGGCAGATGAAGGAGCAAGGTTAAAACCCACCAGACCAAACAAATGAAAAGGAAATAGGCAGTCTACCAGAGAAAGAATTCAGAGGAAAGATAATACAGATGATCCAAAATCTTTGAAATAGAATGGAGAGAATAAAAGAAACGTTTACCAAGAACCTAGAAGAACTAAAGAGCAAACAAACAATAATGAAAACACAGTAAATGAAACTAAAAATTCTCTAGAAGGAATCAATAGCACAATAACTGAGGCAGAAGAATAGATAAGTGACCTGGAAGATAAGGAAATAACTACCACAGAGCAGAATAATGAAAAAAGAATGAAAAGAATTGAGGACTGTCTCAAAGACTTCTGGGACAACATTACATGCACCATTTTTCGAATTATAGGGGTCCCAGAAAAGAAAAGAAAAAGAAACTGTCTGAAAAAATATTTGAAGAGATTAGAGATAAAAAATTCCCTAACATGGGAAAGGAAACAGTCAATCAAGTCCAGTAAGTGAAGAGAGTCCCATACAGGCTAAATCCAAAGAGAAACAGGCCAAGACACATATTAATCAAACTACCAAAAATTAAATACAAATAAAAAATATATAAAGCAGCAAGGGAAAAACAACAAATAACATAAAAGGGAACCCCCATAAGGTTAACAGCTGAACTTTCAGAAGAAATTCTGCAAGCCAGAGGGAGTGGCAAGACATATTTAAAGTATTGATAGGGAAAAACTTACAACCAAGAATACTCTACCCATCAGAGATCTCATTCAGATTCGACGGAGAAATGAAAACCTTTACAGAAAAGAAAAAGCTAAGAGAATTCAGCATCACCAAACCAGCTTTACAAAAATTGCTAAAGGAACTTCTCTAGAGAGGAAACACAAGAGAAGTAAAAGACCTACAATAACATACCCAAAGCAATTAAGAAAATGAAAATAGGAACATACATATCGATAACTACCTTTAAGGTAAATGGATTAAATGATCCAACCAAAAGACATAGACTGTCTGAATGGTTACAAAAACAAGACCCTTATATATTCTGTCTACAAGAGACCCACTTCAGACCTAGGGACATATACAGACTGAAAATGAGGGGACAGAAAAGTATATTCCATGCAAATGGAAATTAAAAGAAAGCTGCAGTAGCAATTCTCATATCAGGCAAGAAAGACTTTAAAATAAAGACTATTACAAGACACAAAGAAGAATACTACATAATGATCAAGGGATCAACCCAAGAAGAAGATATAACAATTGTAAATATTTATGCACCCAACATAGGAGCACCTCAATACATAAGGAAAATGCTAACACATAAAAGGGAAAATCAACACTAACACAAACATAGTAGGGGACATTAACACCCTACCCTCACCAATGGACAGATCATCTAAAATGAAAATAAGTAAGGAAACACAAGCTTTAAATGACACATTAAACAAGATGAACTTAATTGATATTTATAGGACATTCCATCCCAAATCAACAGAATGAACTTTCTTTTCAAGTGTTCATGGAAAATTCTCCAAGATAGATCATAACTTGGGTCACAAATTAAGCCTTGGTAAATATAAGAAAATTGAAATCATATCAAGTATCTATTCTGGCCACAACACTATGAGATTATATATCAGTTACAGGAAAAAATCTGTAAAAAATATGAACACATGGAGGCTACACAATACACTACTAAATAACCAAGAGATCACTGAAGAAATCAAAGAGTAAATCAAAAAATATTTAGAAACAAATGACAAAGAAAACATGATGACCCAAAGCCTATGGGATGCAGCAAAAACTGTACTAAGAGGTAAGTTTATAGCAATACAATCCTACCTCAAGAAGTAAGAAACATCTCAAGTAAACAAGCTAACCTTACACCTAAAGCAATTAAAGAAAGAAAAACAAACAAAAAAAAACCTAAACTTAGCAAAAGGAAAGAAATCATGAAGCTCAGGTGAGAAATAAATGAAAAAGAAATGAAGGAAATAATAGCCAATATCAATAAAACTAAAAGCTGGTTCTTTGAGTAGATTAAAAAAAAAAAGATAAACCATTAGCCAGACTCACCAAAAAAATAAATAAATAAAGGGAGAAGACTCAAATCAACATGATTGGAAATGAAAAAGAAGAAACAAATGACGGTGCAGGAATACAAAGGATCATGAGAGATTACTGCAAGCAATTATATGCAAATAAAATGGAAGATATGGACAAATTTTTAGAAAAGCACAACTTTCTGAGAGTGAACCAGGAAGAAATAGAAGATATAAACAGACCAATCAGAAGCACTGAAATTGAGAGTGTGATTAAAAATTTCCCAACAAACAAAAGCCCAGGACCGGACGGCTTCACTGGCAAATTCTATCAAATATTGAGAGAAGAGCTAACACCTAACCTTCTCAAACACTTCCAACATACAGCAGAGGGAGGAACACTCCCAAACTCATTCTATGAAGCCACAATCAGCCTGATACCAAAACCAGACAAAGGTGTCACAAAGAAAGAAAACTACAGGCCAATATCACTGATGAACATAGATGCAAAAATCCTCAACATAATACTAGCAAACAGAATCCAACAGCACATTAAAAGGATAATATACCATGATCAAGTGGGGTTTATCCCAGGAATGGAAAGATTCTTCAATATATTCAACTCAATCAATGTGATACACCATATTAACAAACTGAAGGAGAAAAACCATATGATCATCTCAGTAGATGCAGAAAAACTTTTGACAAAATTCAACACCCATTTATGATAAAAACCCTCCAGAAGTAGGCATAGAGGGAATTTACCTCAACATAATACAGGCCATATATGACAAACCCACAGCCAACATCATTCTAAATGGTGAAAAACTGAAACCATTTCCTCCAAAATCAGGAACAACACAAGGTTGTCCACTCTCACCAGTATTATTCAACATAGTTTTGGAAGTTTTAGCCACAGCAATCAGAGAAGAAAAAGAAATAAAAGGAATCTGAATCAGAAAAGAAGAGGTAAAGCTGTCAGTGTTTGCAGATGACATGATACTATACATAGAGAATCCTAAAAATGCCAAAAGAAAACTACTAGAGCTAATCAATGAATTTGGTAAAGTAGCAGAATACAAAATTAATGCATAGAAATCCCTTACATTCCTATAAACTAATGATGAATTATCTGAAGGTGAAATTAAGAAAACACTCCCATTTACCATTGCAAAATAAAAAAAAGAATAAAGTACCTAGAAATAACCCTACCTAAGGAGACAAAAGACCTGTATACAGAAAACCATAAGACACTGATGAAAGAAATTAAAGATGATACAAATAGACAAAGAGATATAACATGTTCTTGCATTGGAAGAATCAACATTGTGTAAATGACATACTACCTGAAGCAATCTACAGATTCAATGCTAAACCTATAAAACTACCAATGGCCATTTTCACAGAACTAGAACAAAAAATTTCACAGTTTGTATGGAAACACAAAAGATCCCAAATAGCCAAAACACTCTTGAGAAAGAAAAATGGATCTGGAGGAATCAAGCTTCTTGACTTCAGACTGTACCATAAAGCTACAGTAATCGAGACAGTATAGCACTGGCACAAAAACAGAAATATAGATCAATAGAACAGAATAGAAAGCCCAGAGATAAACCCACGCACATATTGTCACCTTATGTTTGATAAGGAGACCGGAATATACAATGGAGAAAAGACGCCCTCTTCAATAAGTGGTGCTGGGAAAACTGGACAGCTACATGTAAAAGAATGAAATTAGAACACTACCTAACACTATACACAAAAATAAACTCAAAATGGCTTAAATACCTAAATGTGAGGTCAGATACTGTAAAACTCTTAGAGGAAAACATAGGCAGAACACTCTATGACATAAATCACAGCAAGATCTTTTTTGACCCACCTCCTAGACTAATGGAAATAAAAACAAAAGTAAACAAATGGGACCTAATGAAACTTAAAAGCTTTTGCACAGCAAATGAGACCATAAACAAGACCAAAAGACAACCCTCAGAATGGGAGAAAATATTTGAAAATGAAGCAACTGACAAAGGATTAATCTCCAAAATTTACAAGCAGCTAATGAAGCTCAATATCAAAACAAATAAATAACACAATCCAAAAATGAGCAGAAGACCTCAATAGACATTTCTCCAAAGAAGATATACAGATTGCCAACAAATACATGAAAGGATGCTCAACATCACTAAGCATTAGAGATATGCAAATCAAAAGTACAGTGAGGTATCACCTCACACTGGTCAGAATGGCCATCATCAAAAAATCTACAAACAATAAATACTGAAGAGGGTGTGGAGAAAAGAGAACCCTCTTGCAATGTTGGTGGGAATGTAAATTGATACAGCCACTATGGAGAGCAGTCTGTAGGTTCCTTAAAAAACTAAAAATAGAACTACCATATGACCCAGCACTCCCACTACTGGGCATATACCCTGAGAAAATCATAATTCAAAAAGAGTCATGTACCTCAATATTCATTGCAGCTCTATTTACAATAGCGAGGATATGGAAGCAACCTGAGTGTCCATTGAGACATGAATGGATAAAGAAGATGTGGCACATATGTACAATGGAATATTACTCAGCCATATAAAGAAACGAAATGGAGTTATTTGGAGTGAGGTGAATGGACCTAGCGTCTGTCAACAGAGTGAAGTAAGTCAGAAAGAGAAAAACAAATACCGTATGCTAACGCATATATATAGAATCTTAAAAAGAAACAAAAAAGTGTTCTGAAGAACCTAGGTTCAGGACAGGAATATAGATGCAGACATAGAGAATGTACTTGAGGACAAGGGGAGGTGGAAGTGTAAGCTGGGACAAAGTGAGAGAGTGGCATGGACATGTATACACTACCAAATGTAAAATAGATAACTAGTGGGAAGCAGCCACATAGAACAGGGATATCAGGTCAGTGCTATTCCCTAGAGGGGTGGGATAGGGAGGGTGGGAGGGAGACGCAAGAGGGAGGAGATATGGGGATATATGTATATGTATCGCTGATTCACTTTGTTATGAAGCAGAAACTAACACACTATTGTAAAGCAATTATACTTCAATAAAGATGTTTAAAAAATAATATATGAAGAACAACATATCACGTGATGACAAACAGAATTCAGCTATTGATTGCTAACATACAACTGCAGTGCTAAATCAGGCTGACATTCAGCATAAGGAAATATTAAGACTCTTTGTTAACAGATGCCTCGAGAGGACCATAAGTCAGTGATTCATAATCATAAAGAGACTGAGTTCTAAATGACTATCTGTAGTTAGAAACAGAAATGCAATCTTCACTTGTGTGGGAAGATCTGCTTATCTGGCATGGATTGTTTAAGCCACACAAGCTGATTTGTTTATAATATCTGCAGTTGATGATAAACACTTGGCTTGGTACTTCTCCATGGTAACAATATCTTTCAGCTCTAAAGCAAAGTCAGTTTTTCATTTTTTCACCACAATGAAGGTAGAGTTTTTTTTCTACTTATATAAATAATAGAAGCTTATTATAGATAATTTAAACATACTAAAACTAGAAAGAAGAGAATAAAAATCCTTTGGAATCATACTATCTTAAGGTAATCACAATTAAATTTTGTAATCATGTTTCCATGCATCTCTTCAAGCATACACAGTTACACATGTTACACAAGTGAGATTATATTATGCATGCTGCTTTTATTAGGATGACTTTCCCCTGCTTTTATCCTCTCATGAAAGCATTTATCACACTTAGTTAAGGTTTTTAATGTTCTATATATGTCCTTCTATATTATCCTCAGTCCTACTATAATCCTAGTTAGATTTACATATATAGAGGGATATTTTTGTGATTATTTTTTTTAATATTGAAACATTTTTTTGCATCTCATTATTATCTTAATTCTTCTATGTCACATGATATATCTCTAATTCATTCTTTTCAATGGGTACATAATAAGTACATGACTATTCCTCAATTTAGCCATTGCCCTCTTAGTAAATACTAACTCTGTTTCCTGTTTTGAGAAATTAATGAACAATACTACAGAAAACATCTCTGAATATCTGCATTCTTGGGTGTTAATTATTTCCTTTCTTTGGGATAGATTCTCAGGAATAGATTGCAGGGTAAAAGAACAAAACTATTTTTAATTTAAATAGATGCTGCCAGATGTTTTTCTCATAAATGATATCATGTCAAAGTACACTACTGAGTGACATCATTATATGGTAAAAGATTACTAGATCTGGTGTGGAGGTGGTGTCAAGTTTTTGGTGTGGGCCCAGCTTTGTCCCTACTTAGCTGTAATACCTTGGATGATTCATGTCACCTTTCTGAGCCCTTATCATCAAAGTGAAGAGATTAGAGTAGACGACTCCTAATGTTCCTATCTAATTCTAAAGTTCTATTATTTTTAAAGGTTATATTCAAAGATTAAAACCCAAAAAACTCTTCAGATATGCTAGCTGATAACAGTGAAATCATCTTTAAGAGTTTTAGTGGACACTAAACATTTTTTCAGGAGGGGGTTTTGATAGCCCCCAAATCACATTTTATTCTGTTAAATATTGCATGCTTGCTTGATTTATGGAAGATATTTCAGTCTCATGATGTCCTTAGAATTTGAAAATTCTTAATTCAGAAGGGGTTCTAAACTGGAAAAATAGTCTCAAATCAGAATTCTTCCTATGGCTAAGAATATATTTGTATATATAATATCTCGATAAATGATAAAAGGTTTCTCTAAAGCTAAATAAAGATTTCTCTAAAAGCGATAATAATCTTGTAGAATGGAACAATGTCCTTTTTCTGGGTAAGACACAGCATCCCTTAATTTGTATAAACAGCACACACAAAATATTTCACATATAATGAACCATTCAAGCCCTAGCAATATGAAATCTTAGGACAAAATATATGTACATATATAATCATTTGTGTTGCAGTCAATTCAAAGATGTTCAGTTTTGAAAGAGTCTTGTAACTCTTCCTTGAAATATCAGAAGCAGTATTATATATTTACAGAAAAGTGAGGGGAAGTAATAGACTATGGCCTCTGACAATTTTTCAATCTCTGAGTAAACTGATTTTTATACATTAAATAATTGGTGAATTCTCTTTCATAAAATTACAAAGACTTATTAGTTTTCTGTATCAAAATGACTCAATCACTTTCAAAATGTCAGTTGAATTTGACTGCAAGAGTCCTTGACCTTGAACTTTTCATAGTTGGCTTCTGATTGACACATTTATTCACTTTGACCTTTCCTTTTAACTGAACTATTCTTCTTCTGATTGAATCTTCAGTGGAAGATTGCTGTTGTAGCTCACAATCTAAGCAGTCGTTTGAATAGTTAGTCTTGTCTGACATTGATGTGTTTGAATTCCCTAAATTCTAGGTATTTTTGATATTGATGAGAATCTTCATGACTGTGAATGACAGTGCTTAAATGGATGCTGTGACCCAAATGTCCTTCTTTTGCAGTGGGATACTTTTTGACTCAGAAACTTGTTCCTAAGCATTAGCAACTATCAAGTTAGGCTTGGCAAAAAAATACTTAGTATTTGGTCATAAAGCCCATAGCTGAAATAATACATCTACTTCGTGAAGATTATACTTGTTAAAATATTTACTAATATTGCAAATAAAATGAGAAAAAAACTTGAATTTTTAGGATAAACTTGAAACAGCCCGATATTTAACTGGAAAATACATCTTTAGAAATTCTTATATAAAATTAATTATTCCACGTGGAATATTACATTTTTGCAAAAAAAAATAGGTATAAAAGTTTCTCCACCATTCATGGTCATTTTAATTTCTTTTAAAACATCTGTCAACACACTTGTTCCATAGCAAACCATATTCTTTCATATATATAAAGAGACCTCTATGAGACATATGCTGAGCTCATCTTCCACATAACCCTTGCCTGCCAAGGGTTTTGCTAATTTTTCTGCAATTCATAACTCAGTTACCTTTTCCTCCATCCTCCAATTATGATCTTCTCAATGCTTTCTCAGCCCCTATTCTTTGAATTCTTCCCTATCTTGGACAGAGGGTCTCGTTCCTCTGGAAAAATGCCTGTAATATTCCAGTGCAAATAAAGTATCTCTTAGCCACAACTTGGGACCTTTACCCTGGGAATATGTTTTATTTGGTAGCATCCTGGAATTGATGTTTTCCAAGGCCATTTCTTACTTTACTAGTCTGTTACCACTTGGCATGACTAAAGCTGAAGAGTCTTTCTGTTTTCCATCTGGAGCCTCAGCTCCTTTAGATTTCTTCTATATTCCACTTGAGAAATGAGCATTTCTCTCTTTCAGCTCATCTCCTTTTCTCCACTCTCCAGGAAGTTTCCTCACTGTTCCTCAAGCCCTTACCAACAGTTTCATTGCGATCCTTCCAGCTCTCAGTAGTAATGTCCTCATGGCCTTCCAAGTTTCTGCACTAGAACCCCAAAGCCAGTGCCACATGTTTGGACTTTAGTTATGTCAGCACCCCACTTCCAGGTACCTAATTATTTTATGATTTTTTTACTGCTGTACCACAAGCCACTCCAAAACTTAGTGTTGGAAAATAACAACCACTTGGCTCTGCTTACAATTTTGTGGCTCATGAAATCAGGTAGGTAACACTGAGAACAGCTTGAATCTGTTCCACAGTGGCTGAGCCTTCAGCCAGGGTAGCCAAATGAGTCTTCTAGACTCAGCATTAGCCTCTGTTCTTCCCTCATGATTCCAGGGACCCAGGGTGATAAATTGCTGGCATCTAAGAGTCCTAAGTAAAATAGAGGCACACAAACAAACTGGCCTCATTCCAGACCCATTCGTATAGTTCTATGCAAAATCAATGAAACACAGATTGATCTACTACATTCCTAAGACTTTGAGACTTTATAACAATATCAGATCTATACTGGCCCTAACTGATGGTTAAGATGAGAGCTACCATATTCTGCCTGCCTGGGCTCTGTGATTTCAGGAAAGAAATAGAAAACCTCCAGACTGGTGTCTGAGCACTCTTCCCCATAGCCAGGATGGGACTAGCCTTGTGTGTAGACACTGACTATTCCACAATGTAAAAATCAGTAGCAAAATAAAACACAATTCATCCTGGAAGCCATTATATGATGGTGTAACAAAATAGTGTTAACTTCAATGATAAATATAAAATAGGACAGTACTAGAAAAGAGAGAACAGACACATTGAAATATCAGTAAAATATTGCTCCCTCTAAATTATGCACTTAAGTTAGGAAGTCAAATTTGGTCAACTCTTCTTCAGCTAAAGCTGTGTCACTACAAACTACACATGGCTAAAAGAAAACATATCAGTTGTGAGTCACACACAGAAAATTCTCTCAATGCTGGATTAAAAGTCACAGAAAAGTTGAATGACGGCATAGGTAAATGAAGCTAATGGGTCATTTGTATTATCAGAAAAGTGATTCTGACATTTCAAGGGAAGATGCAACATTTCATGTTTGGATATGGTTGATAAAGAGCAGTCTTAAAAACATGAGCTCTCAGATCATTCTATGGTTTATTTGGAGAGTTAATTTATAATAATATCTTTGTGGTTGTTACCATATACTGAAACCATTTTATTTTGGTACGCTTGCCAAACTGTGCTTCAACTTGTACAAGTGAATCAAATTACCTGCAAGTTTAAGTAGAACAAGGATTGGTTTCATAGGCACAGTAGTAGAGTGGAAAGAACACTTGACTAAGAGTCAAGTGCCCAAAGATATACTTCAACCTCCATGCTTAACTTGCCCTTGAACAAGTCACCTACACTCTTTTGGCCTCAGTCTTCTCAACTGCTATAGGAATTGGTTGAACCACATGATTTATTATTTTTCTTTGCACACTAAAATTAATTTTTTTCTGCAATGATATTTTTGTCCTGTTATTTATTTTAACACATCACATTGCATTAGAGCTAACTGTCTACCTCCCACATTGCATTGTGAGTTTCTCAAAGGCAATTATCTCTTATCTTGTAACATGTGCAGATCAGATATGACAGATTTCACCTCTTGTACCAACTCCAGTCAACTGAAACACTGCGTTAAGAAGAATCCATAGGTTTGGTCAAACTCAGCCATATTTTCTATGAGCAAAAGACAAGGGCATAACTTCAAAGGTGCCAAGTGTTTTCAGTTTCCTGTTTAGACAAATTAGACACTCTAACAAATGATTGTTACATGAATGAATGGACAATTTTAACTGTGCATATGCTATGAGCTCTCATAAAATAAATGTATAGCTATTGTAAAATATTATTATTCTAGAGCTTTCCTGGTGGTCAGGCCATTACTAGCTGTTTACAAAGCACAAGCTAATGCATGGAGGAACAAAATGTTTTTCTAACTAGTTGTATCATTTTTATGTAACATCAATGGAGGTAATTTAAAAAAGCATAAACAGTGAAAGACAGTAAGATTATTCTATTCCTAGACAATGGTATAATTCACTCTTAGGGAAAAAACATTGATTACTGCCATGATTGTTAACACCTTTTTACCTCTACCAGTGTTGCCTCATTGAGCCAACCTATGGACCAGGTGTTATTCAGATTATAAAATATTATTACTGAACAGATTCCATGAAAAAGTTGATCTGTCATACAAACACTAAGAATGATTTCCTCATAATATTAATGATGTGAGTTCAAGTACCACTCTTGCCTAGAATTCTCTTAAAGAATACTGGTCTGCCATGGCACTTAAAACACTGCCAGCTTCAAAGTGAGGATGAGAGTCCCTCTATGGTCCCTTCCAGCTCTAGGACTGTAAAGTTTAGATGGAGTCCCCATCTCCATTCTTCGACACATAAGATGCTGTCTCCTTGTTTGTCACCAACATACCAAACAGATTGAAGCCGACAGAGGTGTATCAGTGAACTTTGTGCTTGTACTGGAGATGTAAGAAAATAGTAAAAAGAATATTTGGATGGAATAATGCATAAATATGCTAATGTCTGGATAGGCTCACAACAAATATTCAGTATAAAATATAAAGTTAATCACTGTTTTTTTAACACAAGGTTTAAGAAGATATAATCTAACTACTCATTCTTTCATGCTAAAATGCATTGAGAAAAAAGGTCGCAAGTCAATTAAGAATAAAAGAGAAGGTAAAGACATTATGGTAGGAAAGGAGAGGTGTTTTATAATTTATAAAGAGATGCATTTTTCCTTTGATATTTATTCCAAAGAGCACCATTGCCTAGAATGTGCATACATGTTCTAGGAGATCAGTGTGGACTGGAGGGTTCAGTGGGACCAACTTCATGGGTCTGCTGTGTGGTCACCCAGCGCCCAACACTTAGAAGGATCTTGTACTTGGTGTAAAGCTTGGCTGTCAGTCTTTTGAAATTCTGAATAATTTTTGGACATGGGGATTCATATTTTCAATTTTCACTGAGACCCAAAAATGATGTAGCCAGTCCTCATGGTCAGTTAAGCCTTTCTGAAAGACATAAGACTTGAACAAGGCTTTAATGCGTGACACGGAATTTGGAGACTTTGGCAGTTCATTGAGGAACAACTTGAAGAAAGTTGCAGAGTATGTTTTCCACTAGAAGTGAGAGACAAGATGATAGGTTGTGCCCAGCCTCAAATGCTGAGTAAGAAGTTAGACCATCCTGTAGGCAAGAGTGAAGATAGCCAATGAAGATGTTTGAGATTGTAAATAAAATCAGTTTTAAAAAAGTATTAACTTAGCAATGTCATGTCATATGGGTAAAGGTGAGACAAAGAGAGGACATAACATAGAGGATATAAAGAGCTGGTTTGAAAGCTACTTTAAATACCTAAATTTAAGAGTAAATTCTCACAGAATGATTGCTAAAACTATATGAAGCACATGGAGGAGAAAACATTTCTCTCTGGACCTGGTCTGAGTATTGTGCCATCAGATAACACATCCATCTGTCTCCTTTACTTCTCTTCCAATCCTAGATACAGATGTAAGGGAAGCTACTCCACATTCCCATCCTGTATTTTTCCCATCAAACCTGGATTAGACTAAGCACTCCTTAAGTGCAGAATCTATATCTGTATATCCAAAGCTTAGCATAGCACATAGAAATAAATATCTGCTGAAAGATTAGTGATAATTGCATAAACAATAAAAGAACTATGAGTCAAATATTCTCAGTAATCATTTAAGACAAACTTTGGCAACAGGTAGGATGTAGTTAAGAGTAAATTCAAGAAGCATAAGACTGATAAATTCTGTGACCTTATCTATTTCATGCCTCTTTTAGTTTAGAAGCACTAGATTAATATAGAAATGACCGTATACATACTTAGGGCCTATATTATTCCATTGAGGCTACAGTAACAGAACACCATAGTCTGGGTGTCTTATATACAACAGAAATTTATTTCTCATAGCTTTGGAGGCTGAGAAGTCCAAGTTCAAGGCACTGGCAGGTTTGGTGTTTGGTGAGAGCCAGCCTCCTGACTGACAGATGGTCATCTTTTCACTATGTCCTCACACAGCAGAAGGTGTGAGAGAGGTCTCTGAGGTCTCTTTTATAAAGGCACTAATACCATTCATGAGGGCTTCACCCATGCTCATACTCTAATTACTTCCCAAACATCCACCTTCATATACCATCACATTGGGGTTTAGGTTTTAATAGAGTAAGTCCCCTACATACAAACCTTCAAGTTGTGAACTTTTAAAGATGTGGACATGTGTTTACATGTACAATCACATGTTAGTTCTTGTGTCTGGCATACATTGTCACATGTGTGCATCCTCTACAAGTGGCTTTGTTTTTGTGTACTTTACTGTACAGTACTGTATAGAGTGCAGTAGTACAGTAACTTTATTTCTTGCCTTTTCACTCTATGCCAGCCACTATATGCCCACTGTTGCACTGTACTTTTCAAGGTACTACAGTACTGTAATATTAAAAATGTTTTCTTTATTTTTTGTGTTTATTTTTTACATATTATTTGTGTGAAAAGTATTATAAACCTATTACAGTACAATACTATATAGCCAGTTGTGTTAGTTGGGTATTTAAGCCAACTTTGTTGAACTTATGAGCAAATTGGACTAACGAATGTACTCTCAAAATGGAACTCATTTGTACATAGGGGACTTACTGTATATGAACCTGAGGGGACACAAATATTCCATCTATAATGGAGTCCTTTTGCCTTGGCTGTTTATGTTAATCTTAGATAAAGGAATACCCATTTACCTTGCCACTAGGGAAAGGAGAGTCAATGTACATATGACCAGATAAGAGACATCTTTCAAGAATCAGGGCACAAACATGCTACCTAAGTCTGGCATCCACTGACAAGTTTAAGATCACACCCCTTAATCCTGTATGCCAACTTGGGAAAAGAGGAACACTAATGTGTTATACACAGCATGTTTTCATCCACTCAGTATTCTTTATATATTCATATATTCAATATTGTCACCTATAAAATTTAATTCATTGTACTAAAATTTAATTGTGATTTCTTGCTTTGAGTTGTTTCATAATTCCTAATCTTCATTTTAACCAAGGTAGTGGACTGATCCCATAAATTTGTGATTTTGTGTTTATAATACTAAACGATCCAGTTTGGTTACCTAGCCATCCTGAGTTCATCAATGAGTCATCAACTAGTTTTTCCTCTTTAATCTATGTCCCTAAGAAAATCTCTTTCTGCATTTGTCTTAGTACTTAACAATACATTTTTAGAATATGTGCTTGAAGTAAATACCAAGGTCCCAGTAATGGCATGGTAGAGCCATTTTTACCTACTTTTAATCTTCAATTCATTGTTGGATGCATTTAATATTTCATCATAACAGACATAAATGTCTGTCAAATAGCATTTTGTTTAGTATTTTCATCACTGGAAGAAACTAAAATTTCTATTTCAGATAATATATCCAATTATTTAAGCATGTGAGTTAATAACAGTGACTTTCTTAAAAAATATATTAAAACCCAGGTCATCATGAATGTAAATCCCATTATATAAAGGCCTAAGAAAAAAACAATTGTAAAAGGAAGAATAATGTATATGTGTATCATTTTCTAACATGGTAGGCTATTTTAAGCAAATTATTCTCTGGGAAAAAGAAATATTGTTAGCAGGAAAGTATTTTAACTACCCAAGATTTTATGTCAATAACAATAATCATATCTAATAATCCATGTCTCATAGCTAATACCCAGTTTTTTATGTTAGAAGGTATTTTTTAATTGCATCTCATAGAATTTACATGCTGTACTACTTTGTTTTATAGAGAGGAATGGTTTATGTGTCTATTTGGTGGGGACTGGGGATGCTGGAAGTGCCCTATGTGAGCCCATTGGGAAAGTTATGTAAACCCTAAATAAGGACACAAAAACTGCTATTCCTAGCAGGTTTCTGAGTAAGCCATTCAGCACGAATTCACTTTTTATGAGAACAGTCAAGTTATCTTGTTGTTTAGACAATTCATTCCCCAAACCTTCTCAGAGTGCTTACTATGTGTACAGAATTCTGCTAATCCTGCTGAAAAAATGCTTTACAAATACGTTACCTTTCTGAAGCATTTCCTAAGAGTTCATGTATGAACATTGTTTCATTCAGTTTCCCTCAATACTCAAGAGAGAGACAGAGTAGCTCTTATTATGCCAGTATAGTGCCTTGCCCAGAGTCTCAGGGCTAGGAAGGCACTGAACTAAGTCTAGAATTCAGGTCTTCTTATTCTGAGTGAAGTAGTATTCCATGAGGGGGGGAAAACACACATCTAAAATAAAGCTAGGCACTTACCAGAAAACTTACTATAGCTATGGAAAACATTGATATCCAGTTTGTTGAAGGACTGCATATCAATCAAGGAAATATTCCTCTTGGCTAAGAATGCAATTATAGTGCCCTTTAACAGATAACATTTATCAAACATTTACTATGTGCCAGACACACTGCTATGGGCTTTACTTGCATTATCACATTGAAGCTGTGAGAGAATCTCTGAGCAATAGAGTAATTTTCCCAAGTTCAAAATTTAATAAGTGGCAGAGTAGGGGTTCACACAATTCTGTGTCATTCCAAAACCTGTATATACTCTTTCAGCACTATTTTCTGATGTCTTCCTCCATAGTCTTTCCTATTTCCCTTCCTTATTTCTTTAAGAGAAAAAAGAGGGAGGGGAAGAGGTACTGTCAGGCATGAAGAAGGAAGGAAGCAAGCCATCCATGCATTCATTAGCTCACCCAACAGCAATCAGCTGCCCTAGTGCCCAGCTCAGCTGTGGGAATGCCCAGAGGACCTTAGGCGTGACTTCCAAGAATGTCAAGTGCTAGTTCAGAGACATGAGCAGAGTGCTAATGAAGCAAAACTAAACAGTGGCAGAACTAATGAAGAAAGGCTTAACCAAAGAGGAGGCATTTGAGCTGTGTCTAAAAGTATCTTTCCAGGCAAAGAGGGGAGAATGTGCATCAGTAACAGAACAGGCAGAATTATGGGAAGTATTCGGTGTAGGAAGAAATGTGAGGTTAATGTCATAGAAGCACAGAATTCAGCATAGGAGGTGGAATCATGCTCTGAGGAGACCTCTGCTGAAACAAGGAAATTGGACTTTATCCTCAAGGCAGCAAGAGTTAACAGGCACTTTGAACAGCAAAGTTAAATATGCTTCCATTTTTAGGAAGTCTTAACTGGCAGTCTTATGTTGGATGAGCAGGACTCTTAGTCCAAGTGAAAGCCAATAAAGAACTGGACTTGAGTTGAAGGATGACATTTCCTCTATTATTTCCAAGTCATAAATAAAAGTTACAGTAATCTAGCAACCGCTCTAATGAGCGTATGTGACCAAGAAATGTAAATGACTTAGCAGTGTTGCCACTCCCACAGAGAGTGAACAGACAGACTCTTTCTTAAAGAGCCCTCATTTATTCATCCATTCAACAGATAGTTATTGAGCTCCCTCTATGTGGCATGCAGTATGCTAGATGCACAACGCTTGGAGTGTTGTGTTAAGCACTGGTTGTGGGAAAGTTCTTTTGAAGCAACACATAATGCAATTTGTTCATAAAGCCAAAGAAAGCAGCAAAGAAAAGGCAGTATCAAACAAGTGTCAAAGAAAACAAGAAAAGAGAGAGTAACTCCTAAGAGAGAAAAAGTGAAAATGAGGTTTAAGCTTAAGAAAGCAAACATCTGCTTTAAGTAACCATTTCATTAAAACTGCACTAAATTGTGGAAGTTCTCTCTCAGGAACTGCACACTGTGGGCTGAGATTAAGCGTAATATGCTCCCACATGAATTCTTCTCATTACTTCTCTAGAAAGATCAGTAAATCTCCTGAAAGGGTAATTTAGATTTAGTGTTCACAATTCATTCATTTTACTTTTAATCTTCCCTGTTTAGAATTGTAAAAATATAATGCAGATATAATCCAAAAGAGGAGGAATGGGCCCCAAATGAGACAATCTCAACTCCTCCAATAGTCTTGTCATTAACAGATATACAATAGGCTGTAGGCTTTTATTCCTGATGATGGTGATGGAGCTTCAGCCAGTTGCTAGAGCATTGCATGCTGTTAATTGCAGGAACCAAGAAAAGGACAGCATAGAAAAGATAACCTATGTTTTACCCTTCTGAATTCCTTGGACTTTTATGTGATTTTCAAGGAAGTCTCTTCTTAATCCCATTAAGTTTTCTTTCACTACAATTCAACAAAAAGGACAAAAGTTTTAAGACTTTTGTCCAGGACAAAAAGAAGTCAATTATTTGGGAAGAAAAAGATCTGGAAAACAAGGCAATCAATTATTTAATCATGAGAATGTGATTTTATGAGATAATTTTGTCAAAAACATGACCCTGAAGAATGACTTACAATCATTACTTTTTCTGTTGTTAAACTACCACGAATCAGTTTGTGAAACTGGAAAACAAGCAAGTAAAAAAACAACAAAACAAACAAAAAACTCCAGTAACTAAGACTACAGTCTTTCAGAAGTGTTACTTCTGGAAATAATAAAGTCCTCTCTGATTTTCTGGGCACCTCCTTGGCTTTTCCATTAAACATAGGCCCTATTCTAGGCCCATGGTGTGCACATTGATTCTTGATTAATTTAACAGAGTACCCTACTAGAAGAGAAACTTAGAAATCCATGGATAAAAGGAGATCTTCACATCTAAGATGGATCCATACTATATAAATTGGTAAATATATTTAATCTCATTTAGACAGTATTATATTATGTAGATTTGAAACTGAGCCATGCCATCATGTTTACAATTTGCTTTTGTTTCCCAAAGTGAAATCAAAGGTTTTTTTAAGCGTAATTTCCTTTTCAGGTTTGAAAGAAGTGAGCACTTAGTCTAGTACAGATGAGAAAATGAAATTTGAGTAACAATTTTATCTAAGGAAATTAGCAGTGGAGGATATTCATTGGACAAATATCACATTCCTTGAAATTATTGTTATAACATTTTAATGCATTCTTACCAAGAAGCATTCCCTTGTAAATGACTGAACTAGACCATGTCTTAACAATTATTTCATGAGAGAAAACGTCAATACCCTTAGAAGTTCCTGTCATAAGACTAATGGGAAGGAAAACAAACAAACAAACCAGAAATGAAATATCAGAAAGAAATGGCTAAAACATAGTATACAGTTAATTGATTTATTTAAAGAAACACACATCATTTGAGAGGTAAAAATTTCCAATGACTTCTCACCCTTTTATGAATGCTAAGAAAAAAAAAAAACGAATCCAACAGATTTCCAGAAATTCCTCTCACTTTCATGATTTTTATATAGTCCATTAGTTTATTTCAAAATAAAGGTGAACAACTAAAGTCTTAAATACTCATCAGGCCACTGCCCTATAAGGACAAATGCATCATTTTTTAAGATAATTCACCCATTCCATCAACTAATAAAAGATCTCTAATCTGGGGTGCTTCTCCATAGCTTGCATTAAACATTCTTTCACGTGCCCAACTACCATTGGAGAGGAGTGTTGAGTTCTTTGAAGATGTCACTTCATGCTGCATGCGTATACTCTCATTCCAGTGAATTGTTTTTGATTGAAACATGGAAACTGAAGAGCATATTGGAGTTTCACTATGTCATTCTCTGAAAAGAATACCTCATGCATTGTAAATACAAGCTCTTTACACAGTCATGAAAATGGAAATCTATCTTTCCTGTTAAAGTAAATGAAAAACAAGATTAAGTAATGAAAGGCTGTACCAGTCATACTAAAGTGTAGGATCAGCACAGATCCCATGAATTGATACATCTAAAAGATAATCTCCCTGATACTTATTGATCTCCTTAACTGCAGTTGTTCTTTAACTGTGTTCTAATCATCGTGCTTCCAACAAGGATCAGGTGTTTTGAGGCGCCTTTGTGCTCTGTAATTGCATTGATTAACAGAGATTCAGGCTGACCCTACTCCTGATGTTGGTGGTTATGGAAGGAATAAATCTCTGTGAAGTGAGAACACATGGTTTTGGGACCAGCACTCTTGCATCTAAGCACTACTTAATTCTGTTGCCCACAGTGTACTTACGAAAGGAACCATTCAATAAAGCCACACAAGGTAATCTTTTGACTACTGTTGCCTCATAATTAATTTCCATGTGTTGTTATTCCTTTCAATACTACTTTCTTGACACAAAAATAATCCTGTCTCTGAATAGCAAAGCAACAAGTTTTGCTCACCGATTATTTTTCCTGTACTTTTAAAGATATGAATTTGTTTGTGCATATTTAAATATTTTTTAAATATTGTAGCTGCTAACATTATATGCGATATTAAATGTTCGAACTCGTTATTAGCAAATGTTGAAAGCATAGCTTCCATGTGTTCCTTAAAGTAGGGCATGTTTGATTTCTGAATTGTTGTCATATAAATTGTAAGGCCAAAAATGGGCCCTTTGACTGAATATGCAAAGTTCCCCTTAAACCACCTTGACCTAGGCAGATTTTCAACATTTTAAACTGGCACTTCATCCCTCTTTCAGCAAGCATCCTCTGCAGATTTAATGATCAGGAACATCCTTCTGATGCATGCTGGGAGATATGGCTGCAGGGTACAGACCACAGCAGACAGTGTGTCAGATGAGGCAGAACTTCTTGTTAGGGGTGAGTATGCTAATAGTGCAGTCTGAAGACATGATCACCATAAATTATCATACAAAGGAATTTAAATGCATGGACTTTGAACACATAAGTACTGTGCCTTTTACTTTCGATTTTACAATATATGTCATTTTTGCTTAACCTTTTGTCTTTGAAAAGATTACATGGAAACTTGCTCCTTAGAAACAGACAAAACCTACAGAGCCAACTTCAGGTCCAAAACACCTTTAGTACTAAGTGGTTACTAGGTGTTTACCCAACTTAATACCAAACAGAAATTTTCAACAGTTGAGTCACAAAGACACTTTGACACTACAGAGACAACATTTTTTTTTTCTATGTATGTGTTTTTCAAATGCAAAGCTAGTGGAACCCCCAGGCACTTTTTTTCCTCCACGAACTTCTAAATTCTACTTCCTGAAACAGGAAAACTGTATGCCTAATATGGTGGCATTTGTGACTGTTGACAGGGATTTTTTAAGTCTGGAAATGTCAACAGTCTTTCTGTGCAGAAATGACAGTTAACTGGTTTCCAACCATGAACCAGGCCGCCTGATTCTGCGACCCTATAAAGCTACATCTTATTTGAATTAAGTAAATGACTACAGCACTAATTTCTTTTAGCACATTATTCCCCAGTATGGGAAATGCAGCTCTTAGCATGTAATATTTTCCCTTTTTTTTCTTTTTCTTTCTTTCTTTCTTTCCTTCTTTCTTTCCTTCTTTCTTTCTTTCTTTCTTTCTTTCTTTCTTTCTTTCTTTCTTTCTTTCTTTCTTTCTATTTCTTTTTCTTTCTTTCTTTCCTTCTCCCTTCTTTCTTTCCTTCCTTCCTTCCTTTCTCTCTCTCTTTCTTTCTCTTCTTCCTTCCTTTCTTTCTGCTCTCTTTCCCTTTTCTTTTTTCTTTCATTCTTTCTTTCCTTTTAGCTTTTTTATGGAGCAACAATATACCTGCAGAAAAATTTTAAAATCATAGATGTACAGGTATACAACTCAAAGAAAAAAATCACAAAGTGATGAAATTACTTTACACTATTACACCATGAAATTACCATTTAAGAGAACTAGAACATTACCAGAATCTCACCTCTCCCTTTTTAATCTTAAACAATCACATTTTTGACTGGTGTGAATACTGCATGCTAAGACACCTTGCATGATCTCTGCAAAGAAAACTTTCACAATCTATAGCAAAAACTTATATCTTAGATTAACGTATCTTATCCACTTGGAGTGTTTTCCAATCATAAGTTTTTAAGAATTCATTAATATTATAAAAATCTTGAGCAGGAAATATAAGGTCTATGTAAGCTTCATCATCTCTTTGTTTTAGTTGTATGTGTCATCCAAGGTTTATTGATTTTGGGTAGTACATCCACCACTGGTTCAAGTAAAATGTTGTTTTGAAGCAAGTGTGTATCTGGGTGAGTGGCAGCTTGTTCAATTTTGTACATGATGGTTCTGTTCAGAAGGTTATTTGAACTCTTCTCCAAATTTATAACAAGAATGTGTATCTGTATTACTCTCTTATAAAACATCAAGTTTTTAAAGTGCTCATCCTCTCATGATATTTCATTTAGCTAAAAATTTTCCTTTATGCCTTTAAAAGTTACAAGGCTTGTGGAACAGCAAACCCCACACTGCAGTCAAATTTACAGAAAATTGCTTTCTTCTCTCACTACAGTTTGTTTTAGATTCTGTGTATTTATTGTGTAGCACTTGCCTAGTAATTTAAAATGATATTCCTAAAACTGGAGCTTTCTAAATGAATAACACAATTTAGAGGTTGATAACAAGAAACCAGGTATTTTTACAGGGCCGTGAGGGGCATATTTAAGTGGCAAAATAACATTCTGCTTTGTAAGTAAAATTAAATTCAACAGGGTTTAGAACATAATTCAGGCTTGGCTTTTTTGTGTTCTGCTCTTTTAGCCTTTGGATTTATGCCTAGGAGATGATAAAATGCAGAAATTTTGAATTATACTCAATGGCAATTTCAAACAGGTTGCTATTGTCTGAATATTCGTGTAACATGCAGCTCAATCTTTCCTTTGAAGTGAGTTGCTTCATCACCAATTTTCTATTATATATTTGTATCATTTTTCTAAAATTAATAAAAATAGCTTGCCTCTTTTGCCTGGTTGGTTGTAGGCAGATTTAAAAACTGAACTAGGGCTTCCTTGGTGGCGCAGTGGTTGAGAGTCCGCCTGTCGATGCAGGGGACACGGATTTGTGTCCCGGTCCAGGAGGATCCCACATGCCGCGGAGCGGCTGGGCCCGTGAGCCGTGGCTGGTGAGCCTGTGTGTCTGGAGCCTGTGCTCTGCAACGGGAGAGGCCACAACAGTGAGAGTCCCAAGTACCACAAAACAACAACAACAACAACAACAACAACAAAAACTGAACTAAAGGTTCTGGTTCTTCTTTTTATTTTTACAATTATTTTTTGTAAGTTAATGGTTCCTGGTAATTGAAGGAACTGGGATTCATGAATATTGCTGTTTTTAAGGTTGGCTTGTGAAATGAAACTCAAAATAGTTTTACCTTGCATTCTTCTTTCTCCCACTCCTCCATTCGTTGGTTTGTAAACTTGGGGCATTCTAATAGTACAGGCCACAGGACCAAAGCTGAGAGTTCTAGATGAAGTTTTTCTAATGATGGCTACAATTCCAGCAGCAGAATCCTTAAAGCACACTTACTCAAGTCTGTCATAAAAATGGGTGCAGTAAAGACAATTTCACCATACTTCTTATAGGATACCTTCATTGGATTGCCTCAGCAGTTCACTTTGCTCAATCTTGAGAATGAGGAACGTTCTTAGGTGGCAAGGAATATGTTTTTGTAACTCTGTAATTCTATTTCAGTGGAGATTTAGGGGACTAAAAATCTATATTCTCCTAGATCAGTCTAGGAGATCATCTCCTTTCCCATTAGAGAGAGTCTATGAAATTCTTTTGGGCATCTCACAAAATCCTACAATTCTTCACCTGGCCCCATAATCACACTAAATTGGAGCTCAGGTGTGTGGTCCTAAGACCTCATCATTGCCTGTTTAGAATCTGAGAGTCCCTGACTAGTGATGTTCCCTGCTACTCTTCCCACTCACTGCTTTAAAGCTATCCTTACCCCAAATGCTTGTTTCCATTTTTGCTTTATTTTGCTTGTGAATGTCAGTGCTATTATTCACATCTATCCTACCATTATTATCATCCTCCAAAAATTGAATTTTTCCGTAAATAATCATCTGAAGCATAAAGTTGCTTGCTCTCACATATTTAATATTCAGTGAACCAGCCTCATAACATCACCATGCATAATTTGTAGAACCATAATAGAAGTAATGATTATGTTAAAATAAGTTATTTTTCTGGAATATAAAAAGAAATTAAAGCCACACCTGGACATCTGTGCACAATTTAAGTCACTTATTCGAGTGTGATATAGCAACAAGAAAGAACGTCTAGACAATGTTATAGGGAACCTCTTTAAAGATGGATAAACCTGTATTATATTATCCAAGGTAAAGGAGATAAACCATTAAGAGATAACCTCACTGAGGGGGATACATAATTTGTAAAGAACAGATACTCCCAAGCAATATGAGAGATAAGTGATCAAACACAACATAAAACACTCCAGAGAAAGGAGTGTTGGATTTTTGTTATTTTATTTTATTTTACAAAACTGAATGTAAGAAATATGTTTCCCAAAGAGAATATAAGGGTAAGAAACTATCATCATTTAAAGAATAAAATGTGTTTAGCTAATCTAATTGGGAACCAGAGCCTGAACTCTGTCAATTCTGCCTAGAGGCAGAGGAAACAATAAAAAATCCACTTGTTCATGCAAATTTTTATTCATACTACTCTGTTTATTAATGCAAAACTGTAGATCAAGAAACTCTTGGGATAGTCAAAGAAGAATCAATAATCTCTTGGTTCCTTCTGAACACACAACTTATATACCCTCCTTTCCCCAAACTTGGGCAACAAATTTTATTTCCTGAATTACAATTTACAAGATGAATCTGATGTGTATTAAACCGAATTTGAGAAGAAAGAATCCACATTAGAACACAACTTGTTGAGAAAGATCTAACTGCTTTTAACTATTCATACCTCTTTCCACCCATCACTTCTGATTTAACCTGGAGTTCAAACTGTATTTTAGTCTTACTTGCTTTAAACTTTTTATCAGTTCAATTCTATTTATTCTTTCTAATAAATTTTTTCTTTGAATATTTTACCTTTAGTCTCTCCTGATCCACCTAGTCACTTTTTATTGCAAACCTGAAATTATTTTTTAATAAATTTATTTACTTTTTATTTATTTTATTTTTGGCTGAACTGGGTCTTTGTTGCTGCTCGTGGGCTTTGTCTAGTTGCGGAGAGCATGGGCTACTCTTCTTTGCTGTGTGCTGGCTTCTTATCACGGTGGCTTCTTTTGTTGCAGAGCATGGGCTCTAGAGAGCACGCTCGGTAGTTGTGACACAGGGGATTAGTTACTCCTCGGCATGTGGGATCTTCCTGGACCTGGGCTTGAACCTGCGTCCCCTGCATTGGCAGGCAGATTCTTAACCACTGTGCCACCAGGGAAGCCCCACAAGCCTGAAACTATTAAAAGTTTGCCTGTTCTGTCAATTAAATAAGTCAACAGGTATTTGCTGATATTTTGTTATTCAGTTATTCACTCACCCATTCATCCAGCACCTGCTCTGTATCAAGCCCTGAGCTGGGCACTTGGAATAGAAAGATGAAGATGCCAAGGTCTCAGCCCTCTGTGTGGCTCTATGTCCACTTGTCCACTAGTATGAGAGGCACCTTTGGGAATGGGGTGAGAAACAACAAAGAAGAAATCTCCCTGGATAACCTACATCCTTTAGGGGAAATAATGAAATAAAGACATAGGCATAGCTATAGCACTGGCTTCATAAATTGTTGGGCCCAGTGCCAAATGAAAATGCAGAGCCCCATGTTCAAAGCTTGATAAGAATTTCAAGACAGTGACAGCAGAACATTAATCCAAGTATAGGGACCTTCTAAGGAAAGGACCTTGTGTGACTGCACAAGTAACACAACCATGAAGCCAGCCTGGCAGAGCTATTAAATTATGTATAAATCAACAGGAAAAAAAAAAGGATTTTAGCAAAGAGGAAGATCAGTTATAACAAAGTTGTCTCACTCTGCTTTCTCATCTATAAGATTAACATATTAAACACTCCTCAGAAGTTTCACCAGCTTTTTACACAAAAGATCATTTTTTTAATTATTCTGCCTCGAGAGTCACGTTTTGAAAGATTTTGTTTATCATGTTGAAGTAATCATTAATTCATATTTCTATTTTAATTTTCACCAAAATCTTTTATTGTGAGGTAGCCACTGTTAACAAAGTAGGTGATTTAACTCCAGCCAAGAGCAAAAGAGACTTTACATTTTAGCTAGTTGTGAACTGTTATCTGTTTTGTTTTGTTTTATTTTTCAAATAATTGAAAAAAAAAAAAAAAAAAAAACTAAAGATACCAGTTACCATCGAATGGAAACCAATTTGGAACCTTTGATTAAATACTCTTCAAATTTTCTCCAAGCTATAATTTTCAGTGATTCTCACCAGTGAGAGAGGAAAATTTGAGAATGTCCTGCCTTTTACCCTTGGAAAGATGCAAGTACATACTATCACTTTTCCACATACAAAGGGAAACTCAAGTTCAGTGAAAATCTTGAACATATTCCTAATACATTTAAATTTGATAATTGAGCAGTATTAATGTGCTCTATCTTTATATCTCTCAAAGCACTACCCTTATGAACCATTGATATAAATGTCTATCTTTAGCATCTGATCACTTCTGAAAATTTCAAGCTTTAAAATGCATGTGTTTAACACAATTATCTTTTAGAAGATAGAGTTTGCACAGTTTTTCTTTTCCACCATTGATCTAATAAGAAATGACAGGCTTGGAGATTGCACAAGCCTTTGGTAGAGTAATGTCTTGGACTCAAATGAGTCTCCAGTGAAAAAGAAAAAGAGCCATAAATCACAAAAAGCAAAGCTGTGTTTGACGATATGCTGGTATTTGAGGCTCAAAAGGACAATAACAAATGTATTCAGTGTAATTTCAATGTAATTAATATTAATAGTAAACAAATCTGCAAATCATTTATGTTTTAGAGAATTGAAATTATTCAGTTAATATATTTCCTTTTCCAATATTTAAAAAATCTTTAAAATGGAGTTATAAAATGTCCTTGCCTAGAAGAAAATCTAATCTCATTCATGCAATGTCTTATTGGAATATCCTGTATCACTGTGGAAATTTTAGTTCACTACTATCACTAGTATTGGGTAAGACTTTTTAAATAACTTATATCAATCTCTCGCTTTTCTAGCTTAGACATTTTCTACATTAGCTGGTTTGATTGACACGTGTAACATTTCTTTTAGGCACTGAATAGCAGTTTAGTTTCTTTTCTCTTGTATTTTTCATATGGTTGTTTTCTAATCTGTGGAACTATTTAATAACTGACTAAAAAGTAACATTTTTGGTCAATCATTTGGATTTTCTGCACCACATTTAGTTTGGTTCACTGAAGTTGTAGTTGAGTTAAGTGACTTGACTCAAATGACTAAATGATTGAAACAGTTATATATAAAATGCACAAATGAATTGTCATTGCATACAGACAACCAATTGATGGAGACTAAATTTCTTGTATTTAACCACTCAATGAATATTGAGTGCCTACTGGAAGTCAAGTTCTCTTTTAGACACTGATATTTCCATCAATTGACTTAGACTTTCTATGGAGCATTTTGCTATTTTGAAACAAGTACACTGATTTCACTTTTCCATTTTAAGAAAAATCTAATCAACTGGATTTTACATCATATATATTTTTGCATCACAAATTGTATGTACATTTCACTATGCATTTTGTTCCACAGACATAACCTGTTTTTCTTACATATCCATCTTAATATAAATATGACATTTAGTATTACTTCACATTTATGTAAACTTGTTGAAATAAGTTCTTGGTGTGTGGGGTTATGTCTTAAACGTTGATTTCATTCATTGTTTATTTAGTACCTACTATATGTCAGGACAGTTCTAGTGTGCAAGAGGAAGAAATGGTGAGATAGGATTGGGTATACATGCTTTCTGATGCCCTGGGAAAGAACATAACATTTATGCCACAGGTTATGGATATCCATCAAAGGGCCAAAGCAGGAAAGGCACATGATTTGATATGCACTTTAAAAGTATCATTCTGACAAACGAAGAAGACGTTTTAGAGGAGCATGACACCAAATGGGAGACCACAGCAAAAATCCTGACAAGAAATAAGAAGCGTATGATAAAAGGCAATGGTAATTGAGATGGAAAGGAAAGCACATGTTCAAAAGATAGGAGGGAGACAGAAGCTACAGATCTTTGTGGCTCACTGGCTATGGAAAATGAGAAACAGGAGGCAAGAATGAATGCCAGTGGTTACACATAACTGAATGGTCAGTGGGAGGGAAGACACATTCTGGTTAGACCAAGACAGTTCCACGTTATACTTGGAGTGCCAGCGTAATTATTAGTGAAGTCCCTTTTCTCAAAATTGTCCTGGTTTAGTTCATATATTATGTGGTCATCCTATTGAAGAATGATCATGCTTTTCATGTAATCTGGAAGATAAGTAGATAAGTGAATTGGGGGTAAAGCAAGAGCATTTAAAATAAGGCTCTCCAGAGAGAAATAGCCAGTAAGCAAATAGATTTGTGGCTATTGAGCTCAGGAGAGAAAATACGTGAGTTGAGATGTAGATTTGAGCATGATCATATGAAAATGAAATTGCAGAGACAGCATGTGAAAAAATGAGAAGAGGAAGAAGCTCAGGATAGAAGCTTCAGAAACACTTATGTTGAAGACAAGGAGAAAGCTACAAAGAAGATTGGGAAGTAGCTGACAGACACTGAGCAACCAAGAGGAAAGTCAAAGAAACCAAGTCTTAGGGACAAGAAAAGGGAATTTTAGGAAGGAGAAAATAGGCAACAGTGTCAAATGCAAGTAAATAGAGAACAAATAGATACCATTGGTTTGAGCAATTTAAAATACATTGATGACTTTGGCCAGGGCAAATTCAATGGAATGATGAGTTTAATAACCAAATCACAGTAGGTGGAGAGAGGCAAGTGATAATATATGAAAGGCAGTGCAGTATCTTAAGGAAAGCATGGGCTTTGAAGTCAGACAGATTGTTTCACATCCCCACAAGGTCTTACTAGTTGTGTGACTTTGGGCAGGTTGCTTACGTTTAACCCTGCTCACACTTCACTCATTCATTCAATACTTATTCATCAAACGTTTATAGAGCACATATTATGTGGCAGGCACTGTGTTAAGAACCAGCTAACCATGAGCAACTGATGCCTCCAACATGAAGGAACACCTTACAATATAATACAAGGAGTACTATTACAGATATATAAACAGCACATTTTGCTTTCTGATCATAAGCTCCATTAATAATAATAAAAACAGCTAACATTTGTTAAGTTTTTCCTATATACAGGCACTGTGCTAAAGGCTCTCTATGAATTATTTCCCTCAATACATTTAGAATGTCCTATAAAACAATATGAGAGGGATACTGTTTTTAGTTCCAATCTGCAGATAAGAAAACTAAGGATCAGAGAGGTTTAGGACTTGTCAAATATCACCTTAATAAGTGGAAGAATAGTGAGCAGAGTCCAGGGAGACTGACTTCAAAGCAAGCATTTTAAATTATACATGGCCTTCCACCAAAAATTGCCAGATTGTTTCAGTGTTATTCATCACTGTATCCCTTGATCATACTTAGATCCTGAAACATTATAGGTCTTGAGAAGTATTAATAAATATTTGTGGAAGGAAGTTGGGAAGAAATGAAGGGGAAGGGAAAGGCAGGGAAGAGAGGAAAGTAGAGAGGAAATGAAGAAAGAAGGTTGGACAGGAGGAAGGAGGGAAGGAAGAAAGGAAGGAAGGAAGGAAAGGGGAGGAAAGAAAGAGAAAGAAATAAGAAAAGAAAGAAAGAGAAAAAGACAAAAAGAAAAGAGTCCTGTGAGAAATAAGGGAATGGAGTAAGAAGCTCTGCCTAGAAGTCACAGAATTTTTATCAAGGATATGATATATGGGCAGGATTAAAGGACATGTAGTTATTTGCTAAGCCAAAAAGAGAACAGAAGTTACTCTATACCAGTTGGGAATACAACACGTTTTCACTCTCATCTGCCTCTAAGGATAGGCCTCACATTCTCTAATCCTCTAAAGTACCTAATCTTAGACCACATGACCAGGAGATTCAGCATCATTGATCACCCCTCTCTATCTTATACCTTGGCCTAAATGACCTCTAACCCTACTGACAAGTCTGAACTTCTTCTGACCCCTACGTCTTGCCAATTATATAAAATATCAAACTCTAATAACTATTATCTCAGGACATCTTGTGGGGCTTCTTATTCAAACACTCTAGGTTTTGATAGAAATAAAATCACTTCTGGAAAAAATACCCTCAGGAATATTAAGCATAAATAAATAATAGACCTCTTTCTGCATGATCTGTCCTCATTGTCTTATTTTAAACTTTCTTCCAATTGCTCCAATTATGAGGGAAGGAAAAAACTGCCAGTTGCTTTAAAAAGTGCCTAGCCTTCCATACAATCGCTGCTGCTATTCTTTCAAAGCTTTGATGTTCATTGTTTCTCATCTACTTATGGGTGAACTGTGCCAAGAGTCATGAAAACAAAACAACACAAAACAAAACAAAAAAAATTGTCTTTCAAATGGATTTAACTATATCATAAGCTTTAAAGGTTGTCATTAAATATTTGAATTACTAATATTAAAAAGAAATTGTCGGGCCTCCCTGGTGGCGCAGTGGTTGAGAGTCCGCCTGCCGATGCAGGGGATACGGGTTCGTGCCCCGGTCTGGGAGGATCCCATATGCCGCGGAGCGGCTGGGCCCGTGAGCCATGGCTGCTGAGCCTGCGCATCCGGAGCCTGTGCTCCGCAACGGGAGAGGCCACAACAGTGAGAGGCCCGCATACCACAAAAAAAAAAAAAAAAAAAAAAAAAAAGAAATTGTCTTTGATATTCAGAAAAGTGCCCTTAAAGTCACCAATATTACTTAGGTAAAATATTGGAAGTACATTTTATCTGTCTGTTCATTTGTTTGTTTGAATTGTTTGGAAATATCATCTTACATACTTTTTATATACTTCATATAGACGCAGCCTAAATCCACCACCAGTCCTTTCTAAAACCTGACTTTTTAATTTTCCTGAATATATTGTTTTCTGTGACTGTTACCTATATTGTTTTAGCATGTCTTTAGAGTATTGGGTAGTAATTTGCTTTCATGTGAAGCCATGAATACATAGTTCTGTAGGGTATATATATATACTACATGGCCCTATTATTTTACATTTTTATTTGAGTATAATTGCTTTACAATGGTGTGTTAGTTTTTGCTTTATAACAAAGTAAATCAGCTATACATATACATATATCCCCATATCTCCTCCCTCTTGTGTCTCCCTCCCTCCCTCCCTATACCTCCCCTCTAGGTGGTCACAAAGCACCAAGCTGATCTCTCTGTGCTATGCAGCTGCTTCCCACTAGCTATCTATTTTACATTTGGTATTGGTAGTATATATATGTCCATGCCACTCTCTCACTTCATCCCAGATTACCCTTCCCCCTCCCCGTGTCCTCAAGTCAGTTCTCTATGTCTGCGTCTTTATTTCTGTCCTGCATGGCCCTTTTTTGATAACCCAAATGTGGAACCCAAGTTCCAAGCAAAAATTCTGCCAAATATCAACCCAATGATTGATCACATCTCCAAGGAAGACAATAGAAAATTGGTAAGTTCACTTTAGTTTCTATCCCCAAATCTTGTTTTATTTCCACCTATATCAATACTCAATTCTTAATTATTTTCTTGATTTTATTTAACACAATACAACATGTAGCCTGGACTCTGAATGATTCTTCATTAATCAACACAAAATCCATGCAGATTGAACAGAGAGCTAACTTCGATTGGAAGAAAATTTTACTGCATATTGGATTTTGTCCTCCCAAACACCTGGCAAGGTAATGTCTCCATTTCACTACTCCTCAATTTGGAATTACAAAGGCAGTTAGCTCTGTAATGAGTTAGAGCAAGTGAGGTGAAAGAGTAGGGAAAAAACTGAACACCAGATGATGTCTGTTAATGCCAAGAAAAAAAAAAGTCACTCCTTCTGGTAAACATCTTTCAAATACATGTCTCCCTTTAGTATTTTTTTAAACTAAGGTGTGTAAAACATGTTGTTTAATATGTATGGAGAAAATCTAATTTGATACATTATGTGTAAAGGTTGGCAGTCATGAGCACATGGGTCTCTAAGTTATTGACTGAGTATATCAGTAAATTTTGCCTTCGGAAATTTGCTAATCATTGCTGTGGTATATAAAAACTGAGAAGGAAAGGAAAAAAAAACAGTTCCTACTTTTATTAAAAAACAGTTAAAATGGAGAATTAAAACATTAAAATAGAGAATTACTTCTGCAAGAGTCAACATGGGCAAGTATTGAAAAGTTGAGATATAAAAGTGACAGCTGCAAGGTTAATTATTGCTGTGAGAAAATAAAACTACATACATTCAAAATGTGCAAAAAGTAGTGGGGAAAGATCTGCTCTACATGTGCTGCATTTGGAAAAGCAAGATTTTTGGGCAACTGGTACACTTAGCACTGGACTACTTTATAGCTGGTGCTCAGTAAATGTTAGCTGAATCTAAATAGTCCAATTTAAAAATGACTCAAGTTGTTTACAGTGGCTGTGATAGAAGCCAGGTTACCCAGCCCATACAACGTAGCATCATAAAAATGACCCAGGCCAGGATCTGAATCTCACTCTGACACTAGCTGGATGACCATAGCAAGTCATTTTTACCTCTTTTGGATTCTTCAATTGTGAAATGGGGATATAATACCTAATTTGCAGATTTAATAGGAAAATGAAATGAGATTTCAAATGGTAGAATGCTTCTCAGTAAATTCTAGTTATTGTTGTTGATATTCTTAACTAGAAGAATTTTTGTTTCCCTAATCATTAAGATTAAGAAAATGAATTATTGTTCTTCATGGTACCTATAAGCAAGAGAATGGTCCACATTTATCCAACAGGCAATCCTATCTGATTATCCATTATTATAGATAATGAATTATTATTCATTATCGACTGAAATGTTCATCTTGTTCAATTATAATTTGATAATACATTCTAAAGGGGAGTGGGAGCATTTTGGCTGCCTCTCCTTCCTCAGGGTCAAATCAGCATGTTGATAAGCTTGGCATAATTGTTTTCCCTGCAGGTTTACTGTCATTAGTATAAACTGTGAAATATGACTAAGACCATCTCAGTATATTCAGTTAACTGAGTCAATGAAACCTTGCCTCACTTTCCAGAAGTGTGTTGCTTATATTAATGTGTACTTATTTGCATTGAAGATTCTGTTTTGAGGGCCTCCATCCTTGAACAACCTGCAATAGCTATCTTAGTGTACAAGAGAATTTCCCATATGTGAAATAAATATTGAAGGGCTTGAAGTACGGTTACACAAAGTCACCAATAGGATAAGAGTGAGTAAAAAAGAAGTTAAATACACAAATTATATTTCATTCTAGAAAAGATGTGTAGATGAGGCTACAATAGAGACATCATAATCCTGAGTACTGCTTTCTTATCAGTGACAATCATCATTATCTGCCTATCTAAATGTCACCAGCTTGATAACACATGAAATGAGCCCCAAATATATGTTATAAAATTGATTTAAATCACTGTGTTCAATATTGTTAAAACATAAATATGCATTCTATGAATGCTTACATGAGACTTTACCATGCCTTTACTTTAGTTGACAATGAAGTAATGCAAAACTTAAAATAAAGAGTAGAAAGCCTTTATAAACACCACAAAGGACACTAAAAAACTTGGAAGTACTTGTGAAATAAATACATAGATTTTTTAAAAAATTGAATACAAATGGTATGAGTGGTTTTCAAGTTCCTCTGGAATTACGTCTTAGATTTTAAACATTTTAAACATTTTAAAACATTCTAGGTCAAAAGTACAAAATTTCAAACAAAGGGATTTTTTTCCTAAATCACATAAGTTAATCATCTATACCAAACTGTCAGCTTTCTCATTTGTCAGCATTCTGATTTGTTTAATTTTAGTGTATATTGATCACAGAAAAGTATGGCATAAAACAAGTTCAGGTGGTTATTGGTTCATATAATTATTTCTTTTGTGTCAACTCAAGAAGTAGAACTGTTATAGTAAACTTTATTTGAAATACTTAATCACTCTTTCAAAGACATTTTATCACCTGATCTGTATGTATCAGTAAATCAGACCTCACATATTTGTCTCACAATCTCAGCTCACAGAATGTTAAGTTAAGCTAATAAGAAGCATCGATCATGCCCTGAATGAGATAGTCTGCATTATAAACACTCTCCCTGTAAACCATCCATTATATGGAACATCTGTTACAAATTATCCAGCCTCCATGACTGCTCTATTTAAGTGTTTCTGCAAAAGCCCAGTGTCTCCATTTCTCCAAATGAGTTAGTTGGTGGCACAAGGATTGTACCAAGTTCACTGTCACCATATGACAGCAGTCTTTTTCAATCTGTGCCTAGTTCTAATGGTACATTGCATAATAATAAATGTCTTCTTACAGTTGTAGAGCAAAAATCCTCAGAGTATAAGCAAGTATCCATCAAGAAACCACTAAGACAGTTCTTTCTCCATTATATCTCAGCCATTGCCCAATAAGTCAAGCACTTAGGAAGTAATACTTACTCTTTTCTAAGCCCTAAGGGGACTATTGATTTGCTCAGTTAGTTAAAATATGAAATTAATGACCCCAGATACATGTTTGGCAACTTTTGCTCACTTCCATGACTGTGAAACATGTCCCTAGTCTCAAATAGATACTTGCAGAACATGTTGGTATCAAGGAAAATCATGAAAGAAAATCTAAATACAGTCAACTCTCCATATCTGTGGAGTCTGCATCTGCAGATTCAACCAACAGTGGATCAAAAATATTCAGGGGAAAAAAATTCTAAAAAGTTCCTAAAAAGCAAAACTTGAATTTATTGTGCAGGCAATTATTTATATAACATTTATATTATAATTTCAATTATTTACATAGCATTTACATTTATTAGGTGTTATAATTAATCCAGAGATGATTTAAAGTATACAGGAGGATTGTGTAGATTATATGCAAATACTATGCCTTTTTATACAAGAGACTTAAGCATTCCCAAATTTTAGTATCTGAAGGGATCCTGAAACCAACCCCTGGTGAATCAGAGCAAGTGAAAACTTATACTTCAGAAAAAAACATATTAAAGAAAGTCTTACAGTTTAGTCCACAGTATTGCCAAGGGTGCTCCTGTCTTAAAAAGAATGGCTTTATAAATGTATGGCCTAATGTGTCTTTGGAAATAATAATTCCAAGTTTACTTCATGGTATATTTGAGAAAATATGTCACAGGGATATCTATAAATTATTCATAAAAGAATAGTGAGACTGAACGAATTTAAAAGTCCATATAGGCATACATAATTTTCTTGGTCTTAATTTGCATTGCAGAGTTGTAATGAGTCATACACAATAAACAAATATTGGATTTATAGAAAGCTTTGCAGAAGCGTGGTACCTTGCATATTTTAGCACTCCATATGCTATTTTCCTACAGGATTTCTTCAACTCATCTGTTTTTAGAATTTATTTAATACTAGCTTACTAAATTAATTTCAAGATAGTGTCTGGGTAGATTGAGGTTTTAAATAAACAAGTTGATTATTTTTAATTATTCTTGCCAGTTTGCACAATGGATCCTCAAATGTCTATTTTCCATTTCAGAAAGATCACCTTCAATGGATGGAGAGAAATACTTATATATTGGAATATATACAGTGTGTACAACTTCAACTCATGTAAAACTACATTAAATATTTATGCCTGCCTAACTACCTGAAATTGTTGGTTAATTTACTTTTAACTTGAAGTTTGTAATAACTGACCAAGAAGTGTTTGTATTTTTCTAAAAATGAACACAAGAATTACTTAAATAAACCTTTTAAACGTAGTGATGTGTAGAGTCTCACATTAGTAATTAAGTTCTTCAACCAAAAATGGCATGAGTCATTTTAGCTTAAAACTCACAAGGTGTCAAAATTCCAATGACAACCACATGTTCACAAATTATACTAAACAGGATAAATGTCATGAAATTCTAATTTTATTAGACTGATATGAGGAAGAGGTGGTGTAATTTTTGGTTTTGCTTACAATGGAAGTAGAAAAATCATTATACTCTCAGTAAGATTGCAAAAGGCATATATGCAAAGCATCCTCAGATCATCCGATGACCACTATCATTGAAACTACATTGACAACTTCTATTAAGCAGCAACAGTATAATAAAACAACATTGGAAAAGTGATTTACTAAGTCATCACAATTTACATTTGTTATCAAAACTTTATTGCAAAGAAAAATATTCATACATTTTTAATAATTTAAATAGATTTTCCCTCCAAATCTTTCTACATTCTCTGAAGTCTTCCATTGCACTTTTGCTCCACCGTTTTCAATGGCTTCTTTACTTTGACTTTTCTCATATGTTATCCAATGACTTTACATCACACTCAGAATAAAATCTAAATTCATAACCATTATCTTCAAATTCCTTTATTATCTGACATCTACTGACCTTTCCAACATTATCACCCTGCTCTAACGTCTTCCTTCACTTTGCTTAAACCACACAAAAATTATTTGATCCACAAATATGCCAAACTCATAACACTTAGGATTTTTTTTAATTGACGTCTCTGACTCAAAAACTCTTGCCCATAATATTTATGTGGCTAACTAGCTCCTTCTCATCATTTATTTCTCAACTCCCTGTCTAATGTATCCTGCATCTCCTCAACCCAATTTTTACCCCACTTTATTTTCTTCATTACATTTATTACTATCTAAAATTATCTCATTCATTTGTTCATTGACTGCTTCTCCTCCCTACAAAGTAAAACATATAAGGGCAAGTATCATTTTTATCTTGTTTACTGCCTAATGCCCAGAGTCTAGCACACAGTATATATTTCCTCAATATTGTTGAAAAAATTATTAAATGTATGAATGAATGAATATACAATCCTTTTCCCCAAAGAGAGTAATTACATTTTAAAAAATCACATAAATAAGGAATAATGTTCAATATATGGAGTAGTAAATGAGTAAATAATAATTATAGGCATTTAATATTAAATATATTATCATGTCATATAACATGTCAACAAGCAGAAAAACAAATCCAGTGAAATGGGAGGAAAAACAATTTGGAATGCTGTGGTGGGAAAAGATTTTCAGAAGTTTCCTATGGCTGCAATCACAAAACTGTTATATAAAGTATGATGTTCCCATCTCTTTAAATACCTCAGCATTTTTTTAATGACTCACCTTTCACTCCACCCTATTCCTTGCAACATACACACACACACTCTTTCTCACAGGAAATGTTAATCTAAATATGTAAAGCTAATTGCAAATAGCAAAAAATGACTTATGCTAGATTTTGGCAACATGGAGTACAGGCATACCTTGGAGATACTGTGGGTTTTGTTCCAAACCACAAAAATAAAGCAGATATCACAATAAGAAGAATCACACTTTTTTTTTTTTTTTGGTTTCCCAGTATATATAAAAGTATGCTTACACAGAAAAAGCTTTTAATAAAATACAACATCCATTTATGATTTTAAAACTCTTCAGGGGCTTCCTTGGTGGTGTAGTGGTTGAGAGTCCACCTGCTGATGCAGGGGACATGGGTTCGTGCCCCAGTCTAGGAAGATCCCACGTGCCTTGGAGCAGCTGGGACCATGAGCCATGGCCACTGAGCCTGTGTGTCCAGAGCCTGTGCTCTGCAACAGGAGAGGCCACAACAGTGAGAGGACCGCATACCAAAAAAAAAAAAAAACTCTTCAGAAAGTGGGCATAGAGAGAACCTACTTCAACATAAGAAAGGGCATATACAACAAACCTACAGCTAATGTCATACTCAACCATGAAAAGTTGAAAGCATTTCCTCTAAGATCAGGAACAAGACAAGGATGTCCACTCTCACCACTTTTATTCAACATAGTTTTGGAAGTCCTAGCCATGGCAATCAGAGAAGAAGAAAAAATACAAAGTATCCAAATTGGAAAAGAAGAAGTTAAACTGTCACTGTTTGCAGATGACATGAAACTATACATAGAAAATCCTAAAGATGTTACCAGAAAACTACTAGAGTTCATCAATGAATTTGGTGAATTTGCAGGATACAAAATTAATACACAGAAATTTATTGCATTTCTATACACTAACAACAAAAGATCAGAAAGAGAAATTAAGGAAACAATGGCATTTACCACTGCATCAAAAAGAATAAAATACCTAGGAATAAACCGACTTAAGGAGGCAGAAGACCTATACTGAGAAAATTTTAAGACACTGATGAAAGAAATAAAAAAATGACACAAACAGATAGAAAGAATATGATGTTCTTGGATTGGAAGAATTAATATTATCAAAATGACTATACAACCCAAGGCAATCTACAGATTCAATGCAATCCCCATCAAATTACCAATGGTATTTTTCACAGAACTTAAAAAAAAACTTTTAAATTTGTATGAAAACACAAAAGACCCTGAATAGCGAAAAAATCTTGAGAAAGATAAATGGAGCTGGAGGAGTCAGTCTCCTTGACTTCAGAGTATACTACAAAGTGACAGTAATCAAAACAGTTTGGCATTGGTGCAAAAAAAAAGTCATATAGATCAATGGAACAGAATAGAAAGTCCACAGATAAACCCATGCACCCATGGTCATCTAATCTATGACAAAGGTGGCAAGAATATACAATGGAGAAAAGACCATCTCTTCAATAAGTGGTGCTGGGAAAACTGGACAGCTACATGTAAAAGAATGAAATTAGAACATTCTCTAACACCATACACAAAAATAAACTCAAAATGGATTAAAGACCTAAATATAAGACCAAATACTATAAAACTTCTAGAGGAAAACATAGGCAGAACACCCTTTGACGTAAAGAGCAGTAATATCTTTTTGGATCCATCTCCTAAAGTAATGGAAATAAAAACAAAAGTAAACAAATGGGACCTAATGAAACTTAAAAGCTTTTGCACAGCAAAGTAAACCATAAGCAAAATGAAAAAGCCCTCAGAATGGGAGAAATATTTGCAAATGACAAGGGATTCATTTCCAAAATATAAAAACAGCTCATACAGCTCAATATATATAAAAAAAGAAACGAATCAAAAAATAGCCATAAGATCTAAATAGACATTTCTCCAAAGAAGACACACAGATGGCCAAAAAGTACATGAAAAGATGCTCAACATCACTAATTATTAGAGAAATGCAAATCAAAACTACAATGAGGTATCACCTCACACCAATGAGAATGATCATCATCAAAAAGTCTACAAATAATAAATGCTGGAGAGTGGGTGGAGAAAAGGGAACCCTCCTACACTGTTGGTGGGAGTGTAAATTGGAATAGCCACTTTGGAGAACAGTATGGAAGTGCCTTAAAAAACTAAAATAGAGCTACCATATGATCTAGCAATCACACTCCTGGGCATATATCTAGAGAAAATCATAATTTGAAAAGATATATGCACCCTAATATTCATAGCAGCACTATTTACAAGAGCCAAAACATGGAAGCAACCTAAGTGGTCATGAACAAATGTATCAATAAAGAAGATATGGTATATATACACAATGGAGTATTGCTCAGCCATAACAAAGAATGAGATAATGCCATTTGAAGAAACATGGATGGACCTAGGGATTATCACACTAAGTGAAGTAAGCCAGACACAGAAAGACAAATATCATATGTTACATTTATATATGGAATCTAAAATTGATAGAAATGAATTTATTTACAAAACAGAGGTAAACTCACAGACATAGAAAACAAACTTATGGTTACCAAAGGGGAAAGGGAGGGGGAGGGACAAATTTGGAGTTTTAGATTAAAATATACACACTACTATATATAAAATAAATAACCAACAAGGACCTACTGTATAGCATAGGGAACTATACTCAATATCTTATAATAACCTATAATGGAAAATAATATAAAAATGAATATATATATATTATATATATATAATATATATAATATATATATGTATAACTGAATCACTTTGCTGTATACCTGAAACTAACACAACATTGTAAATCACGTACATTTTAATTTTAAAAAGATTTGTGCTTACAACATATTGTAGTCTCTTAAGTGTGTATTAAGCCTCAAAAACAATGTACATACCTTAATTAAAAAATATGTTATTGTTAAAAAATGCTAGCAATCATCTGAACCTTCAGTGAGTCACAATAGCAAAATCAAAAATCATAGATCACCATAACAAATATAACAATAGGGAAAAAGTTTGAAATAATGCAACAACTACCAAAATGTGATCCAGAAACGTGAAGTGAGCAAATGCTGTTGGAAAAATGGTGCTGATAGACTTGCTAGACTCAGGATTGCCATGAACCTTCAATTTATTTAAAAAAAAACAAACAGTATCTGTGAAGTGCAATAAAAGAAGGTTAAACTGTAAATGGACAGGAAATTCAATAAGAACGTTAAAGAAAAGGCTTATGTGTCATTGCCTTCCTCTGAGTTTCAGATAGACTCCACTTTACTTGTAAGGTCACCAGCTTTACCTAAGTCAATTCCTACCTTAAATCCATGACTTTCTTGATGCCTATCATACCGGCTTTTAAACTTGATCACCTTTTTTCTGCTTATGAGCAAATGTAGGGCATAAAGAATCTAATGGAACAATGTTGATTCAACTCCTATAAAATCATGTTTTTCATTTCATATAAGCTCTCATTTTTCACCAATGTTGCTGTTCAACTCTTATTTATTCCCCATCACATAGCTCCCAATGACTATTCCTGACCTTTTCAACTCTCTTCAGGCTCCAAATTAGCATCTTCCTGTGTCTGCAGTTCAGTGTTATCATTAGAATTATTTCAATTAAAATTTATTGCATTAAGTTGAAAAGAAAACTTTTGAGATCCTCCGCCAGATTTTGCCTTTATTGTACCATTATTCTTCCATTTTATTTAGCATGAAATTCTGGAATAATGTTTCATTCCCACTCTTGACTCTTCCTTTTTAATATCTAATGTGTTAGTCCACCTCCCATTTTAAAGTATTTACTGGACTCCACTACCTACATAAAAATACTCAAACTCATTGTCCTGCTGTTCAAGGTCTTCCCTCAACCTCTTTTTTTTCCACATAACATCCTGCTACTCTGATCAAACTTAAACCATCTGCCTTCCTGCTTTTCAGAAATGCCTTGAATTTTCCAGTCTTTGGGCATATTTTTTACTTATCCCTTTTTGCCACCAAAAGAAAAAATAAGTCACCTGTTCTATCTTTAAGTACTAGCCCAGAGGAACAGTTTTCTTGGGATATTCACTGCAAAACCCATCCTTCCAGCTTCACTGTCTGAAGAATTTTCTGTGTCCTAGAGATACAAAAGTGAATTTCTAACTCACCTGGCTGGAAAGTGGCAAGGCCTGCATGAGTTCCCATGTGTCAAGGTATCTAGTCAGCCTCCATCAGTCAAAGCTGTCAAGTTTAGCTTTTCATTTTTGTCCTCACATGGCAATTTCTCCGGCACTTTCAGGCCTTTTATTTTAATGAATGTAGTAATGAGAATGACACAGATTATTTAATTGTGGGCTTGTAAAATAGGATTTTTCAATCTTGTTCTACAGTTCCTTCTTTAATTTTCAATACTTTGATGAACTTTATTGTCATAGGAATTCATTGGTTATAATACTACATGTTTAATAAGTCCCAAGTCTCTATCCAAAAGTGATTAATATATCCTATAGGTTAAATTTTTAAGTCATATTAGTAATTTCATTGTATTCTGTGTTTGCCTCTCTGGCTGTTTGCCTCTCTGGCTGTTTGCTGCTAGTTGGCTGGCTGTTCTTTCAGTTTTCCTGATTGACTTTTAGTCATTTTTCAATTCCAAAAGATTTATTTGGAGTAATTAGATATTGTTGGAGATCCCCTTTTCCGATTATTTATGCTAATATAACCAGTCTTAGCACAGATAATGACTCATTCTAGTTTTAATCTTTGTAAACCAAGGGACTTCTGTTATCCTTTGTATCTTAGGATGCTTCCAGTTGCAAGTAATATAAAGCCTAACTCAAATTGGCTTAAACAATAAGAAATTTATTAGCTATCTTGACAGGAAGCTAAAGCAGATTATTTTCATTGGTTGATCCAATGTCTCAAGTTTTTTTCAAGGACACAGGTTGGTCCCATCTCCATTCTGTCATCTTCAGTGCTGACCTTACCCTAAAGCTCATTGTAATCATAGGCTGACTGCCAAGAATAATAGGGCCTAAATTCTTTCATGTTCACATACAACAGGAGAAAAAACTAGCATATCTCTACAAATGTCTATGCCTTTATCTGGCTTTGCTAATTTAGACCATGTGCTTACTCCTGAACCAGTACCTGTCATAATGCGATTGTCATGATCTGATTGGCTTAGACATAACTTCCTGAACCAGTCACTAGCAGGGGCAGGTGAGATTGCCAAGATGGGCATAGACTAATCAGAGCTACTGCATATAATGGGGGAGAGGGGGTTAATTCCCTATACCACATTGGGACAGGTGGAGTGAATATTAGGGAGCCAACCACAAGGCTCACTTCATCTCTATCATATATTTTCTATCTCTAAATCCATTTTCAATCAATAAAAAAATGATTCTTAAACTTCTGAAATCTACATTTTCTGTCTATGTTGAATTATGTGAAGAAGTGTTGCATATTAATGAGTAACACAGAGTTAAAACTCAGATATATACACAATTAAGAATCAGAATTGAATCCCAAGTCCAGTATTGGAATATTGTGTTGTCTTGAGTGAGTCACTTGTACTTTCTGAGACTCAGTCTTCAGGTGTCAATACCAGATTTTCTGTAAAGATTAAAGTACATAACATTTAGTACATTACCTTCTACCTGATAGGTGCTCATTAAATCATTATCATTTCAGCACCACTTTTTTCCCCTTCCATTATAAACTCCCCTGAAGATAGAGTTTGTTTATTGAATCCACCAATAATAGTACATTTTTTTTCTTTTTCAAAGCATTTTCACATCTATCCTTATTTGTTTTGATAAATCAATGTGGTGCATAGGTTCTCATTTTTATTGGTAAAAAATGAAGCATTGTGAGATCATATGACATTGTCAAAGTTCTTGAGTTAGTTAAAGGCCTAGTCAATGTTAGTATAGCTCTTTACAAAGTACTGTTACATACATTACCCTACACAGCCTCACAATAATGACATAAGATTGATATTATCATCCCCTTTATAAAATGTAAGGAAACAGAATTAATGAGGTTCAGAAACTTGAATAAAGCTCTTACATAAAAGAGTCAGAACTGGAATAATATTCTTATGACTCTTTATCAAAATCTCTTTTCTTTAGATCAGTTTTTCTTAAAATATAGGGTGCACAAAAATTTCTAGGCAACTATATGAAATACAACGCTGAAGCTCTAGTCACAGAAATTAAAATTCAGTAGCTATTGAGTACAGCTCAGGAATCTATATAATTTTTTACAAACATGCCAGAGATTTTGTTGCTCATCAAAGTCTGAAAGACACTAATAGCTTGTTTGTTGCTGCTGTTGCTTAGAAACACCATGATCTGATGGGTATCTAATTAAACGAATTTACCAAAGATGAGAATATAACATAAATAGAATCTATTTTTTAATATATATTAAGAGTATTTTTTCAGAATAAATGATTTTGTAAAGATATATTACTCTTTTTCATATTTTGATTGGGTCAAAAGGAAAGATGTGCAAAAAAGTAGCCCAACAGCTATGCTAGCCCACTAGGCTAATAAAAATTATTCAGTCATTCATTTATTACAAATCTACAGTGATAACACACTAGGTGCCAAGAACTGTACTAGGAAGTGGGACTACAATAGTGAGCAAATTACAAGCACAACTTCAGCCCTCCTGTACCTAAAATTCAAATAGGAAATCTACCCTTAATAGGAAATTCACACAAATAAGTAGAAGCCTTCATAGATTTCAACTATGAATGAGAGGTACATGGTACTATATGAATGCATATAATCTTGTGATTTTACCTAGACAGGGCAGCAAGAGAATTTCCTCCAAAGCAGTGATACTTGAGCAGAGATTTGAAATTTGAAGCCTAAACAGGTGTTAAATAGGCAAAGTGAGGAGAGACAAGAATTTCATGCTGAGGGACCAGGTTACATAGATAATGATGATGATGATGATAATGATGATAGATAAATAGATAGATAGACAGAAAGATACAAAATAACAATAATAAATATAATGGAAATGGTGGATGGTAGATACAAAATAATAATAATATATATAATGATGTTAATAATGATACATGGATAGATATAATAAATGGTGAAGTTTACCAAATTAATTAGAAACAAAATTGTTTTTAAAAAAATAATTAAAACTGTTTAGCTCTCATTTCCATCCTTAACTACCCCTGGTTTTAAAAAAAATTAGTCTCATAGGATCGAGAACAGTATGAAAGGGTCACATAAATTAGGTAGGTAAAAAGTAAAGAAATTTAGGAACACCCTCTCGACTTCATGAGGAACATAATGATGGTAAGGAAGTATTTGAGGAAAAGGCAAAGAAAGATGCAATGTTATGTGAAGTTGAACTTTACAATATGTCAAAGTATGTCAGGAGACATTTTCTTGCATAAAAACAAATATGCTATCAGTAACATCTTAAATAAGGGTATACCATAAGTCTTCATAATTCTACTATAAAGATGAAAACCTCAGCAACCAGTTACTACTAGGTATTAATGTGTGATGTGATGATACAGGAAATCTACTCACATTGTTTATTATTACTTTTTAATGAAATGTTTTGCTGTTATTTATATATGGTCTTTTAAATTTGATCTACACAAAATGGTCCTTTGTACTGGATAGTTCATTGCATGTATTTAAACTATACATCATAAAAATAAAAAATACTCTTCAGGGCTTCCCTGGTGGTGCAGTCCTTTAGAATCTGCTTGCCAATGCAGGGGACATGGGTTCAAGCCCTGGTCTGGGAAGATCCCACATGCCGCAGAGCAACTAGGCCCATGAGCCACAACTACTGAGCCTGAACGTCTGGAGCTTGTGCTCCGCAAAAAGAGGCCGCGATAGTGAGAGGCCTGCACACCGCGATGAAGAGTGCCCCCTGCTCGCCACAATTAGAGAAAGCCCGCGCACAGAAACGAAGACCCAACATAGCCAAAAATAAAAATTAAAAAAATAATTAATTAATTAAAAAAATATACTCTTCATGGTCTGAGTTATCGAGTTTATTTTTCTGCATTAATATAATCTTTCAGACAGTAGGTAAATCACTTCCCTTAGTATTAGAAGGGCATGTTCATGACTTTACTTTTGTGATTGCTTTCCTTTCTTCTGACCCATATGCCTACATGTGTCTAGAAGTAAGAAGTGTCTGTCCCCAAGCAATATTTATGGGCTTAAAGACAGAACCAATTTAAGATATCATGGCATATTTTGTATTGAATTTTTCATTTTAGTTTAATCAATTTAAAGCAAAGAATTTTTAATGTTTTGAATCTCAAGTTTAATTTTTCACTTAAAACTTCTATATAAGAAAAATAGAAAGTCTCCCAAATCAAATAAAAATGGAAAAAAAACCAGTAGATTTATTTTTTACAAAATAGATTTGTTGAAAAAATAACACATACCAGTAGAAATATTTGTTGAATAAGCAGGTGTCAGAATCAGACAGAGAATGTGATGCTAGGTGAGAAAAAGAAGTTGCTTGCCACAGGGAGTCATTATTAGCATTAGGAAGATGTTTTAAATAATTATTCCTCAAAAAGGATTAGACAGTCACACCACAAAAATTCTAAAGCCCAGCACCACCAATTGATGTCTAAAAGGAGAATGAACAATAATTTCACAGGAGGTCAGTATGCAGCTTCCTGTTTGTTAACATTAATTTGTCATAGTTTGCTTTAAACAAGAAACACCCCTCCACTGGCTGTCCAGACTAAAGCTAACACCTGCTTCCACTCATTTTCCTTCGAAAGGATACGGACGTTTTTGATCTCATTTTTCTGAGGAGGAGTTTCTCTCTCTCCTTCCTCATCTGAAAAATAATAGGGTTGAACTAGATGGCTCTGGTTAATTCAAACATTCCAAGACTCTGTAACATGTTTAACTATTACATGAAGTCTTTAAGTCCTTGTTTCATGTCACCAGGATAAAGATAACAACTTTAAATGTTACAAAGAGATATATAGTTTATTTGTTTTTCAACTATAAAAGTCAATGGCTTCTCAAGAGAAGACAAATTTCTAACTGAACATTAGGTCAGCAGAGTGAGTTGATCTGACAGCAATCCTGGGGAGCCCTTGATTGACACAGATTGAATTCATGAGAACATGGCTTCTGCCAAGGGCCTTTGTGCTTTGTCATTTGCTCAGAGTCCTTACCATGAAGAAATAAACATAAAATGTGTCCATTTTTCTGAATGGTCTACTTTCAAATAACATATTTATCTTAGTGACTCTATATAAGAGCACTATCATGGGTGTGGGAGAGAGGGGGACTTTCCAGATTCCTGACCATCTGGCACTGAATCATTACACCTCAGTATAAAATTAATAGGATTTATTCTAAATAACTGGCATCTATAAAACATTCAGACACTAGCTACAGTCACACATTTGTCATCTTATCTCTTACTAATCTATTTTCAAATATATCTTGTATAAATTAGCTATAAAATTCTTTGAAGAGAAAATTTACTCCCTGACTTCAAAAAAATTCAAAAGATGTTGAAAATATGACCATAATTAACAGGCTTTAAAAACAAAATTATTGATTGTATTAATATAATATTAATGTAATTCACTCCTAAATATATACAGAAAGCTAATTGCAGCCAGAATTCAGTATATAATGTCTAAAAGTACATTTTTCTCTGTAAATAGAGCATTGTAAACCAATACTAATATAATAACCATAAACTCATTTTCATGTTCATTATGGTTGAAAATTTCATTTAATGTGTTTTAATAGGTAAATGACATCACTAACTTATTTTTTTTTAGAAATTACTTGTAATGTCTGAAAGCTTTATATTAACATATTTCCATACAAATAACCCAAAATAAGTTTAGTATTAGTTGTTGGGTTTTTTGTTTGTTTGTTTGTTTATACTGCAGGTTCTTATTAGTCATCAATTTTATACACATCAGTGTATACATCTCAATCCCAATCACCCAATTCAGCGTGCCACAATCCCCACCCAACCACGGTTTTTCCCCCTTGGTGTCCTACATCTGTTCTCTACATATGTGCCTCAACTTCTGTCCTGCAAATGGGTTCATCTGTACAATCTTTCTAGGTTCCACATACATGCGTTAATATACAATATTTGTTTCTCTCTTTCCGACTTCACTCTGTATGACAGTCTCTAGATCCATCCACGTCTAAACAAATGACTCAATTTTGTTCCTTTTTATAGCTGAGTAATATTCCATTGTATATATGTACCATAACTTCTTTATCCATTCATCTGTTGATGGGCATTTAGGTTGCTTCCATGACCTGGGTATTGTAAATACTGTTGCAATGAACATTGGGGTGCATGTGTCTTTTTGAATTACGATTTTCTCTGGGTATATGCCCAGTAGTACGATTGCTGGATCACATGATAATTCTGTTTTTAGTTTGTTAAGGAACCTCCATACTGTTCTCCATAGTGGCTGTATCAATTTACATTCCCACCAACAGTGCAAGAGGGTTCCCTTTTCTCTGTACCCTCTCCAGCATTTGTTGTTTGTAGATTTTCTAATGATGCCCATTCTAACCAGTGTGAGGTGATACCTCATTGTAGTTTTGATTTGCATTTCTCTAATAATTAGTGATATTGAGCAGCTTTTCATGTGCTTCTTGGCCATCTGTATGTCTTCTTTGGAGAAATGTCTATTTAGGTCTTCTGCCTATTTTTGGATTGGGTTGTTTGTTTCTTTAATATTGAGCTGCATGAGCTGTTTATGTATTTTGGAGATTAATCCTTTGTCCATTGATTCATTTGCAAATATGTTCTCCCATTCTGAGGGTTGTCTTTTCATCTTGTTTATGGTTTCCTTTGCTGTGAAAAAGCTTTGAAGTTTCATTAGGTACCATTTGTTTATTTTTGGTTTTATTTCCATTAATCTAGGAGGTGGATCAAAAAAGATCTTGCTGTGATTCATGTCAAAGAATGTTCTTCCTATGTTTTCCCCTAAGACTTTTATACTGTCCAGTCTCACATTTAGGTCTCGAATCCATTTTGAGTTTATTTTTGTGTATGGTGTTTGGGAGTGTTCTAATTTCATTCTTTTACATGTAGCTGTCCAGTTTTCCCAGCACCACTTATTGAAGGGACTGTCTTTTCTCCATTGTATATCCATGCCCCCTTTGTCATAGATTAATTGACCATAGGAGCGTGGGTTTACCTCTTGGCTTTCTATCTTGTTCCATTGATCTATGTTTCTGTTTTTGTGCCAGTACTATATTGTCTTGATTACTGTAACTTTGTAGTAGAGTATGAAGTCAGGGTGTCTTATTCTTCCAGCTCCATTTTTTTCCCTCAATACTGCTTTGGGTATTCGGGGTCTTTTGTGTCTCTGTGCAAATTTTAAGATGATCTGTTCTAGTTCTGTAAAAATGCCATTGGTAATTTGATAGGGATTGCATTGAATCTGTAGATTGCTTTGGATAGTATAGTCATTTTCACAATATTGATTCTTCCAATCCAAGAACATGGTATATCTCTCCATCTGTTGATATCATCTTTAATTTCTTTCATCAGTGTCTTATAGTTTCCTGCTTACAGGTCTTTTGTCTCCCTAGGTAGGTTTATTCCTAGGTATTTTATTCTTTTTGTTGTGATGGTAAATGGGAGTGTTTCTATAATTTCTGTTTCAGATTTTTCATCATTAGTGTATAGGAATGCAAGAGATTTCTGTGCATTAATTTTGTATCCTGAAACTTTACCAAATTCATGATTAGCTTTAGTACTTTTCTGGTGGCATTTTTAGGGTTCTCTATGTATAGTATCATGTCATCTGCAAACAGTGACAGTTTTACTTCTTCTTTTCCAATTTGTATTCCTTTTATTTCTTTTTCTTCTCTGATTGCCATGGCTAGGACTTCCAAAATTATCTTGAGTAATAGTGGTGAGAGTGGACATCCTTGTCTCATTCCTGATCTTAGAGGAAATGCTTTCAGTTTTTCACCATTGAGAATGATGTTTTCTGTGGGTTTTTCATATATGGCATTTATTATGTTGAGGTAGGTTCCCTCTATTCCCACTTTCTGGATAGTTTTTATCATAAATAGGTGTTGAATGTTGCCTAAACCTTTTACTGCATCTATTGAGATGATTATATGTTTTTTCTCCTTCAATTTGTTAATATGGTGTACCACATTGATTGATTTGTGTATATTGAAGAATCCTTGCATCCCTGGGATAAATCCCACTTGATTGTTTTGTATGATCCTTTTAATGTGTTGTTGGATTCTGTTTGCTAGTATTTTGTTGAGGATTTTTGCATCTATATTCATCAGTGATATTGGTCTGTAATTTTCTTTTTTTGTGGTATCTTTGTCTGATTTTGGTATCAGCATGATGGTGGCCTCATAGAATGTGTTTGGGAGTGTTCCTCCCTCTGCTATATTTTGGAAGACTTTGAGAAGGATGGCTGTTATCTCTTCTCAAAATGTTTGATAAAATTCACCTGTGAAGCCATCTGGTCCTGGACTTTTGTTTGTTGGAAGATTTTTAATCACGGTTTCAATTTCATTACTTGTGATTGGTCAGTTCATATTTTCTGTTTCTTCCTGGTTCAGTCTTGGAAGGTTATACCTTTCTAAGAATGTGTCCATTTTTTCCAGGTTGTCCATTTTATTGGCATAGAGTTGCTTGTAGTAATCTCTGAATATGCTTTGTATTTCTGTGGTGTCTGTTGTAATTTCTCCTTTTTCATTCCTAATTTTATTGATTTGAGTCCTCTCCCTCTTTTTCTTCTGAGTCTGGCTAGGTTTATCAATATTTTTTATCTTCTCAAAGAACCAGCTTTTAGTTTATTGATCTTTGCTATTTTTTTCTTTGTTTCTATTTCAATTATTTCTGCTCTGATATTTATGTTTTCTTTCCTTCTGCTAACTTTGGGTTTTGTTTGTTCTTCTTTCTCTAGTTCCTTTAGGTGTAATTTTAGACTGTTTACTTGAGATTTTTCTTGTTTCTTGAGGTAGGCTTGTATAGCTATAAACTTTCCTCTTAGAACTGCTTTTGCTGCATCCCATAGGTTTTGGATCATCGTGTTTTCATTGTCATTTGTTTCTAGGTATTTTTTTGATTTTCTCCTTGATTTCTTCAGTGATCTCTTGATTTTTAGTAACGGATGGTTTAGCCTCCATGTGTTTGTGTTTTTTCATTTTTTTTCCCTGTAATTCATTTCTACTCTCATAACATTGTTGTCAGAAAAGATGCTTGATATGATTTTAATTTTCTTTTGTTTACTGAGGCTTGATTTGTGACCCAAGATGTGATCTATCCTGAAGAATGTTCCATGCACACTTGAGAAGAAAGTGTAATCTGCTGTTTTTGGATGGAATGTACTATAAATATCAATTAAATCTATCTGGTCTGGTGTGTCATTTAAATCTTCTGTTTCCTTATTTATTTTCATTTTGGATAATGTGTCCATTGGTGTAAGTGAGGTGTTAAAGTCCCCCACTATTATTGTTTTACTGTCGATTTCCTCTTTTAGAGCTGTTAGCAGTTGCCTTATATATTGAGGTGCTCCTATCTTGGGTGCATATATATTTATAATTTTTATATCTTCTTCTTGGATTGATCCCTTGATCATTATGTAGTGTCCTTCCTTGTCTCTTGTAACATTCTTTATTTTAAAGTCTATTTTATCTGATAGGAAAAAAAAAAAAAAAGACAAGTGTGAATCCAGCTTTCTTTTGATTTCCATTTGTATGGAATATCTTTTTCCATCCCCTAACTTTCATTCTGCATGTGTCCATAGGTCTGAAGTGGGTCTCTTTTATACAGCATATATATGGGTCTTGTTTTTATCCATTCAGCAAGCCTATGTCTTTTGGTTGGAGAATTTAATCCATTGATGTTTAAGGTAATTATCAATATGTATGTTCCTATGACCATTTGCTTAATTATTTTCAGTTTGTTTTTGTAGGTCTTTTTCTTCTCTGTGTTTCCGACTTAGAGAAGTTCCTTTAGCATTTGTTGTAGAGCTGGTTTGGTGGTGCTGAATTCTCGTAACTTTTGCTTGTCTGTAAAGCTTTTGATTTCTCCATTGAATCTGAATGAGATCCATGCCAGTTAGAGTAATCTTTGTTGTAGGTTCTTCCCTTTCATCACTTTAAGTATATCATGCCACTACCTTCTGGCTTGTAGAATTTCTGCTGAGAAATCAACTGTTAACCTTTTGGGAGTTCCCTTGTATGTTATTTGTCATTTTTCCCTTGCTGCTTTCAATAATTTTTCTTTGTCCTTAATTTTTGCCAATTTGATTACTATGTGTCTCAGCCTGTTTCTCCTTAGCTTTTTCCTGTATGGGACTCTCTGTGCTTCCTGGACTTGGGTGCCTATTTCCTTTCCCATGTTAGGGAAGTTTTTGACTACAATCTCTTCAAATATTTTCTCTGGTTCTTCCTCTCTCTCTTCTCCTTCTGGGACCCCTATAATGTGAATGTTGTTGCATTTAATATTGTCCCAGAGGTCTCTTAAGCTGTCTTCAATTCTTTTCATTCTTTCCTCTTTATTCTGTTCTGAAGCAGTGAATACCCCCATTCTGTCTTCCAGGTCATTTATCCATTCTTCTGCCTCAGTTATTCTGCTATTGATTCCTTCTAGTGTAGTTTTCATTTCAGTTATTGTATTGTTCATCTCTGTTTGTTTGTTCTTTAATTCTTCTAGATCTTTGTTAAACATTTCTTGCATCTTCTCGATCTTTGCCTCCGTTCTTTTTCCGAGGTCCTGTATCATCTTCACTATCATTATTCTGATTTCTTTTTCTAGAAGTTTGCCTATCTCCACTTCATTTAATTGTTTTTCTGGGGTGTTATCTTGTTCCTTCACCTGGGATATAGCCCTCTGCATTTTCATCTTGTCTATCTTTCTGTGAATGTGGTTTTTTTTCCATAGGCTACAGGACTGTAGTTCTTCTTGCTTCTGCTTTTTGCCCTCTGGTGGATGAGGCTATCTAAGTGGCTTGATGGGAGGGACTGATGGTGAGTAGAGCTGACTGTTGCTCTAGTGGGCAGAGCTCAGTAAAACTCTAATCCTCTTGACTGTTGATATGTGGGGCTGTGTTCCATCCCTGTTGGTTGTTTTGCCTGAGTTAACCCAACACTGGAGCCTACCTGGGCTCTTTGGTGGGGCTAATGACAATCTCTAGGAGGGCTTATGCCAAGGAGTACTTCCCAGAACTTCTGTTGCCAGTGTTCTTGTCCACACTGTGAAACCAAGCCACCCCCTGCCTCTGCAGGAGACCTTCCAACACTAGCAGGTAGGTCTGGTTCAGTGTCTACTGGGGTCACTGCTCCTTCCCCTGGTTCCCAATGCACACACTACTTTGTGTGTTTCCTCCAAGAGTGGATTCTCTGTTTCCCCCAGTCCTGTCGAAGTCCTGCAATCAATTCCTACTAGGCTTCAAAGTCTGATTCTCTAGGAATTCTTCCTCTCATTGCCAGACCCCCAAGTTGGGAAGCCTGACGTGGGGCTCAGAACCTTCACTCCAGTGGGTGGACTTCTGTGGTATTAGTGTTCGCCAGTCTGTGAGTGACCCACCCACCAGTTATGGGATTTGATTTTACTGTGATTGTGCCCTTCTACCATCTCATTGTGGCTTCTCCTTTGTCTTTGGGTGTGTGGTATCTTTTTTGGTGAGTTCCAGTGTCTTCCTGTCAATGATTGTCCAGCAGCTAGTTGTGATTCTCGTGCTTTCACAAGAGGGAGTGAGAGCACATCCTTCTACTCTGCCATCTTGGTTCATCAGTAATTTTTTAGAATACTTTTACAATAATATATTCATAACAATCTTTCAGATTTACAAAGATGTAAAAATGTTGTCTGTCCATAGACCTTAATACTCTAAGTTTCTAATAATGATGAGCCGTAGTATTAAATCATATGAAATTGTTTTCTTCATTCATGGACCTAGTCTGTCATTTATATTACCAACCTACTCTACTCTTAACTGAAAAATACAAACAAACAAAAAAAACTGTTAACTCAAATATTTTGATTTAACAAAAAAAGAGGCTGTCATATTGGATCTTTGTCTTACATGATAATTACTTTATTTTAAAACTTGTTTATTGTTACACAGCATTTCAAATTCAAAACAAAACTCCTTTGGTCTTTCCACATCTCTTCTTCCTTCTTCTCCCTTCTCCCTTTCATCTGTTCTCCTACAGATATTTACTGAGGGACTAATATATACAGATTACCATGCTGAATATTCAGACAGATGGAACTTACATAAAAACAATTATAGCCAATGTAACAAGTGCTATAATGAGATGTCAAATGTACTAATGTGCAATGTTATTATTGCCTGGCATTTGTTTTTTTGTAAAAGATCTGTCTCTGCCACTGGATTTTAAACACACCTGGGGTTGGAACCCTATTTTGTCCTCCTATAAACCATTTCCCCCACCTTTCTCCCACCACTCAGCGCAGTGCTTTCCACACACATACTAGGAATAAGTAAATATTTAGTTAAATAGAATATACTTAGAATAGTACATGCATATCACAATATGGAGGCATTGTTTAAAATAATGACTTTTAAAATAATTTTAAAAGTAATACATACTATTGTACAGAATTGGAAAATCCAAACAAGTATAAAGAGCAAAATTTAAATCATTATAGCTTCAGGTCCAACCAATAACCACCATGTACACTTTAATACATTTCTTTCCAGTCTTCTCCTATACACATTAGGCAAATTACTATTTATATATTTATATTAACATATAATTTTGCATTTTATTTTTTTGTGAACATTTCCCATATCATTAAAGCATCCTAAATATTAGGCAGTTTAATGGCAGCTTACTATTTTATTATAAGGTTTTATGATTTAAACATTACATGATTATTGGACAATTAATTATTTACAGTGGCTTGTAATTATATATAATTGCACAGCCACAATCAGCATCCTGGGTACATAAATCTTGTTATCTGTCACTGACTATTTTGCTAAGGACTATATTTGGGAAAATAGCCAAATATAAAGAAAAATACTTGGGGATTTATTAATTATGTTGTAAGTTCCTATTTTTGTTCCAGCTGAAGTTTTTTTAAAAAAGTATTAAGAGTAATTATCGCCTATTATTAAAATAAATATATGTTTTTTAAGAGAATTAATTTAAATATTTTAGTAGAGATTTAATACTCAGAAGGGCAAATTATTTTATTTAAGTTAACAGATAATTACTTTCCACAATATCTCCTATCATACCTCACACATAGATGATTGTTAATGCTCTTTGAAGACATAACTGAGTAGAATGGATAAAATGGAACAGAATACATGGAACAATATGGAAGAACTTAATAAATGAATTATGTTGGTAATTATTTCTATTTGAATACAATAGCTAAATTTCAAGTCTTTTTTCAAAGCATGTTAAAGATTCTCCTGACAAATTCCCTACCTATGATTAAACTCTCAAATCAAACTATTTTGAAGTCTGTTCCAATTATCCATTGTTTCCCCAAAATTAGTGGCTTAAAATATCCATACATTATTTGCTCTCATGGTTTTGGCAGCTGACAGGCATAGCTTGGTTCTTAGCAGTGATTTCTCATTCACATGTGTCTAAAGGTGGATGAAGCTGGAATCATTTGAAGGCTTCTTCACATGTCTGGTGCCTGGGCTTGAGATGACTGGAATAGCTGAGGGCAAGTCGGATATCCCTCTCTCCATGGGATTCTCCAAATGGCTAGCTTGGACTTCCTGACAGAATGGTAGCCTCAGTTTAATAGGACTTCTAACTAGGCAGCTGGATTTTCCCATAAGCATTCCAGGAGACATGGGATGAAGCTGCAAATCTTCTTATGACTTCTCCTCATAAGTTATGCTGTGTCACTTCTACCATTGTTATCTGGGTCAAATATAGGCATACTTCATTTTATTGTACTTTATTGCACTTTGCAGATATTGCATTTTTTACAAATTGAAGGTTTGTGGCAACCCTGCATCAAAGAAGTCTATCAGCACCATTTTTCCAAAAGTATTTTCTCACTTTGTGTCTCTGTGTCACCTTTTGGTAATTTTTGCAATATTTCAAACTTTTTTTTATTATCGTTGTATTTGTTATGGTACTCTGCAATCAGTGATTTTTGATAGTACAATTGCAATTTTGGGGGGCACCATGAACTACACCCAATAAGAAAGCAAATTTAATTGATAAATGTTGTATGTGTTCTTTTTTTTTTTTTTTTTTTTTTTTTTTTTTTTTGTCTGAGTTGGGTCTTTGTTGCTGCATGCAGTCTTTCTCTAGTTGTGGCGAGCGGGGGCTACTCTTCATTGCAGTGCACGGGCTTCTCATTGCAGTGGCTTCTCGTGTTGCAGAGCACGGGCTCTAGGTGTGCGGGCTTCAGGAGTTGTGGCTCATGGGTTCTGGAGCGCAGGCTCAGTAGTTGTGGCATACGGGCTTAGTTGCTCCGTGGCATGTGGGATCTTCCCAGACCAGGGCTTGAACATGTGTCCCTTGCATTGGCAAGCTGATTCTTAACCACTGCCCCACCAGGGAAGCCCCTGTATGTGTTCTTATTAATCCACTGACCATCTGTCCCCCTATATCTCTCCCTCTCCTTGGGCCTTCCTATTCTCTGAGACACAACAATATTGATATTGGACCAGTTAATAACCCTACAATGGCCTCTAAGTGTTCAAGTTAAAGAATGGGTCGCAGGTCTCTCACTTTAAATCAAAAGCTAGAAATGATTAAATTGAGAGAGGAAAGCATGTTTAAAGTTGAGATAAGCTGAAAACTATGCCTCTTGTACCACTTAACCAAGTTTTGAATGCAAAGGAAAAGTTTTTGAAGGAAATTAAAAGTGCTACTCCAGTGAATACACAGATGATAAGAAAGCAAAACAGGCTTATTGCTGATATGAAGGAAGTTTTAGGTCTGGACAGAAGGTCAAACCAGCCACAACATTCCCTGAAGCCAAAGCCTAATCCAGAGCAAAGCCCTAACTCTCTTCAATTTTATGAAGACTGAGGTGAGAGAGCTGCAAAAGAAAAGTTTGAAACTAGCAGAAGTTGGTTCCTGAGGTTTAAGGAAAGAAGCCATCTCCATAATATAAAAGTACAAGGTGAAGTAGCAAGTGCTGTTGTAGAAGCTGCAGCCAGTTATCCAGAAGATCTAGCTAGGATAATTAATAAAAATGGGTCCACTGGATAACTTATTTTCAATGTACATGACTTCTATTGGAAGAAGATGTCATCTAGGACTTTCACAGCTAGAGAGGAGACATCAATACATGACTTCAAAGCTTCAACAGAGAGGTTGACTCTCCTGTAGGGGCTAATGCAGCTGGTGACTCTCAGTGGAAACCAATGCTCATTTACCATTCTGAAAATCCTAGGGCCTAAATATACTCTGCTTGTGCTTTATAAGTGGAACAACAAAGCATGGATGACAGTATATCTGTTTACAACGTGGTTTACTCAATATTTGAAGCCCACTGTTGAGACTTACTGCTCAGAAAAAAAAAAAAAAAAAAGATTTCTTTCAAAATATTACAGCTCAATGATAATGCACCTGGCGACCCAAGAGCTCTGATGGAGATGTACAACAAGATTTATGTTGTTTTCATGCCTGCTAACACAATATCCATTCTGCAACCCATGGATCAAGGAGTAATTTTGACTTTTAAGGCTTTTTATTTCAGAAATACATTTCATAAGGCTACAACTGCCATAGACAGTGATTCCTCTGATGGATCTGAGTAAAATAAACTGAAAAACTTCAGGAAAGGATTCACTATCCTAATGCCATTAAGCACATTTGTGATTCATTGGAAGAAGTCAAAATATCAACATTAACAGAAATTCTGAAGGAGCTGATTCCAACTTTTATAGATGACTGAGGGATTCAAGACTTCAGTAGATGAAGATGTAGTGGAAATAGCAAGAGTACTAAAGTTAGAAGTGTAGATTGTAGCTGTGACTGAATTCCTGCATTCTCATGATACAACTTTAACAAATGAAGAGTTGCTTCTTACAGATGTGTTAAGAAAATGGTTTCTTGAGATGGAAACTACCTTGGCAAAGGTTCTATGGAAATTGTTGAAACAATTGTGAAAATCGTTTGGGAGGACTGACTCCAATTTTGAAAGAAATTCTACTGTGGGTAAAATGCTATCTAGCATCATAGTATGTTACAGAGAACTCATTCATGAAAGGAAGATTCAATCTATGTGACAAACTTCATTGTTGACTTAATTTAAGAAACTACCACAGCCACCTCACCCTTCAGCAACCACCACCTCAATCAGTCAGCAGCTGTCAACTTTGAGGCAGGACCCTCCACTAGCTAAAAGATTATGACCTACTGAAGGCTCAGATAATGGTTAGCAGTTTTTAGCAATAAAGTATTTTTAATTAAGGTATGTACATTTTTTTAAGAAATAATGTTATTGCACACTTGATAGACTATAGTATGATGTAAACATAATTTTATATGCACTTGGAAATTAAAAAAATTGTGTGACTTGCTTTATTGCAATATTAGCTTTATTATGGTCATCTAGAAAAAAATCCACAGTATCACTGAAGTATGCCTGTGGTCACAAGCCAACCCAAATTCAACGGGATTGAAAGAATCGGCTTCAGCTTTCAAAAAGGGTATGACCTGCACGTACAAGGAGGAAAGAAAATGTTGGTGGCTATCTCATACACAGTCTGCCACAAAGTCCTAAACAGTTTCTTCAATGTTATGTCTATCTCTACTACATAATTTAAATGTGCCATTCCCAAAAACACATTTTTTCTCTTTCTTTCACTCCTTCAACTGAAAGTACTCCATAGATTAACAGGGAAAGGAAGAAGGATCTCTGTAATCCTTGCTTTCTTGAACAAATCAGGCTTTACAATCAGATCTGATTTCAGATCTCTGCTGTGCCATTCACTAGCAGAGCTACTTGGGGGAATAATTTCTCCTCACTAGAAGGGATTCTCTGATACCCACTGCCTAGTGTACCACCTAACATATAGTAAGGTTATTGATGATGTAACTTATTTATTATTAATCAACCAAACTAGCTCTTTGAGATCCCTTATGTCCTCTATGAAATAGGGATTATAATGCCTACCTCACAGTGACATAGAAATAGGTAAACAAGTTAATGTTTGCAAAATACTTAATGCAGTGACTTAATACAGTACAGTGAGGATATGGTAGCTATTGGTATTATTATTACAGTTAATATTCTTATCTTTATTATCATTAGACTCACTCCTCCATATTCATGTCACTGCAGTATAATAATAAGATGTTAGACTTCAGTACCTGGATCTCATTTATGTTCCACACCTCATCCTTAGCTACCACTTTAATACTCTGAACTTTAATTTATATTGGTGACACATCAAACATATTCTTCCATAAGTCCTTGACCTAATAATTATATTTCCCACTTAATTCCAGATAAACACAAATTCTCATCAAAATTCCCTACACTTAAATCACAAATTCTACTATTTTCTTCTCACAATTTCTTATTCTTACATCTTCCCCTCATAAAAACCTGGTTTTCTGGACTCTGCTCTTTTATTCTAGTCTGCCAGCACCATTCTGGCTTCACTTGACTCTCTAGTCCTCCTTGAGGCTATGGTCGTTTATACCATTGACAACTTTGATGATGTCATATCAAATTTATAAACGAAGTCTAAATTGACCCAGTTAACCGCTTTTTCTGGCCCTGGTCCTGGCTTTCTACCCTTGTTGCCTTGGTCAGTTCCACTTCAAAATTATGTTATTGAACCAAACTTGAACTCCAGGACTATTCCAAAATACTTATATTTCACTCTTCTTCATGTCTTTCCTCTTTTATCATGGGCTTATTCAGACATTTTCCATTCTCCTCTAGCTCCCAGTCCCAATCTCACCCAACAACCTTCACTTTCTGTGGATAATTTTTCCTTCTTTAGTGGAAAGAAGAGAACCTTCCCAATGAGCTCTCCCAACTTCCCTTCTTAACATTTCAAAAGCTTTCTCTCTTATTCATTGTTTCTTCCTTAATTTCTCTCAGAGGAAAAAAAATACCACTTCTCATGGTTATCCTCTACACATTTGCTCACAATCCTAGTCTTTTGTCACCTTCCTGATGGAACAGTCCTTGTCTTCTAAGTCTTGAGTCTCTGCTAGCCACTGCTGTTTCTTCTTACTCTTGATAAAACACTCATTTCTCATTTCCTAAAATTGTCATTCACTTGGTGATGTTTAAAAAACACTTTGTCCATCTCATTGTCCCTTCCTTATTTTGTATTCAGAGGACTTTACTGTCTCCATCTCTTTAGCATTCCACCATTTCTTAGCTCCTTACAGTCTAGGTCAGCCCTTACTGCTCAGACTTCATAATCCCCAAATCCAGAGAGCAACTTGCTACATAAGGACTAATTTGGAAAATAAAATATTTAAAGGTGGATTATATTTTTCATTGAAAATAAAAGCATCCTTGCAGCTTGAATTGTCCATATTAGGGAAAACAAAAATGTTAATAGGAAACTGACATTGTTTTTAGCCACTAAAATATGAACACTCTACATATTTTTGAATGTTATTAGAAATCCCTGTTTTAGAAGTAGTAATACAGAGGTATATTTCTCCTCATATCAGATCTTGGGTGTTTTTTGAAGCTGGAGTCTACATGCACATCGCTTGATAATCACTATTCTATACCAATATTTTTATGATCAAAAGGGAAATAATCTTCCCTAATTCACCATCCTCTCACCCTCACCAGAAAGTCATCATCATTATCTTCATCTAATCATTTTTCCATGTCTCACTTCTAGTATATACTCTTTCTTGATCTGAAATCTCATTTCAGAGCCTTTCATTGTTCCCTGTTTGATTTTTTTTTAATTTTATTTATTTATTTTTGGCTGTGTTGGGTCTTCATTTCTGTGTGGGGGCTTTCTCTAGTTGTGGCGAGCGGGTGTCACTCTTCATCGCAGTGTGTGGGTCTCTCACTGTCGCGGCCTCTCTTGCTGCGGAGCACAAGCTCCAGACGCGCAGACTCAGTAGTTGTGGCTCACAGGCCTAGTTGCTCTGCAGCATGTGGGATCTTCCCAGACCAGAGCTCGAAACCGTGTCCCCTGCATTGGCAGGCAGATTCTCAACCACTGCACCACCAGGGAAGACCTCCCTGTTTGAATTTAAGCTACTTGATAGATACATCACACTATTTGTACACTGTACTCTTCCTGAACATGAAAATTAGGCCCATACACCTGTAGGTTTGTGGTAATGATGGGATTGTTTATGTTCCTGATAGCATTGTCTATCACTCTGTTGTCACTTCTGTAAGTTGTGATTGATTTCAAGAGTCATAGTTGCTCCTGACATTCAAATCCGTGCATTTGTTTTTAATTATATTTTCCTCCTCTATAAAATGCAATGCTAACTGGTAGCTGCCTGCAAGCACAAAGTATTAGAAAAAAAAATCTAAACTACAATTAAGTTATCCCCAGAAATCATGGAAACCAACTTGCATCTCATTTCTTTTTTACTGTTCAACATTCATTACTAAATATGTATTTCATTAAGATACTAGTTTGGTTGTGTCCTTACTGGAAATTTCTCATGGCTTGACCGTAACTTTATCCATTCCCTTTTGCTTATAGGTCCCCCAGGCCCACCAGGGATAGTGATCGTTGAGGAAATCACTGAGAGCACAGCCACACTTTCTTGGAGTCCAGCCACTGACAACCACAGCCCAATCTCCTCATACAACTTGCAGGCTCGCAGCCCCTTCTCCCTGGGCTGGCAAACAGTAAAAACAGGTAAGAGGCTCTAAGGCAATGTCAGACACCACCAGAGCAGCTTCCTATGTCATGAGATATATTTCCTAACAATCTTAGTAGGATTATTCTGGATTCTGGAAATGTTATTATTTATGACAATATTAATCATTGTTGCCTTCTTTTTATAAAGTCACTTTGCTTTCTTCTTTTCTCATTTCCCAAGGAAGGACCACATCATTTATCTTTGTTTATTGAAATAACTTTAGACTCACATAAAAGTTGCAAAAATAATACAAATATTCCCAGTAGGTCCATCCCTCACCTTGCCCCAATGAAAATATTCTACATAACAATGGCACAATGATCAAATCAGGAAACTGACATTGATACAATGCTATAAAACACAGGTCATATTCAAATTTCACCCTTTTTTACATCTATGAAATTTTATTATATCTATTCAAATCGCTACCAAGACAGCTACAGAACTGCTCCATTACTCCAGTTCCTTGTGCTACCCCTTTAGAGTCACACATCTGTTTTATTATAAAAAGAAAATCTTACATAAAATCACATTATTTAAAACAATACAGCATTTTAATGTTTACTTCTAAGATGTTTGCCTTCCAGTTGCATTATTTTAAAAATAATTTTCTTCCCTGAAGGTTTTCTCATCACATTATAACTAAACTTCCCTTCCCTCTCCAAATGTGGCTGTCTGCAGGGATATGTGAAATTACACTCAGTTGATAGTCATCACCAATTTAGCATATTGGTGAAAACGTGTACAGCATCTATAAAATGTAATCTTCAGAAGTAGTTGTCCATACTGAGCAGGGATTTGTGATTTTATTTTCTATCTAAATATAAAATTGATTTACCTGCATAGAAGTGAAATATAAAGTCAGTAAAATATCTGAGTGCAGTAACCATAAAACTAAATTAATCTGAATGTTATAGGAGTAAAGTGGTCCATCTCATTGCTTAAATAAATTAATTTTGAGCAGAAAGTTATTTTGGGTTAAAATTTTGAAATTTAGGGCAAAGAAAGTATATTCATCCAAATGCGAAATACAATTCAGGTTTTTCTTTTTGTTTTCCTTAATTTTATTTATATATTTATTTTACTTTGGCTGGGTTCGGTCTTTGTTGCTGCACAGGCTTTCTCTAGTTGTGGCGAGCGGGGGCTCTTCTTTGTTCGGGTGCATGGGCTTCTCATTACGGTGGCTTCTCTTTTTGCAGAACATGGATTCTAGGCACACGGGCTCAGTAGTTGTGGTACACGGGGTTAGTTGCTCCACAGCATGTGGGACCTTCCTGGACCAGGGCTTGAACCTGTGTCCCCTGCACTGGCAGATGGATTCTTTTTTTCTTTCTTTTTTTAAACATCTTTATTGGAGTATAATTGCTTTACAATGGTGTCTTAGTTTCTGCTTTATAACAAAGTGAATCAGCTATACACATACATATATCCCCATATTTCCCCCCTCTTGCATCTCCTTCCCACGCCTCCTACCCCACCCATCTAGGTGGTCACAAAGCACCGAGATGATCTCCCTGTGCTAGGCGACAGCTTCCCACTAGCTATTCATTTTACATTTGGTAGTGTATACATGTCCATACCACTATCTCACTTCGTCCCAGCTTACCCTTCCCACTCCCTGTGTCCTCAAGTCCATTCTCCATGTCTGCATCCTTATTCCTGCCCTGCCCCTAGGCTCTTCAGAAACATTACTTTTTTTTTTCATTGCATATATATGTGTAAGCATATAGTATTTGTTTTTCTTTTTCTGAATTACTTCACTCTGTATGACAGTCTCTAAGTCCATCCACCTAACTACAAATAACTAAATTTTGTTTCTTCTTATGGCTGAGTAATATTTCATTTTATATATGTGCCACATCTTCTTTATCCATTCATCTGTTGATGGACAATTAGGTTGCTTCTATGTCTTGGCTGTTGTAAATGGAGCTGCAATGAAAATTGTGGTACATGACTCTAGTTGAATTATGGCTTTCTCAGGGTATATGCACAGTAGTGGGATTGCTGGGTCATACGGTAGCTCTATTTTTAGTTTTTTTAAGGAATCTCCATACTGTTCTCCACAGTGGCTGTATCAATTTACATCCCCACCAACAGTGCAAGAGGGTTCCCTTTTCTCCACACCTCTCCACCATTTATTGTTTGTAGATTTTTTGAGGATGGCCATTCTGACTGGTGTGAGGTGATACCTTATTATAGTTTTGATTTGCATTTCTCTAATGAATAGTGATATTGAGCATCCTTTCATCTGTTTCTTGGCCATCTGTATATCTTCTTTGGAGAAATGTCTATTTAGGTCTTCTGCCCATTTTTGGATTGGGTTTTTTGATTTTTGATATTGAGCTGCTTGTGAATTTTAAAGATTAATCCTCTGTCAGTGGCTTCATTTGCAAATATTTTCTCCCATTCTGAGGGCTGTCTTTTTGGCTTGTTAATGGTTTCCTTTGCTGTGGAAAAGCTTTGAAGTTTCATTAGGTCCCATTTGTTTATTTTTGTTTTTATTTCCATTTCTCTAGGTGGTGGGTCAAAAAGGATCTTGCTGTGATTTATGTCATAGAGTGTTCTGCCTATGTTTTCCTCTAAGAGTTTGATAGTGTCTGACCTTATATTTAGGTCTTTAATCCATTTTGAGCTTATTTTTGTGTATGGTTTTAAGGAGTGTTCTAATTTCTTTCTTTTACATGTAGCTGTCCTGGTTTCCCAGCACCACTTAATGAAGAGGCTGTCTTTTCTCCATTATATACTCTTGCCTTCTTTATCGAAGATAAGGTGACCATATGTGTGTGGGTTTATCTCTAGGCTTTCTATCCTGTTCCATTTATCTATATTTCTGTTTTTATGCCAGTACCATACTGTCTTGATTTCTGTAGCTTTGTAGTATAGTCTAAAGTCAGAGAATCTGATTCCTCCAGCTCCATTTTTCTTTCTCAAGATTGTTTTGGCTATATGGGGTCTTTTGTGTTTCCATACAAATTGTGATATTTTTGTTCTAGTTCTGTGAAAAACGCCATTGGTAGTTGTACAGGGATGGCATTGAATCTGTATATTGCTTTGGGTAGTAAAGTCATTTTCACAATGTTGATTCTTCCAATCCAAGAGCATGTTATGTCTCTCCATCTTTTTGTATCATCTTTAATTTCTTTCATCAGTGTCTTATAGTTTTTTGCATACAGGTCTTTTTTCTCCTTAGGTAGGTTTATTCCTAGGTATTTTATTCTTGTCATTGCAATGGTAAATGGGAGTGTTTCCTTAAATTCACTTTCAGATTTCTCATCATTAGTGTAAAGGAATGTGAGAGATTTCTGTGCATTAATTTTCTATCCTGCTGCTTTACCAAATTCATTGCTTAGCTCTAGTAGTTTTCTGGTAGCATCTTTAGGATTCTCTATGTATAGTATCATGTCATCTGCAAAGAGTGACAACTTTACTTCTTTTATCTGATTTGGATTCCTTAACTTTCTTTTTCTTCTCTGATTGTTGTGGCTAAAACTTCCAAAACTATGTTGAATAAGAGTAGTGAGAGTGGACAACCTTGTCTTGTTCTTGATCTTAGAAGTAATGGTTTCTATTTTTCACCATTGCGAATGATGTTGGCTGTGGGTTTCTCATACATGGCCTTTATTATGTTGAGTAAAGTTCCCTCTATGCCTACTTTCTGGAGGGTTTATATCATAAATCGGTGTTGAATTTTGTCCAAAGTTTTTTCTGCATCTATTGAGATGATCATATGTTTTTTTCCTTCAATTTGTTGATATGGTTTATCACATTGATCAATTTGCGTATATTGAAGAATCCTTGCATTCCTGAGATAAACCCCACTTCATCATGGCCTATGATCCTTTTAATGTGCTCTTGGATTCTGTTTCCAAAATTTTTTTGAGGATTTTTTCATCTATGTTCATCAGTGATATTGTCCTGTAGTTTTCTTTCTTTGTGACATCTTTGTCAGGTTTTGGTATCAGGGTGATGGTGACCCTGTAGAAAGAGTTTGAGAGTGTTCCTCCCTCTGCTATATTTTGGAAGAATTTGAGAAGTATAGGTGTTAGCTATTCTCTAATAGAATTTGATAGAATTTGCCTGTGAAGCCATCTGGTCCTGGGCTTTTGTTTTTTGGAAGGTTTTTTAATCACAGTCTCAATTTCAGTGCTTGTGATTGGTCTGTTTATATTTTCTATTTCTTCCTGGTTCAGTCTTGGAAGGTTGTGCTTTTCTAAGAATTTGTCCATTTATTCCAGATTGCCTATTTTCTTGGCATATAGTTGCTTGTAATTATCTCTTATGATCCTTTGTATTTCTGCAGTGTCAGTTGTTACTTCTCCTTTTTCGTGTCTAATTCTTTTGATTTGAATCTTCTCCCTTTTTTTCTTAATGAGTTGGTCTAATGGTTTATCATTTTTTTAATCTTCTCAAGGAACCAGCTTTTACTTTTATTGATGTTTACTATTGTTTTCTTCATTTCTTTCTAATTTATTTCTGATCTGATCTTCATGATTTCTTTCCTTCTGCTAACTTTGTGGGTTTTTTGTTCTTCTTCCTCTAGTTGCTTTAGGTGTAAAATTCGGTTGTTTATTTGAGTTTTTTCTTGAGTTAGGATAGTATTGCTATAAACTTCCCTCTTAGAACTGCTTTTGCTGTATCCCATAGGTTTTGGGTCATTGTGTTTTCTTTGTCTTTTTTTTCTAGGTATATGTTTTTTATTTTCTCTTTGTTTTCTTCAGTGATTTCTTGGTTATTTAGTAGTGTATTGTTTACCCTCCAAGTGTTTGTATTTTTTACAGATTGTTTCCTTTATTTGATATCTAGTCTCAAAGTGATGTGGTTGGAAACATCAAATGATTTGATTTCAATATTCTTAAATTTACCAAAGGCTTGATTTGTGACCCAAGATTTGATCTATCCTGGAGAATATTCCATGAGTGCTTGAGATGAAAGTATAATCTGCTCTTTTTGTATGCAATATCCTATGAATATCAATTAAGTCCATCTTGTTTAATGTATCATTTAAAGCTTGTGTTTCCTTATTTATTTTCATTTTGGATGATCTGTCCATTGATGAAAGTGGGGTATTAATGTCCCCTAGTATTATTGTGTTACTATCGATTTCCCATTTTATGGCTGTTAGCATTTGCCATATGTATTGAGGTGCTCCTGTGTTGGGTGCATAAATATTTACAATTCTCATACCTTCTTCTTGGATTGATCCCTTGATCATTATGTAGTGTCCTTCTTTGTCCCTTGTAATAGTCTTTATTTTAAACTATATTTTGTCTGATATGAGAATTGCTACTCCAGCTTTCATTTGATTTCCATTTGCATGGAATGTCTTTTGCCATCCCCTCAATTTCAGTCTGTATGTGTCCCTAGGTCTGAAGTGGGTCTCTTGTAGACAGCATATATATGGATCTTGTGTTTGTAATAATTCAGGCACTCTATATCTTTTAGTTGGATCATTTAATCCATTTACCTTTAAGGTAGTTATTGATATGTAGTTCCTATTACCATTTTCTTAATTGATTTGGGTTTGTTATTGTAGGTCTTTTCTTTCTCTTGTGTTTCCTGCCTAGAGAAGTTCCTTTAGCATTTGTTGTAAAGCTGGTTTGGTGGTGCTGAATCCTCTTAGCTTTTGCTTGTCTGTAAAGGTTTTAATTTCTCTGTGAAATCTGAATGAGATCCTTGCTACTTGAGTAATCTTGGTTGTAGGTTTTTTCCTTTCATCACTGTCAATATGTCCTGCCACTCTGTTCTGCCTTGCAGAGTTTCTGCTGAAAGATCAGCTGTTAACCTTATGGGGCTTTCTTTTTATGTTATTTGTTGTTTATTCTCTTGCTGCTTTTAATATCTTTTGTTTGTATTTAATTTTTGATAGTTTGATTAGTATGCGTCTTGGCGTGTTTCTCCTTGGATTTATCCTGTATGGGACTCTCTGCACTTCCTGAACTTGATTGACTGTTTCCTTTCCCATATTAGGGAAGTTTTCAACTATAATCTCTTCAAATATTTTCTCAGTCCCTTTCTTTATCTATTCTTCTTCTGGGACCCCTATACTTTGAATGTTGGTGTGTTTAATATGGTCCCAAAGGTCTCTGAGACTGTCATCAATTCTTTTCATTCTTTTTTCTTTATTCTGTTCTGTGGTAGTTATTTTCACTATTTTATCTTCCAGGTCACTTATCAGTTCTTCTGTCTCATTTATTCTGCTATTGATTCCTTCTAGAGATTATTTAGTTTCATCTACTGTGTTTTTCATCCTTGCCTCTTTTCTCTTTAGTTTTTCTAGATCCTTTTTAAATATTTCTTGTGTTTCATCCATTCTGTTTCCAAGATTTTGGAACATCTTTAATATCATTACACTGAATTCTTTTTCAGGTAGGTTGCTTATTTCTGATACATTTGTTTGGTCTGGTGGGTTTTTACCTTGCTCCTTCTTCTGCTGTGTATTTCTCTTTCTTCTCACTTTGCTTAACTTACTGTGTTTGGGGTCTTCTTTTTGCAGGCTCCAGGTTCGCAGTCTCCATTGTTTTTGGGTTCTTCCCCTAGTGGCTAATGGTGGTTCATTGGGTTGGGTAGGCTTCCTGGTGTATGACACTAGTGCCTGTGTTCTGGTAGATAGGGCTGGATCTAGTTTTTCTGGTGGGCAGAACTGTGTTCAGTGGTATGTTTTGGGGTGTCTGTGACCTTATTATGATTTTAGGCAGTGTCTCTGCTACTGGGTGTTGTTGTGTTCCTGTCTTCCTTATTTTCTGACGTAGGGCGTCCAGCACTGTAGCTTGCTGGTCGTTGAGTGGAGTTGGGTCTTAGCATTGAGATGGAGATATGTGGAAGAGCTTTTGCCTTTTGATATTACATGGATCCCTGAGGTCTCTGGTGGAGCAATGTCCTGAACTCGGCCTTCCCACCTCAGAGGCACAGGCCTGACATCCAGCCAGAGCACCAAGACCCTGTCAGCCACATGGCTCAGAAGAAAAGTGAGAATAAAAAAGAAAAATAAATACTAAAATAAAACAAAGTTATTAAAATTAAAAAATATATCATTAAAAGTAAAAAAATTAAAAAGTCATAAAAAAAGAAAGTAAGAAAGAAAGAATATAGCAACCAAACCAATAAACAAATCCAGCAATGAAAACAAGTGATAAAAACTATACCAAAAAAATACAAAAAGAATAAATAAACAGACAGAAAGAACCCTAGGACAAATGGTAAAAACAATGCTATACAGATAAACTCACACAAAGAAGCGTACACATACACACTCACAGAAAGAGAAAATGGGAAAAACATGTATATCTATATTATTAAAAAAAGGAAGAGAGCAACCTAATCAATAAAAAATCTACCAATGATAATAAAATCTAAATATGAAATGAAGTTAAACATAAAACCAGAAACAAATTGGATTAAGAAAGCAAACCCCAAGTCTAAGTTGCTGCCAAAGTCCACCGCCTCAATTTTGGGATGATTCATTGTCTATTCAGGTATTCCAGAGATTCAGGGTATATCAAGTTGATTGTGGAGATTTAATCTGCTGCTCTTGAGGTTGTTGGGAGAAATTTCCCTTTCTCTTCTTTGTTCGCACAGCTCTTGGGGTTCAGCTTTGGATTTGGGCCCACTTCTGCATGTAGGTCACCTGAGGTCATCTCTTCTTCACTCAGAAAGGATGGGGTTAAATTAGCAGTTAATTAGGGGGCTCTAGCTCACTCAGGCCAGGGGGAGGGTGTGGTACAGAATGGAGGGTGAGCCTGTGGCAGCAGAGGCTGGCATGACATTGCAACAGCCTGAGGCACGCCATGTGTTCTCCTGGGGAATTTGTCCCTAGATCATGGGACCCTGGCAGTGGAAGGCTGCACAGGCTTCTGAGAGGAGAGGTTCGATAGTGACCTGTTCTTGCACACAGGCTTCTTGGTGGCTGTAGCAGAAACTTTAGCATTTCATGCCCATTTCTGGTGTCCTCACTGATAGCAGTGCCTCGTGCCCTCCTCTGGAGCTCATTTAGGTGGTGTTCCATATGCCCTCTCCTTGTTCACTCTTTTGGGAAGTCTGAGGTCTTCTGGCAGGTGTATTCTTAACCACTGTGCCACCAGGGAAGTCCCACAATTCAGGTTTTTCTTGATATTAAGTTCCTATATTAATTCATAGAATTTAGTATGATTATCTTTATAGTGTACAATACATGTGTATATATTTATCTTGTAATATATGTAATTGTGGGTATTAGACACATTCCTGGTTCGATTTTAACCCTGTGATAATATGCAGAGTCAAGAAATTGGGAGAATGTCTATGTTCAGTAGATAATTCTGGAAAGGACACAAATTCAGAGCACATGAACATGTTTATACAAGAATCCTTATAACCTCCATTTATAAGATGCTTCCACATCATCCTTAGTGTGTCAGCCCAAACCTTTTGCTATGCTGCCAGGAAATGGATTCACCTTCAGATCTCATGTTGTGCACTCAGGAAACTCATTCTCCTTCTTGTAGCTATGCTCCCTGCCCACTCTTGCCACATTGCCTACAATACTTACTTCTTGGGAAGTTTCACTTGTAAGTACATTACAATACATATATATGTTTCCTTGCTCATCCATGCCCATGTTCTTGTGTTTCTTACCTTAACACATGGTATGGCAATACAGGACATATAATCTTCCATAGTTTCCTAGTTACTCTTATTTCTTGATTTCTTACATACCTTGATTCACCTGTTTCTACTTTTTGTTGTTTGATAGATTAATAGATAATGATAGATAGATATATAGATATGTGTGTATATATATATATATATATATATCTTGTACATATATATGTATATATACATATATAAAGTAAAATATTTTGGCATAAGCTAGGGAAAAACAAAAGTGAGGTGTTTGTGTGTGTGTGTGTGTGTGTGTGTTGTATGTATAGAGGGCTTAATTGTTTGGATTAAATGTTATTTTAGGTGTTTATTTATTTAGAAGTCCATGATATAAGGTTGCATTCTTATTTTTCTAATATAATTTGAATGCTGTAAATATTTTTTTTTTTTTTTTTTTTTTTTTTTTTTTTTTTTTTTTTTTTGCTGTACGTGGGCCCCTCACTGTTGTGGCCTCTCCCATTGCGGAGCACAGGCTCCGGACGCGCAGGCTCAACGGCCATGGCTCACGGGCCCAACCGCTCCGCGGCATGTGGGATCCTCCCAGACCGGGGCACGAACCCGTGTCCCCTGCATCGGCAGGCGGACTCTCAACCACTGCGCCACCAGGGAAGCCCTGCTGTAAATATTTTTGAGTAGATAGTTCTTTTTAAATTCAGTTCAACAAGTACTTATAAAAAATCTATGGTTGCACTGTATTTATAAGTAAATATATGTTTTTCAGAAATATATTTCTATAAATGATCAATTTTATTTGCCCTTGAGTGTAATAGTTCTCTAGCAAGGAGTCTCCTTACCTAAGGTAATCACACCTTTCTCTAAAACTCAGCATCTCTTGAAGGTCCTGGTAGAGGCATTGCCATTCTCCAGGCAAGCCAAAGAACAGTCCTCACTTTTTGTATGCTCTAAAGGAGATGTTTCGAATGTTTCCTGGGTTTTGCCCCTAGCTCAAACTGACCATAACTTTTTTCATGCCTGTGATAGGGAAAGAAGTCCTTCTGGATGCAAATCATCTCCACTAGGCAGCAGGTGTTTTGTTTTCATAGTTACTATCTCACCTAAATCAATTTCAGTAGAGATATGCTCTAATGCAGAAACATATGATAGAAAAAAAATTAGTTCTGCAGTTTGAACTCTCTGATGAAGTTAATGCAACACATAAGCTAGCATTTAAAAAGCTCTTAAAATTCCATTATATGCCAACATGAATACAAAAAATAATGAGTTCCTCATTTTTGACAAATGAAGTAATGAATTGCACATGGGCCTTCTAGCTGAGGACATCTGGAGTTAACTTATCAATGCCGCCCACCCAAAAATAAGACTTAAAACAGGTGACTGTGAATGGGGCTGTTTATTCATTTTGAAGGTATGAAAACAATCATAAGAAATAGATTATTTCACTTGCAAACCCCTTTTTTTATTCAAACTAATTGTTTTTGATTTGAACACCTGACTTTCCTCTTTGTATTCTTGAGCAGCATTAGCTGACCTAGTTTTTTTGACTATGTCTGATTAAGAATACCAAATCACCTATAATCAAATAATTGATTGACCTTTATTTACTTAATTCAAATATGTTTCTTAACTATTCTTCAATCAGTAGATATGTCTCTTCTTGATGGATAGTTTCCACTGACTATTGGTGGTTAAATTTATCAACTAAACAGGTTTATAATTTTAATAGAATTTAATTTAATTTATTTTAATTTAATTTATGGATACAATTTTTTAACAGGAAAAGCATTTTAACAAGTTTTTCTCCTGGAATCAACATGCAGTTCTCCACTAAAGTTGCTGTGTGTTCTCTCTGAAGCAGAATGTTTTCTTTGAAACCAACTTGTCTCCAGAGTTCCAGAAAGACTAATTTTACAGAAAGATACATGAAAGTCTTTAAAAATGCATCCTTTGATATACATTCTCCATTATCTTTAATCCCCACAATATTGCATTTGAAATCAAAATCGTAATTTTATTCTTTTTTTTTTTTTTTTTTTTTTTTGTGGTATGTGGGCCTCTCACTGTTGTGGCCTCTCCCATTGCAGAGCACAGGCTCCGGACACACAGGCTCAGTGGCCATGGCTCACGGGCCCAGCCACTCCGCAGCATGTGGAATCTTCCTGGACTGGGGCATGAACCCGTGTCCCCTGCATCGGCAGGCAGACTCTCAATGGCTGCACCACCAGGGAAGCCACCAAAATCCTAATTTTATAAAAATGTCTCTATTCTAGTTCATTTTGTATGTTATTTCATCACAAGTATTAATACCTTCAACTCTTTTTTTTTTTTGCAATTTTTAATAGTTCTTAAAAGTAGCAATGAATTTAGAATTCTAAACTTTTTTTTATCATTTTCAAAGAGCAATTAGAATTAAGGATGATGGGGAGGATATGGAATAGGGGTGGGAGTCTTTATTTCTGGTTAACATCTTTATTGGAATATAATTGCTTTACAGTGGTGTGTTAGATTCCACTTCATAACAAAGTGAATCAGCTATACATATACATATATCACCATATCTCCTCCATCTTGTGTCTCCCTCCCACCCTCCCTATCCCACCCCTCTAGGTGGTCACAAAGCACTGAGCTGATCTCCCTGTGATATGTGGATGCTCCCCACTACATATCTATTTTACATTTGGTAGTGTATATATGTCAATGCCACATTCTCACTTTGTCCCAGCTTATCCTTCCCACTCCCTGTGTCCTCAAGTTCATTCTCAATGTCTGCATTTTCACTCCTGTCCTGCCCTTAGTCTCTTCAGAAACTTTTTTTTTTTCTTTTTAGATTCCATATATATGTGTTACCATACAGTACTTGTTTTTTGCTTTCTGAATTACTTCACTCTGTATGACAGTCTCTAGGTCCATCCACCTCACTACAGAAACTCAGTTTTGTTACTTTATATGGCTAAGCAATATTCCATTTTATATATGTGCCACATCCTCTTTATCCATTCATCTGTTGATCGACACTTAGTTTGTTTCCATGTCCTGTCTATTGTAAATAGAGCTGCAATGAACATTGTGGTACATGACTTTTTTTGAATTTTGGTTTTCTCGGGGTATATGCGCAGTAGTGAGATTGCTGGGCCATATGGTAGTTCTATTTTTGATTTTTTAAGGAATCTCCATACTGTTCTCCATAGTGGCTGTATCAATTTACATACCCACCAACAGTGCAAGAGGGTTCCCTTTTCTCCACACCCTGTCCAGAATTTATTGTTTCTAGATTTTTTGAGGATGACCATTCTGACTGGTGTGAGGTGACACCTCATGGTTGTTTTGATTTGCATTTCTCTAATGAATACTGATATTGAGCATCTTTTCATGTGTTTGTTGGCAATCTGTATATCTTCTTTGGATAAATGTCTATTTAGGTCTTCTGCCCATTTCTGGATTGGTTTGTTTGATTTTTGATATTGAGCTGCTTGTAAATTTTGGAGATTAATCCTTTGTCAGTTGCTCCATTTGCAAATATTTCTCCCATTCTGAGGGTTGTCTTTTCATCTTGTTTATGGACTCCTTTGCTGCAGAAAAGCTTTCAAGTTTCATTAGGTTCTATTTGTTTATTTTTGTTTTTATTTCCATTTGTCTAGGAGGTGGGTCAAAGAGGATTTTGCTGTGGTTTATTTCATAGAGTGTTCTGCCTATGTTTTCCTCTAAGAGTTTTATAGTGTCTGTCCTTACATTTAGGTCTTCAATCCATTTTGAATTTATTTTTGTGTATGGGGTTAGGGAATGTTTTAATTTCATTCTTTTACATGTAGCTGTCCAGTTATCCCAGCACCAATTATTGAAGAGGCTCTCCTTTCTCCACTGTATATCCTTGCCTCCTTTGTCATAGATTAGTTGACCATAAGTGTGTGGGTTTATCTCTGGGCTTTCTATCCTGTTCCATTGATCTATGTTTCTGTTTTTGTGCAAGTACCATACTGACTTTTTTACTGTAGTTTTGTAGTATAGTCTGAAGTCAGGGGGTCTGATTCCTCCAGCTCTGTTTTCCTTTCTCAAGATGAATTTGGCTATATGGGGTCTTTTGTGATTCCATACACATTGTACAATTTTTTGCTCTAGTTCTGTGAAAAATGCCATTGGTAGTTGTACAGGGATGGCATTGAATCTGTATATTGCTTTGGGTAGTATAGTCTTTTTCACAATGTTGATTCTTCCACTCCAAAGACATGGTATATTGCTCCATCTGTATGTATCCTCTTCAATTTCTTCCATCAGTGTCTTATAGTTTTCTGCATACAGGTCTTTTGCCTTCTTAGGTAGGTTTATTCCTAGGTATTTTATTCTTTTTTGTTGCAATGGTAAATAGGAATGTTGCTTACTTTCTCTGTGAGATTTTTCATTAGTGTATAGGAATGCAAGAGATTTCAGTGCATTAATTTTGTATCCTGCTACTTTATCAAATTCATTGATTAGCTCTAGTATTTTCCTGGTAGCATCTTCAGGGTTCTCTATGTATAGTATGAAGTCTTCTGCAAACAGTGACAGTTTTACTTCTTCTTTTTGGATTTGGATTCCTTTAATTTCTTTTTCTTCTCTGATTGCTGTAGCTAAAGCTTCAAAATCTCTGTTGAATAATAATGGTGAGAGTGGACAACCTTGTCTTGTTCCTGATCTTAGAGGAAATGGTTTCAGTTTTTCACCATTGAGAATGATGCTGGCTGTGGGTTTGTCATATATGGCCTTTATTATGTTGAGGTAAGTTCCCTCTATGCCTACTTTCTGGAGGGTTTATATCATAAATCGGTGTTGAATTTTGTCCAAAGCTTCTTCTGCATCTATTAAGATGATCATATGGTTTTTCTCCTTCAATTTGATAATATGGTGTATCACATTGATTGATTTGCATATATCAAAGAATCCTTGCATGCCTGGGATAAACCCCATTTGATCATGTTGTATAATCCTTTTAATGTACTCTTGGATTCTGTGTGCTAGTATTTTGTTGAGGAGATTTTCATCTATGTTCATCAGTGATATTGGCCTGTAGTTTTCTTTCTTTGTGACATCTTTGTCTGGTTTTGGTATCAGGGTGATGGAGGACACATAGAATGAGTTTGGGAGTCATCCTCCCTCTGTATATTTTGGAAGAGTTTGAGACAGATAGGTGTTAGCTCTTCTCTAAATGTTTGATAGAATTCTCCTGTGAAGCCATCTGGTCCTGGGCTTTTGTTTGTTGGAAGATTTTTAATCACAATCTCAATTTCAGTGCTTTTGATTAGTCTGTTTATATTTTCAATTTCTTCCTGGTTCTGACTTGGAAGGATGTGCTTTTCTAAAAATTTGTCCATTTTTTCCATTTGGTCCATTTTATTGGCATATAGTTGCTTGTAGTAATCTCGCATGATCCTTTGTATTTCTGCAGTGTCAGTTGTTACTTCTCCTTTTTCATTTCTAATTCTATTGATTTGTCTTCTCCCGTTTTTTCTTGATGAGTCTGGATAACGGTTTGTCAATTTTTTTTTTTATCTTCCTAAAGAACCAGCTTTCAGTTTTATTGTTCTTTGCTATTGTTTCATTCATTTCTTTTTCATTTATTTCTGATCTGATCTTTATTATTTCTTTCCTTTTGCTAACTTTGGAGGTTTTTGTTCCTTTCTCTAATTGCTTTAGGTGTAAGTTTAGGTTGCTTACTTGAGATGTTTCTTGTTTCTTGAGGTAGTATTGTATTGCGCTACGCTTTCCTCTTAGAATTGTTTTTGCTGCATCCCATATTTTTTGGGTCATTGTGTTTGTCATTTGTTTCTAGGTATTTTTTGATTTCCTCTTGGATTTCCTCAGTGATCTCTTGGTTATTTAGTAGTGTATTGTTTAGCCTTCTTGTGTTTGTATTTTTTACAGATTTTTTCCTGTAATTGAAATCTAGTCTCATAGCGTTTGGTCAGAAAAAAAATACTTGATATGATTTCAGTTTTCTTATACTTGCTAAGGCTTGATTTCTGACCCGGGATATGATCTATCCTGGAGAATATTCCATGAGCACTTGAGAAGAAAGTGTATTCTGTTGTTTTTGGATGGAATGTCCTATAAATATCAATTAAGTCCATCTTGTTTAATGTATCATTTAAAGCTTGTGTTTCCTTATTTATTTTCTTTCTGGATGATATTTCCCCTGGTGAAAGTGAGGTGTTAAAGTCCCCTACTTTGTGTCCCCTACTATGATTTCCCCTTTTATGGCTGTTAGCATTTGCCTTATGTATTGAGGTGCTGCTATGTTGGGTTCATAAATATTTACAATTGTTATATCTTCTTGGATTGATCCCTTCATCCTTATGTGTGTCCTTCTTTGTCTTTTTTAATAATCTTTATTTTTAAGTCTATTTTGTCTTATATGAGAATTGCTACTCCAGCTTTCATTTGATTTCCTTTTACATGGAATGTCTTTTGCCATACCCTCATTTTCAGTCTGTATGTGTCCCTAGGTCTGAAGTGGTTCTCTTGTATAGAGAATATATACTGGTCTTGTGTTTTTATCCATTCAGGCAGTCTGTATCTTTTCCTTGGAGCATTTAATTCATTTACATTTAAGGTAGTTATCAATATGTATGTTCCTATTACCATTTTCTTAATTGATTTGGGTTTGTTATTGTAGGTCTTTTCTTTCTCTTGTGTTTCCTGTCTAGAGAAGTTCCTTTAGCATTTGTTGTAAAACTGGTTTGGTGGTGATGAATTCTCTTAGCTTTTGCTTGTCTGCAAAGATTTTAATTTCTCCCTCAAATCTAAATGAGATCCTTGCTGGGTAGAGTAATCTTGGTTGTAGGTTTTTTCCTTTTCATCACTTTAATTATGCACTGCCCCTCACTTCTGGCTTGCATAGTTTCTGCTGAAAGATCAGCTGTTAACCTTATGTGGATCTTGTTGTATATTATTTGTTGTTTTTGCCTTGTTACTTTTAATATTTTTTCTTTGAATTTAATTTTTGATAGTTTGTTTAATATGTGTCTTGGCATTTTTATCTTTGCATTTATCCTGTATGGGACTCTTTGCACTCCCTGGACTTGACTGACTATTTCCTTTCCCATATTAGGGAAGTTTTCAACTGTAATCTCTTCAAATATTTTCTCAGTCCCTTTCTTTTTTCTCTTTTTGTTCTGGGACCCCTATAATTCGAATGTTATTGCTTTTAATATTGTCCCAGTGGTCTCTGAGAATGTCCTCAATTCTTTTCATTCTTTTTTCTTTATTCTACTCTGTGGTAGTAATTTCCAGTAGTTTATCTTCCACGTCACTTATCTGTGCTTCTGCCTCAGTTATTCTGCTATTGATTCCTTCTAGAGAATTTTTAATTTCTCTCTCTCTTTTTTTTTTTTTTTTTGTTCATCATAGCTTGTTTGCTCTTTAGTTCTTCTAGGTCCTTGCTAAACATTTTTGTGTTTTCTCCATTCTATTTCTAACATTTGGATCATCTTTACTGTCATTATTGTGAATTCTTTTTCATGTAGATTGCCTATTTCCTCTTCATTTGTTTGGTCAGATGGGTTTTTACCTTGCTCCTTCATCTGCTGTGTGTTTCTCTGTCTTCTCATTTTTTTTTAACTTACTGTGTTTGGGGTCTACTTTTCACAGGCTGCAGCTTCGTAGTTCCCATTGTTTTTGGTACCTGCCCCCAGTGACTAAGGTTGCTTCAGTGGGTTGTGTAGGCCTCCTGGTGGAGGTAACTGTTGCCTGTTTTCCAGTGGGTGAGGCTGGATCTTGTCTTTCTGGTGTGCAGGACCACTTTCAGTGGTGTGTTTTGGGGTGTCTGTGACCTTATTATGATTTTGGGCAGCCTCTCTGCTAATGGGTTGGGTTGTGTTCCTGTCTTGCTAATTGTTTGGCATAAGCCGTCCAACACTGTAACTTGCTGGTCATTGAGTGGAGCTGTGTCTTAGCATTGTGATGGAGATCTCTGGGAGAGCTTTTGCCATTTGATATCACATGGAGCCAGGAGGTCTCTGGTGGGCCAATTTTCTGAACTCAGATGTCCCTCCTCATAAGCACAGGCCTGACACCCGGCTGGAGCACCAAGACTGTCAGCCACATGGCTTCAAAGAAAAGGTAGATTAAAATAAAAAAGAAATAAATAAAATAAAATAAAGTCATTAAAATAATTTTTTAATTATTAAAAATTAAAAAGTAATTGAAAAAGAAAGAAGAGAGCAACCAAACCAAAAAACTAATCCACCAGTGATAACAAGTGCTAAAAACTATACTTAAAAAAAAAGGACTGAGAGAACACTACGAAACATTGTAAAACATAGCTATACAGACACAATCACACAAAGAAACATACACATACACACTCACAAAAAGAGAAAAAATATATATCTCAAGTCTGCAGTTGCTCCCAAATTTCACCGCCTCAATTTTGGGATGATTCGTTGTCTATTCAGGTATTCCAGAGATGCAGGGTACATCAAGCTGATTGTGGAGACTTAATCCGCTGCTCCTGAGGCTTTTGGGAAATCTGAGGTCTTCTGCCAGCATTCAGTAGGTGTTCTCTAGGAGTTGTTCCACATGTAGATGTATTTCTGATGTATTTGTGGGAAGAAAGGTGATCTCCACATCTTACTCCTCTTCCACCTTGAATGTCTCCCCCTGGTTAGGAGTCTTTACAACCTATAATTATGGCTAGGAGAATATAAATATATGTAGCTTTGGGAAGAAGGATAGTTATAAATTTTATATTAATTTTGTTTTTTAACATTGCATCAGAAATAATTACATCAAGATTAAAACAGAAATTCACTGTTGATCACACCTGGCAATTTGAACTCCTTTTTCATTCATTCAACAATAATGTAGCAAGCAACCATCAGACAGTGATCTAGGCACTTAGGATGTACGAGGGAACAAAAACAAAACAAAACATTCATTCCCTTGTGGAGACGGTATTCACATGGGTGAGGACAAACAATAAACAGGGAACATAATAAACATGTAAGTTAAATAGTATCTTGGAAGTTAATGAATGAAAAAAATAAAGAAATATTATATTGTAAGGAAGATCAGAAGTACTGTGGTAGAGGTAGTATATTAGCCTGCTTGGGCTGTCATAACCAAATACCATCACCTAGGTGGCTAAAACAACAAAATAAATTATTTTCTAACAGTTCTGGAGACTGAGCATGTAGGTGTCAGCCAGGTCCTTTTGATTTCTGGTGAGGATGCTCCCCCTGGCTTGCAGATAGTAGCCCTCTCACTACGTACTCACATGGCAGACAGCCAGGAAGCAAGTTTTCCAGTGTCTCTTCTTATAAAGACACTATCTTCAACAAATTATTGTCCCACCCTTATGATTTCATTTAACCTTAATTACTTCCTGTTTCCAACATAGCTTAATATACTAAAAGATAACACAGTATCAATTCCCCAATGTCTCTTCATTTCTCTCAGGATGAAAGCCCAAATCCTATATGACTGGGTTCCTCCAATCCCTCTACAAACTCATCTTCTACCATTCTCACTCTGCTCCTGACTCACTGGTCTTCTAATGTCCTGTCTATAATGCATCTAATACCTTTGTACTAGTTACTCCTTTTACATGGGATGCTTTCCTCCAAATATTGGCATAACTAAATACAAACTTCATTCAAAAGTTCACTCAAACGTAACTTCCTAATAAGGTTCATACTGACCACTCTGTTTAAAATTTCAAGAGATGTGTGGTGAAGATGGCTGAGTAGAAAGATCCTTAACACACCATTTCCCATGGGCACACCAAAACTACAGCTATTTACAGAGTGACTATCTATGAGAATGACACTAAGACTAGGAGAAAAGATTTTTCTGCAACTGAAGATATAAAGAAGAAACCATAAAAGAGATGGGGAGGAGGGACAGAGACACTGTGTACTTGAGACCCACACCACCAGGTATGTGACCCACAAATGGGAGGATAATCACCATCTCAGATGTTCTCCACAAGGAGCAAAGATTCCAAGCCCTACATCGGGCTTCTCACCCTGGGCATCCTGCACCAGGAAGAAGTCTCTAGAACTTCTGTCTTTGAAGGCTAGTGGGGCTTGCATTCAGGAGAGTTGGAGGGCTGTAAGAAATAGGGACTCTACTTGTAAAAGGCATGCACATAATCTCACACACTTCAAGTCCCAGTGTAGAGGTCATAATTTTAAAGGCATCTGGGTCAGCCCACTTGCTGATCTTGGAGAGCCTCCTAGAAAAGCAGGACGCAATGGAGCTCCCTTTGGGGATAGAGACACTGGTGACAGCCATTTGGGGGAGCTCATTCTACCACAAGCACACTGATGCTGGCAAGTGCCATTTTGGAGTCCTCTGTCTAACCATTATTGCTGAGGGCCTACCTGCCCACCAGCAGGCTGACACCAGCTCAGGGCCCACCCAGGCTGAGCAGCTAACCATTTCAAAACTTGGCCTGCCCTTAGCAGGCCAGCAGCCATGAGGCATTACCTGAGAGTCAAACAAACTGGAGGCCAGTCTAGCCCACCAGAGCACCCACAGTAGTCAGCCTCATTACAATAGGTGAGTCCGTGCAACCCAAATGGGGAGACGCCTAGAGCATATAGCTCCAGTGACTAGAAGGCAGTGTGCTGTTGGGCCCTATTAGATGTCTCCTACATGAGGCCACTTCTCAATGATGGGGAAGTATAACTGACTTATCCAACACATAGAAATAAACAAAGATGGGACTTCCCTGGTGGTGCAGTGGTTAAGAATCCACCTGCCAATGCAGGGGACATAGGTTTGATCCCTGGTTGAGGAGGATTCCACATGCCACAAAGCAACTGAGCCCATGTGCCACAACTACTGAAGTCCGCATGACTGAAGCCCGTGCTCCACAACAAGAGAAGTTACCACAATGAGAAGCCCACACACCTCAACAAAGACCTAACACAGCTAATAAATAAATAAATAAATAAATTTAATTTAAAAAAAGAAATAAACAAAGAATTAGGCAAGATGAGGAGACAGAGGAATATGATACAAAGGAAAAATAAAAAAATCTCATAAAACCTCAGAAAAAGAACTTAACGAAATGGAGATAAGCAATCTACCTGGTAAGAAATTCAAGATAATGTTCATAAAATTGCTCACTACACTCAGGAGAACATAGATTAATGTGGTGATAATTTTAACAAAGAGTTACAAAATATAAAATACAATAAAAAATACAATACAATACAATAACTGAAATAAATACACTAGAAGAAATCAATACTATATTACATAATACAGAGGAACAGCTCAAACTGAAGACACAGTAGTGAAAATCACCCAAGTTGAAAAAAGAAAAGAAAAAAAAAAACAAAGAAAAAATTTTTTTTAAAATAGGACAGTTTAAGAGACCTCTGGGACAACATGTAATGTACTAGAATTCATGTTATAGAGGTCCCAGAAGAAGAAGGGTCAGAGAAATCATTTGAAGAAATTATAGCTGAAAACTTTCCTAACCTCGTAATGGAAACAAACATCAGGTTCCTGGAAGCACACAGTGCCCCAAACAAGATCAACCCATAGAAGCCCACACCAAGACATACCATAATTAAATGTCAACATCAAAGATAAAAATATATTTTTTTAAATTAGCAAGAGAAAAACAAGTTACAAGAGAACTTCCATAGGAAAAATCGCTGAATTTTTAGCATAAACATTGCAGGCCAGAAGGAAGTGGCATGATTTTTTCAAAGTGATGAAAGGAAAAAACCTACAAACACGAATACTCTACCCAGAAAGGCTATCACTCAGATGTGAAGAGATTTACAGACAAGCAAAGGCAAACATAAAATAAAATAAAACTTACAATAAAAGTGATAGATCAACCATTTATAAAGCTAGTAGGAAGGTTAAAGACAAAAGTAGTAAAATCATCTATATCCACAACAAGTTGTTAAGGGATACACAAAGCAAAAGGTGTAAAATGATGTGAATGACATTAAACTTTGGAGGGAGTAAAAATGCAGGGTTATTAGAATGCATTCAAATTTAAGAGATCATCAACTTAAATAATTATAGATAGATAGATAGATAGATATACAGTTATATAGTTATATATGAACCTCATGGTAACCACAAACCAAAGATTTACAAGAGATATGAGATACACATAAAAAAGAGACAGGAATTCAAACATAAAACTAAAGACAGTCATCAAACCACAAGGGAAGAGAGCAAAAGGAGAAGGGAACAAGAATGAACTGTGGAAACTACCAGAAAGCAGTTAACAAAATAACAATAAGTACATACTTATCAATAATTACTTTAAATTTAAATAGGCTAGATGCTCCAATCAAAAGAAATACAGTGGCTGAATGGATGATAAAACAAGAGCCATAGATGCAATGACAAGAGACTCACATCAGCTCTAAGGAAACAAATTGGAAGTGAGGGGTTGGAAAAAGATATTCCATGCAAATTGAAACAAAGAAAAAGCTGTAGTAGCAATATTTATATTAGACAATATAGACTTTAAAACAAAAACTGTAACAAGACACAAAGAAAGATATTACATAATGCTAAAGAGATCAATCCAAAAATAAAATATAACAATTTCAAATATATATGCATCCAACATAGGAACACTTATATACATAAAGCATATATTAACAAACATAAAGAAAAATATGTCAGTAACACAATAATAGTGGAGAATTTAAGATCTTGCTTGCCTCAATGAACAGATCATCCAGGCAGAAAAATCAGTAAGGAAACACTGCCCTTAAATGACACATTAGACCAGATAGATTAACAGATATCTACAGAACATTCCATCCAAAAACAACAGAATACACATTCTTCTCAAGTGCACATGAAATATTCTCCAGGATAGACTGCATGCTAGACCACAAAACAAGTCTCAGTAAATTTATGAAGAATGAAATCATACTGAACACTTTTCCAAATACAATGATTTAAGACTAGAAATCAACTACAAGGAAAAAAACTATAAAAACACAAACACATGGAGGCTAAACAATATACTACTAAACAACCAATGGTGGGGGATTTCTCTGGTGGTCCACTGGTTAAGACTCTGTGCTTCCACTGCAGGGGGTGTGGGTTCAATCCCTGGTTGGGGAACTAAGATCCCGCAGGCTGTGCAGCCAAAATAAATAAATAAATAAATAAAATTTTAAAAAATAAAGAAAGCATTGTTCTGCTAAGGTATATTATTTGAAAAAAAAGAATAACAACTAACATTAAGAAATGAAAGACTCCTTAAAAAAATGGGTCACTGAAGAAATCAAAGAGGAAACCAAAAAATTCCTGGTGACATATGAAAATTAAAACAACATCCTAAAATCTATGGGATGCTGCAAAAGCAGTTCTAAAGTTTTAGAAATACAAGTCTACCTCAGGAAACCAGAAAAATCTCAAGTAAACAACCTAACCCTACCCGTAAAGGAACTAGGAAAGGAACAAATAAAATGCACAGTTGGTGGAAGATATGAAATAATAAATTTTAGAACAGAAATAAGTGAAATAGAGACTAAATAAAACAATAGGAAACAAAAACCAATAAAACTAGGAGCTGTTTCTTTGAAAGTTTAAACAAAATTGATAAACCTTTAGTCAGACTCATCAAGAAAAAGAGAGAGCCTATATCAATAAAATCAAGAATGATAGAGAAGTTACAACTGTTACATAAATAATAGCAATAGTAATCTCTTATAAAGGATCCTAAGAGATTACCATGAAAAATTATTTGCCAATAAATTGACAGCCTAGAAGAAATAGATAAATTTCTAGTAACTTATAATCTCCCAAGACTGAATCAGAAACAAATGGAAAATAAAACAGATCAGTTACTAGTATTGAAAATGAATCAGTAAAAAAAAAAATAAAAGCCAACAAAAAGAAGTACAGGACCAGATGACTTCAAAGGGTATTTCTACTAAACATTTAAAGAAGAGTTAGTACCTATTCTCAAACTATCCAAAAAAATTGAAGAGGAAGGAACATTTCTAAACTCTTTCTATGAAGCCAGCATCACCCTGATAACAAAACTAGATAAAGACAACACAAAAAAAGAAAAATATATGCCAATATCACTGATGAACATGGATTCAAAAATCCTCAACAAAATGTTAACAAACTGAATTCAACAATACATAAAAAAGATCATACAGCAAGGTCAAGTGGGATTTATACCAGGGATGCAGAGATGTTTCAATATTCCCAAATCAATCAGTGTGATATACCACATTAAAAAATTGAAGAATAAAAATCATATACTTATCAAAATAGATACAGAAAAGCTTTTGAAAAAATTCAACATCCATTTATGATAAAAGTTCTCAACAAAGTGGGTAGAGAGGAAATATGCCTCAACATAGTAAAAGCCATAAATGACAAGCCCATAACTAACATCATATTGAATGGTGAAAAGCTGAAAGATCAGCTTCCTCTAAGATCAGGAACAAAACAAGTATGCCCACATTTACTACCTTTATGGAAGTCCTAGACATAAAAATCAGACAAGAAAAAATAAATAGAAGGAATGCAAATTGGAAAGGAGGAGTAAAACTCACTGTTTTCAGATGACATAATACTATACGTAGAAAATGATATAATGAAAGAATTAATATTGTTAAAATGACCAAACCACCTAAGGCAATCTAAAGATTCAATGCAATCTCTATCAAAATACCAATGGCAATTTTCACAGAACTAGAACAAATAATTCTAAAATTTGTATGGAAACACAAAACACCCCAAATAGCCAAAACAATCAAGAAAGAAACAAAAAGCTGGAGGTATCATGGTCCTTCATTTCAAACTGTCCTACAAAGCTACAGTAATCAAAATGGTATGGGAAATGAGAGCCCAGAAATAAACCCATACACATATGGTCAATTAATCTATGGCAAAGGATGCAAGAATATAAAATGAGGAGAAGACAGACTTTTAAATAAATAATGCTGGGAAAACTGGATAGCTACATGCAAAAGAATCAAATGGGACTACCTTCTCACACCATATACAAAAATAAACTCAAAATGGATTAAAGACTTAAATGTAATACCTGAAACCATAAAATTCCTAGAAGAAAACATAGTACACTGTTCGACATCAGTCTTAATATTTGTTTTGGATCTGTCTCCTCAGACGAGGGCACTAAAAGCAAAAATCAACAAATGGGACTACATCAAACTAAAAAAAATTAGCATAGCAAAGGAAACTATCAAAAAAACAAAAAGTTAACCTACTGAAATATTTGAAGATATTTGCAAATCATACATCTAATAAGGGGTTAATATCCAAGATATACAAAGAACTAATACAACTCAACATCAAATTAAAAAATCAAACAACCTGATTAAAAAATTGGCAGAGGACCTAAACAAACATTTTTCCGAAGAAGACATAGAGATGGCCAACAGACACATGAAAAGGCATTCAACATCACTAAGCATCCGAGAAATGTAAGTCAAAACTACAATGACATATTACCTCACACCTGTGAAAATGGTTCTTAGCAAAAAGCAACAAATAACAAACGTTGGTGAGCATATGGAGAAAAGGAAACTCCTGTGCACTCTTAGTAGGAATGTAAGTTGGTATATCCATTATGGAAAAGAGTAATAGCTTCCTCAAAAAAATTAAAAATAAGATTACTAAAAACTGGTACTTGCTGTTGTATTGCCAGATGCAGGAATGCAGTAGAACACTGATGCTCCCTCCACAAGCTCTTGTCGTTGACCAAGCTCTTGATTTTTAAAATCTGGACTTAGCCAAGTATATTTGGCCATGTTAAAAATAGTATCTTTGTTATTAAAAATTTGATTGCATAATTTAAAAAAATAGAATTACTATAAAATCCAGCAATCCCACTTCAGGGTATTTATCCAAATAAAACAAAAACTCTAGTTCAAAAAGATGTATGCACTCCAATGTTCATTGCAGCATTATTTATAATAGCCAGGATATGGAAGCCACCTGTGTCCATTGATAGATGGATAAAGAATACGTGGTAAATATATAAAAAATGGAATATTACTCAGCTATAATAATAATGAAATATTGCCATTTGACATAATGTGTATGGATTTAGAGGGTCTTATGCTAATGAAATATCAGAGAAAACAAATACCACATGATCTCATATATGGAATTCAAAAAACAAAAAAGAAAGAAAACAAAATGAAAACAGACTCTTAGATACAGAGAACAGACAGATGTTGCCAGAAAGTTGGCATTGAGGGATGTGAAATAGGTGAAGGAGATTAAGAGGTACAAGACTCCAGTTATAAATAAATAAGTTACAGGCATGTAATATATAGCCTAAGAATATGGTCAGTAATATCGTAATATATTTTGGGGAGGACAGATGGTTACTAGACATACTGTGGCAATCATTTCATCATGTATGCAAATGTCAAATCATTATGTAGTGAACCTGAAACTAACATAGTATTGTGCATCAAGTGAATTTCCAAAAATTAAAATAAATTTTAAAAAATTTAAAAAATCACAACCTGCCTGCTATGGACTAAATTGTGTCTCCCCAAAATTAATATATTGAAATCCTAACCACTGTATGACTGTACTTGGAAGGGACACATTTAAAGAGATCAGACAGCAATTAGATATACAAGGCTGGAGTTTAAGAGTGAGGTTTAGAATAAAGATATAAATTAGGAAATTATTGGCATATAAATTTCATTTAATACCATAAGACTGCATGCCATCTCCAAGGATATAAGCATAAAATAAAGAAGAATGGAGTATGAAAACTGAGCCCTCAAGTACCCAATAGAAAGAAGTTGTGGAAAAGAGGAGCCATCCAAAGGATACAGAGGGGAAACAACCATTTGTTAAATAAAATTAAAAAAAAAGTGATATCCTGACAGACAAAAGAGTAAAATCTATCAAGGAAGAGAAAGTAATCAACTGGGTCAAATGCTGCTGACTTGGAAAGTATGATGAGGAATGAGAATTGATCATTGATTTAAGCAACACAGAGTTAATTTATGATCTTGACACTAGAAGTTTTAGTAAAATAGTAAGGACTAAAGTCTCACAAGAATTGGTCTAAGAGAAAATGGAGAAAAGTTAATGCAGACAACTCTTTTAAGAAGTTTTGCTGCCAAGGGAAGTGGAGAAATCAAAACACTTTGAAGTCAGAGATGTCATAATTTGCTTATGAGTTGGAGTAGTGCAGGGTAAAAATCAAGAAATCCAGGATGACCCCAAAGTTTTGGATACAGAAATTGTCATTCACTGAGTAAGGAATACTGCAGAAGTATGTGGGGGAAATTAAGGTTAAGAATCCCATCTAAATAAAAATGTTTAATAGGTCATAGGACATGAGAATTTGGAGTCTAGGGAGGAAGTTCATGGCTGAAAATATTGGCGTCATCAACATACAGAAGGTATTTAAAACCATGAGACTAGATAAGATCACCATGGAGTTTAAAAAAATGGGAGTTAGTAGAACTGTGGTGCACCAGGAAGATGAAAAGAAACTAGCGATGGAGACTGATAAGGCATAATGAGAAAGGAGAAAAATAGAAGTTTTGAAAAGTATTTCAAAGAGCAGAGCATGATCAACTGTGTCAAAGCATGATGTTAGAACAAACAATCTAAGGAACAGAGACACAACCATACGGTTTTAGCAATAGAGACCATTGGTGATCGTGACAGGGGCAGTTATGGTGGGATGCTGGAGGTAAGAGATTGATTGGAGTGGGTTCAAGAGTGAATAGAAAGAGAATAATTGGAGAGAGCAAATAAGGCACAAATAACTCTCGAGAAGTTTTGCTATAAAAGAAAGATAGAGACTGGGTGAAGGCTGGAAGGAGAGAAAATTTTGAGACAATTTTTTTTATTTGTTTTTAAGTGGGAAAAATATCTGCATGCTTGCATTAGAGACATTTGAGGGGGAGGTGGGGAGGAGAGAGGCACAACTGAGATGGATTGCCCTCTTCTTTACAATATCTTAAGAGGGCCACACTTTGAGAGGCATAAAGTTGCCTTAGAGTGGATTCATGTTTCTACTGTAGTAAAAAGTTGGAAGAATGTTCAGAAAGAAGAATGAGTATATGGTAATTTTTCTAATGATGGATTATGAATTCCAAAGGTCCTAATAAAAGAATTTTAAACAGTAGAGAAGGATGACAACTGAGACAGAAAGGGGAAATGTGCAGAGTTCTATGGGGATTAGAATAAAGTGGATGAGGCACGACCTATCTGTCTGTAGTTGCTTGAAATGACTGACATGAACAGAAGTCAATGAAACAATAAGTCCTGAGGGACCCAAGGCAAGTATTGGTGAAGCAGTGTATGTTGGGGTCTAGGGAGAGCTGAGTGACTTGTTATCTCTTCTTCCCACCTTTATGTTTGATATACACAGCTCAGTATTCTACCAAGCTATGGACTGAACAATGGGCTTTAACCCCTACCTCTTAGACTCCAAACATGTTACTCATTTGCCAGTGCAGCAAAAGGGGAGAGACTTTTTTCATGTCTTCATTTCACTGCTTTAAAAAGTCAGCTCTGTAGGACTGTGAGATTTGTCAGGCAGCCCACACTGCCTATACGCTGATCATTCACCTTTCAGGGAGCTAATTATTTGGTAACATTCTACAGTTACATTTCAAAAGAGATTTTTATGGGAAATCCAAGATGCATTTAATTCCACCTTGTCATAGTAAAAGTCCATCAAGTCATCAAAATCAAGAGCTCCCCACTGCCACTGCCCTGCCATGCTTAAACAGAAATCCAGGGCTGATATAAATCCAGAGAATGTTTGCACTTCATAAGGGAGGTTTTCTACTTTCCCCCTTTTTACCTCTGTAACAAACGTTCTTCCAGAAATATTTCCTACACAGCAGAGATGAGTGAACAAGAAAAGCAGTCATATAGAGTATAAATGCTATGTAAAAAATACTTTACTATGTGGTAATTATGTTGACACACAATTTTATGTTTTAATGAAATCTAAATGTAGTGCAAAAATCACTCCAAGGAGAGTTCAGAGCTTCTACTTTGAAACCACAAACTGGAGTTTTTAAATTAGAGAAATATATTCTTACTCTGTTGCTTGGAACTGCCAAGTGGCTAAGCATGTTTGCCAGAACTGTGAGAAGAAAACTGCTCAAGAAATTTCTCTAGAAATATGAGAACTATTTGTTTAAATTAGAGCTCTAGTTGGCATCTTATCTGGGGCTGAGGGGTTGACAAAATGATCATGGCAAGTTATGTTATGTCAATCTATGTGTAAACATGAGATGAAAGAATTCTAACTATAACAAACTGACAAGTGCAAGTGCTTACTTCTGAAGATTGATTTTCATTTTACTAATGAAACGGGAGGTGACACATGACCATGTGCTATAAGGATGTACGCAGCAGCCTGCCAATTATGTCAGTGCCTGTGATATCTTTGATCACAATCTATGAGCATTTCCAGTTCACTTGATGGCATGAAATCTCCTTCCTCTCCACAGTCCCAGAAATCATAACAGGAGACATGGAATCAGCCATGGCAGTGGACCTGAACCCCTGGGTGGAATATGAATTCAGAGTGGTGGCCACCAATCCAATTGGGACTGGAGATCCAAGCACTCCATCTCGAATGATCCGCACAAATGAAGCAGGTAAGAATATTGGAGAGTCAGCATTCTATTTAGTATGTCCCTAATCACTTTTAAAGCAAGTTGAATTAACCATTAATACTTGCTTTAGTATAATTTTTCCTGATTCCTTTACCTAGACATCATAAAGTCTTTTCCTTCAAAATAATTCTTTCATTTTTTCTGTTTTCAGAACATTCTTTCCTTGTTTCTAAAAGTACAGGTCTAGGTGCTTCAATTTCCTCCCAACACTTGCCTGCATCAAGTTACCATGAAACTGAAGCAGTTAGTTTCTTCTTCTAATTATATACTCATTCAATACTGCAGACCTATAAAATTCAGAATAGATTAGCTCACCCTCTTTTCCTCCAGTGATAACAGTTACCTCTAATTATAGGGTACTTCCTTAAACTCTTTATGTTGCCCTTCGCAGTCTGAGATGGTATAAATTACACTTTGCAAAGATAAACATAGTCTTAACTTGACCTACTGCCATCTTGATGTCTACGTGTAAAATAACTGCTTCCTAACTTAGAAAAAACAAAACAAAACAGTATTCTTCCGTCCTTTTAGAATGAAGTATCTCTGATAGAATCTTTCTAAAGACCACACAAGGAAAATTAACAGCTTTAGTTAAAAACAAATGTTAAGATATCTTGTCCATCATCTGGAAGAAGCAGAATAAAGAAAAATTGTTAGTAGAGTTTTGATTACTTTGGACAAAGTCTTATTGAGATTTATCTGTATGTCCCTATAAAATTGTATATAAAAAGTAGTTAGTAAGGCACTAGCTTAGACAAACACAAATATCGATAATGTTGATAAGAATAATTAAAACAACAGAGAAATGAAGAGGGGGTAGATTACAGATACAAGGAGGAGAAAAACAAATTAATATTTTTACACACAGTGATAACATGAATCTCAATAATCATTACAATATAAGTACACTAAGGATGAGAAATTTGTCTTATTTGTTCACTGTTTTATCTTCAATACCTAGAACAATGTCTGGCACTGGTACTCCATATGTCTTTGTTGAAAGATTAAAAAGGAATATTCCTTTTCTTTCCTTTATATGCTGCTACCCACATCAGGACCCAGGTCAGAGACACATGTACATAGAAGGTTAAGAATGAACTCTGTATTGTACATTTTGTATCATAGTTATAGAATTGTACCAAAAATGTGACTTGTGACTTCTAAGAAATCGAACAAAGCTTATAATAATTAAAATAAATTATCAAAAGAGTTGGTTCTTTCTCTAAAACACACTCAGTCTCGTTCTTAAAAAGAGAAAGAAAGAAAAGAAAAGAATCCCAAATGATCAACTTATTGCATAAAATGTGAATAATCATTAAAAAGATGTTCAAATTCTTTTCATATAAAAATTAAGCAACCAAGAATAGAAAAACTAGTCTAAATATGTTGGAAAACATTCATTCACAGAAAAATCCAACTTTTCTGCTTTTGTGATTTGCCTATTACAAGTTGTTTTTTTTCTGCTACTTTTTCAATAGTGTGAATTTTAAATTGAACATTAATTGCTCAGTTGGATTTTCATGCATTCATGAAATCAGCTATGCTTTCATTGTGTACAGGTGTTCATTAATTAAGAGCATAACAGGTTAGTTGCTCCTCACTTAATGTACTCACTGTGCAAATATTGAAATGACTGCCAATATTAGTTCTTAGGCTCACATATTTTCTAAAAAGCACTGCTTTAATTTGCATATTATTAATTGTGTTTAAACAAAGGCAAAGATTACTGCCTAATTCAGATGCTCTCTATAAATATTCATTTCAAAATAAATAATCCGTTTGGGGTGAATAATCATTTTAGACTTTTTGTAGTACAAATCTCTTTGTGCTATTAAAAATACTTTAACAACAACACTTTCACTTTTCAAGTTAAATCGTATTCAGATGATGCATTTTAAAAGACTTGTCCCTTGTCTATTTCTGAAGCTCCTTCAATCATATAGCGCCTGTGTCTCCATTTTATCATGAGTTCTATACACATGACATACTCTAGTCCATTAAATTTTACGGAAGAGAAGAGCAATAGCATGAAAAATACATGAAATACTCTTTTTTTGAAAGTGAGTTGAGGAAGGCTGTACTGCATACCTTATGCTTCTTGTGCTTTGGTACCACACAGGGCTAAAGCTACTAATGGTGTTGAACTAAGGGTTGAGTTTTGTGCCTGTTTTGTCAAGCAGCACAGATTAAAAGGGACACTAACATCCTGAGACATCCTCTCAAGTGATGCACTATGCCTCTATTAAGTACATGTCCTGTATTTTAAAAGATGATGCTGTGCTAATGGACCAAGTAATCTTTCAAAACCAATGGAGCTGCCTGGAAGAGAAAAGGTCTCACACTCGGGATATTGAATCGAAAGTTTTATGTCCTTTTAAAATTCTCCTCTTTACTACAATATTCTAAATCCCAAAGCAGTTTTAGTAAAGCATTTTTACCTTAGATTGTTTCTTGCCCACACACCAAAAAAGGTTAATTTTTCTTTGCAATATACTGTAGGGTATATTTTGAATATTATGGTCATCAAAATACTCTTCTTAATCAATAAATATAAGATAAATTGGTTTAGTCTACTTATTATTTTTAGAATTTCAAAATCGTGATACAAATACAGATTTCCCCAGCTATCTAAAAGGAAAGCATTCCTAAGAAAACTTTTGTAAGCCAAAAAGGCATAAAGTGAAGAACCAATTTTCATTTTTCACCTTTTTTCATAAAAGTGAAAATCTCTTCAGATTTTTTTCAGTTTGTGAAAACAGGTACTAATGTAGGCCTTTCGTAAACACAAAGTGGTATAAAGCAAACTTTTGAAAAGCAAGGGATACCTGTATATGTTTGCACTTTAATGTATGTTTATATTTATTTATTTATAGTTCAATTTTCTTACAAGTTTTAGTGAGTTTGTTAGCTACAGAGAGAGAGAGAGAGAGAGAGAGAAATTTGCAAATGTGGAAATGTGTTACTATCTTCAAACCAGTATATAAGTTTGTGTTGAATACTGGGAATGCTTTCTCTACCATCTAAAAACATGACACTCGGGCTTCTCTGGTGGCGCAGTGGTTGAGAGTGTGCCTGCCGATACAGGGGACACGGGTTCATGCCCCAGCCCGGGAGGATCCCACATGCTGCGGAGTAGCTGGGCCCATGAGCCATGGCTGCTGGGCCTGCATGTCTGGAGCCTGTGCTCCGCAACGGGAGAGGCCACAACAGTGAGAGGCCTGTGTACCACAAAAAAAAAAAAAAGATGACACTCAAGAGAGAAAAATCACATTTTAGGAAATGAATTTTGAAATAAACACTGTGGTAGAAATAATAAAATATGTAAATATGAATTTAGCAAGAACAATTCTCTCATTTAATTGAGTAATTCTCTCATTTAACTGAACTTTAATATTCTGTGTTACATATTTATAACAATAACTGTTGAAAGATAAAAGAAAAGGAGAGAAGATACCATTAACTATGTAATCTATAGTTTAGAAATGTTTGGTCTTCTCTGTTCTATAAAATTTCTATTATTATTAAAGCTCTTGGCTTAAATCTCAATACCTGCAGTTTTTCATTTCAAATTATGATGAACTGATAGAGAGAGATAAAAGAAGGTGCTACCTAATACCTGTAATTAAGAGTTTGAGGTTCAGAGTTATGCAGATCTGGATTAATGTTTTTCTCTGCCACTAACTAGCAATAAACATAGGTAAGCTATATGCATTGTTCAAGGCTCATTTTTTTTCACTTATAAAATGGAGATCATATAACAACCTACTACCTTGGATTACTGTGTTAAATAAGATAATGAAGGTAAAGAGTTTGGCATATGGTAAGTGCTTAACATTAGCCATTTATTATTATTATTATCATGAATTTAAATGTGTTATTACTTTACCAAATATAAATTTAAATGAAAGTAATTATGCATGTTGCCATTTTCCTATAGAGGAAACATTTTCAGGTTAAATATATGTTTGTCAACATAGTAAGAGCCATTCAGTCTCTTGGCTTGCAGTTGCCTCCAAGACATTGTCCTGTTGAGAAGTATCCACAGCAGACCATGTGTCATCCATCCTGGCCCCTCAACCCACCTGAATGGTTGAGGAGTCAAGAGAGCCTTTCAGAGTGTGGTGCACGGTACAGATCACCATGTTCCACTCTACATCTCCCTTCTCCACCTCCATGTCTGGGCTCTCCACGCTGCTTTTCTTGTCTAGCCATCCTCATCCATAAGTGGATCATGATATTGTCACAACATGTAGCCATTTTCTTTGGTTCTTATAGCATAGATAAGACAAAAGGAGCAGAGAAGAAGTGTCAAATGAAAGACTTTGCTTAAACACATTGTTGCATATTCAATAACTTTCTAGTTTCTTAGTGCATTGTATTCTGTCCTGTCATTCTCTTTGGACTTTGAAATGGAAAATGTCACATAACATATTTTTGGCCACACAAGGAAAAAGTTTTCTACCTTTAAGTGATTAATGGTCAACCAGATAAATATGACTATCAAGTAAACAATCAGATGAAAATCTTTCCTATCCTTAGCACTTTCTATACTATATTATGTTACAGTTAGGTAACTGATTTACTGAACAGACTGAAATACATAGAGTTTAAAAATAAAAGAGTTTTATTCTTCTCCCACAATTGTTTGCCAATATGTTCCATCTCATATCTGCCTTCAGCCCCAACTATATTCAAGGCTCTTTTAGGTACTATGACAGTCTCATTTTCAGCTAATAAAAAATTATATACTGGGGAGGAGCTTCAAGATAGTGGAAGAGTAAAAAGCGGAGATCACCTTCCTCCCCACAGATACATCAGAAATACATCTACATGTGGAACAACTCCTATAGAACACCTACGGAACACTGGCAGAAGACCTCAGACCTCCCAAAAGGCAAGAAACTCCCCACGTACCTGGGTAGGGCAAAAGAAAAAAAGAATAAACAGAGACAAGAGGATAGGGATGGGACCTGCACCAGTGGGAGGGAGCCATGAAGGAGGAAAGGTTTCCACACACTAGAAGCCCCTTCGCGGGCGGAGACTGCAGGTGGCGGAGGGGGAAAGCTTCGGAGTAGCGGAGGAGAGCACAGCAACAGGGGTGTGGAGGTCAAAGCGGAGAGATTCCCGCACAGAGGATCGGTCCCGACCAGCACTCACCAGCCCGAGAGGCTTGTCTGCTCACCCGCAGGGGCAGGCGGGGGCTGGGAGCTGAGACTCGGGCTTCGGAGTTTAGATCCCAGGGAGAGGACTGGGGTTGGCAGCGTGAACACAGCCTGAAGGGGTTAGTGCACCACAGCTAGCCGAGAGGGAGGGAGTTAGGGAAAAAGTCTGGAGCTGCCGAAGAGGCAAAAGACTTTTTCTTCCCTCTTTGTTTCCTGGTGTGCGAGGAGAGGGGATTAAGAGTGCTGCTTAAAGAAGCTCCAGAGACAGGCATGAGCCGTGGCTGAAAGCGCGGACCCCAGAGACGGTCGTGGGATGCTGGGGATGCTGCTGCCGCCACCAAGAAACCTGTGTGCGAGAGCAGGTCACTATCCACACCTCCCCTCCTGGGAGCCTGTGCAGCCTGCCACTGCCAGGGTCCCATGATCCAGGGAAAACTTCCCTGGGAGAACGCATGGCGCACCTCAGACTGGTGCAATGTCACTCTGGCCTCTGCAGCCACAGGCTTGCCCTGCATCCATACCCCTCCCTTGCCCCGACCTGAGTGAGCCAGAGCCCCCGAATGAGCTGCAACTTTAATCCCGTCCTGTCTGAGTGAAGAAGAGACAGAGGCGCCCTCAAGCGACCTACATGCAGAGGCGGGACCAAATCCAAGGCTGAACTCTGGGAGCTGTGCAAACAAAGAAGAGAAAGGGAAATCTCTCCCACAGCCTCAGGAACAGCAGATTAAATCTCCACAATCAATTTGATGTACCCAGCATTGGTGGAAGAACTGAATAGACAACAAATCATCCCAAATTGAAGAGGTGGACTTTGAGAGGAAGATATATTATTTTTTCCCCTTTTCCTCTTTTTGTGAGTGTGTATGTGTATGCTTCTGTGAGAGATTTTGTCTGTATAGCTTTGTTTTTACCATCTGTCCTAGGGTTCTGTCCAACCATTTTTTTTTGTTTGTTTTGTTTTGTTTTTAACTTTTCAAATTTTTTTCTTAATAATTAATTTTTATTTTAATAAATTTATTTTAGTTTAGTTTATTTTAGTATATTTTATCTTCTCTCTTTCTTTCTATTTTTTCTCCCTTTTATTCTGAGCCGTGTGGAATGAAAGGCTCTTGGTGCTCCAGCCAGGTGTCAGGGCTGTGCCTCTGAGGTGGGAGAGCCAACTTCAGGACACTGGTCCACAAGAGACTTCCCAGCTCCATGGAATATCAAATGGTGAAAATCTTCCAGAGATCTCCATCTGAACGCCAAGACCCAGCTTCACTCAACGACCAGCAAGCTATAGTGCTGAACACCCTATGTCAAACAACTAGCAAAACAGGAAGAAAGCCCCATCCATTAGCAGAGAGGCTGCCTATAATCATAATAAGGCAACAGACAGCCCAAAACACACCACCAGACGTGGAACTGCCCACCAGAAAGACAAGATCCAGACTCATCCACCAGAACACAGGCACTAGTCCCCTCCACGAGGAGGCCTACACAACCCACTGAAACAACCTCAGCCACTGGGGACAGACACCAAAAACAACGGGAACTACGGACCTGCAGCCTGTGAAAAGGAGACCCCAAACACAGTAAGTTAAGCAAAATGAGAAGACAGTAAATCACACAGCAGATGAAGGAGCAAGATAAAAACCCACCAGACCTAACAAATAAAGAGGAAATAGGCAGTTTACCTAAAAAAGAATTCAGAGTAATGATAGTAAAAATGATCCAAAATCTTGGAAATAGAATAGAGAAAATACAAGAAACCATTAACAAGGACCTAGAAAAACTAAAGAGCAAACAAACAGTGATGAACAATAAAATAAATGAAATTAAAAATTCCCTAGAAGGGATCAATAGCAGAATAACTGAGGCAGAAGAATGGATAAGTGATCTGGAAGATAAAACAGTGGAAATAACTACTGCAGAGCAGAATAAACAAAAAAGAATGAAAAGAACGGAGGACAGTCTCAGACACTTCTGGGACAACAATAAACACACCAACATTCAAATTATACGGGTTCCAGAAGAAGAAGAGAAAAAGAAAGGGACTGAGAAAATACTTGATGAGATTATAGTTGAAAACCTCCCCAATATGTTAAAGGAAATAGTTAATCAAGTCTAGGAAGCACAGAGAGTCACATAGAGGATAAATCCAAGGAGAAACATGCCAAGACACATATTAATAAAACTATCAAAAATTAAATACAAAGAAAAATATTAAAAGAAGAAAGGGAAAAAAAATGACACACAAGAGAATCCCTATCAGGTTAACAGCTGATCCATCAGAAGAAACTGTGTAAGCCAGAAGGAAGTGGCAGGACATATTTAAAGTGATGAAGGAGAAAAACCTACAACCAGGATTACTCTACCCAGAAGGAATCTCATTCAGATTTGATGGAAAAATTAAAACCTTTACAAAAGAGCAAAAGCTAAGAGAGTTCAGCACCACCAAACAAGCTTTACAACAAATGTTAAAGGAACTTCTCTATGCAGGAAACACATGAGAAGGAAAAGACCTATGATAACAAACCCAAAAGAATTAAGAAAATGGGAATAGGAACATACATATCGATAATTACCTTAAATGTAAATGGATTAAATGCTCCAACCAAAATACATAGACTGGCTGAATGGATACAAAAACAAGACCCATATATATGCTGTCTACAAGAGACCCACTTCAGACCTAGGGACACATACAAACTGAAAGTGATGGGATAGAAAAAGATATTCCATGCAAATGAAAATCAAAAGAAAGCTGGAATAGCAATTCTCATATCAGACAAAATAGACTTTAAAATAGAAACTATTACAAGAGACAAAGAAGGACACTACATAATGATCAAGGGATCGATCCAAGAACAAGATATAACAATTGTAAATATTTATGCACACAACATATGAACACCTCAATACATAAGGCAAATACTAACAGCCATAAAAGGGGAAATCAAATGTAAAACAATCATAGTAAGGGAATTTAACACCCTACTTTTACCAAAGGACAGATCATCCAAAATGAAAATAAATAAGGAAACACAAGTTTTAAATGATACATTAAACAAAATGGAATTAATTTATATTTATAGGACATTCCATCAAAAAAAAAAAAAAAAACAACAGAATACACTTTCTTCTCAAGTGTTCATGGCACAATCTCCAGGTCGGATCATATCCTGGGTGACAAAACAGGCTCAGTAAATGTAAGAAAATTAAAATTGTATCAAGTATCTTTTCTGACCACAGCACTATGAGAATAGATGTCAATTACAGGAAAAAAATCTGTAAAAAATACAAACACACAGAGGCTAATCAATACACTTCTAAATAACCAAGAGATCACTGAAGAAATCAAAGAGGAAATCAAAAAATACCTAGAAACAAATGACAATGAAAACAAGACAACCTAAAACCTATGGGATGCAACAAAAGCAGTTCTAAGAGGGAAGTTTATAGCAATACAATCCTACCTTAATAAACAAGAAACATCTCAAATAAACAACCTAAACTTACACCTAAAGCAATTAGAGAAAGAAGAACAAAAAAACCCAAAGTTAGCAGAAGGAAAGAAATCATAAACATCAGATCAGAAATAAATGAAAAAGAAATGAGGGAAACAATAGCAAAAACCAATAAAGCTAAAAGATGGTTCTTTGAGAAGATTAAAAAAAAATTGATAAACAAGTAGCCAGACTCATCAAGAAAAAAAAAAGGGAGGACTCAAATCAATAGAATTAGAAATGAAAAAAGAGAAGTATCAACTGTCACTGAAGAAATACAAAGGATCATGAGAGATGACTACAAGAATCTCTATGCCAATAAAATGGACCACATGGAAGAAATGGACAAATTCTTAGAAATGCACAACCTTCTGAGACTGAACCAGGAAGAAATAGAAAATATGAACATAGCAGTCAAAAGCACAGAAATTGAAACTGTGAATAAAATCTTCCAACAAACAAGAGCTCAGGACCAGATGGCATCACAGGTGAATTCTATTGAACAATTAGAGAATAGCTAACATCTATCTTTCTCAAACTCTTCCAAAATATAGCAGAGGGAGGAACACTCCCAAACTCATTCTACGAGGCCACCATCACCCTGATACCAAAACCAGACAAAGATGTCACTAAGAAAGAAAACTACAGGCCAATATCACTGATGAACATAGATGCAAAAATCCTCAACAAAATACCAGCAAACAGAATCCAAGAGCACAATAAAGGATCATACATCATGATCAAGTGGAGTTTATCCGAGAAATGCAAGGATTCTTCAATATATGCAAATCAATCAATTTGATACACCATATTCAAAAATTGAAGGGGAAAATTCATATGATCATCTCCATCGATGCAGAGAAAGTTTTCGACAAAATTTAACACCCAATTATAATAAAAATGCTGAAGAAAGTAGGCATAGAGGGAACTTTCCTCAACATAATAAAGGCCATATATGACAAACCCACAGTCAACATTGTCCTCAATGGTGAAAAACTGAAACCATTTCCACTAAGATCAGGAACAAGACAAAGTTGCCTACTCTTACCACTCTTATTCAACATAGCTTTAGAAGTTTTAGTAACAGCAATCAGAGAAGAAAAAGAAATAAAAGGAATCCAAATCAGAAAAGAAGAAGTAAAGCAGTCACTGTTTGAAGATGACATGATACTACACATAGAGAATCCTAAAGATGCTACCAGAAAACTACTAGAGCTAATCAATGAATTTGGTAAAGTAGAAGGATACAAAATTAATACATAGAAATCTCTAGCATTCCTATACACTAATGATGAAAAATCTGAAAGTGAAATTAAGAAAATACCCCCATTTACCATTGTAACAAAAAGAATAAAATATCTAGGAATAAACCTACCTAAGGAGACAAAAGACCTGGAGGCAGAAAATTATAAGACACTGATGAAAGAAATTAAAGATGACATGAATAGATGGAGAGGTATACCATGTTCTTGGATTGGAAGAATCAACCTTGTGAAAATGACTCTACTACCCAAAGCAAACTACAGGTTCAATGCAATCCCTATCAAACTACCACTGGCATTTTTAATAGAACTAAAACAAAAATTTTCACAATTTATATGGAAATGCAAAAGACCCCGAATAGAAAAAGCGATCTTGAGAAAGAAAAATGGAGCTGGAGGAATCAGGCTACCTGACTTCAGACTATACTACAAAGCGACAGTAATCAAGACAGTATGGTACTGGCACAAAAACAGAAGTATAGATTAATGGAACAGAATGGAAAACCCGGAGATAAACCCATGCACATGTGGTCACCTTATCTTTGATAAAGGAGGCAAGAATATACACTGGAGAAAAGACTGCCACTTCAATAAGTGGTGCTGGGAAAACTGGACAGGTATATGTAAAAGTATGAATTTAAGACAGTCCCTAACACTATACACAAAAGTAAACTCAAAATGGATTAATGGGGCTTCCCTGGTGGCGCAGTGGTTGAGAGTCCGCCTGCCAATGCATAGGATATGGGTTCGTGCCTCAGTTCGGGAGGATCCCACATGTCGTGGATAGGCTGGGCCCATGAGCCATGGCCACTGAGCCTGCACGTCCAGAGCCTGTGCTCTGCAACAGGAGAGGCCACAACAGTGAGAGGCCCACATACTGAAAAAAAAAGTTTAAAGACCTAAATGTAAGGCCAGACACTACCAAACTCTTAGAGGAAATCATAGGCAGAAGACTCTATGACATAAGTCACAGCAAGATTCTTTTTGACACACCTGGTAGAGAGATGGAAATTAAAAAAAAATAAACAAATGGGACCTAATGAAACTTAAAAGCTTTTGCACAGCAAAGGAAACCATAAACAAGACTGAAAGACAACCCTCAGAATGGGAGAAAATATTTGCAAATGAAGCAACTGACAAAGGATTAATCTCCAAAATTTACAAGCAGCTAATGCAGCTCAATATCCAAAAAACAAACAATTCAATCCAAAAATGGGCAGAAGACCTAAATAGACATTTCTCCAAAGAAGACATACAGATTGCCAACAAACACATGAAAGAATGCTCAACATCATTAATCATTAGAGAAATGCAAATCAAAACTACAATGAGATATAATCTCACATCAGTCAGAATGGCCATCCTCAAAAAATCTACAATCCATAAATGCTGGAGAGGGTGTGGAGAAAAAGGAACCCTCTTGCATTGTTGGTGAGAATGTAAATTGATACAGCCACTATGGAGAACAGTATGGAGGTTCCTTAAAAAATTAAAAATAGAACTACCATACGACCCAGCAATCTCACTACTGGACATATACCCTGAGAAAACCATAATTCAAAAAGAGTCATGTACCAAATTTTTCATTGCAGCTCTATTTACAATATCCAAGACATGGAAGTAACCTAACTGTCTATCAACAAATGAATGGATAAAGAAGGTATGGCACATATATAAAATGGAATATTACTCAGCTATAAAATGAAACAAAATTGAGTTATTTGTAATGCAGTGGATGGACCTAGATTCTGTCATACAGAGTTAAGTAAGTCAGAAAGAGGAAAACAAATATCGTATGTTAACACATATTATGGAATCTAAGAAAAAAAAATTCATGAAGAACCTAGTGGCAAGATGGGAATGAAGACACAGACCTACTAGAGAATGGACTTGAGGATATGGGGAGGGGGAAGGGTGAGCTGTGACAAAGTAAGAGAGTGGCATGGACATATATACACTACCAAACGTAAAATAGATAGCTAGTGGGAAACAGCCGCATAGCACCAGGAGATCAGCTCGGTGTTTTGTGACCATCTAGAGGGGTGGGATAGGGAGGGTGGGAGGGAGGGAGACAGAAGAGGGAAGAGATATGGGAACATATGTATATGTATAACTGATTCACTTTGTTATAAAGCAGAAACTAACACACCATTGTGAAGCAATTATACTCCAATAGAGATGTTAAAAAAATTTAGAAAAATAAATAAATAAAATAAAGAAGAGGTTATTCTCAGTATTTTCAAACTACCCTGTGTATCGGCCATGTAAGTATAACTAGTGATTTGTATGGAATTCTTTTATTTCTTTTTTCTTTTTAAATCCTTAGTTGTCTATTTGGAACTAGGGAGTTATGAAATTGAATATCTATATCTCATGTGTATAGCTCCAGGTAGAGCTGAAATAGTAAGTTCTAACAGGTACATTTTTTTTCCTCAAAAGACTTGTGTTGGAATACAATAGATATGTGTAACCTTTTGATTGCTTATTGACCTCTGTGACAAAAGAGTCTGAAATAAACATCTAGTAGCAAAAAAGTAACAACAACAACAACAAAAATTCTATATTAACTTAATAAACACTTTCATCTCATATCCAGTTCCATGTTTCTGTCCCTCTATCCCAGCACAGACTTGACTCAAGGGTTACGATTTGTCTTTTCTTTCTTCTTTCTACTTCCTCCCTGACCTTCCAACTGCTATTCTGGTCACTTCCCAGGTCAGAAAAGAAGAAAATGAAAAATGACTTCACGTGCTGTAATTTGTTGTTCTCATGTAAATGTTGAGTGCTCCAGGAGATGGCTTTTGTCCACATTCTGCTTCTTCCTCTCTTGGGGTACATTGGATTCTTAAGAGAATATCCTATCTCCTAGCAGGCAGCTTTATTGGCTGTGATACCAACAAGCCTATTCAAACCTACCTTCCACAGTGTCTGCTTTGCTCATGATAATCATTTCACATTTCTGACCTACCAGACTCTAGAAATGCCATATGTTCTCAAGAACTATTTTGGTCTCTGCTCTAGTAGCATAGTGCAGGGCTGAGCCATCTTACAAAATTCTGAAGCTCAACAGCATCCAGCCGGGACGTGAGAGCTAAGCATCTGCACTCTCCTCATCAGCTATTTTGCTTCTCTTGTCACTTAGCTTGAGGGGGAAATGATACTCTCACTTTGCTCCTAGCGACAGCTGGGGATGGAAGTATATGCCACAGCACATCCATCTGCTAAGCTGACAGCCTTCTTCCAAAACACTGCTTGAGCTAAAATCTTATATATATGGCTGGAGGGGGGTAATGGGAAAGGGTCATGAAATTGATTTTCTCTATTTCCTAGTAGTTCTGTGGTTTTGTCTAGTCAACCACATTTTAGCATCTGAGGTTACATGTGTCTCATCCCAAGTCCAGAAAAGACTCATTAAACTTCCTACTACAGTTTCTTTCCGTGTACATTACCTTCCTACTTCTGAAAGGATCTTGTTTTGTTCATATTTGTATATTCACAGTTCTTGTCCATGATAATTACTTAGGAAACTTCACTGATTCAAAAGTTATGGAAAGAACACAATAAAATACTATTATAAGATGGGGATGAATTAGTTTTCCCAGGGGCATGTGGGTTGGCCTTGTAAATGGCATTTAATGGAGCTTTGAAGGCCAGACCAAATGAGACTCAGGCAGAATTATTTATAGGGGGCAATTAAAAAATCTGCATAGTGGGTTTCCCTGGTGGCGCAGTGGTTGAGAGTCCGCCTGCCAATGCACGGGACACGGGTTCGTGCCCCAGTCCGGGAAGATCCCACATGTTGTGGAGTGGCTGGGCCCGTGAGCCATGGCCACTGAGCCTGTGCATCCGGAGCCTGTGCTCCACAACGGGAGAGGCCACAGCAGTGAGAGGACAGTGTACTGCAAAAAAAAAAAAAAAAAAAAAATCTACATACTATTGTCAGGCACTGGTGTGTCCAGAGAAAAGGCATAAAGCTGTGGGGTTTTTAAAGGTCTTTCTAGTCTATGCTTCTAAAAAAGTATATGATATAAAAAACGTAAAGCAGTCAACTGAAATAATTGGGAAACTCTAAAAGAAAATACTATTAAATGAACATTATAGATTTCTTCAACCCAATGAGTAATTTAATTATATTAAATAAAAGAAATTGTTCTTAGTAATATTAAGAGCAGACGAAAATCATAGCAAGCAACAGACCTTTAAGACCAAATCTCAATAATTAGGAAAAAAGAAGATAATCGTATGGCTCATACAGCAGACAGTATTTTAAATCATGAAACCACTTTGGTCCAGGAAAGCCTTTTCTGCAAAATATATTCAAGAAATATATCTTCAGTTTCAGAGACACTTTGCAAACAAAGATGGTAACTTTAACAAATGCCTTTCTAAATGAAACTTGGTTAATTGTTAGGCATGCCCCTTTCCGATTAATAGCAAGATGAGGGAAGAACGTAGAAGACTTGAGCATGAAAGACAAAAGGGTAATGAGAGGTTATCAACCCAGGAGTAAATGTGAGACACTCAAGTTAGACTTTTTCCATCTTCCTAGTCCCTATAATGCAGTATACCAGTCATAAATAATGAACCATGTTCCAAGCCCTATACTAAGCCCTTGCCTTTCATTATAGCATTTAATTCTCACATCAACCCTCTAAAACAAGCAGGTTTATCCCCATCTTACAGATGAGAAGCAGAATAAGAGAGTTAAAAACTTGTACAAGGTTACCTAATAAGTAAGTGGCAGAGCTGGAATTCTAATCTTAAACCAAAGGTGATGACTCCCAAGTTATCTTCCTCCCACCCCTCCCTTCTTCCTCTTGCCTTTTTTTTTCTCTTCATTTTACCACACGTTCCAACAAATTTTGCTCAAATATTATTATGCCTATCCTCTGCTTCTACTTCCTTGTGGAATAAAGTTCAGAGAAAATGAGTGAAGGGAAACATATTTTATTGTCTATACGTACCTCCTGTGGTCCTGACTATTGCTATTTATGAGAAGGTTCATAAATCAGAGAAATCTTACATTCTCTGAAATATCCTAGCAACGAAAGTTGTAAATCAAAAATGATATATTGCCTAGGTTTTCAAATTAAAACAAGCTGACCAAAACTGAAAGCACAATTCCCATGGTACTATCGAAACCATATTATCCAGATTTCCAAAAGAACAGTCTATTTCAAGATCACATGTGTATAGATTCCTACTGAACTTAGTGTTTATCATAGAAGACAACTACTTTTTCTTTTTGAAGTAAATAATAACATTAGGTAATAGTTATCAATTATAGTTCCAGGCACTGTGATGCATAATTATGAAAACCTTAAAAAGTAGGTACTATTATTATCTCCGTGAGACAACTAAAGGACAAAGTGGTTAAGAAATATTTTCAACCCATCAGCTAGAATGGTAGAACTGAGATTCAAGCCCAGATCTTTCTCAGTCCCAGAAGAATAATTTTACCACTTACACATACCACCTTATCTACCCTATTGATAGGAGTAACAGCATTATCTGAACTCTTTAGGAAACACCACTGGTAATTTTTTTAATTTTGGAAGCTCTTTAACTTTTTTTATAAAGTGAGCTTAGATGATAATCAGTTAACTGAAATATTTGTATGTTACATACTTCAATTCAGGTAGGAAATTTTTTTTTTAATTTCTCTCCTGACTCCCATCTTCACTATATTATCAACTTCCTTTCCCTCTTTCCATTCTTTTGCACTTTTCTGCCCAAACCCGTTCCTGGATTTGCTCCTAAATTATGTGACCTCTCCCAGGTCTCTAGTAAACCTGTATTATTTAATGAGCTATGTAAACATCTACTGTAATAGATTTGGAAATTTTTCAGGGACAAAAAAGAGAGATTGATATATGATTTCATCCTGTATTCTCTTGTTTAGTTGAAGGCTAATTAAAGCATGTTTTTAGTGTGATTGACTTTGTTCAGACTATTACACTTAGAAAGAGTTATTTGAGACTCAAGCTTAAATTCATGCACGCTTAAACTAAGGTAGTACACTATATTTTAGTCACTCTGAGCATTTACAACCAAATATATAAGATAAAAAGGGACAAAAGTCTACATTTCAACATGCCAGATAAGGCACTAAAACAGCAAGACATTTATATATTGTTGGAAAGGTACTAATCACGTTATTCATTCATGGAAGACTAATGTTCAAAAAGAAATTCTGAAGAATAAGAGTTTAACTCATTAACCATGCATGTAAATTTGATTCTCTAAGCTAATAAGCTCATGGCATTTATCAGTAGCCAACGGAGGGAGAAAAGCATCTAGCTGCTTAATTCTAAATCAGAGTTTCAATAATTATATTGAAAATAAATTTGGTTTTAGGTAAATATATATTTCTCTGAACTCAATGAAAGCATTTATTACATGTTTGATTATATTAGTTTTATGCTTCTAAAAAGAATTATAGAACTTTTACAATAGAAGCGTTCTGAACGATTAAGTCAAATCTCTACATATCATGAATATGCTGTTTTAAAAATAAAACGATATAATTAAAATCAGTGTTGACTTCAGAGATAATAACTGTGAACCACCAACTTGAAAACGAAACCAATGAGCATGGGTTCCACTGATCATCTGCCTGTAATTAGGAAATTTAAGCCAATTAGAATTAAAGTACCCAATTCAAATATTGTGATCCTGACACCAAAACACAATGCCTGAGTTGCATCTATTAAAGCCTTAGGTTTTCTTTTTTGTTTGTTTGTTTTTCCAGTTTTATTGAGATATAATTGACATATAATACTGTATTAGTTTAAGGTGAACAACATAATTAGTTGATATATTTATATACTGCAAAATGATTACCATAAGTTTAGTTAACATCCATCACCTCACGCAAGTACATTTTCTTCCTTGTGATGAGAACTTTTAACATCTTCTCTCTTAGCAACATTCAAATATACGATAAGAGTATTGTTATCTGTAGTCACCATGTTGTATATTATATCCCTAGAACTTATTTATCTTATATCTGGAAGTTCGTACCTTTTGACCACATTTCCTCATTTCCCCCACCCTTCATTCCCACCTCTGGAAATCACCAATCTGTTCTCTGTTCCTACCAGTTCCATATTTTTAGATTCCACATATAAGTCAGACCATAAAGTATTTGTCTTTCCCTGTCCAGCTTATTTCACTTAGTATAAGGACCCTGATGTCCATCCATGTTGTCTCGAATGGCAGGGTTCCCTTCTTTGTATGGCTGAATAGTATTCCATTGTATAATACACCACATTTTCTTTATCCATTCATTGATCCATGGACATTTAGGTTATTTCCATGTCTTTAAAGCCTTAAGTTTTCTGTTAGTATTTCCTATTATATCTAGTAAGCCTTTCTTAAAAAAGAACAGTTGGTGCTTATACACATATACTATTAAAACTCAATGAACTATAGTGCCTGTTTTGTGTCATTTATTATACATTAAAATTGGATGATCTTTATTTACATTATTTTATTTTATCTTTATTTACATTTATTTATTTTATCTTCTTAAAAGAAATTAGTAGCAGTAGGAAGGCTTCAAAGACTAATTTCAAATGATAAAATAAATTTTACAGAATCTAGGTCATTTATGGATAATTTGATATGGAAGTAACCCACACAGAAACAAATTAAATTTTGCTTTCTTGGTTCCTCAAAGTGGAAATTTTCACCACATTTTTCATTAGTTTATTTTTAATTTTTTTACTCACAAAGTTAAAATTTTTGAAAACTCTAAATATGCTTTTAAAAAAATAAAATCATTAATAGACTATGGAACAATACTACCAAAGCTCCAGAAGAAATATTTGACCTCAAATCATGACTTGTATTTCATTCTACTCATACTTCTTTAATGAGCTTCAAGAGACAGATGCTCACAAGATAGCCTATAGCCTACTCTCCAACCCTAAACTAGAGGTTCCAAGCATCCTCCTTTTAGATGATTTTTGAGGGCTGAATAAAATAGAAAAGGATGCTCAGTGCCTAGTCTTTCCACAAAATCCATGATCATAGGGAGGGTATCTTCAAAGAAAAATATTCAAAATCCTACATTTGGGGTATAAACTAGCAATTCCAATGTAATAGATGAAGTAGGTGATTGTGGTAGATATTACTTGTAATATTATTTACCTGTTAATTATTGTCAGTGATGAATGTGAAGCATATGTGTGTGTGCATAACTTTTTATATTTTACAAACAAATGGTACTAAGAGAAAGCATAGTGGCACCATATCAACAAATTAACTTGCTCCTGCTATTTATCTGACCATGCATTGATGGTCACAATATTCAGAACTCTGAGATTAGCCACTGAGGGTATATTTGGAAATGTGTAGCCCTACCCTTTTACACATACAGTTAAACCAGTTTTCCTCCTGTGTGCTTTACTCATACTATACAACAGAAAATGAATTTAAAACTACTACTCTATAACAGTGGTTTTGAGACATGGTGTCAAGGCAGACTGATATGTCATAGATTCTTACATGCAGTGATAACTTATGACTACTAGTAAAAAACTCAAGTTAAATCATCTGCCTGCTCTTCATATAAATTAGGGCATATTCACTGTTATTGCTCTAATACCATCATTCTTCTTAGTTGAATTCCTTTTGATTTCCTGATTTAGAGACAAAGAGGTATCCAATTCCATGTAATTCTGAGGGAACTCGTGAGAGTGAACTCCACATATGAATAATCCTTAATGTGTACGTAACTGTGAAAAAAGAAAGATTGGTAGCTGCTTCTGTATGTATCCTTCTACATGTACATGAGCAAGACAAGAACTCATGTTCGCGGAGAAAAGTGTCAAGGAAATGAAATTTGGACCTGGTGAATAAAGATCATATATTTCAATGGAAGCAATGATAGTGTTCTCTCCCACCTCTGTGGTCCAAGAAGAATTGTTTTTTTCCTTTCTAGTAGCATATAAATTCTGCATCAGTTTTTCCCGTATATAAAATGCTGTGTGAATATCTACCAGTAATTAACAGCCTTCCACTCCAAGTAGGTAATAAATGGGAGTGAATTTATTGTTTATGAGTATATCAATATTTTTTTAAAACTATATGCTGGGATATAAAGGCAATGCTGAAGTGTAAAATTGCTAATTCAGGCTCATAGCCTGGAAAATTATTTATTTTAATAGTTTTCTTCATTTAATAGCTCTTCATTTGAAAGTATTCCCTTTCAACTACATATTTTGTGGTTTAGTGTTGTGAAGGGGAAATTTATTCCTTTGACATATTTATTCTTTTAATAGTTTTGCATTTGAAAAAGCTTCACCAGGTATCTATATATTTTGCAGTTTGCAGAGAGGTTCATTCTTGACAGTTTTTTAAAAATGTTTATTCATTTAAATAGGTTCTCACTCCATGGAACTGTTGCTAAGATTTCTTTAAACTGGAGTTCTAGTAAAGCAATAAGGCTAATGTCAACCTGTGCACTTTCTAGGGTCTCTGTAAGCCCTGAAATCACAGAAGATTCACATCCTTAGGAAGAAGAAAACATGTAGGACGAAATTTAACTAACCATTAGCAGATGTCCTTGACTATAGTGTTAATTATGATTTGGACCTTAGTAACCACAGAGCATTTATACAAGTGAACTAGTTTGGGGATGCAGTATGTGGCCATGAAAAATATATATCACACTCCCCCACATAGATTTGAAAGCAAGGTATTTGTCACAAACATTTTGTTTAATATTGAATAAGACCAATTTTACTTCCAAACACATTTTGATTTGTTTATTTGGGGATGTTACCCAACCAGAGTAGGATTATGATGCATTCTTGGTGTAGGGACACTTAAATTGTACATCTATGTATTGTTCTCACTCTTGGCCCATTTTTAACGACAGTTCCAAAGACAACACCCACCAATGTAAGTGGAAGAAGTGGAAGAAGGCACGAGTTAGTCATCGCCTGGGAGGTAAGAAAGCCTACTCAGATGTCAGAACTTGTTGATTCCTTAAAAAAGAAAGTTACACATAGAGTATCAGTATTTGGTATAGAGTAACTGAGTAACTTCTGTTTAAAGGAGGTTAAGAAACACTTTGAGCATGCGTTACTCACATGAATATTTCCAACATGAACTTTTCTCATTTTCATATCAAGTCTAACGTGTGCCATCCTGTCATATAGGTTGTCTCAGAATATAGTTTGAATGATTAAAATACATACTTTCACAAATTACTTCAGACGTTTATTTGGCTTAGTTTGATATTTATTTACTTCACAATTGAATAGCACCCTTGATATTTTTGGAGGCTAAAACCATTGAGGTTTTTTCTGGAGTAGTGACTAGGTTATCTCATTTATCCCATACAACTATGTTATTACTGGGGATAATTTTCCTTGTTTTACAAATTATGAAACTGATGCAGAGTTTGAGTACTTTCCTGAGAAGCAGTAGAATTGGGACTTTGAATTCAAAACCCTTATTCTTTTGTGTCCCTCACTGTATGACCTCCAAAATTCCTTCTGTCAAAGGAAAAGAACAGGGAAGAAAGAGTGTGAGAGGTACATTTATTTTCCATAAAGCCACCTTCCTTCTTTAATGTTAACTTTATTATCAAATATAGCTATGTAGCTAACAGAACAATGCGTTAGAATATGGAGATGGAAATGACTATTGGAGAAAACAACCAATCCCTGACCATCTCTAAGAACAATGATAGAATGTACAGAAACATACAGAAAAACTCCTTTCCCCATTAAGAAATCTGCCATGAGCACATCCTCTGACCTGTTCTTCTGTTCATATGCCTCTTCTTCAATAAAACTTTATGCCTTGTTTTTTGATTTCTGCAGAGGTATTAACTTCCCAATACCTGACCTTCGCTGAGATCAAACCTCTCTAAACGGAATTGCCTTCCCTGTCAGTTTTATGTCTTAGTCAGCTGGGGCTGCTATAACAAAAATGCTGTAGACTGGGTGGCTTATAAACAACAGAAATTTAATTCTCACAGTTCTGGAGGCTGGAAGTTTAGTTCTGGAAGGCATTGGTGGATTCAGATCTGGCAAGGGCCTGCTTCCTGGTTCATAGAACACAATTTCTCACTATGTCCTCACATGACAGAGGGGCAAGACAGATCTCTAGATTCTATATTACAAGGGCAATAATCTGATTCATGAGCACTCCACCCTCATAGCCAAGTCACCTACCAAAAGCCCATCTCCTAATACCATCACATTGTGTTAGGAATTCATCACATGAATTGTGGGGGAGAAAGGGGTATAAACACTTAGTCTATAGTACTTTGATATAATAGGCTTTTTCTCTTTTCCTCCACTCAATACATAGTTTTTCTTAAATCAAAATTCAAAATAAGAAAATGTAGCAAATGTTTATTGTGTATCTATTTGTGAAACATTCAATGTCTGGTAACTTCTCCACTGACTAACTAGTTAATCACAATTACTATTTTCTGTCGTGTGCAATTTATGCTCATTTAACAAATTTAAATGTAAGCCATGGAGTACAAGTCTCTTGAAAAAATTCTGTATTCTAATTTTTTCATATGTTAGTAAAGCACAACAGTAATTGAGAAAAACACTAGAAGAAAGGTCTTACATTAATTTCACCGACATTTTCTGTGCAAAGGCCTCTGCAGAGCATTACCAGTGACAAGATTTTCCCGACCACCAGACCATATGACAGTTTTCCCCAGCATATTACATTCTAGTGTGGAATTCAATGACCTTTGTTTCACATACATGACTAATTGGATCAAATTTGTTTCACTTCAAGAGTTTTCAATACTCCTGATGCTTTTCTTAAATACCAACTGATACCGTTTAATTTTTGAATCTTATACCTTTAAAGCCTTTTAAATTTCCAGTGACTGCCAAGCTATTGTTCTATGTTGGCTTCCAATGTAATATAAAGATTGGAGAGTCTCTATTGCTCTAGTTATCAATAATTTTAAAAAATTTAAAGGTTGGAAAGAGTGGGGGTTTTGATCAATTATTTTCCTGATATTTCATTGAATTTTTCTTCTCTAGCCAGTATCGGAAGAGTTTCAGAATGGGGAAGGCTTTGGCTATATTGTGGCTTTCCGACCCAATGGAACACGTGGCTGGAAGGAAAAAATGGTGACATCTTCTGAAGCTTCAAAATTCATTTATCGAGATGAAAGTGTCCCTCCTCTTACTCCCTTTGAAGTGAAGGTTGGCGTTTATAACAATAAAGGAGATGGACCTTTCAGTCAAATTGTGGTCATATGTTCAGCTGAAGGAGGTCAGTTTTTTTCATGCTTATTATTTTCATTTAACATTTTAATATTTTATTTTGGTACATGAATGTGACACTAATGTAACATATTAGATAATACAGGTACACCAAAAGCAAAAATAAAACTTACCCATAGTCCCACTACACTTCCTAGATATATTTTTCCAAAATTTTTTCCCAATAATTTTTTTGAAAAAAATTGATCAGTCCATATACTTTGCTTTATGTTCTTCACTCCCTGATGATGTATGGCAAATACCTTTCCATGACAATAACAATATTAGTACTCCTGTAGAATATTCTCTGGATGGAAGGACATTCTTCTCTGTTTCACAATTTAGATTATTTTCTATTTTAACCTTATTCTAATTTAAATTTAGAAATTTATATAACTTCTATTTTAATTGAAAATTTTAACTTATGTGAAATAAATTTAAATAAAGACTCCAATAACTATTCATTACTAGCCTCATACACAAAACAGCCGACTGATAAAGAAGTATCAGACAGCATTTTTTGTTTGAAGCTTTTCACACATGGTATCATTAAATCCCCCAACAATCTTGTCTAATAGGCTTTATTAACCTCATTGTAGAGAAAGATAAATTGAAGTCCAGAAAAGTTAAGGAACTTGTTAAAAAAAGTTAAATAGTTTCTAATTGAGAATTAAACCCAGTCCTTTCAATCATTAAATCCTTGATTTGTTTAGAGCAAGCTGCCTTCATATGCATAGCCTGATATAATTCTCAGTATAAAACTACTAGATAGGCAGGGCCTAGGCAGGAAACCCATTTTACAGATCAGTAAACTGTAAATCTGTGACTTATTCATGGTTACAGTCAACAGGTGTTAGTGCTAGAGGGCAAACTCAGTTTCCTACATCGAAATCCTTGGTTCTGGGCTTCCCTGGTGGCACAGTGGTTGAGAATATGCCTGCCGATGCAGGGGACGCGGGTTCGTGCCCCGGTCCGGGAGGATTCCACATGCCACGGAGCGGCTGGGCCCGTGAGCCATGGCAGTTGAGCCTGCGTGTCCAGAGCCTGTGCTCCACAACGGGAGAGGCCACAACAGTGAGAGGACCACATACCGCTAAACAATAAACAAACAAACAAATCCTTGGTTCTTTCAAGTTTTAATACAAAAATGCATTTTCTGAGTGAGAGAAAGCTTGATAGAGCTAACTCCCTAAAGTTAGCTTTTCTACACAGTCCTTCTTCAATTCAAGTGCACAATTTCAATTGGCCCTGAAAGTAACTAAAATGCCTTACAGTCCCTAAACCTTACAGAAGACTGAGCTAATGTTACACCAAAGGCAGCATACATTTGACCTCCCAAATAATTATTGTTTTCTCATAAACTGACCCTTTTACTTCCTTTGTGCCCACATGTGTGACTTGAATAGCTTAAGAGAATTACCAATCTTTTTGGTATGGGGAATTCATGATGGTGGAAATAAATAAGGTCGTTTGAATACTGAAGCACAAAGGTAGTTTCTGATTCTTATAAGATGTAGTTTTTCAGCACTAGCTGCCTTGTATTTTATGACATAGAGCTACATTTTGAAGCAGAAGTAGAAAGTTTTTCCTAGTATAAGAATGAACAGGAAAGTGAAGAATCAAGTAATAATAAGGAATCATAGGTGTTCTGATGAGATATTCATGCACTTAGCATCTCAAGTTTCTGACGTTTTTTCAGATAGTATAGCCAGTCTCCACATTACTTATATTAACTCTTACAGTCAAATATGAGGTAGAAATCTCAAGCTGCAATCTATTTTTCAGGAAATTGAGACTCAGAGAGGCTAAGTAACATGCTCAAATCAACCCAGTAAATAACAAAAGTTGTAAATAACTGTAGTAAGTGACAGGGCTGGAATTTGAACACAGGTCTGTATGACCCCAAAGCTAATGCTTTTAATCACTACCCTATACCTTCTCATCAGGAGTGTCTTTAACCATATTTCATTATTGTATTATATTAGTATATATAATAATAATATTTTACATCACTTGTTACTCTGATATCTGTTTTGAAGTATGTTTTATTCAGGAAGTGCATATTCTTGTGGTTTTAATTTATTTAACCTAACTATAAAGTGCATGGTCCCAAATGTCACGTGAGATGAATTGGAGAGGTGTGTACATGCTTCATATGGTAACACTAGTGTGGCCTTTAAGAAATTCAGATTTGTACATTCCTTGTCAACCTTTGCTTTAAAATTAAATTATAGCAGCCACCATGGGTTGTTTATACTGTGTTTTCTTAAACTTGAAATGGCTTGCCTTTAGAGATTTCTCTTTCCTGCTAGATAGGAAATATGAATATTTTCTTTCAAAGGCACCAAGGTTGTTACTGTAACACATTTCATAGTAACACTTCATTTACTTTGGTGGACTGAAATATGAAAGATACCAGGCAAATTAAATCCGAATAGAGGGAGGAGCTTCAAGATGGCGGAGGAGTGAGATGTGGAGATCACCTTCCTCCCCACAAATGAATCAGAAATACATCTACAAGTGGAACAACTCCTACCGAACACCTACTGAATGCTGACAGAGGACCTCAGACCTCCCAAAGGCAAGAAACTCCCACGTAACAGGGTAGGGCAAAAGAAAAAAGAAAAAAAACAAAGACAAAAGAATAGGGATGGGACCTGCACCTCTGGGAGGGAGCTGTGAAGGAGAAAAAGTTTCCACACAATAGGAAGTCTCTCCACTGGCAGAGATGGCGGGGGTGGTGGGGAGAATCTGCAGAGCCACAGAGGAGACCACAGTAATAGCGGTGCAGAGGGCAAAGCAGATAGATTCCCACATAGAGGATCGGTGTTGACCAGCACTCACCAGCCCAAGAGACTGCTCTGCTCACCCACTGGCCAGGTCGGGTGGGGGCTGGGTGCTGAGGCTTGGGCTTCGGAGATCAGGTCCCAGGGAGAGGACTGGGGTTGGCTGAGTGAACACAGCCTGAAGGGGGCTAGTGCACCACAGCTAGCCAGGAAGGAGTCCAGGAAAATGTCTTCCCCTGCCTAAGAGGCAACAAGACCATTGTTTCGAGGTGCGCAAGCAGAGGGGATTCAGAGCACCACCTGCCTAAATGAGCTCTAGAGACGGGTGTGAGCCGCGGCTATCAGCGTGGACACCAGAGACAGGCATGAAACACTAAGGCTGCTGCTGCGGCCACCAAGAAGTCTGTGTGCAAGCACAGGTCACTATCCACACCTCCCATCCTGGGAGCCTGTGCAATCTGCCACTGCCACGGTCCCGTGATCCAGGGAAAATTTCCCTGGGAGAACACATGGTGTGCCTCACGCTGTTGCCACATCACACCTCCCTCTGCTGCCACAGCCTCTCCCCGCATTCCATACCCCTCTCTCCTCCCGGCCAGAGTGAGTCAGAGCACCCTAATCAGCTGCAACTTTAACCCTGTCCTGTCTGAGTGAAGAAGAGATGCCCTCAGGTGACCTACACACAAAGGCGGGACCAAATCCAAAGCTGAACCCCAGGAGCTGTGTGAATAAAGAAGAGAAAGGGAAATCTCTCCCAGAAGCCTCAGGAGCAGTGGACTAAATCTCCACAATCAACTTAATGTACCCTGCATCTCTGGAATACCTGAATAAACAATGAATTATCTCAAAATTGAGGTGGTAGACTTTGGGAACAACTATATATATATATATATTATTTTTTTTTCTTTTTCTCTTTTTGTGAGTATGTATGTGTATGCTTCTTGGTGTGATTTTGTCTGTATAGCTTTGCTTTTACTATCTGTCCTAGGGTTCTGTTTCTTCATTTTGTTTTGTTTTGTTTTCCATTTAGTATAGTTTTTAGCACTTGATATCATTGGTGGATTTGTTTTCTTGGTTTCATGGCTCTCTTCTTTCTTCCTTTCTTTTTTTTATTACATCTTAATTTCTTTTTATTTTAATAATTATTTTTATTTCCATAACTTTATTTTATTTTATTTTATTTTAATTTTTTCTTTTTTTTTTTTTTTTCTGAACCATGTGGATGACAAGGTCTTGGTGCTCTAGCCAGGTATCAGGCCTGTGCCTCTGAAGTGGGAGAGATGAGATAAGAATATTGGTCCACCAGTGATCTCCAGGCTCCATGTAACATCAAACACTCAATGATCTCCTAGAGATCCCTATCTCAATGTTAAGATCCAGCTCCACTCAACAACTAGCAAGCTACAGTCCTGGACACCCTATGCCAAACAACAAGCAAGACAGGAACATGACAACACCCATTAGCAGAGAGGCAGCCTAAAATCATAATAAGGTCACAGACATCCAAAAACACACCACTAGATACAGTCCTGCCCACCAGAAAGACAAGATCCAGCCTCATCTTCCAGAACACAGACACTAGGCTCCTCAACCAGGAAGCCTAAACAACTCACTGAACCAACCTTAGCCACTGGGTCAGACATCAAAAACATGGGAACTATGAACCTGCAGCCTGCAAAAAGGAGACCCCAAACACAGTAAGTTAAGCAAAACGAGAAGACAGAGAAACACACAGCAAATGAAGGAGCAAGGAAAGAGCCCACCAGACCAACCATAGACAGTCTACCTGAAAAAGAATTCAGATTAATGATAGTAAAGATGATCCAAATTCTCTAGAAGGAATCAATAGCAGAATAACTGAGGCAGAAGAACTGATAAGTGACCTGGAAGATAAAATAGTGGAAATAACTACTGCAGAGCAGAATAAACAAAAAAGAATGAAAAGAATTGAGGACAGTCTCAGAGACCTCTGGAACAGTATTAAATGCACCAACATTCTGATTATAGGTGTCCCAGAAGAAGAAGAGAAAAAGAAAGGGACTGAGAAAATATTTGAAGAGATTGTAGTTGAAAGCTTCCGTAATATGGGAAAGGAAAGAGTCAATCAAGTCCAGGAAGCACAGAGAGTCCCATAAAGGATAAATCCAAGGAGAAACATGCCAAGACACATACTAATCTAACTATCAAATATTAAATACAAAAAAAAAATTAAAACAGCAAGGGATAAAAAAACAAATAACATACATGGGAATCTGCATAAGGTTAACAGCTGATCTTTCAGCAGAAACTCTGCAAACCAGAAGGGAGTCGGAGGACATATTTAAAGTGATGAAAGGGAACAACCTACAACCAAGATTACTCTACCCAGCAAGATCTCATTCAGATTCAATGGGGAAATTAAAAATTTTACTGACAAGAAAAAGCTAAGATAATTCAGCATCACCAAACTAGGTTTACAACAAATGCTAAAGGAACTTCTCTAGGCAGGAAACAGAAGAGAAGGAAAACACCTATGATAACAAACCCAAAACAATCGAGAAAATGGGAAAAGGAACATACATATCGACAACTACCTTAAAAGTAAATGGATTGAATGCTGCAACCAAAAGACATACACTGTCTGAATGTTTACAAAAACAAGACCCGTATTATATGCTGTCTACAATAGACCAACTTCAGACCTAGGGACACATACAGACTGAAAATGAGGGGATGGAAAAAGATATTCCATGCAAATGGAAATCAAAAGAAAGCTGGAATAGCAATCCTCATGTCAGACAAAATAGTTTTTAAAATAAAGGCTACTAAAAGAGACAAAGAAGGACACTACGGGCTTCCCTGTTGGTGCAGTGGTTGAGAGTCCACCTGCCGGAGCAGGGGACACGGGTTCATGCCCTGGTCCAGGAAGATCCTACATGCCACGGAGCAGCTGGGCCCATGAACCATGGCTGCTGAGCCTGCGCGTTCAGAACCTGTGCTCCACAACGGGAGAGGCCACAACAGTGAGAGGCCTGTGTACTGCAAAAAAAAAAAAAAAAAAAAAAAAAAAAAGAAGGACACTACATAATGATCAAGGGATCAATCCAAGTAGATATAACAATTGTAAATATTTATTCACCCAACATAAGAGTACCTCAATACATAAGGCAAACGCTAACAGCCATAAAAGAGGAAATCAACAGTAACACAATCATAGTAGGGGACTATAACACCCCACTTTCACTAATGGACAGATCATCCAAAATGAAAATAAATAAGGAAACACAAGCTTTAAATGATACATTAAATAAGATGGACTTAACTGATATTTATAGGACATTCCATCCAAAAAAACATAATACACTTTCTTCTCAAGTGCTCATGGAATATTCTCCAGGATAGATCATATCCCGGGTCAGAAATCAAGCCTTAGCAAGTATAAGAAAACTGAAATCATATCAAGTATTTTTTTTCTGACCAAACGCTATGAGACTAGATTTCAATTACAGGAAAAAATCTGTAAAAAATACAAACACAAGGAGGCTAAACAATACACTACTAAATAACCAAGAGATCACTGAGGAAATCCAAGAGGAAATCAAAAAATACCTAGAAACAAATGACAATGAAAACACAATGACCCAAAAAATATGGGATGCAGCAAAAACAATTCTAATAGGAAAGCGTAGCGCAATACAATACTACCTCAAGAAACAAGAAACATCTCAAGTAAGCAACCTAAACTTACACCTAAAGCAATTAGAGAAAGGAACCAAAACCCCCAAAGTTAGCAATAGGAAAGAAATAATAAAGATCAGATCAGAAATAAATGAAAAAGAAATGAATGAAACAATAGCAAAGATCAATAAAAGTAAAAGCTTGTTCTTTGAGAAGATAAACAAAATTGATAAACCATTAGCCAGACTCATCAAGAAAAAAGGGAGAAGACAAATAAATAGAATTAGAAATGAAAAACGAGACATAACAACTGACACTGCAGAAATACAAAGGATCATGAGAGATTACTACAAGCAACTCTATGCCAATAAAATGGACAACCTGGAAGAAATAGACAAATTCTTAGAAAAGCACAACATTCGAAGACTAAACCAGGAAAAAATAGAAAATATAAACAGACCAATCAAAAGCAAGGAAATTGAGACTGCGCTTAAATATCTTCCAAAAAACAAAAACCCAGGACCAGATGGCTTCACAGGTGAATTCTATCAAACATTTAAACAAGAACTAACACCTATCCTTCTCAAACTCTTTGACAATATAACAGATGGAGGAATACTCCCAAACTCATTCTATGAGGCCACCATCACTCTGATACCAAAATCAGACAAACATGTCACAAAGAAAGACAACTACAGGCCAACATCACTGATGAACATGGAGGCAAAACTCCACAACAAAATATTAGCAAACAAAGTCCAAAATCACATTAAAAATCACACACCATGATCAAGTGGGATTTATCCCAGGAATGCAAGGATTCTTCAATATACACAAATCAATCAATGTGATACACCATATTAACAAATTGAAGGATAAAAACCATATGATCCTCTCAACAGATACAGAAAAACTTTTGACAAATTTCAACACCCACTTATGATAAAACCCTCCAGAAAATAGACATAGAGGGAACTTACCTCAACATAATAAAGGCCATATATGACAAACTCACAGCCAACATTGTTCTCAATCGTGAAAAACAGAAAACATTTCCACTAAGATCAGGAACAAGACAACGTTGTCCATTCTCACCACTATTATTCAACATGGTTTAGGATATTTTAGCCACAGCAATCTGGGAAGAAAAAGAAATCAAAGGAATACAAATCGGAAAAGAAGAAGCAGAGCTGTCACCATTTGTAGATGACATGATACTATATATAGAGAATCCTAAAGATACTACCAGAAAATATCTAGACTAATCAATGAATTTGGTAAGGTAGCAGGATACAAAATTAATGCACAGAAATCTCTTGCATTCCTATACACCAATGATAAAAATCTGAAAGAGAAATTAAGGAAACACTCCCATTTGCCATTGGAACAAAAAGAATAAAATACCTAGGAAAATACCTACCTAGGGAGACAAAAGACCTGGAGGCAGAAAACTATAAGACACTGATGAAAAAAATTAAAGATGATACAAATAGATAGAGAGACATATCATGTTCTTGGACTGGGAGAATCAACATTGTGAAAGTGACTATACTACCCAAAGCAATCTATAGATTCAATGCAATCCCTATCAAACTACGAATGGCATTTTTTCACAGAACTGGAACAAAAAATTTCACAATTTATATGGAAACAAAAAATACCCTGAATAGCCAAAGCAATCTTGAGAAAGAAAAATGAAGCTGGAGGAATCAGAATCCATGACTTCAGACTATACTACACAGCTACCGAAATCAAGACAGCATGGTACTGGCAAAAAAACAGAAATATAGATCAATGGAACAGGATAGAAAGCCCAGAGGTAAACCCACGCACATATGGTTACCTTATTTTTGATAAAGGAGGCAAGAATATACAGTGGAAAAAAGACAGCCTCTTCAATGAGTGGTGCTGGGAAAACTGGACAGCTACATGTAAAAGAAAGAAATTAGAACATGTGCTAACACTATACACAAAAATAAACTCAAAATGGATTAAAGACCTAAATGTAAGGCCAGACACTATAAAAGTTTTAGTGGAAAACATACACAGAGCACTCTATGACATAAATCACAGCAAGATCAACTTTGACCAACCTCCTAGAGAAATGGAAATAAAAACAAAAATAAACAAAGTGGACCTAATGAAACTTAATAGCTTTTGCACAGCAAAGGAAACCATAAATAAGATGAAAAGACAGCCCTCAGAATTGGAGAAATTATTTACAAGTGAAGCAACTGACAAAGGACTCATCTCCAATATTTGCAAGCAGCTCATGCAGCTCAATATCAAAAAAACAAAAAACCCAATCCAAAAATGGGAAGAAGACCTAAATAGACATTTCTCCAAAGAAGACATACAGATAGCCAATAAACATATGAAAGAATGCTCAACATCACTAATCAGCAGAGAAATGCAAATCAAAACTACAATGAGGTATCACCTCACACCAGTTCAGAATGGTCATCATTAAAAAATTGACAAAGTGTAAATGCTGGAGAGGGTGTGGAGAAAAGGGAACCATCTTGCACTGTTGGTGGGAATGTAAATTGATACAGCCACTATGTAGAACACTATGGAGATTCTTTAAAAAACTAAAAATAGAACTACCATATGACCCAGCACTCCGACTACTGCCCATATACCCTGAGAAAACCATAATTCAAAAAGAGTCACGTACCCCAATATCACTGCAGCTCTATTTACAATAGCCAGGACATGGAAGCACTCTAAGTGTCCATCGACAGACAAATGAATAAAGAAGATGTGGCACATATATGCAATGGAATATTACCCAGCCATGAAAAGAAAGGAAATTGTGTTATTTGTAGTGAGGTTGATGGAACTAGAGTCTGTCATACAGAGTGAAGTAAGTCAGAAAGAGAAAACAAATACCATATGCTAACACATATATATGGAATGTAAAATTAAAAAGTGGTTCTGAAGAACCTAGGGCCAGGACAGGAATACAGATGTAGGAATAAAGAATGGACTTGAGAACACTGGGAGGGGGAAGGGTAAGCTGGGATGAAGTAAGAGAGTGGCATGGACAAATATACACTACAAAATGTAAAATAGATAGCTAGTGGGAAGCAACTGCATAGCACAGGGAGATCAGCTCGTGGCTTTGTGACCACCTAGAGGGGTGGAATAGGGAGGGTGCAAGGGAGATGCAAGAGGGGGGATATATGGGGATATATGTATATGTATAGCTGATTCACTTTGTTATAAAGCAGAAACTAACACACCATTTTAAGGCAATAATACTCCAATAAATATGTCAAAATAAAAAAATCTGAATAGAGTCTGCCTTTGTTCTGACAACAAAATTCAATCATATATTAGCATTTGCTCACTAATTAAATTTACTAATTTGGAACTTCCTGTGTAAATATTAATAAAGTTTTAACACCATTATATTGTGTTAAACGTGAAAAGCAGGACAATGGAAGGAAGAGAGAGCATTTGCCTAGGGTAAGCGGAGCTTGAGTTTCAAGCTCAGACTAACTGTATGGTCCTGAGCATTTTTTTCACCTTTCTGAGCCTGATCTTCCTCCACTCTAAAAATGAAAATCTAGAAGTAGAACATCCCTGGACGCCATTACAAATCTAAGACTAAAATTTTGTCAATTTATTCTACATTCTGAAATATTATTTTAAATTTTAATTGTCCCAGTATAGGCAATAATAACAGATCGACTTTTGCTCTATAATAAAAAGAGGGAAACCAACATCTTTTTTAGTCACTTGGCAAACTGCTTTACTTGAAAAGGAGTGAATGTTTTCAAGATTGAACAATTTTTAAAAAGACTCAAGGCCTGTAATAAACTGACAAAATAATATATTATGCTCATGCCACAGCAGGGGCCTCTCTTCCATGTCTGTGGATGTTCACAGAGATTCACAGTGAGTCTTTGTCATCATACTCTTGCCCAAAGCCCAACTGATCTGATTGAGACTGTATTTCTCCATAGACCACTTCTGTTTCTTTTTACTTCTATTAACCTAGTCCACCTGTCCACTGTATTCTTAGATAAAGCAAAGAACAAGAGCAGAGGGACTGGCCTTCTATCTCTGTTTATGGGCATAATTCCTTCCCTTCATATCATGATACAGCTACGCACCTAGAGTACCATGGAGAAGGTACCGCCCTTTCACAGCTGACATCAAGACATGAAGAGAAATGTACCAGATGCCATATCAAACACAGCCATGTTTTCTGGAGGGAAGCACAGAGCACAAGGACTTCAAGGCACACCTGACAGTACTAGTTCTTAACCCATTTCCCACTGGCACATTGACAATGGATGACATTCGCATCCAGAACACACTTCCATAAGTTCTTGTGTGCATTCACCATACCTCTATGTTTTCCTTTTCCTCTCAAGAAACCTATTGGGATGCAAGTGAGAAGTTCATCATTGAAGGGAAAACCTTGAATGTAATCTGTTATAGAAGGATTCATCATTTATACATATAGATACTTAGTAAATCACTTGGGAAATAACCTTGACTCTTGCCACTCGGAGGTTGACTATTACCCTAAAGTACTGTCAGAAAAGCTCCAAATTTTTTTTTGCTAACACCCTTGAGACTTTGAAACCTTTCACGGTTTCCACAACAGAAATAATCCCGAATGGCTCTGTCAGTGACAAGCAACATTCTACATAAACCTGGGAGGAAAGAGATTTGCCTTCTGGGACTTCCATGCACAATTCACATTTATCTATACCCTTTGAACCAGGCAAAAATTATGTGCATTCTAACCCTGATTTGACTTCAGGTCTCAGGGTGTTATATAACCCATGCAATACTCTCATCTTGGAAACAATTCTATTTTTTTTAAAGAATAACAAAGTTCCAACATAATTGATTTTAAAGTGCATGGTATAAGTGATAAAAAGCAATATTTCCAACATGAGAAATCAAATTGGCCTTCATTTCCATATTTCTAGAAATACTTATTAATTAAATTTACATCCATTTTCCACTTTAGATTTGGAAAGGGAAAGAGCCTGAGCATTCAAATACGTCTAATAGAAAAATAGAGGGAAATTCAATATAGATTAATTGTAGGTTGAAATATTTGTTTACATGTGATGTGATTTAACCTTCTCTAGTTTTTTTGGCTTTTTCCTTATCTGTAAAAATATGTGGCTTTTATTTTTTATTAAAGTCAAAAAGCTTCTCTTTGTTTGCAGAAAATGATATGCAATTATCCTCTTGCAAATTGAGCTACCACAGCTCAAATTAAAACCTGACTTTCATGAGGTGTTATTCTGAAAATCAGTCCTTAGCTGAAACTGAGCTCGGTGGGATTTATGTGAACTTGAAAATTAATAAATTGGCATATTAGTTGTAAAATACGGGGAATAATTTTCTGTCTTTGCCAGATGATCCATTTGGATTAGTGCCTGTAAAAATTCAGCTACAGCTGTCTTAACTGAATTTTTAAATAATGAAACCATAACGCTTCTCCCAAGGAGTTTATTAAACTGTCCTTTGATTAATGCTCTTGCCCACCCCTCCTGGGAAGTCAAACGTATAATCAATATTATAAGCACATCCCCCCATATTACTTGGAATACTCCAGCTGCTAGTTCACTTAATACAAATGTATCATCTAAATTCATGAACATGGTAATGCTGTACAAAATTTTTAATCTAACAGGAACTGAATTCTGTCAGTCAGCCTGTCCACTTCATATCCCAAGATTGGATTGAAGGAGTCAGCCATGGCCTAATTAATATCATCATAAGTGAAAAGAAAAAAGAAATCTTTAAAAATCTTTGAATCTATTAGACAAAATGCTAGTGTAATCTCAAATAAATCCCTGAATTTTCATCAAATTTCCCAAGCATAACAGATAGAAGTGAGCGTGGCAAGAAGCATCCTGTGATTTACAGATCAGGAGAGTTTTAGAGATGCCTGAATATGACAAGATCTATGAGGAGCAGTGTAGCTTTGGTTCAAAATTATCAAAAATTCCATGAAATAGGAATAAAAGGAGTTGATAGTATGCCTGTGGCAGGGTTAAATAGGAGATGACGGGGATTTAGGTGGTTTCTGGCCAGGCTTAGAGAAGCCTGCTGGGGATTCCAACATAAATATTCTTGAGAGAAGTTAGGTGTGGTGGGGCAAGGAGAAGATAAAGCAGTAGGAAGAAGCATCAGGGGGTAAACACAGATGTGTGCACAGAAGCAGAGCAGTATGGTGGTCAGGGCCTGACTGCTCTGTTCAAATCTTCTCTCCACCCTCTAGCAGCTGTGCAACTTTGGGCAAGTTGCTTAACCTCTCTGCCCCTGGATTTCCTCATCTGAAAAATGGTGAAAATGATAGTAGCGTTGTTGGGAGGATTAATTGATACATTATAAAGAATTTTAAATAATGCTTGGCATATATCAAATCTTCAATAAATGGCAGTTACTATTATTACCTTTGGTTATTCCCCCCTCATCTATTTTCTTTGTTATTTTTGTTCATTTGTTTTTAATCTTATTCTATTCATTCATCTGTCAGTTATTTGGAAACAATTGTGCAGCAAGAGAATTGACTATACATTCTTCCTGTAAAATCTCTTCTGCACCCCAAAACTGGCCCTAAGAGGTAAAGAATGAGCCAGCTGCTTCCTTGGTGCCATTTAAAAACAACAGAAGAGAGAACACTTGAGACCTGAGTTCTACTTGGGGCTCTTTCAGAGCCAGAAGCAGAGTTCAGATAAATCAACCTGTTTCTATGTCACTTTTTTCATCTGCAAAATGAGGGCATGTTTAAGTTTTCAAACTGTACCTATTATATACAATAATATTCATAAGCCCTTTTTCCTTTATGCAGTTAATGTAGCCTGCGCAAACTTATCACACACACACAAATCTTCATTGAGTCTACAATCACTAAGATGAGGGAGCAATGAGAACTGTGTGTGTGGCATCTAAACAATTTCATGATAGGGAGCATTCATCAAATTAACAATAAAATTCATATTTTTAAGCTTTAGAAGTAAGAGAATAATAAATATTTACAGTGAAAGATCACTGGATTTATTATTTTGCTCCTGATGACACTTTGCCTTCTGAATCATATTACGTGATTTTACGGTATTTTAGATTAAAAATAAATAAATAAGAAGCAAAAACAAAAAAAAAGGACATGGATTTAAAACATAGGTTTGTAACTCAAAAGTCTATAGACGTCAGGTAAGAAATATAAATAAGTGAAGTAGTCCCAGAAGTGAGACAATAAAGACTGGTAGAGAATCTGGCAAACTAAAAAGAATATGCCCTGACTAATGAGACCAACTGCTAATTCTCATCTACCAGCACCCAAGGATTCTGAGTTGGTATCCCGCTTTTTTCCCCCAAATAAGCCATAAATTCTTATTTTTATATGGAATGTTGAAATTAATTAATTTAATAGATTATTTGGGAAAACAAAATATGGCTGAAGACCCACTGGCCAACCATGTGTGACCTTTGATCCAAGTGAGTTTCTAAAATTATTTCTAGTTGTGACTTTCCATCATTCAATTACAATGGCATGCCCAAACAGGACAGCTAGTTCCAATTCAAAGCAGACATTCTATGATCTAGTCAGTTACTCTTGTCTGCAGACAAACGTATTGATACAAGAAAATATTCACTGGCTAATGAACCATACAAATTGAAACTTTTGGAAGTAAACTGAATGAGGTCACATTTTTACATGCTAAAATTTCCAATGCAGGTCAGCATGGGTCTACTTCTGATACTATTTACATCCAGACGGTGAAAAAATAAAATAAAAAATGACTCTTCAATTCTTGTTTCATTTACCCTCATTCATTTGATGCAACTATAATATTTATCCCCCGAGGGTGCAACTGTGAAATGTCTTCTTGTGTCTGACCTGGATTTAAAAAGCTTAGAGGTTTTAAATAGAAATTAGGGTGCTGGTTTGGGAAATAATTTCTGAATATTTTTTCTTTATTTTTTACTGTTTTAAAGCTTTCATCATTCTATTTAAAAAGTACTTAAACTTGTGTAGTGCTACAGAAAGCTGAGAGAGAAATTTCTTTCTATAGTGGTAAAGAGAGATCGAAAGGTTGTCATCCAAACACATATTTTGTGCTTCTGAAATTATTTATCCCCCTGCAATCTCTTTTGACAAAGATGTAATTGCCTCAATAATAAAAAGAAAGTTGAAAGAAGGCATTTGTCACACAAATCTCTGCAATGCATTCTCTTAACAGATAAGCAAAACTTCTTCCAAATAACAAATGATATTCAAAGGGTGGCTTTTTTTGAAATAAATCATATCTTAAATCCTGGAGATCAGATTATACACACTTAAGAACATGAGCATTTCCTTTTATTAACTTGCAAAATAAAGAATTTTAACTCCTGTTTAACAACAATGAAAATAAAATTTTGTGGCAGGTCTGCTGAACAGAATTCTAGAATGAAATAAAAGTAGAAGCTTTTCACAGAGTTTTCTTTTTTTTTTTAATCAGGTAGATGCACAAATAATAGGCAGTTGGAAAGTGGGATAAAGGAAACCATTGAGCAAAAGAAAAAAAAAAGATATTCAAAGGGCAGAATGAGAAATGACTATTTATACAATGGCAGAAACTAATGTCAAGTTCTGTGTAAACATTAATGTGAATTTACCAAAGCACTTTGAAGTAACACAAATATAGTATATACATATTTTTAACATCTTTATTGGAGTATAATGGCTTTACAATGGTGTGTTAGCTTCTGCTTTATAATAAAGTGAGTCAGTTACACATATACATATGTTCCCACATCTCTTCCCTCTTGCGTCTCCCTCCCTCCCACCCTCCCTATCCCACCCCTCTAGGTGGTCACAAACCACCGCGCTGATCTCCCTGTGATATGCAGCTGCTTCCCACTAGCTATCTATTTTATGTTTGGTAGTGTATATATGTCCATGCCACTCTCTCACTTTGTCACAGCTTACCCTTCCCCCACCGTATATCCTCAAGTCCATTCTCTAGGAGGGCTGTGTCTTTATTCCCGTCTTACCCCTAGGATCTTCATGACATTATTTTTTTCCTTAGATTCCATAATATGTGTAAGCATAAGGTATTTGTCTTTCTCTTTCTGACTTACTTCACTCTGTATGACAGACTCTAGGTCCATCCACCTCACTACAAATAACTCAGTTTCCTTTCTTTTTATGGCTGAGTAATATTCCGTTGTATATATGTGCCACATCTTCTGTATCCATTCATCTGTCAATGGACACTTAGGTTGCTTCCATCTCCTGGCTATTGTAAATAAAGCTGCAATGAACATTTTGGTACATGAATCTTTTTGAATTATGGTTTTCTCAGGGTGTATGTCCAGTAGTGGGATTGTTGGGTCATATGACAGTTCTATGTGTAGGTTTTTAAGGAACTTCCATAATGTTCTCCATAGTGACTGTACCAATTCACATTCCTCCCTGCAGTGCAAGAGTGTTCCCTTTTCTCCACACCCTCTCCAGCATTTATTGTTCCTAGATTTTTTGATGATGGCCATTCTGACTGGTATGAGATGATATCTCATTGCAGTTTTGATTTGCATTTCTCTAATGATTAATGATGTTGATCATTCTTTCATGTGTTTGCTGGCAATCTGTATATCTTCTTTGAAGAAATGTCCATTTACATCTTCTTTCCATTTTTGGATTGGGTTCTTTTTTTTTTTTTTTTTTTTTTTTTTTTTTTTGTTATTGAGCTGCATTAGCTGCTTGTAAATTTTGGAGATTAAGCCTTGGTCAGTTGCTTCACTTGCAAATATTTTCTCCCATTCTGAGTGTTGAATTTTGGTCTTGTTTATGGCTTCCTTTGCTGTGCAAAAGCTTTTAAGTTTCATTGGGTCCAATTTGTTTATTTTTGTTTTTATTTCCATTTCTCTAGGAGGGGGGTCCAAAAGGATCTTGCTGTGATTTAGGTCATAGAGTGTTCTCTCTATGTTTTCTGCTAAGAGTTTGATAGTTTCTGGCCTTACATTTAGGTCTTTAATCCATTTTGAGCTTATTTTTGTGTATGGTGTTAGGGAGTGTTCTAATTTCATAATTTTACATGTACCTGGCCGGTTTTCCCAGCACCACTTATTGAGGAGACTGTCTTTTCTCCACTGTACATTCCTGCCTCCTTTATCGAAGATAAGGTGACCATATGTGCATGGGTATATCTCTGGGCTTTCCATCCTGTCCCATTTATCTATATTTCTGTTTTTGTGCCAGTACCATACTGTCTTGATTACTGTAGCTCTGTAGTATAGTCTGAAGTCAGGGAGTCTGATTCCTCCAGCTCCATTTTTCGTTCTCAAGATTGCTTTGGCTATTCGGGGTCTTTTGTGTTTCCATACAAATTGTGAAATTTTTTGTTCTAGTTCTCTGAAAAGTGCCAGTGGTAGTTTGATAGGGATTGCATTGAATCTGTAGATTGCTTTGGGTAGTAGAGTCATTTTCACAATGTTGATTCTTCCAATCCAAGAACATGGTATATCTCTCCATCTATTTGTATCATCTTTAATTTCTTTCATCAGTGTCTTATAATTTTCTGCATACAGGTCTTTTGTCTCCTTAGGTAGGTTTATTCCTAGATATTTTATTCTTTTTGTTGCAGTGGTAAATGGGAGTGTTTTCTTAATTTCATTTCCAGACTTTTTATCATTAGTGATTAGGAATGCCAGAGATTTCTGTGCATTAATTTTGTATCCTGCAACTTTACCAAATTCATTGATTAGCTCTAGTAGTTTTCTTGTGGCATCTTTAGGATTCCTTGTGTGTAGTATCATGTCATCTGCAAACAGTGACAACTTTACTTCTTCTTTTCTGATTTGGATTCATTTTATTTTCTTTTCTTCTCTGATTGCTGTGGCTAAAACTTCCAAAACTATGTTGAATAAGAGTGGTGAAAGTGGGGAACCTTGTCTTGTTCCTGATCTTAGTGGAAAGGGTTTTAGTTTTTCACCATTGAGGATGATGGTGGCTGTGGGTTTGCATATGTGTCGTTTCTTATGTTGAGGAAAGTTCTCTCTATGCCTACTTTCTGCAGGGTTTTTATCAAAAATGGGTATTGAATTTTGTCAAAAGCTTTCTCTGCATCTATTGAGATGATCATATGGTTTTTCTCCTTCAATTTGTTAATATGGTGTATCACGTTGATTGATTTACATATATTGAATAATCATTGCATTCCTGGGATAAAACCCACTTGATCATGGTGTATGATCCTTTTAATGTACTTTTGGATTCTGTTTGCTAGTATTTTGTTGAGGATTTTTGCATCTATGTTCATCAGTGATATTGGCCTCTAGTTTCCTTTCTTTGTGACATTTTTGTCTGGTTTTGATATCAGAGTGATGGTGGACTCGTAGAATGAGTTTGGGAGTGTTCCTCACTCTGCTATACTTTGGAAGAGTTTGAGAAGGATAGGTGTTAGCTCCTATCTAAATGTTTGATAGAATTCGCCTGTGAAGCCATCTGGTCCTCGGGTTTTGTTTGTTGGAAGATTTTTAATCACAGTCTCAATTTCAGTACTTGTGATTGGTTTGTTTGTATTTTCTATTTCTTCCTGAGTCAGTCTTGGCACGTTGTGCATTTCTAAGAATTTGTCCATTTCTTCCAGGTTGTCCATTTTATTGGCATAGAGTTGCTTGTAGTAATCTCTCATGATCTTTTGTATTTCTGCATTGTCAGTTGTTACTGCTCCTTTTTCATTTCTAATTCTATTGATTTGAGTCTTCTCCCTTTTTTTTTGATGAGTCGGGCTAATGCTTTATCAATTTTGTTTATCTTCTCAAAGAACCAGCTTTTAGTTTTATTGACCTTTGCTATCATTTCCTTCATTTCTTTTTCATTTATTTCTGTTCTGATCTTCATGATTTCTTTCCTTCTGCTAATTTTGAGTGTGTTTTGTACTTCTTTCTCTAATTGCCTTAGGTGCAAGGTTAGGTTGTTTATTCAAGATGTTTCCTATTTCTTAAGGTAGGATTGTATTGCTCTAAATTTCCGTCTTAGAACTGCTTTTGCTGCAGCCCATAGGTTTTGGGTCGTCTTGTCTCCACTGTCATTAGTTTCTAGGTAGTTTTTGTTTGTTTGTTTGTTTGTTTTTTGCAGTACGCGGGCCTCCCACTGTTGTGGCCTCTCCCGTTGTGGAGCACAGGTTCTGGACGCACAGGCTCAGCAGCCATGGCTCACGGGCCCAGCCGCTCTGCGGCATGTGTGATCTTCCCGGACCGGGGCACGAACCCATGTCCCCTGCATCTGCAGGTGGACTCTCAGCCACTGCACCACCAGGGAACCCCCTAGGTAGTTTTTAATTCCCTCTTTGATTTCTTCAGCGATCACTTCGTTATTAAGTAGTGTAGAGTTTAGTCTCCATGTGTTTGTATTTTTTACAGATCTTTTCTTGTAATTGACATCTAGTCTCATAGCATTGTGGTCGGAAAAGATACTTGATACAATTTCTATTTTCTTAAGTTAACCAAGGCTTGATTTGTGACCTAAGATATGATCTATCCTGGAGAATGTTCCATGAGCACTTGAGAAAAATGTGTATTCTCTCACTTTTGGATGGAATGTCTTATAAATATCAATTAAGTCCATCTTGTTTAATGTATCATTTAAAGCTTGTGTTTCCTTATTTATTTTCATTTTGGATGATCTGTCCATTGGTGAAAGTTGGGTGTTAAAGTCCCCTACTAAGAATGTGTTACTGTTGATTTCCCCTTTTATGGCTGTTAGTATTTCCCTTATGTATTGAGGTGCTCCTATGTTGGGTGCATAAATATTTACAATTGTTATATCTTGTTCTTGAATTGATCCCTTGATCATTATGTAGTGTCCTTCTTTGTCTCTTCTAATAGTCTTTATTTTAAAGTCTATTTTTTTCTGATATGAGAAATGTTTCTCCAGCTGTCTGTTGATTTCCATTTGGGTGGAATATCATTTTCCATCCCCTCACTTTCAGTCTGTATGTTTCCCTAGGTCTGAAGTGGGTCTCTTGTAGACAGCATATATATGGCTCTTGTTTTTGTATCCATTCAGCCAGTCTGTGTCTTTTGCTGGGAGAATTTAATTCATTTACATTTCACATAATTATCGATATGTATGTTCCTATTTCCATTTTCATAATTCTTTTGGGTTTGTTATTATAGGTCTTTTCCTTCTCTTGTGTTCCTTGCCTAGGGAAGTTCCTTTAGCATTTGTTGTAAACCTGATTTGGTGATGCTGAACTCTCTCAGACTTTGCTTGTCTGTTAAGTTTTTAATTTCTTCATCAAATCTGAATGAGATCCTTGCTGGGTAGAGTAATCTTGGTTGTAGGTTTTTCTCCTTCATCACTTTAAATATGTCCTGCCACTCCCTTCTGGCTTGCAGAGTTTCTGCTGAACGATCAGCTGTTAACCTTATGGCGATTCCCTTGTGTGTTATTTGTTGGTTTTTCCTTGCTGTTTTTAATATGTTGTCTTTGTATTTAATTTTTGTCAGTTTGATTAATATGTGCCTTTGTGTGTTTCTCCTTGGATTTATCCTGTATGGGACTCTCTGTGCTTCCTGGACTTGATTAAATATTTCCTTTCCCATATAAGGGAAGTTTTCAACTATAATCTCTTCAAATATTTTCTCAGTCCCTTTCTTTTTCTCTTCTTCTGGGACCCCTACAACTCGAATGTTGGTTGATTTAATGTTGTCCCAGACGTCTCTGAGACTGTCCTCAGTTCTTTTCATTCTTTTTTTTTTCTTTATTCTGCTCTGCAGTAGTTATTTCCACTATTTTATCTTCCAGGTCACTTATCCATTCTTCTGCCTCAGTTATTCTGCTATTGATCCCTTCTAGAGTATTTTTAATTTCATTTATTGTTTTGTTCATCATTGCTTGTTTCCTCTTTACTTCTTCTAGGTCCTTATTAAATGTTTCTTGCATTTTCTCTCTTCTGATTCCAATATTTTGGATAATCTTTACTATCATTTTTCTGAAGTATTTTTCAAGTAGACTGCCTATTTCCTCTTCACTTGTTAGGTCTGGTGGGTTTTTATCTTGCTCTTTAATCTGCTGTGTGTTTTTCTGTCTTCTCTTCTATCTTACTGTGTTTGTGGTCTTCTTTTTGCAGGCTACAGGTTCATAGTTCCTACTGTTTTTTGTGTCTGTCCCCAGTGGCTAAAGTTGGTTCAGTGGGTTGTGTAGGCTTCCTGATGGAGGGGACCAGTGCCTGTGCTCTGGTGTACGAGGCTGGATCTTGTCTTTCTTGTGGGCAGGTCCACGTCTGGTGGTGTGTTTTGGTGTGACTGTGTCCTTCTTATTATTTTAGACAGCCTCTCTGCTAATGGGTGGGGTTGTGTTCCTTTCTTGCTAGTTGTTTGGCATAGGATTTCCAGCACTGTACCTTGCTGGTCGTTGAGTAAATCTGGATGTTCGTGTTGAGATGGAGATCTGTGGGAGATTTTCGTCATTCGACATTATGTGGATCTGGCAGGTCTCCTGTGGACCAGTGTCCTGAAGTTGGCTCTCCCACGTCAGAGGCACAACACTGACTCCTGGCTGGAACACCAAGAGCCTTTCATCCACACGGCTCGGATTAAAAGGGAGAAAAAGTAGAAAGAAAGTAATAAAGAAAAAGAAAGAAAGAAAGAAACAAAGAAAGGAAGGAAAAAGGGGATAAAATAAAATAAAATAAGATAAAATAAAATAAAGTTATTAATATAAAATAATTATTAAGAACAAAATTTTTTTTAAGAAAAAACCAAATCAAAACAAACAAACAAAAAATCTGACGGACAGAACCCTAGGACAAATGGTGAAAGCAAAGCTATACAGACAACATGTCACACAGAAGCATACACATACACACTCACAAAAAGAGGAAAAGGGGAAAAATAATATATCTTGCTCTCAAAGTCCACCTCCTCAATTTGGGTTGATTCGTTGTCTATTCAGGTATTCCACCGATGCAGGGTACATCCAGTTGATTGTGGAGATTTAATCCACTGCTCCTGAGGCTGCTGGGAGAGATTTCCCTTTCTCTTCTTTATTTGCACAGTTCCCGGGGTTCAGCTTTGCATTTGGCCCCGCCACTGCATGTAGGTTGCCGGGGGGCGTCTGTTCTTCTCTCAGACAGGACGGGGTTTAAAGTTGTAGCTCATTCAGGGGCTTTGCCTCACTCAGGCCGGGGGAGGGAGGGGCATGGAGTGGGGGTCGAGCCTGCTGTGGCAGAGGCTGGCGTGACATTGCAGCAGCCTGAGACGTGCCATGCATTCTCCTGGGGAATTTGTCCCTGGATCCCGGGACCCTGGCAGTGGCAGGCTGCACAGGCTCCCCGGAAGGGAGTTGTGGAGAGTGAACTGTGCTCGCACACAGGCTTCTTGGTGGCGGCAGCAGTGGACTTAACATCTCGCACCTATCTCTGGAGCTCCTTTAAGCAGTGCTCTTAATCCCCTCTCCTCACGCACCAGGAAACAAAGAGGGAAGAAATAGTCTCTTGCCTTCGGCAGGTCCAGACTTTTTCCCAGACTCCCTCCCAGCTCGCCATGGTGCACTAACCCCTTCATGCTGTGTTCATGCAGCCAACCCCAGTCCTCTCCTTGCGATCTGACTGATGCCCAAGCCTCAGCTCCCAGCCCCCTCCCACCCCGAAGGGTGAGCAGACAAGCATCGGGTTGGTGAGTGCTGGTCGGCACCGATCCTCTGTACGGGAATCTCTCCACTTTGCCCTCTGCACTCCTTTGCTGCACTCTCCTCCATGGCTTCGAAGCTCCCCCCTCCACCACCCATGGTCTCTACCTGCCAAGGGTCTTCCTAGTGTGTGGAAACCTTTCTTCCTTCACAGATCCCTCCCACTCGTGCAGGTCCCATCCCTATTCTTTTGTCTCTGTTTATTCTTTTTTCTTTTGCCCTACCCAGGTACGTGGGGACTTTCTTGCCTTTTGGGAGGTCTGAGGTCTTCTGCCAGCGTTCAGTGGGTGTTCTGTAGGAGTTGTTCCATGTGTAGATGTATTTCTGATGTATCTGTGGGAAGGAAGGTGATCTCCATGTCTTACTCTTCCGCCATCTTCCCCCTCTCCCAAACAAACAACTTTTAAATACCTCAGTATAAAATTTTAATGAAAACTTTACCAAAAGAAGAATCAGTGTTCAGTGCAAACATGCACCTTTGAAAAAGTCTTCTGTGTGTTTTTTTACAGTAACAAGAGTAGAAGTTTTTGACTTATATTTTTCCATTAATAATACATAAAGGCTCTCCAGGTAGATATGTGGCCACTTTCCTTCCATTAGAAAAGGAAAAATCTCAGCAAATGGTTACTTTTGGTTCTCCAAAAAGTTAGTTTGGGTTTTTCCATAACATCTTATGGGAAACCCAAACAAAATTTTTGGCCAACTCAATAATTCCCTTTATATGACTAAGACTTAAAAATTGTATTTAGAACTCTGCCTTTGCAGTATGGTTCCCTGAATCTAAAAACAACAACAACAACAACAAAATGTGTTTGTGTGTGTGTGTGTATATATATATATATATATATATATATATAGTCAACAGTTTCATCTGAAGTCTTACCACTTATATGTGGTTGGAATCAAAAAGCCTCTACAATTTTTATGGGGTAGGGGTTTTTGAAATCGACTTTGTATAGACTAGTTGAACTAACGTATGGCCTTTATTCCACCATTTCATTTAACGTGTGTTTGTGACACAGTATTTATGATTCAGCAATGTCAAAGCTGAAAATATTTTGTTCCTCACATACAGTACAACCTCAAATAAAGTACACATCTTGATGGATACCAGTCAGACATGGTGTATTAAAAAAAAAAGTAGTGAGAAAGGTCACTGAGCATAGGAATGAATGAAAAGGTAGTTTTGAGCAACAGCACCAAGACCTTTGGGGACTTTCCTTTTTGGCCTATATCTGTCTTAAAAGTCAATGCATGCCTTTTAAATATTATGATTCATAACACGTTCCTTACACAACCATGGAAATGTAGCTTTGTGGTTGGAACAACAAAAGAAATCTAATGAAATTTAGCTTCTGTTTGTGCATTTACAGGGTAAAAAAATAAAATAAAAAGTGATATTTTGTGAATTAATGTTTTAAGGGCCAAGCACTGTGCTAAATAATTTATATGTATTATTTCAATTTAAATTAACCTTAAAAGTTTATGAGCTAAATACTCTCAGTATGCCCAAATGACAGAAGATGGAACTGGAGCTCAGGAAGAGGTAAAGCAACTTGTCTGAAGGTAAGTAATCTTTTGGAAGACAAAAATCAACAACAACAACAACCAAAAAAAATCTAAGCCTGACTTCTGGTCCATTATTTTGATCATTATGCTAGACTGGCAGACAATTTAAGTCAGACAATTTAACTTCTCCAGAAATGTCCTAGTTAATCCAAGGATAAAGATCTTCTTTACTTGTCTTGCTAGATTTGTTATTTGTCATTGGTAAGGTACTGATGAGACTGGACACAGTGTAAAAATCCAAAAAGAGCATCCTTTTTTCTTGCTGTGCTTTTCATAATCATCACAGCACTTCACTTCAAAAATCAGATAGAAGGAAGTAACACTGGACATATTCAGGTGCAATGCTTTGGTATGCATAACTTGTTACTATCGTGGTTTATTATTTCCATTTTCCTTCATACAGAACCCACTGCTGCTCCCACAGATGTCAAGGCTACAAGTGTGTCTGTGTCAGAGATTCTTGTTGCATGGAAACATATTAAAGAGAGTCTAGGAAGACCACAGGGATTTGAGGTATGAACAGAATTACTGAAAATAAGCCTTGTTATTTCTGCCGGCACTGTACTGTCTTGAAGAAATTGTTTGGTGACACTTCAACAGAATTACATTCCTTTGAAATTTTGCTCTATGGAAAAGAAATGAGAAATATACTATTCTGCTGACATGTATTATGTTGCTCATTAGCTAGCTTATTTTTCAATATAGTAGTTTCCATAGCACTGGGCAAAGATTTAAAAAAAAAAAAGAAAATAGACCTTTAGTTAAAAAAACAGGAGCTACAGGTTGATATTTACTGGGATCCAATTTATTGGTGGTTAAAAATACTTTCCGTGTAGTTATCTCTAATAATTTAATGTATAAAACAAGTTTTCCTATTATATTGTTCGTGGCAGATCTTACCTCCTATACTAACTTCTCAGATTTTCTTGGAAATTAGAGATCTGTACCTATTCACTCAAATGACTTTTTGTCCTTCAAATTTTACTGTTTTTAAACATAGTTATGGAAGCCTTATAGTGGTGAACACTTTATAACAATTCATTGACTTCAATAAATTTTTATTCTCCACATGGACTAAAGGATTGTGGGCAGTCTGTGAACTTGAGTATTCCACAGAAACAAGAACCATCCCCTAGCTGCTGTGAGTGTTGGCTATGAATGGTTTTCAGCTTCCCCTCTGGAGAACTGCCCTCCACTAAGGGGTGATGCCTTACCTGAAAAGGTACCAACCCCACAATCAAGCAACCCAAGGTCAATGACTGGCTGATACTGACTGATACTTGTCCCTTGCTTCAAGGAGGAAACAACTTTATGGTGCAGTTTATGATCCAGAGACTTTGTCATGTACATCAGGCCAAGGCTAGATCACCTGGGACCACACTCTTGCTCAGTTCCTTCTACTTTCCATGTTCTTTTCCTCCCTTCCTTATAGATTCACCTGCAAGCAATCTCACAGTTAATTACATCATTCAAATCCCTGTCTCAAGCTCTGCTTCTATGGAACTAAACCTAAAATGATTACATGAGTATAGGTCCACCTAGACCTCTGAATCAGAACATCTGTTGTGCATACTTGTAGTAACCCATAAAGTGTATTCTGCTGTTCAGAAGAGTGAGGATCCAGGCTTCTACATCTCAAAGTGGTGCTCCTGTCACACAACCAGTCACCCTCAACTATTTTTCTGCCTGTCCTAATAGCATGACATTCATATTCCCACCATGATTCACCTGCAATAACAGCTTTCTATGAGGTCCTACAGAGATCACATAAGATTTAAGCTGTGAACAATGGTTCTCTTTCTAAATATAAATCATCATTCATCTATTCTTTCAACAGATATTTATTGGAGGCCTACTAATTAGCAGACACTGAGCTAGATGCTAGGGATAAAACAATGAGCAAACTAAAGTCCCTGTCCTCATGAAGCTTATGTTGTAGTAGGGAAGGCAAACAATAAAGAAGCTAACAAATAAATGTGTGATATAATTTCAGTTGATTGATGAATGTTGTGCAGAAAAATAGTACTGCACAAGAAGGTAGAGTGAGAGTCTGCTGTTTATAGAGGTTTGAGGAATTAACCTTTCTGAGGTTGTGACATTTGACATGATCAAATGAGAGAAAGAAAGAGAGAGAGAGATAGGCAGAGAGAACAGCAAACTCAAAGGCCCTGTCTTAAGAGCATGCTGGTCTTGTTCAAAGAACAGAACAGGAGCTATTTTGGCTAGATAACAGTGAACAACAGGAAGAGTGGTAGCAGGAAAAATCGCTGGGACAAGAACCAGGTTATATGTGGTCTTGTGAACCAGGAAAAGGAGTTTAGATTTTATCTTCAGTATAAGGAAAAGCCATTAACAATTATGAACAGAGAGTCCAGTCAGTCTCTGACTCATATTTTAAAAGCACCTCTTGGTCTAGAGGGTGAAGAACAGACTCTAGAGAGGACCTCAGGTAGAGCAGTGGAGACGCGGTCCTTCCAACCTAGCAGACAATGAAGTTGCTTTCGACTAGAATAGTAGATGTGGAATTGATGAGAAGTGGACCCTGTAAGATATATTTTGAGTGGAAGTGTGGCAGGATTTGATTTATAAATTAGATGTGGACTATGTCAAAGTTAATTCCAGAGCTTTTTGACCCAAGAGGCTGGGAGAATGACAAATCATTCACATACATAAGGAACGGATGGAGAAGAGCATATTTTAGAGAAAAAGATCAAAGATTCTATTTTAATCTGTTAAATTTTATAAGCCTTTTTTTATTATATTTTTTTTTTTTACAAAAAGAGCTATCAAGTAAGTCTTATTTTAAGAGAAAGGTTAGAGACAGAGTTATAACTCTGAGGAATCTTCAGTATATAAATGGTTTTTATACATGTGCTGGCTGAGATCACCAAATGTTGATAAAGATGTCTGAGAATTGAGCCCTATGGCGCCTCTTCATTTGGAACTCAAGAAAGAAAGTGGATATGGCCAAAGAAATTATAGAAGACATTGAAGAAGTTCAGAAGCCAAGAGAAGAATTTTAAAATGGAGTGTTCTACTGAATCAAATGCTGCTAAGAAATTCAGAAAGACGAGACCTGAGATTGCCCAATGGGTATGGCCACACAGAGACCTTACTGACCATGGTAAGAAGGGTTTTACAAAATGCTGGTGATCAAGGTTCTACTAGAGATCAAGATCAAGATCACTCAAGCATGGCACTCAAGAGTGTCAGAGCACAAAGTTATCTCTAAATCTATTGTATTCAAAACAACAACTTATCACAAGCAAAAATGGAATATCTTTGAGGATATGTTAAAAGCATTTAATCAAATTCGGGAGCAATCATTACATTGACTGAATTTTATTTAAAGTAAATCAACACAAATTCTGACAACTATTTTTACACAAGAAGCAACACAGCTTCCATGAGCACAGTAACATTTATAGTATTTTATAGTGCATTATAAATTGTATTTTTTAAAAGATGGCATCTTGTTACCGAAAAAAAAAGAAAATATCTTGTTAATGGGAAAATCAAATGTATGCTTTTCATTATCAGAAATTATATAATTCAATGACCAAATATGACATAACAGTTATTTTAAGTAAAATATAGTCAGCAAAGACTCTTTATAAGATATACTGTCTCATAAGTGCATAGTTTCATGTAGATTTTAAAAATAAATGTGAAATTGGGTCATTTGTAGAGATGTGGATGGACCTAGAGACTGTCATACAGAGTGAAGTAAGTCAGAAAGAGAAAAACAAATATCATATATTAACGCATATATGTGGAACCTAGAAAAATGGTACAGGTGAACCGGTTTGCAAGGCAGAAATAGAGACACAGATCTAGAGAACAAATGTATGGACACCAAGAGGGAAAAGTGGGGTGGGTGGTGTGGTGGTGGTGGTGGGATGAACTGGGAGATTGGGATTGGCATGTATACTCTGATGTGTATAAAATAGATAACTAATAAGAACATGCTGTATAAAAAATAAAATAAAATTCAAAAATAAATAAAATTCAAAAACAAATAAATGTAATATAGGTAAAAATTACCAGCAGCACTCCCACTGCCTCTTTTTTCTACTCTCTATCCCTTTAAGAAAAGCTCTACCTCTGCTCTTCACCTTACCCATCCCAGAATTTACTCTTCTCATTGTCTCCTCATCTTTCTTTTAAGTAAAAAGATCTCCCGAACTAAATATTTCTAAAATGTAGTAACCCCTAAAGCTTAATATTTTTTCTCATCACTATCTCCCGCCTCTATTCTAGCCCAGCCACAATCCTAGTTGAATTTACTAATAGTAGAATTCTGAGCATGATGATGATGAAACAAGTATTGTTTTTGTCACAAAAACCAATGAGACTGGTTTCAAGTTTTATGTACTTATCATATCAATCCTGTGAGTCATTTTTCTAGCCATAATTGCAGCTTTACATGCAATGTCTAAAGTAGTTAGTTACTATAACCACTACCAGTCCTGTGACATTCTGAAAATAGTGGAGACAGTGTTTTTGGTCACATCTCCTGTTTTTCCTGAATTGAATGGGTGAATAAGGTAGAAAAGGTCTTGCTCTTATGAATACTGCATCCTAATGGGAGGACATAAATAAATAAATAAATGTGAGAAATATAAACTTAGATAACAATACATGTAGAAGTGCAAAGGTAGAACACACCTGATCCTGATTCACTTAAGGAACAGAAGGAAGTGGAGCAACTACACTTTGGTGAACATTGATGTGAGTGAAATTTGAAGTAGTCAGAGAGTTAGGTGGGCAGACACAATATTATGTAGGGATATAGAGATTATGAGAAGAGTTTGTATTTTATTCCAAGTACAATGAAAAGCCATTGGGGCAATTTTAGGAGGAGAGTGACAATGTCTGATCTACTTTTTTTTTTTTTTTTTAATATTACTCTGGCAGCTATTCCATGCAGAATGAAAGGGTGAGGAGAGAAAGGTCAAGAGTAGAAGTTAGGAGGTCATTGCAATAATCCATGCAAGAAATGATGAGAACTTAGACTAAGGTCATAACAGTGGAGTAGGAGAAAGGTAGACATACTTTAGAGGCAGGCCTGGCAGGATTTTCTGAATGATCAGATGTGGAGGGAAGGAAAATGATGATTCCTATATCATGGCCTTGGTCAAATGGATGAATAGTGGTATGATTTACCAAATAATAATAATAAAATTTTAAAAATTTAAAGGGAAAACATGGACAAAGAAGAGATGTGAAAATGGGAAATAAAGACGTCTGTTTTGGCTAAATTAAATTTGAGATGCCTATTGGAAATTTAAGAGGATACGTCAGATAAGCAATAGGATATGTGAGTTTGGAGTCTAATTAAGAGATCAGGGCTGAAGACATAAAGGGGGCAATCAGAAAGGTGGTATTTAAAGCCATTCTGTTACATTAAATCACCTAAGGACAAATTCCCAGAAGGGAGTAGAGGAAAGGAGAGGATAAGAGGAGGAATGAAGGGGGAGATAACCTGTGTCCTGTTACAATCAGCATGTAGAAGTTTAGCTGAAGGAAAGGAATCAGAACGGAGAGTGACAAGGAGAGGTCATTTTGATGGAGAGAAAATCAAGTGTGTGAGGTATCAAAGAAACTAAAAGAGCTAATCAAAAAGAAGGAAATGGTCAACTGTGTTTACACCTGCTAAAAGATCGAGATGGAAGCAGAAAAGTTTCTATTGGGTTTAGCAGTTACTGGTGATCTTCAGGAAATTTTCACAATTAAAAAAATTTTAAAAAGACAGGAATAAAGACACAGATCTACTAGAGAATGGACTTGAGGATATGGGGAGGGGGAAGGGTAAGCTGTGACAAAGCGAAAGAGCGGCATGGACATATATACACTACCAAACGTAGGGTAGATAGCTAGTGGGAAGCAGCCTCATAACACAGGGAGATCAGCTCGGTGCTTTGTGACCGCCTGGAGGGGTGGGATAGGGAGGGCGGGAGGGAGACGCAAAAGGGAGGGGATATGGGAACATATGTATAAGTATAACTGATTAAATTTGTTAGATAAAAAAATAAATAAATAAAAAATAAAAATAAAAAACAAACAAAAAAAGTGATCAATATCCCTTGTGTTATCAGTTTAGTTACTTCAGGTTGTAGACATCAAATACCCTTAAGAATATTCTTCTATCTAAATAATGGCTAGTGGCAGCAATTTGGAGAGAACCTCAATTCAGAACTCCAGACCAGCAACACATTTGTTTGTTGTGGAATCATTTAAGTCTCTTGTCAGGATATCAAGGTGTCTTGATATACATTAGAATCATATGACTATAAGAGAATCGAATTAACCACTGCAGACAACTATTTTAGCCTCAGATAAAAGCAGTTAAAAGAAGTCAAGATGAGACTTTTATATGGGAAACTTCCCTTGATACACCAGGCATAATAGTAAATGAGAAAAAAAATCATTTCTGAAATCATGTTCACACATTTAATTCTTTCTAGGATATGGCTCCTGTCAAACACATACTCAACTGCCATTTTGATATAGACAAGCTTTATCTCTAGAATACATAGTACAGTATTAATTAATGATAACCCCTCAGTGAACTCTTCTTAATAAGTAATCAAACTTGAACCTATGTCGTTCACTTGACTCTGAAATATTTGTATTTTCTCTTCCACTAATTTTGGGAGGCTACCCTCAAGCAAGGGTCATTTAAAGGGAAGATGGACATCATTAAGAGCAATAAAGTCCTTAAGGCTATTATAACATCACCTGATCCCCTTCCTAAGCTCCCATCACTGTATTCTCCTTCCCCTGTAAGCTCCTCAGTTGACTCACAGCCTGATTCTAATTGTGACCTGGATTGTCAGTCAGATTTGGACCTCGTTTGTCCCTGATCTGACTTTCTGTGTATTTCATCTGAATCTCAGTTATCATTTATTATTCATTCACTTACTTATCCACGTGCTATTTATTGAATGCCTGCTAAGTCTTGGTGCAGTGTGTGGGGTAAAACAATAAGTAAAATAGACAGAGTCCCTGCCCTTATGAAGTTCACAGTCTAGCAAGGGAGACTTTATTTCAGTTTCTTTCTTTCATTTTTGTTTATTTTGTTTTTTTGGTAAGGCCTTGTAGCTCCTTTTGTTTGATGTCTTGGTTTTGACATTCTTTTCCCTGATGTAGCCAGACCTATAGGGCAGCTATAAGGATCTCAGTAGCAGGCTTTCCCTGATACCATCTATCAATTACCTACCTACATTTAGCACTTTTGTCCTTTACAAGGAAGCCTCCATTACACTCTGATTTGTTTACCAAATAATGAATCAAGCATTTTGACTTAAACTATGTTCATCTGCAACTAACTTACACTTTCAAATACATTAACCAATTAATTCAAATCAAACTGCTTTTGTTATTAAAATGACTAATTGCTCTATCTAATAGAATGGTCAAAGCAATTGATATGGTAGAAATAGCTATGCATAAAGATAGGGTCAGAATGATGACAGCCCCTAGCCTACCAGAAAATAAAATGACTTTATATTAAGAGGCTTCAGGAAATTTTAGTAATATCATCCCCTTTAATTTCAAAGTGGGTCCACCCATGGACATTTCTAAATGTCACAATTAGGCAAGATTCGAATTCTGCTATGAAAAGAAAAAAAGTGGTCTTTTCAACAAGTTTGCAAGGCTGCCTTTTATTATACAAGTCTTATACTACCTCACAAAAATGACCATCTGAGGAAATAAGAAAGAATATGAAATCACAAATATAGACACCACTCCATCTAATTGTATTTCACAAATACAATTAAACAATTTTGTTGACATTCTCTTAAAACAACCCATTTGAGAATTTTGTTTACTTACATAGAAGTAGCTTGAGATTTCATGGCTACAGAGACTAGAAGTAGGAAGCGTTGACATTGAGATATCTGAAATTTCTAGCTTCTGACAGGCAGCATGATTGAAAATCAGAAGTGAGCTATATTTACTGAATGACTGATTTTTGAATTATCATGACTGTCCCATCTCGAGTGCCATCCCTTTCATTGGCCCATGCAAATAAATTATTAGTTTCAGTTTTGAATTTATGAACCCACCAGCATTAAGTGTCCTGTGAATGGTAATTCCTGAATCTTAGAGCAGAGCCTCTAAAGTTTTCCTAGAACACCGGGATTTTTATGTGCATACAAAATCAGAGCAGATGCCAGTTTAGCACGAAAAAAGACTAAAGAAAAATAGGACCAAATTTCATCATCTTTTCTCTGATTTTCCCAAATTGGGAGGAATGACAAAGGAAATTGGGTTATGATGCAATGTTGGATGATTAATATTTGTTATTCCTTCACTTATCAAGCATTTATTATCAGGCACTGTTCTAGGCAGTGGAAATGCAAAAACTATTAAGATCTAGTCCCTGCTCTTCAAAAAAATTCACAGTTTAATACTGAGAGATGTTTGTGGGAACTTTAAATAAGCAAAAGGCAGAGAGGAAGACATTGGAACAATACAATTCTTATGTCCATAATTAGACTGGGATTCCTTAGCATCCTGATCCTCTGAAGAAACACTAGTAACATAAACCCATGCCAATGCCCTGCATGGGCATAAGTTTCTGTTTGCTTGAGCATATGCTTCTGTCCCTAAATGTCCTCAATTTTCCTAAATAAAACAATAAATCAATCGATAAAAATTTTACTGAATAAAATAATATTTTATTTATTTAATGTATTTGAAAGTGTAAGTAAAATATTTTTAGACATATTTTTAAATATTATATTGTATATTCTGCCAGTGAAACAAAATTCCTCATGATTATCAAGTTAATGGTGCTTGTATTCATTGTGACCTTTTTGGAAGAGTATTATTAAGTATATTTTTTAATGGCTGTGTTCATTTCAATAATGAGCGACAATGTATTTTTGTAGCAGGGGGAAAAGTACACAGTGTCCTAGTCCTAATTCTTAACTTTTTCATGCTTATTATGAAGAAGAACAAAAGACAAAACAACTTGTCCCATTTTACAATTCTCACTAATAGACACACACACCCTTAGCGACTCCTTTTCCCAGGCTATATTCAACACTTGCATGTATTTATTTTAGAACTTCCAGAGGGTATGTAACTCAGAAGTTCATTTTAGACATGTCACTAAAGTCATTTCCACTTATTCATTGCACTGAAAAGACACTAATTGTGTTTTGCTCTATAAAGTAAGTTGTAGTGGGGATTTCTTAAGGGGAAAAGGGATGAGGTTGTTGTTTTTATTTTATGAGCTGACTCTAATCATCAAAGCAGGAGACCAAAAAAAAAAAAATTTAAAAAAAATGGTCCTCACTGCTGTTTGACAATAACTCATACTAGGCAGATTGCACTTAATTGGTATAGCAGAGGGTGCAAGGGTGAGTGTGTGTGTGTGTGTGTGTAAAATGGAATTTCAGACATAAATTAAAGGGGGAAAAGAAGCCAAAATGAAACCAGTTACCAAAAGGCTAAAACAAAGGCTGTTTTATTTTCCATATGGTGTGTGGGTAGCAGCTGTTGTACAGATTCTCCTTTGGCTTTTTGTTTTGAATATATAAAAATAAGAATATAAAAAACTAAACAGTGAGAAGAAAATACTTCTACACTCCCTTTTCTGAAATTCTGCGGACTCTGAAAAATCAAATAGCTTTCATGTCCCTATCATTAGATTTACTTCTTAGGTTATTTTCAGAGACTGGGAGGCTAACTAAAACTATTTATGATTTTAAAAAAATCAGCAGATCAAAAGGAAATTATAGAAGTAACTTGAAGATGTAACAGTTGCTTAAATTGTTCCTTCCCCTGTCCTATTGAAAGGCAACCCTGTAGAATTCTTTTAGAAAGTAATGAATAACTCAGTGTATACAGTGTTTCTGTTTCATTTACTTCTAAATAAATTGCTTAATGGAGAAAATTCTCTAACCCAAACCACATTTCATATTTTCTCCTACTAAAACTTTTATAAACCATTTTATTTTCAAAAAGATTAAAATATTTGCCTGAATATATTGTTTTACCCACACGAAGAACCAAAAGGGTATGTATGGATGATATCTTTTATCATATTCAAAAGTATTTCCTATTTTTTCACTCTTTGACACAAATGGTAATTTACTGTGTGACCTCTAAACATGTTTTTTTTCTTTACTCCTAAACGCAGCCATCCTGAGCTCATCATGTCCATCCACAATCTCACTCTCTGTTATGTAATACACATTTGTACACAGAAAGCATCCATGCAAAAAATAAAATAACAAATGTAGACATCAACCCATTTAATTTTACAAATACTTGGAATATTTTTGTTGACATTCTCTTAGAATGACCCATATGAGAAATACCAAACTGCAACATAATCTTCCTTTTGAGGGTTGGGTTTTTATCTTAAGCTCCTGACAACATACTTGTGGCATAGAGGTCCTAATTCAATGGGTGTTGAAGAGATAGATACAGACATGGTCTTGCTTACTATACTAAGAAATATAGAAATATTATATGGTGTTTGAACACGCACAAAAAGGAAGTTTTGCAAAAGACATGCTTAGCATTATAAAAATGCCAATTACTAATTGACTATTTGCTAATTACAAAATGGCTGAGACTTTATTTTCAAAGGGTAAGACTTTTTTTAATCTACATATAGAAAAGTGCACAAATCATAAATCTACATCTCAGTGAATTATCACGAAGTGAACATACCTGTGTAACCACAATCCAGGTCAGGAAACAAAACATTACTAAGAACTAGAGAATCACCATGTGTCTCTTATAGTCATTATCCTTATTCTAAACCCCACACCCCCACCAAAAACAAAAACCCAGTGTCCTGACTTCTGATTGGTTTTACTAGTTTTGAGAATCGTATGGAGCTTTTTATGTCACATTTTTCACTCAAAATTATATCAGTAATATTCATCCATATTGTTATGTGTTTTCTCCTAAATTTCATATGTGAGTATCCCACAATTTATTTATCATTCTTCCATTGATGGGCATTAGGTCTGTTTGCAGTTTGGGTCTGTTTTGAATAGAGCTGAGTATAGAGAAAAATTTTGGTAGAATATATGATAAGTGATAATTATATCCCTCTTTTGTTAAGCCTTCTTTGATCTTTGTCTATACTGACCTTGCAAATCTTTCCTTAGATTTATCCTTATTTAATATTTTTATTCTAATGTAAATGTAACATTTGTGGGTTTTTTTACATTTTATTTTTTTTAAATTTTTAATCTTTACTGGAGTACAACTGTTTTACAATGTTGTGTTAGTTTCTGTTGTACAACAAACTGAATCATCTATATGTATACATATATATCCATATCCCCTCCCTCTGGAGCCTCCCTCCCACCCCTCTAAGTTGTCACAAATCATCAAGCTGACCTCCTTGCATTATGCAGCAGCTTCCCACTAGCCATCCATTTTACATTTGGTAATGTATATATGTCAATGCTACTCTCTCACTTCGTCCCAGCTTTCCCTTGCCCTCTTGTGTCCTAAAGTCCATTCTCTACGTCTGCATCTTTATATCTGTCCTGCCCCTCGGTTCATCAGAACGATTTTTTTTTGATTCCATATATATGTGTTACCATATGTTTTTTTTTTTTTTCTCTTTCTGACTTACTTCACTCTGTATGACAGGCTCTAGGTCCATCTGCCTCACTACAAATAACTCAATTTCATTTCTTTCTATGGCCGAGTAATATTCCATTGTATATATGTGCCACATCTTCTTTATCCATTCATCTGTCAATGGATACTTAGGTAACTTCCATGCCCTGGCTATTGTAAATAGTGCTGCAATGAATATTGGGGTACATATCTCTTTTTGAATTATGGTTTTCTCAGGGTATATGCCCAGTAGTGGGATTGCTGGGTCATATGGTAGTTCTATTTTTAGTTTTTTAAGGAACCTCCATACTGTTCTCCATAGTGGCTGTATCAATTTACATTCTCACTAACAGTACAGGAGGGTTCCTTTTTCTCCACACCCTCTCCAGCATTTATTGTTCCTATATTTTTTGATGATGGCCATTCTGACTGGTGTGAGGTGATGCCTTATTGTGGTTTTGATTTACATTTCTCTAATAATTAGTGATGTTCAGCAACTTTTCATGTGTTTGTTGGCAATCTGTATATCTTTTTTGGAGAAATGTCTGTTTAGGTCTTCCACCCATTTATAGATTGGGTTGTTTGTTATTTTGATATTGAGCTGCATGAGCTGCTTGTATATTTTGAAGATTAATCTTCTGTCAGTTGCTTCATTTGCAAATATTTTCTCCCACTCTGCAGGTTGTCTTTTTGTCTTGTTTATGGTTTCCTTTACTGTGCAAACGCTTTTAAGTTTCATTAAGTCCCATTTGTTTATTTTTGTTTTTATTTCCATTATTCTAGGAGGTGGGTCAAAAAAGATTTTGCTGTGATTTATGTCATAGAATGTTCTACCTATGTTTTCCACTAAGAGCTTTACAGTGTCTAGCCTTACATTTAGGTCTTTAATCCATTTTGAGTTTATTTTTGTGTATGGTGTCAGGAAGTATTCTAATTTCTTTCTTTTACATGTAGCTGTCCAGTTTTCCCAGCACCACTTAATGAAGAGGCTGTCTTTTCTCCATTATATATTCTTGCCTCCTTTATCAAAGATAAGGTGAGCATATGTCCGTGAGTTTATCTCTGGACTTTCTATCCTGTTCCATTGATCAATATTTCAGTTTTTGTGCTAGTACCATACTATCTTGATTACTGTAGCTTTGTAGTATATTCTGAAGTCAAGGAGCCTGATTCCTCAAGCTCCATTTTTCTTTCTCAAGAAAGAATGCTCTGGCTATTCAGGTTCTTTTGTGTTTCCACACAAATTGTACAATATCTTTTTCTAGTTCTGTGAAAAATGCCATTGGTAGTTTGATAGGGATTGCATTGAATCTGCAGATTGCTTTGGGTACTATAGTCATTTTTACAATGTTGAGTCTTCCAATCCTAGAACATGGTATATCTCTCCATCTGTTTGTATCATCTTTAATTTCTTTTATCAGTGTCTTATAGTTTTCTGCATACAGATCTTTTGCCTCCTTAGGTAGGTTTATTCCTAGGTATTTTACTCATTTTGTTGTAAAGGAAAATGTGAGTGTTTCTTTCATTTATCTTTCTGATTTTTCATTATTGATGTATAGGACTGAAAGAGTTTTCTGTGCATTAATTTTGTATCCTGCTACTTTACCAAATTCATTGATTAGCTCTAGTAGTTTTCTTGTGGCATCTTTAGGACTTTCTATGTATAGTATCATGTCATCTGCAAAGAGTGACAGTTTACTTCTTTTCCAGTTTGGATTCTTTTTTTTTTTTAATTTCTCTTCTCTGATTGCCATGGCTAAAGCTTCCAAAACTAGGTTGAATAATAGTGATGAGAGTGGGCACCCTTGTCTTCTTCCTGATCTTAGAGGAAATGCTTTCACCTTTTGAGATAATTGATTGAGAGTGATGTTAGCTGTGTGTTTGTCATATATGGCTTTTATTATGTTGAGGTACGTTCCCTTTATACCCACTTTCTGGAGAGTTTTTTATCATAAGTGGGTCTTGAATTTTGTCAAAAGCTTTCTCTGCTTCTATAGAGATTATCATGTGGTTTTTATCCTTCAATTTGTTAATATGGTGCATCACATTGATGATTTGTGTATATTGAAGAATCCTTGCATTTCTGGGATAAACCCCACTTGATCATGGTGTATGATCTTTTTAATGTGCTGTTGGATTCTGTTTGCTATTATTTTGTTGAGGATTTTTGCATCTATGTTCATCAGTGACATTGGCCTGTAATTTTCTTTTTTTGTGACATCTTTGTCTGATTTTGGTATCAGGCTTATTGTGGCCTCGTAGAATGAATTTGAGAGTGTTCCTCCTTCTGCTACATTTTGGAAGAGTTTGAGAAGGATAGGTTTTAGCTCTTCTCTAAATGTTTTTTTTTTTTTTTTTTTAGAATTCGACCTTGAAACCATCTGCCCCTACACTTTTGTTTGTTGGAAGATTTTTAATCACAGTTTCAATTTCAGTGCTTGTGATTGTCCTGTTCATATTTTCTACTTCTTCCTGCTTCAGTCTTGGAAGGTTGTACTTTTCTAAGAATTTGTGCATTTCTTCCAGGTTGTCCATTTTATTGGTGTACAGTTGCTTGTAGTAGTCTCTCATGATCCTTTGTATTTCTGCAGTGACAGTTGTTACTTCTCCTTTTTCATTTCTAATTCTGTTGATTTGAGTCTTCTCCTTTTTTTTTTTCTGATGAGTCTTATGCAATGTCTTTTTGGGCTCACCATTACCCCAGTTGCCTGCAGGCACAGTGCTTGGTAAATAATACATATTCAAAACAGTTTTTTTTTAAAGTAATTAAATTAATAGTTTTGAAGATCTCAAAGTATGGTAAAATATTTACATTTCAATGTGCATATTGATTATTTTTTAAAACTCTAATCTTTGGATTCCCTGGTGGTGTAGTGGTTAAGAATCCACCTGCCAATGCAGGGGACATAGATTTGAGCCCTGGTCTGGAAAGATACCACGTGCCACAGAGCAACTAAGCCTGTGCACCACAACTACTGAGCCTGCGCTCTAGAGCCCATGAGCTACAACTACTGAGCCTGCATACCACACTACTGAAGCCCACACACCTAGACCCCGTGCTCTACAACAAAGAGAAGCCACTGAAATGAGAAACCTATGCATCACAACGAAGAATAGCCCCTGTTCACCACAACTAGAGAAAGCCCACACACAACAACAAATACCCAACACAGCCAAAATAAATAAAGTAAAAAAAAAAAAAAAACCTAGCCTTACTAGTCTAGAGAATAAATTACTTTCAATGGTGCAAAAATCGGATTTTTGTTTTGCAACATTAAATAACAGCAGAAAGTAGAGCTGTCTTTATTAAATTCAGAGAGTACACTATTGAATGAGCAGTGATCATTGAGTGCAATTTAAATTATAAGAAACAAGAGAATACAGGAGCTAAGAATTGTGTTTTTAAAATCTAACAGGTAACAAAAATCAGACAGGAGAATATAAAATACTAGGAAGAATTCTTCAATGATTATATATATGACTGAATGAAGACTGGGAAGTAGGGGAATGTTCATAGCTCATCCAGTAACCACTGACTCCCTATAGCAGCATTCATGGATTTTAGATCCTGTAATTTCATGTAAGGGAACCAGACTGTGTACGACATGGATATCTTAGAATCATCACATCAGATAATTGAATATGTTATCTGCTTAGTTAAAATCATCATTATGGAGAATCAACTTTGGAAAAAGAAATGGATTATCTACTAAGAAAAGCCATCTAGATTTAGGTTAAAATCTACAATCTTAAAGGTATCAGCTGACTCAGAATTCATGCTTCCTGCCTGCCACTATTAATATTACATAATTTGGAGGAACAAAGTCAAAAAACAAAACAATATGAAGGACAGCATAAAAGGAAACAAACTTACAAATTACAAAAATCAGAAATGTTAAACCATCAAGAAACAAAATCGTTCAAGTAGTTGGGTAACAATAAGGGAGCTGTCTAAAACTGTTCATAAAACTGAGGATTTTATAAACAAGGTTATAGAGATTCAGTGGTTAAGTAACTTGTCCCATTATATGAAGCTTATAGATATCAAAAATAAGATTAAAATTTAGGCTTTCTGACTCCAAAACCATGATGTGCCTAAAGCTTGCAACATTATGGCATATCTCTCAGATTCATACACTTTTCTTGGAAATGAAAATTAGTAAAAACTATTTGAAAACCAGTGTGGCATTTTTGTATCAAAAGCAAAAAATTTCAATAATCTTAGACCCCACAATCACCTGTCTGGAATTCTATTCTTGGGAATTATTCCAATATGTGGAAAAAAATGTACATGAACATATTCGTGGAAACATTTTAATTAAGAGAGGAAAAGTTGGAAGCTACCCAAATGTTCCACAATAGAAAAGTGGTTAAATGATATTTGGTACACAAGGCATATGATAGACTTTTAGTATTGATATAAAAAATGGAAAAATATTTATATGTGACTATAATGTTAGAGAAGAAAAGTAGGTACATAATTATATTAACTATATGTAATAAAAAATACAGGAAGGGATAAACACACACACAAAAAAATCCCCAATTGTGTGAGGGTGATAAAATAGCAGGTTATCTATTCTTCCAGTTTCAGATATTTATGTCTTTTTAAATGTTTTTAACTTCATTTCAAGTGATTTCATACAGAGTTCAAAGTTTATAGGTTGATAAATTCTATCATCAGGATAGAATTGAATCATGATGAAATAAATTGAATGAAGAGGAAGTTTCAACTTTCAAAGGTGCAGTGTGACTTATGAATACTATATTACATCAATTCCAAGTTAAGAATCACTAATTAAGCATGATGTTAAACTCCAAATATTTTTCTGTTTTTCTGATTTACCCTATCCTCCATCAAAAAAAAATGTAGTAAATAAAATTATTATTTCACTATGAAGGTCGTAGCTTCTCCAGCTCTATTTTTCAGTATGCCAGAAAGAGAAATAATGTGTGGAGTTTTTAGATTTATCACAGGTTTTACCTGGTGCAGCTAGTATTTGTGTTTTCTCACAATCAGTTACTTCCGAACATTTTATCTTTTACTTGGGTTGTTTAATTTTGTGGTGATTCATCAGAAAATTAAACATTCAATATTTAACCTAAGTGTCCATCGACAGATGAATGGATAAAGAAGATGTGGCACATATATACATTGGAATGTTAGCCATAAAAAGAAACAAAAATGAGTTATTTTTAGTGAGGTGGATGGACCTAGAGACTGTATTACAGAGTGAAGTAAGTCAGAAAGAGAAAAACACCCCCCGTATGCTAACACATATAAATGGACTCTAAAAAAAAAATGGTCCTGAAGAACCTAGGGGCAGGACAGGAATAAAGACGCAGACGTAGAGACTGGACTTGAGGACACGGGGAGGGGGAAGGGTAAGTGGGGACGAAGTGAGAGAGTAGCATGGGCATATATACAGTACCAAATGTAAAATAGATAGCTAGTGGGAAGAAGATGCATAGCACAGGGAGATCAGCTTGGTGCTTTGTGACCACCTAGAGCAGTGGGATAGGGAGAGTGGGAGGGAGATGCAAAAGGGAGAGGATATAAGGATATATGTATACGTATAGCTGATCATTTTGTTATACAGCAGAAACTAACACACCATTGTAAAGCAATCATTCTCCAATAAAGATGTCAAAAAGAATTCAATATTTAGAAGTCCAGAATTTGTATTGAAATCTGTGTTTGTATCAAAATCTGTAATTTGCTGAATTTAATCACACTCCACTCCCTCAAATATATATATATACATTTAACTAACTTAAAATAATCTAGCCAATTAAAGAAAATTGAAGCAGAGACCTAGAAATCAGATATATCACTGGGAAGGAGAAAGATACACATTTGTTCATCCAACAACATCTCATCAAATTTTGTAGTTTGAAAATAACTTAGATTTCTTCAGTTAAAAGTATGCTTGAGACCAAGCAAGATAAGTTAGTTCTTGGAATTGGGACTAATGGGGCAAACATAGTACACAAGGCAGTGTTAGAGCATTTCAGCTTAATCAAACAAATTTCTGAAGTTCAGTCACTCAGCTGTATGCCAGTTCAAATCTATGAAGAGACAGGGATGAGAAATAGAAATTTGATTATGATTATCTTGTTAACCATATCTATATATCTATATCTATATCTATATATATATTCATATTCAAGATCTGTGTAGGTGTGTCAGGCAGTGTTTAATTGTAAAGAACTAAATTACTCTATCTAGTTTAAGTTAGAAGTGTTTTATTATAAGTATTAAATGGTTTACAAAATTATTGAGTTAAATTACCAGACTCCAGGGTGATCTTTCAAGAGAAACTGTTAAAGCTAGTCAATAAGACTAAGCCACCAGGAAGACACTGCTGTCTTCTCAAAACAGGAAGTCTCCATCCCTAGTCCCACACTCCACTGTCATGGTTTGGAAGCCACCATGAACAAGATGGCACCTCATTCAGGAAGCCTCTGTGATCTGGAAGCCTCTGCTATTACTGCTTGCTCCAGAATCTCACCATATTTACTACAATTTGTACCAATAAGATGAATGATTTGTGTCTGGCTCCTTGACTCCCATAAAGCTAATGGTTAGAAAATAAGCCATTCATTTTTGCTGCTACAGTCAGGGGGTGGAGGGGAAAGGAAAAATAATGTCTCCATTACTAAACTCATAGGCAAAAGAAACAGAATTTGTAGAAATTCACTCTCCATCTCATTTTTACTTTCAAATACCAGGCATGGCATCTGACTGGTTAAGCCTAAAACATATTCAGAGCCCTAACTGCAAGGGAGTCTTGGAAGTATGATTCTTATCTTTGCATTTCTTCAGTCCAGGAAGACACTAGAATGAGGGTGAAATGGATGCTGAAAGCTAAAGTACCATATCCCTTTGGTTACTCAACATCCATACACATCCTTCTTCCCATTCAACAACTCCCCAAAAGCAACAACTGGCAATGACAATGCTCCATTGTGCAAATATCTCTTAAACAAATGAAAATGTACCCACCATCTCCCTAAAAGGGAGAGCCAAGGAAATTTCCATTAGTCCATCTGCCCATCGCCTGTAATGAACTACATTAGAAATTTACCTACCCACAACACTCTATCACAAGAAAGGAAGGGGCCCAGGTTATTTAATATTTAGATATAAAACAGTATAAGGAAGAAAATATGGTTCTTACAGTCTTCATTTCATAAGGCTGCAGTTATAATTTGTAACTTTCTTCTTCCTCTACCCATTTCTTACTCCCTTTGTCTTTAGCCATCATCTAGGCTCGTAGACGCATTTTAAAACGGTACAGTGACTCAAATGTTTTTTTTTTTCCTGAGAGGTAGGAGCCTACAGTGACTTCTTATGGCCCCAAGGAACTGGTAGTCCTAGGCATGCTCCAGAATATCTCAAGTTCCAAACAAACTCCTCACTGCCCAAATTTTGTAGCATCAACCTTAGGTAAACCAGAATCTGGAAAATGTGATGTTTGGTTTTCTAGCCTGCAGAGTAGAAAAAGCACTTGAAGGAGGATGAAATGTTTGCAGCAGTCCACTTCTTTCACCACAGTAATTAATTGGAGAAAGAAGAATTACTCTTCCATTATTTTTACCACAATAAATAAGTAGGGGGAAAATTAACTACTCTCTTGTGCCTTTATGCATGGCTAAATTCCAGTAAGGTTAAGCTTTAGGTACACAGAGATAATTATTGAATCTCATAAAGGGGTCAAGATCTGTATGAGACCAGCCACCAAGAGCTCATAACCAGGGAAGACCACCTCAATGAACAAATTGTGCTTTGACAAAGAGCTGTTCCCTTCTGCCGCCCTCCCATATCCTAGCAAAGCCATTTCTCTGCATTTAAACAATTCCAAATTATCATGAGTGTTCTGTCGCCTCCCCTCTGTTAAATCCATCCAGCTGTGTGATTCACCTTTGTGTGGGGCCCAGGAGGAAATATTTCTCATGCCTCTTTCTCAAATAATTCATTAAAAGCCCCATGGCTTTGAATGGGAAATGGTTCTGATGACCTATGAGAAAAGAACTTCTTCAATTCCTTTGAATGATTCTTCATACTACCAGGGTACAAGGTAGCACCTTTCGTTGCTTTGCTGAGTACTGCTAAGTTGCTGCGGTTTACACAGATGCAAATTATGCAGTGGCCAAGACAGTGATTTTAGCCTCATTAGTAGAACCTGTTAATTGGATGATACAGGAGTGATTTCCCAGGGATCGGTTTGAGAAACATCCAAAGGAAAAAAAAAAATCAACAATCATAAGCACAGGGGAAACTTTAAAATTAATCTTTCATGTTGACAGATTGGCTATCGGAAAGACATGGAACAAGAAGATGCAGCAGAAACCATCAAAACTAGGGGGAATGAGTCATCTGTCATCCTGACAGGATTAGAAGGAAATACATTATATCACTTCACAGTGAGAGCTTATAATGGAGCTGGATATGGGCCACCTAGCAGTGAAGTGAGTGCAACCACAAAGAAATCCCGTAAGTGACCTGGGCTTTTTGTTTGTTTCAGACAAAAGGGAAACATCTTTTAACATTTCTGAAAGCCATGTGAGGTACATAAAAAGCAGAATTGAAGACGAGTTTTGATTTATAGTCTTGCTTCAATGCTTAGATCTGAATTCCAAAACTAGCTCAGAAAATGTTGTATTCATAGTAGATAAGGGTTATCTTCCTGTGAAACAAGGCTAAGCGATTTTGACACAGAAGGGAGATAAAAGGATTCAGGTTCAAAAGCTCAGCAGAGTAGCTATTAAAATGACACTCCTGGGGCTTCCCTGGTGGCGCAGTGGTTGAGAGTCCGCCTGCCGATGCAGGGGACACGGGTTCGTGCCCCGGTCTGGGAAGATCCCACATGCCACGGAGCGGCTGGGCCCGTGAGCCATGGCTGCTGAGCCTGCGCATCCGGAGCCTGTGCTTCGCAACGGGAGAGGCCACAACAGTGATAAGCCCGCGTACCGCAAAAAAAAAAAAAAAAAAAAAAAAAAAAAAAAAAAAAAAAGACACTCCTGGAGCAAAACCTTCCTTATCTGACTCTAGCTGGAAAGAAGCCTATGGTGCCAGTCAACTAAAAAAGACTGATATACTCACAAGAAAAGACTGAGCACAAGAAAAGACTGAAATACTCACAAGGATTTAAGTGAATAAATGTATTTAAGACTCTTCGTCCACTCACTTTCACTTTTTATTTTGTAGCCCCAAGTCAAGCACCTAACAACCTCAGGTGGGAGCAGCAAGGCTCTCAGCTTTCTCTGGACTGGGAACCTGTCAGACCATTAGCCAACGAGTCTGAAGTCATGGGCTACAAGGTCAGTGTTTTTTCACTCTCTTGGATAGACTCTCATCTAAAAAATTGCTAACGTGAGGATGTGTAATTTAAAAGGTGTATAAAGATCTATTAACATACATATCTTTTTCTCAATCATTTTTCTACCTGTATCTTAGAAAGAGCCTTCCTGCCGTGGGTAATCCAAAGCAATCAAAATCAGTTTCAGCTACACAAGGCACAAGAAGGGAATGGGTAGGGAAGACAACAATTTGAATACAGGGTAAAAATGGCTCCATGAAACAGTGTCAGGACAAGCAGAACTTAGAGAGTTTTGGCATTCTCTTCCCAAAGACAAACTGTCCTGGCAGATGGAAAAGACTGGACTACATAGTTTGAGTAGAAAGACTTTCCATTAGCAAAGAAACACAAGTAGAAAAAATGCTAGTTTCAGCACGGGGGATAGGAAAGAGACCATGGAGAGAGACAGCAAGCTCCAAAATAGATACAACATTTCACATATGGTCATCCTGCTATGTGCCAGCAAGAGATCTGCAAATATAAAAATGTTTAGGCAGTTTGTTTTTCAAAAACAGCTTTGTCTCTGATTTTAAAATATGTGGTCAATATATTGAATTGGCTGAATTTCAAATTCTTTTTCCATGACATCAGATTCTATTTGTCTTAAACTCATACTGATTCATTAGTGGAATATTATTTATAGCAGATTTTTTTTAATTTCAGTGATAATATTTGACTGACAAGCATCATTTGGGTGGCTGTTCAACTATCAGAGATGGTAACACAGCACTTTGTATATAAAGTGCTAAAATTCTGAAGCTAAAAACTGAAAAAGTTATAAATGGAATATATTTTTAAGTTAGATAATTCCCATTAAGAATATCTTAAGGCACAAACTGTAGCAATTCTTACAGACTATGATTGCTATGGATCATAGACATCCTCACAATTAAACACTCACACTCAAATCTGTCCTAATCCTCGTGGGTATTGAATTTGATCTTTGGGGGGAGGGTAGATGTGCCATCTTCTGTATCCTTCTCTTAGTCCTCTTCTTTCCACATCCTTCCCCTCATTCTCACAACTTGTATTCTAAGGCAAAGATATCCTTCAATGCTTAAGGATAGCAGTCTGGCCAGAAATGGTGATGGACCATCCGAGAACCAATCTAATATCATTAGAACTCTGGCAAACAATCTCCCAAACTGGAGAGGCAAATAGACGCAAGAAAGAGCTAGATAAAAGCATATGACTGCCTAGAAGAGCCATTTGGCTTCAGGCACATTTCAGGTGAGAAAAGATATACCATACAACCTGGAGAATATATGAGCCTCGGCATAGGGCTTCCAGGTGGGATGACCCTCCTTGTTGCTCGCATTTGCCACTTCTACCTCTGCCATTGCTCCCCTCTTTACATGTGACTGTCTCCCCAACCTGTTTATATATGATTGAAAGCAAGGCCTCTGTCTTACTCATCTCTTTATCCCTAACATTTCTAGAGTGGGTGGATAAATTAATTTTTGACCCAACTTGAGGTATTTTATGTGATTACTCAAAAGTGTGTATTATCAGCTGTGTGTTTTTCCTATCATGGCCTTCCTATGTGTTGTGGTGGAATGGGAAAAGAGCATTGACTTCTGAGCCAGACAGATTTCAGTTCAAATCCCAGTTGTGTAACTTTGAGCTAGTTGCTTAACTTGAGTTTCATTTTAACTTCAAAAAAATGCAAAAATAATAACATATTATATAGATTATTTTAAGGATTAAGTAAGATAATTTGTGTAAAATGCTTAGCATATAGGAAGTGCTCATTGAAAAATAGCTACTGTCTTTCTTATTGTTATTGGAAGAATTCCACCTAGTAAGGTGGAATTTTTAAATATTTTAACAGAAAAAACTGATCTTTAAAATTTGCCTGCTAGTTCTGTCTCAATGAAGACAGCACAAGTCACCTAGAATACATTGTTGTGGAGGGGGTAATCACTAACATGGCCCATCTTAGTTGTATAAATAATGACAAGTAGGTACATGTTGACAGAGGATTTTTTTCTTTTATTTCCTTGAAATGGTCTCACCTCCTTATGTCCCTGAGAAGGAAAATCTAGCACCTAAGAAAGGACTCTGCTGATAACAAATGGAGTGAGACCTCAAAGCCTGTTCTTCTGCAACTAAACCTTATTACAACTTCTGATGTATGGGCTAATCCCCAGTTAGAGACTTACTGGCAGGAATGACACAAAGGGCCCTGCAAGGGAAAGGGGACTTCAGATTGATGATTGAGGCTTAACATAGAGCCTGGATTCTCCTGGGAAGGTCTGGTTTTCACAGGGCAGGTGACTAAGCACAAAAGCTCCTATTGACACAGGCATAATGGAACAGGAATAGGATTAGAAACAGTAGCTGTGAATATTTACTAAAGAGGTGGAACCCAGATGACACAAGCTTGGAGCCCCCTTTTCTGAGCATGAGTTGGAGGAGAACTACTGCAGCCTTAGGCAAGGATCTGCATGCAGTGAAAGAGATGTACCATCTGGAGGGAGGTTCACACAAATATGGAGTGGCTAGTATGGTACTCAGAGGGAGAAGACTTTGATTCCTACTACATCCCAAAAAAAACTACTGCCAGACCAAGAGTGGCACCACTGTATTAGTGAGCCCCATCTTCTTAAACATAATTGTGTGTGGCTGTCACAAAAAAAATTAACAAAATTAGGGACATGTCAACACACTAATCTTTTCTCTTTCCATGAGGTAATTTGAGGTAAGCTTGCTGTATTAAGACTAAGTTTGCCTCTTGAGATTCTTGGAAATTTTGCAGTAGAGGATTTCCTGCTAATCAGGGCAAGAGAGAGCTTCCACGATTAATTGCAATATCAAAAGGAAAGTAAATTTATTTTTACTTTTTGTCCTGGCCAAGTGACTTTGCTTGTAAAAGCAAAAGAGATCACTAGAAATATACATGGTATGTAAATTTGAAGCTGGAAACTAGGAGTTAATGCCTGAGGTTTAAAGTGCAGGGATTGTATATTCCATGTTTTATATCAAGTCCAGTTTAAGATGGATGAATTAAGAAAAAATCCTCATCTAGAAAATTTCCAGATTGTGAAAATGATTGAAATGTGATAAATATGGAGAAAAATGGATTTGTTCCATAGATTTGATCAATAAATAATCCATTAATCTCTTCTTTTTTATAGTTAAGATATCATATACTGGATACAATGTATTCTCAAAAAAATAAACCACACACACACAAACAGCAGAGCTTGGAATTAGACAAATCCATTTTCTAAGGAAGCATGAATCTTACTCCTTTACTTGATTCCACAGATTGAGGTGTCAGCAACATACATAAGGACAAGATATTACCAGAGAAAGATACAATAACAAGGGAAATTGGTTCAAAGTTGTTAAGAGAAAAAGAAGGTCTCCCCACCACAAAATCTTATCAGGGACTTCAAAAGTGACCAACATTATAGTGAAAGAACGATGGAATTGAACCATATATGACAGTGTCACAGGAAACACATCAAAATTGTATCTATTCAGATAAATAGAATTATCTAGTACTGAAATTTCTCACTGCTCTTTGAGACTGTCCAAGAGAACTTGGACTTCTTGGGATTTTGTTTAAGAATTCCAGATTTAATAGTAATACTTTTAAGGTATCACAGCTTCTATTAACAAGCAAGAGGAATAGAAGCATGAAGAACAAGAAAAATGCTGGAAAATAATTGTCGTTTGTAGACTTGGCTACAAATTATTTCCACTCAAACAAAATAGCTTCCCACCTAAAAATATGAGTCAAATTTGGGAGTTTATTTAGAATATCCATAACTTCTTCAGGTCATTTTAATATTTGACTTTTTCTTTTACATTTCCCAATTCAGATTAGCTACATATTTTCTCTCTCTCTCTCTCTCTCTATATATATATATATATATATATATATATATATATATATGTGTATATATATATATATATATATATATATATATATAAAATCAGGAAAGTGGAACAAAAACTTCAAAGAAATTTCCTAATTTAACTTATTTTTCCCAAATAAGTATTTTTAAATGAAGAAAACTTTGTTTTTATGACTCCACTAGCTTGGGGTCTGAATCTAGAATCCTTACTAATTTTGGCACATGTTATGTCTGTTACTACCACTTCCAAAGAAATGCCAATAACAAAACTAAAGTATATTTAGCCATAATTCTCCTTAATGATCTTGAGAATGGAGAATTTTTTTCTTTGTACTGTGAAAGAAACTTACCAAGATTATAAAGTAAAACAGCCATCTTATCCCCACCTTATTCTCCTTATACAGACTTAAACTTAAGTGAAAGAGAAAATAAATGCTAAATACACAGGGGCTATGCTTTCCCTTGTGCAAATATCCCCTTCCCCACCAAGACAGATTTCTGTCCATTGGAAGACAAAAGCACTCAGAGGAAATTCAGGATAAGGGCTTCAGCCTACATATCAAGAAAACAGGGTCTCATTTTTCTGTCTATATCTAGAAATATCCTTTCCCAGATATATGACCTCTTCACCATACATCTTCTCCCTCACCTCTACTTTCTGATATTTATAGAGCTAGGGAGAGTATGGGGAAAATCAGGCTCAAAGCTTACTAGTTATTATATGATCCATCAATAGAGACAGAAATTTTTGTTTGTTTATTCCATTTAGATATCATTTAGGGCCTTCTAGACTCCTGAGATATAGGTACACTTGAACTGAAATTGTATTCCACAGCCTGTGGATCTTTGAAGTCCATCCCTATATTTCTCCAGCTTCTCAGGGAGCCTAAGGTCTGTGGCCATTCTGGTCTCCTTGATTTCTTGTATCTTACAGCTGTTCCTTTATCTTACACTTACTCCAAATATGGGACTCAGCCTCTTTCCTGTGATCCCTACAAGTTAATTCAGGGATCATATATAATGGTTTATACCATCATTTCTATATTTGATTATGCTTATATTTTTTCATCATAAAATATTTTTTTAAAGATTAAAACAGAAATGGCTTGTATAATGTCAAGTATATACATATACAAAGAAGACTTTATGGAAATGTCAGTGGGAGATAGAGTGAAAGGCACAACATACAAACAAACATCTGAAAATTGCCATAGGAAGTCCTGTTCTTAAAAGTTCTTGTAGTCACCCTACAGCTTGTGGCTTCTCACTGGTACTTGAGCCTGCCACCTTCTTTGCACCTAGATTCTACTATCTTGCTGATTCCTCCTCACCCACACATTGTCACTGGGGTTTTGGATCCCTCACCCACTTTTGTGAAGAACAATTGTACCCAAGATGCTCAGCAAGTGAATAGCCCTTCCATTTAATAGGATCCATCCTTCCAATGACACTTGTGGGTGAAACTAGCAAAAATTTATTCTGTTATATTTTTAGGCACACTCACACCATTATTGTTACTATCAGACATATAAACTAGTCATTTCTAGATCATGCCTTCGAGAATAACAGGACTGCACTAATTTTTTGTTTAGGATCATCTCTTTGGCTAAGTTTTTTAAGTAGAATTTGAGAATAGTCTTGACAATAGACAATTTTCTTTATGCCTAGAGATAGCCATCATTGCAACTTCCAATCTATAAATGTCCAGATTCTCAAAGTACTCCCTGGTCTTCTCACTGTCAATAACTCTTTCTGACATGTCTTGATAACTCCTTAACTTTCTCATATTTCTCATTCGTAGTCATGTCTTCTAAATCAGTACTTTAAAATGAGCAAAGATTCTCTAAATCACACAAGACTAACCATTAATTTAATGTATCTTTTCACTTAGTATACCTACTTATTGACTCATAGCACTGCATCTCCCTGGATGTATTGTTAAAAACCACACTTAATCTCAAACTTCTTTTGCTACCATTAACTGATATTTTCCTGCCTTTACCTTTGTTCCTAAATCTCAACTGATCCACAAATTTTTCTTCAACTCTGGATTTTACAGCCACATTAGATATGCATTACTGACTGCATTTTTCTTTGTCATAAGAATTGTAATTTATTGAACCATAATAACAACATCCTCTAAAATAGTCAATCCCCTGCCAATCCTCACCAATTTACATACTTTTTCGTTGCCATAAATTTGCTTTCTAATTACCTCATGTGGATGAACAGAATTCTAATTCAGTATGTTGCTACAGTCAAAATGAGAAGCATAAATTCTGATACAATTTTCATTTTTTAAAGCCAAAAGAACGTGCTATAGGCATCCTCCTAGAAATGTTTCTGATTCCCAAATCTGTACCACTCTGTACATGGCTATAGCATCAAATATATTTCCTACTGCAGCAAGTAGCACACTCGATTGCACTGTTTATCTGTCTCCACTGTTAGACAGTAAGTGCCATGAGGGGACCATATAGTCTTATTCTCTGATGAATCTCCAGCATATAGCACTGTGCCTAACTCACATGAGATACCCAGTAAAATATTTGATGTTGCTCTTGCCACTTCCCAACTATGTTAAACCTATGGCATCCTTCCCTATAAGAATTTCAGTAGATAGAATTATTGCACGTATTTTATACTTTTACAGAGAATTTACTTCTCTCCCAAGACTCCGAATTAAATTTAAATCCATGAAAGATAGAGAAAGTAAATGGAGGCAACATACTTTACCGGAATGCAGAAAGGAGGATCGAGTACAGACACACTTCAATATATGAAAATATTACTTTTCTAAAGTATATTTTTCTTGTATGTAGGTTAGTTCAAGTTCAAAACACATTTTTAATAAACACAAAGTATTATAATTTTTTGTCTAGTCTCCCAAGGAAGTTCATCTTTTATGATGCAAATGAAATACTGACCATTGACAATGAACAATAATAGCAACAGAAAAAGTCGCTTTCTCTTATTAAGCTTACCAGGTCCTGTGCTAGGCATTTTATATGCATTTTCCTAACAAAACCATGAAATAGGTGTTATTATCTCTACTATACAGTACAGGCACTTCAGATTTAGAAAGGTTAGTAACATGCTCAAATTTGCTCAGACAGGAATGTGTAGGAGATTGTTTTTTGTTTTGTTTTGTAAGAGATTGTTTTGAATCCAGATCCGTGAGACTGCAAAGGCATTGTTCTCTCCATTATGCAAAGCAATCATAATACTAACAATTATGATAAAAGCACAAAAGCAATGAAACAATGCAAATGCATTTAAAATCTTAACTGCTGCTACTCGACCATTATACACACACACACACACACACACACACACACACACAAGTTTATTGGGGGCAAATGCATAGAAACAGTATAATACAGTGAAACACCTCTGAAGTGATCATCTGAATACTAATCTTGCAATTCAATTGCTTCTACAGCTAGCCATATGATCTTGTATAAATCGTATAATCTCTATGACATTAGTTTTCTGACCTGTAAACACAGGATAATTCTGTGTCCTAATCTATAGTTATAAAACTCTGTTTGCCATGAATACATGTTCAATTCTAGTACCATGAACAGATGTCAAAAACATTTAACTTGGCTACCCAACGTATCCAAATGCCAATTTACCAAAAGGCAAACACAAAAGTAAAAATAAAAATACTCAATATAATTTTAAGCTTTCAGCTATCTTCTACATTGTTAAGGATTTATTATTGATGTATTTAACAAATTTTCTGATTACTCCTTTCAGATGATTTGAAGATGACAGCTTTGAGTACTCCCTCAGAATACTATTCATCTCAAGAACCAGGAATAACAGACTTTCAATGATCTGCCCCCTCACTACCTACTTCTCTAGCCTCAATTTCTCACTATTCTCAAATGTTTTCTAATGCTATTGCTTTCTTATTGTTTAGATGTATTTTTAATCTTCTTTTATCTCTTTGTAGACTTTTTTTCCTGCCTTTTCCAACTGGTGAACTCTACTTATCTTTAAATACTTAGCTCAGCATCACCTTCTCCTAAAAACCTTCCTTAAACCACCAGATGGAATTAAACTCTCTCTTTTGTATTCCCATAGCCCCTTATGTATACTTCTATTGCTGCATATAACACATACATTGCATTTGCTTACATAACTATCTAAGCTGTAAGCTCCCTGTACCTAGCTCAGAATGTGACATACAGAAGGCAGTCAATAAACATTTGAAATCCTTGATTGAATATCAAATGTGTAAACATCTGATATTATTCCCAGGTATTTTATAGGCAAGAGGGTCACAGCAACAGTCAAATTATTGAAACACAGAAAGCTCAAGCAGTAGTCCCACTCCCTGATGCTGGAGTCTATATTATTGAAGTTCGAGCATGCAGTGAAGGAGGGGATGGAACCGCTAGCTCCCAAATCAGGGTCTCTTCATATTCAGGTAAGTTTTGACACAATAGGTTTAATCTGATAACCACTAACAATATTAAGATGGTGTAAAACTCATCAAAATTAACACGATGGATTGCATGGTTCAGAGACTTTGGAGTTTCTCTTATTTTACTCGGATTTGCTATATGATCCTCCAATTAATACAAACCATGGCAGCCCACTCACAACTGTGGGCTAGAAAAGAGTTAACATTTTCATTAAAATATCTTTATTTGTGAAACTCCCCTGTCTATCCTGAGCTCAAGTAGTGTCTTGCTGGTCATTTGTGCTTTTCATTATTGCTTTTAACCAGTATTGCACTAATTTAATATATTATACCCATTTCTCTATTGTCATTAGATAATGGAAAGTGAGGGACAGGAAAGTTTAAAGGGAATGTTTTTTAACTTAAAATTTGATTGTGTCTATGGATTTCAAAATAAATTATAAATTTCATTGAATATCTTTGTTTTTTTTTTTTTTCTTTTTCCAGCTTTATTGAAATATAATTGATATATAGCATTGTATAAGTTTAAGGTGTACAACTGTTGATTTGATACACTTGTATATTGCAAATATGTACACAGATTTATTGCAAAAATATAGCTAATACCTCCATCACATCATATAACCGCTATTTCTTTTTTGTAGTGAGAACATTTAAAATCTTCATTCTTAACAACTCTCAAGTATATATTACAGTTTTATTAATTATAATCACTTGCTATATATTAGATCTCTAGAACTTATTTGAGCATCATTGTTATTCTTAGCAATATTAATAATTTCTAGCTTTGAGTGAGCCCTTGCTATATGTCAGGCACAGTCATAAGTGCTTTACATACATCATCTTATTTAATCCTCTTAACAATCTTTGAGGTAGGTTGTATTATTCTTGTTTTACAGAGAAAATTTAAGTAACTTGCCTAAGATCACACTATTACTAAGGGGAGGAACCAGGGTTCAACCCCACTGTCATCATTATTACACCAGCAAGAGAAAACTGATTAAAGGAAGGGAGATTTAACAAATTCAGAAGAAAGTAGTCATTTCATTGAGGTAGTCAGAAAAGAAAGGAAAGATTTCATTAAACAAATGTCTCATTGAGAAAATATTGGGCAATTTTTATTAAGGCCTTGTATTAAAATGTTTAATGTACATTTAATTAATAGGTAATTATGAATATTATTTATTGAGCAGTCATTCTCAAGCAGAAGTATCAACCTAGAGGGAAGTATCCAATGATATTCTATAGAACTCTGAATGTGGCTTTATTATATTCAATGTATTGCTCAACTTAGGTTAAGACCAGAGGCATTTCTTAAGATTTTTTTTTTTTTGATGCCACAAAGTGAGATAGAAGGAAAACATAGTGGAGAAAATAATAAGATAGACTGAAACTTTGAGGAAAAGCTGTTGCCATAATACTTGGTAAGTAGATTCTTGCATAAAAATATAAGATGAGATAAAGGACATTATTGGGACAATTGATAAATTTGAATAATGTCTGTAAATTAGATAATATTATATCAACATTAATTTCCTGTTTTTAAAAATTGTACTGTATACATGAAAATATCTTATTTTTAGGGTCTGCACATTAAAATATTTAGGGGTAAAAGTACATCATGTCTTCAACTTATTTTCAAATGGTTCAGGAAATAAATGTATGTATATATAGAGAGAATAATAGAGCAAGAAGATAAAACATAAACATTTAAGGAATCTGGATGAATTCTTTATTTTATTCTCACTACTTTTTGTGCATCTAAAATTATTTCAAAATGAACATTTAAAAATAAAAATCACACGATACAGAAAATCTGACTTTTTTTCAGAAATTCAGGTGAAAAGACCTGAGAACTTAAATATATTGTGGCCACACATAAATTTAATACACTTTATGATTTACTTATAAAATTATAGTTTCAAGAGCAAGAAAGGTAATAATGTCTGTACACTGATTCATTCACAATTGAAATGTTCAGATTTTCAAGAGCACATGGAAGAACTAAATATTATTTCTGAAAAGTGAAAAAGATGACAACTCTCTGCTTGCTTGATAAGTCTTACATTTCTAATAACAACAATACAAAGAGCATTTACTGAGCTCTGGTCGTGTTCTTTCCATTGTGCTAGGTGCTTTCTATATGTCATTTTATTTTATTCTCCTAACAAACTTATGAGTTAAGTACTTTATTATTCTCTGGCTCTCCAAGGTTCCTTTCAACTGTAACACAATCAGATTCTAAAGTATCATCCAAATAATATCAGCCCCAAGATTGAAAGTACTTACAAACACCTTGATTCTCCCATTTATATTTTAATTAACTTGTAACTTCTATTCCATAAAAAGAATTTATCAACTTTTATGTTTTAGTTAATAAAACACTTTGGCCAGTACAACCCATTTCCTGAGTTTTAATGAAGTGAAATCTCATGGTATTTTCTTAGACCGATAAAACATGAGCAACGATTGATTTCATTCTTATCTTTTTCCAAAAACCAAAAGCCTAAGAAGTTGAATGACCTGCTCAAGTGAAATAGTTAATTAGTTTTATATCTGGGACTAGAACATAGTCCAATATTTGTTGTTGTTTGTGTTTTGTTTTGTTTTGCTATGCTGAAATAGCATATTTTTGCTTTGTGGATTCTATGTGGAATTTGAGATATAGATCCTAATTAGCATTATGAAAGTGAGGTTTTTTTTGGAAAAATGTCATGTTAGTTGACTTAACAAGGATGCAGCCACTCTCAAATAAACAGAAAGAATGTTTTCACAGTCATTTATTATGCATGCACATACCACTCCAGTGAGGCTTTGTCATCATGCCTTTCTTATAGCTCACATGTGGCCATGCACTTCACAATGACCCCACTTTGTACAAGCTGAAATATATGTAACACTCCCCAATATGTTGAATAATAGCTTTTATTAGTGCTTTAGCTGTAACAGTTTTCAAAGGAAAGAAGATTTGCTGCTTTCAGAGTGTGTATATGTTTAGTTTACCAAACAAAAGTTACTTCAGCTCTTAAAGAAGCATCTGAAAAATAAATTTAGACTCTATTCTGTAACAAAAATCACACCCAGAATCCTGTTACACTCAGTCTGGTCAGAGAGGATAACGTGACAGAAGGATAATTCCAAAAATCAGTTCATACATTTTATTATTAGTCTATCATGGTTTTAATCAAAGCCAATCATTGTTTTAATAGAGACAACATATAAGAGCATCTCTTTCCACTAATTCCTAGCTCAATGACTTTAAACAAGTTTCTATAATCTTTTTAAGCCCTGGTACCATCAGCAACACCAGGATAAATAATAGCACTTACTGCATAGGAATGTTGTGAGGATCAAATTAAATAACATGTAAGAAGGGCTTTGTACAGTACTTGGCATATAATAAGCATTCATTAAATATCAATCATGATGATGATACTTCCAAAGACCTCTGGCTTGAAGAACCATTCCTGAAGTTAGGTCTAAGAGCCATACTTAGTTTGTGAATTTATGGAGCTATCAAAACTACTTCAGACTAATACATTCAAATCAGTGAGTTTAATCAAGAAACCACCCTAATACATTAACTGAATACAATGTTTTTGTCTCAAGAAGGAATAACTTCTCCTGGGTAGAGGTAAGATTAATGAAAGATGTCTCTTCTTTAACAAGTTTGGCATGAGAATCTATAATTTAAGCCTGCTCAATTGAAACAGTCAAATCAATCAAGGACCCATAAGTAAATTAATAAATTAATATTTTATTATTAAATTTAAAAATTTACGTAAAAAATAAATTATGAATTCTTGTTGCCACAAACTTTTGCTAGTTATTTTTACTCCATTTCCTGAACTGTGTACTATAGAAATTATTTTATTTTCATACCTGGAATTTGGGATATTTTCCGTCAGTGCATCATGTTGAAAATTATACTGAATCTTCTGATTAGGTGTATTTGTTCGACATGACACAACCTTTTTAACACAATATTCCATATAGACTTCTGCCCTCCATATACCTTTTGAGAACCCCAGACAACATCTTGTTTCATAAGCACAAGGAACGCTCTCATCAGAAGGAGGATTGATGTTGCATTCATTTATCTTAACATACCTAAAACAACTCTTTTCTAGCTCAGGCAAAACCAAAATAATTTTGTCCATATAATGCTTCTCTTTTCCACAGGTGGGAAAATCACGAGTGCTCAGTCAACCCTCCACACTCTTTCCACGTCCTCATCATCAGTAACGTTGCTTTTGGCATTGATGATTCCTTCAACCTCTTGGTGAAAACTACAGACTTAATTTGCTTTGCTTTAGCTTGATAACAACAGTGAATAGAGTGTAATGTAAGTGGAGACCCAGGACCTTGAGATAAGTGTTAAAAACTTGGAACTACACATGTTGCACTTACAGGAGGTTAGGGGGAATATTACTTATCCGTCAGGTTTCTCTTTGTTTTTTGTAAATGGAGAGGACAGTTATTGGTCCAATAAAAATATGCAGATTGTATGTAATAAATTTTGTAAGCAAAGGTAATTTCTGTCAAATGTATTATTTACTTTTTGAGTATGTTGGAATTTGATTTTATATCTGATGACCCTGAGTGTGTGCCATCCATTTGTTAAGCAAGTGGTCTCTAGCAGATCTGTTTCAAACACAAATACAAAACTGAGAATGAAAAATTTGCTTAAGACTCCAAGTCTACTGTTTTTCATTTTTCCTTTGGCTGACTATTCCGATTGACAAAGCAGCAGGAGATATAAAAAAATACTTCAACTGTGTGGTCCATTATAGGATAAGTACACAAAAATTTTCTCAAAAAATATTGTATGATTGCATAGTGAAATAGCAAAATTTGTCAATATGCTCTTCTATATGCATCCCTAGAGCAAGTTATTAGGATAGGGAATAAGCCATTTACATTAGTGCAAGGTAAATAGAAAGTGAGTCAAAATGAACTGAAGTGCTATTGTTTTTCATCAAGTACTATGTTATCTAGCTGCAAGTATAGTAAATGTTTATTTTTAATAACAAAATATAAAGTCACAAATATATATATATATATATATATATGATCACTAAAAGCTGCAGATACTGACATGCTGCCAAGGGTGCTAACTTGAAAATGAAATGAATATGGGACAGAGCTTCCCCATTTCCCCACTCATTGCCAAAAAAAGTGTTGTATTAGGCCCAAGGTTTTCTTCTAACTGCAAATAATTTTAAGGACAATGAAAATCTGTTCTGCAAGTAATTTTGCATAGAGATAGTCTATGGATTAAAATGGTTCAAGCATAAAAAATGTTGATTTTTTTAAAGAGTTACATGCATCACATGCCATTAATAAAATCTTACCAACTATTAAAATAAAGAGGACCTCTTGGATAAATTGATTTTTTAAAAAAATTAAGCAGTGTGTGGAAACATGGCCTCAGTACAGGGTCTCAGCTAGTCCATCTAGCCATACACTGCTTAGGAGGTAATACCCATTTGCTCTTTGAGGACTCAACTTGAATCTAAGTGATCCTAGATAGTTGTCAGAAAGTGAGGTGAAACTTTTCTATGTGATGATATTTTACAGATATTCTAACCAGTATGAGAACGTGCCAGAGTTCACATTAGACCCAAGAAGATGCCTGAAGGGATAGTTATTGCAAAACCATATGCCAAAAAATAGCCTGGAGAAACTACCGTTTTACAGGTGTTGTTAATATGAGAACAAAAGGTAGATTATTTTCATTTCCTTTTTTTTTCCCCTTTTTTTAAATTAGTTTCTGCTTTATAACAAAGTGAATCAGTCATACTTCTTTTCCTTTATAAAATCTAAACCTGTTAATTCTATTCGCATCTTTAACAGCAAGCAAAAATGAAACAGTATTGAGCTCAAGCTGCCAGCTCTAAAGGGTAATCCTTGTAGAACCAGAAGAGAGATTGGAGTTTCTGTTCTGAACATCCTCAGAAATTGTGTTCAGAGACACAGAACCACTGTTTGTTTTGGTTACTCATCCTCTTTGCGGGGGATTATGCCCAAGACAACCCTAAACAAACAAGAAGTGATTTAGAAGACTATTTTGGTTAATAGATTATTGTAGTAAATTACCACGGATGGTGAATATCAAAGCCTGTGTATAACGACAACCAAGTGGCCTTCCTTGAGTACCTCCTTTGGAGTGGGAGAGGCTGGACTTTGCATATAGAGGGATGGTAACTGTTTCGCAGGCAAAATATGAGTTCCCCCCAAGTATGGTATAGCTTGCAGGAGCAGATTGTGCATCTGAAAAAACTGCAGCAAGAATATTAAAGAATGGGCAATAATTTTTACTTCATATTTGATGAATCAAATCATTTTCTTCATTTTCCATGGTGTTTCATACTAGACTTAGCGGACTTTAAGAATTGAATTATTACTAAAACTCTTATAAAACAAAGCCCAATGAAGTATAATGTCAATACACGGCAAATTCAAATTAACCAATATTTCTTACTAGCTGATGGATGGTGTGTATCTGACAGAATATTTAAATACAGAATGTCTGATGTATTCTTATAGGAATCAGTGATATGGGATGTTTTTATGCAACATGCACAGAATATGTATTTTGCATCATAAACCTATTAAAAACAGGTTTTAAAATGTTTATGTACTTATGTATTACATACTTGTTACTTTGTAGAAAGCAGAACAGCATTCCTTATCAAGGTACATTATACTGAGTCAGCTTTTTCTTGGATGGAATAGTAACCACACAGTCTTAAATCACTAAACAGACTGTATTTTTATATAACATCAGTTGAACTCTGAAGAAAAAAAGAATCCTCATAATTAAAAATATCATGAAGTTGAATGCCTTGCATACCCAAATGAAGGTACTGTGGACCCCATGTCAAACGGTTAAATATATTGTATGCAGTCTGTATATATACTATATATAATGGTATATACCATGTGGAAGGCACAGTCAGATAATAGTTCTGTGTCCTGTTCTTGTAACATTAGATCTTTTTAATAAATAATTCTCTTTTTATTGTCTTTTATCTTCTCTCCTGTCAACTACATGAGTAACATTATTTTATGCAGACCACAATATGCTCATAATTATGGTAGTGTTTTCACACTGAAAATATCACTATGTTAGGACTCTGCATGTTGTTATCACCTTAGGTTCAAAAATCTTTGTAGAGGTCCATGGTAGTTTCAACTTGAAAACTGAAAGTTATGCCAAAGAATAAACTAGCAAAGAAGCAAGTACAAATGAGATAAATTCAGAGTTAAACTCATGTTTATTTATTCTCAAGAAGAATCCATTAAATGAGTTTTGTAAACAGTTTATTAAATAAATACTTCTGCTTTTTCTAAGAGCAGTATATCCCAATCTATACCAGGTACAATTCTCATAGACAGAGATTTTGTGTCAGCGCTTTTGTGTTTCCTTAGTACCATGTATACATCTCTATTATACCAGCAATCACATGATGTTACAATGATTTGTATATAAATGTTTCTTCTCCACTATCTAGGTTATGACATCCTCCAAGGGAGACTATAATATGTTCATCTTAGAATTTCTCTCACTAGTGTCGAGCATAATACCTAGCACATATCAAGTGAGCAATTGATTGGATTTAATTTCATGCTGGACTTTAAAATTTCCTTCAGAACAAGCTTCCAAAAGCTAGGGCGATCATCCAAATCACCTGGGAATCTAAAGCTCAGAGTCTGATTCAGTAGGTGAGAGACAATGGAACTCTTATTTTCAAAATCTTCTCAAAAACAAAATGATACAATTCTATTGAAGGGAACTTGGCAATAACTAATAAAATTTTATATGGATTTACACTTTGACCTAGCAATCCCGTGTCAAGGGATATATTCCTAAGGTAGACTACAAAAAATATGCAATTTTAGGTGAATAAATAAGGTGCAGAACAGTGAGTATATGCTCCCTTTTGTGGAAGAAGTGGGAAAAATACAAACACATATTTGCTAATATTCTCTAAAAGAAATAATGGAAGAATAAACTAAAAACTAATAAAAATTTTTAGTTACTAAGGAAGTGGAGAATTGGATGTGGGAAAAAATATGCAAGCAAGCTCTTTCTCAACGTACTTGTTTCATAGTTTTGAGCTTGGAACTATATAAATGTTTTACATTAATTTAAAAATCAAACAAAAACGAAAAAAAAGCAACCTCCAAAAAATAAGAATAAATGGAAAATTAGCTATATATCAGTTAGATGATTGAGAAGTTAAATTTTTTCTCTATAGAAGAATTATAACCACAAACATAAGTTTTTTGTTTGTTTGTTGTTTTGTTTTGTTTTTGTGGTACACGGGCCTCTCACTGTTGTGGCCTCTCCTGTTGCGGAGCACAGGTTCTGGACGCACAGGCTCAGCGGCCATGGCTCACAAGCCTAGCTGCTCCACGGCATGTGGGATCTTCCTGGACCGGGGCACGAACCCATGTCCCCTGCATTGGCAGGCAGACTCTCATCCACTGCGCCACCAGGGAAGCCCCAAGATAAGTATTTTAATTCAGTATTTTGACAGTATGGAACTGTCATGTCCCATGTCATGCCTCTAATGAGACGTACATACCAAGGACAAACCAAACACACACACACACACACACACACACACACACACATCTTAATCTACATTCATTGGTCTTCTTGTGAGTAATATAATTAGTATAATTGTTTTTGAAATAACCAGTATGTACATTTAAATGTTAAAATTATTAAAAGAGTATACTTTCAGAATAGAAGAACAGAGATACATACATATATAAAATAAAATCTGTAATCTTTGACTAAGAAATATCAGTATGAATTCATGGTTTATTTAACATTTTTCTTAAAAATGCCTGTTTATTAGCTTTTTCACTGTAAAAGTTTATAAGAACAATGAACACCTATAATTGATAAATAATACAAATAATGAATAAACAGTGGACAACTTTTGGTTTCCAAATTCCATTCACCACTAAAAGAAACGTTCTTGGGGAAATAGCTGATTTAAGTTTTCAGGAGGAATGTACAGGATGAGATTGGGACTCCTTATCGTGGTTATAAAGGCTATCATTTAAGTGGAGACTTAATCACATCCCATTAGAAAAGACAGGATAACTTGAGCTCATAAAGAACAATAACAGCAATTAATTGAAACATATATAATACCTAAAAATTTATTAGTTCACACTAATAAATGCAAAATCATTAATTTTCTTTGTTGGATACAAGATTCATCATTCTGGGAATTGCCATAAAATAAAAAAGGGAAAGAATTTAAGTATCTATTTTGGCTTTCCTATAGGGACTGTGTTTCAGGACAATCAAATAATTCATGAAGGATAGCTCTACTTTACAAAATAATCACAGTTAATAAATGCAAAAGGAGTCATAGAATTAAAAAATAACAAATACTTTACTCAGGCAATGATTAATAGTAGATGTTAAAACCATTAGGTAAAGTGCTGATGAAGAACATTTCAGTCGAAATATCAGTCTGCCATCATCTGAACCCACTGATTTTTACATCATTGAAAGGAAGACACGCAGACATTTAGTACATCCTGATATGATAGAATGAAATGTACACAGCACTAAGTCTTATTTCTTTCAATAAAAGAAATTTTGTTCTTAGAAAAATATATATCATGCCACATTGTTGTGTTCTACTTTGTTTTCCAATATTTATGTAACAGTAATAATGCTGAGTCATATCTTTATAAAATATATAGTGATTCATAAATATGCAAGAATAATTTTTTTATATTCAAATACATTAAATGGATCAAAATAAAATTCACTGAATAGCTGGCTGTTCCCACCATAAAACTGAACTTCAGTTTTAATAAGCAAATTAATTATTCCTTATGTTGCCATTTCAACATTATATAATAGAGGAGTAGCAATATCTTCTTGACCTGAATGTTAGAGTATAGTAAAAGAAGTTAGCAACTGAAGTTTTATCAGCATGTGATTCAGCTGTAGCATAACACAAGTACTCTGTGATGGCCAGTTTCCTATTTTTATTGCTTCATTTATTTTCTAATTTTGAATTAAAGCCATGACAGTCACCAGAAAAATGCTACCTGTGGCCAAACATCTGTGATTTCTGTGGCATATTACATCAGTGATCTCTGTGGCATATTACATATTAACCTCTAAAAACAACGAATAACTGCTTAAAAGACCATCACTACAATACTTTAGAAATATCCCAATGCTAAACATTATCTATGCAAACGAAACTGGCTCTCCAAAACCCATTTACTTCTCTCCCCAGGAATACAGCTAAACCTTATTTCCCAGCCTCTCTTTAACTTAAGTATGGTCCAACAACTGAGTTTCAGCTAATGGAAAGTAATGGAAGTTATGTGTGCTCTCTAGCAGTATCCTAACTCATACAGCTTAGGTTTTGCTTTCTAGGAATAACATCATTTTGCTGAAGCATAGATCTTTTCATAATGTAAAAAAAATAAATATTGCCTAAAAATATATTTTAAAAATATCATGAGTTTCTATGTCAAACGTACCATATGTATCTCTCCTGACTCCCTTGGCCTCACGTACCTCCCAGCCCTAGGATGCTTGCTCCACCTGAGCTGCCACCCAACTGACTAACTCCCTTCGTATCCACTCAGTTCTACTGCATGGGCCCAACAAACACCTTGACCTAAGGCACCAGGTACTACCATTTGTTTGTCACTCTCAGAGCCAGGCCAACAAAGCACACCTCTAAAATTCTGGTCCCTCTCACAACTCCTGTATGCAGATAAAATATCACAGTGTGGGACATAGAATCTGGCTTCCCAACAGCTCCTAAAAGTTTCAGATGATGAAGAAAAGAAGTGCAAAACACTAATTCCTAGGGGTGAACATTGACCAATAGTAAATAAAAGAAGATGGAGCTAGACAGATGTACTTACTCCCTTCTTTTCTCTCTTATGGATGCTCCAAAGAATGTTTTTTTTTTTGTAAAGCCTTTCTGGAGACTCCCACATGGCCACACAGATGTGTTTGGCAAGGATATGTCTCCAACGAAGCTTAGTGTAAAGCAAAAACGTGAGTAAGCATTATCTTACATTGCTTCCCACTCTTTCCTGCTTCGCTTTTTATTTCCCTTACTCATGCTGCCCTGAGATTGCACTAAAATCTATTTACTAAAGAACCTGGGCTGAGACAGTTTCTATTATCCTTTAAAGGGAACTATGGTTGCTTGAAGAAATAGTTGATTTGAGGTTTGGGGCAAAAATTGTACAGAATAAGCCTGCATTGTCTAGTAGTTCCAGAAAGCAATGGGGTCATGATAAATGGATACAGGATCCATCTTGAAAAGGTTTCCAGTGGAACATGTTAAACAAATAAGATTTGGAAACAACACTTCGTAACCCCTAGTGAAATATGGATCTAGGCAACATTTATCAATGGATGCTAAAACAAACCCTTGCAAGAACTGTTAATGAGGAGACTTCCGGGTAAGATGGCGGAAGAGTAAGACACGGAGATCACCTTCCTCCCCACGGATACACCAGATATACAGCTACACGTGGAACAACTCCTACAGAACACCTACTGGACGCTGGCAGAAGACCCCAGACCTCCCAAAAGGCAAGAAACTCCCCACATACCTGGGTAGGGCAAAGCGGAGAGATTCCGCACAGAGGATCGGTGCCGAGTGGCACTCACCAGCCCGAGAGGCTTGTCTGCTCGGCCGCCGGGGTGGGCGGCGCTGGAAGCTGAGGCTCGGGCTTCGGTCAGAGCGCAGGGAGAGGACTGGGGCTGGCGGCGAGAACTCAGCCTGAAGGGGGCTAATGTGCCACAGCTAGCCGGGAGGGAGTCCGGGAAAACTCTGGAGCTGCCAAAGAGGCAAGAGACTTTTTCTTCCCTCTTGGTTTCCTGGTGCGCGAGGAGAGGGGATTAAGAGCGCTGCTTAAAGGGGCTCCACAGACGGGCGCGAGTCGCAGCTGAAAGCGCGGAGCCCAGAGACGGGCGTGGGACGCTGGGGCTGCTGCTGCCGCCGCCAAGAAGCCTGTGTGCGAGCGCAGGTCACTGTCCACACCGCCCTTCCGGGAGCCTGTGCAGCCCGCCACTGCCGGGGTCCCGGGATCCAGGGGCGGCTTCCCTGGGAGAACGCACGGCGCGCCTCGGGCTGGTGCAACGTCATGCCGGCCTCTGCCGCCGCAGGCTCTCCCCGCACTCCGTGCTCCTCCCTCCCGCCCGGCCTGAGTGAGCCAGAGTCCCCGAAGAGGCTGCTTCTTTAACCCTGTCCTGTCTGAGCGAAGAACAGACGCCCTCTGGCGACCTACACGCAGAGGCGGGGCCAAATCCAAAGCTGAGACCCAGGAGCTGTGAGAACAAAGAAGAGAAAGGGAAACCTCTCCCAGCAGCCTCAGAAGCAGTGGATTAAAGCTCCACAATCAACTTGCTGTACCCTGCATCTGTGGAATACATGAATAGACAACAAATCATCCCAAATTGAGGAGCCAGGAGTCAGTGCTGTGCCTCTGAGGTGGGAGAGCCATCTTCAGGACACTGGTCCACAAGAGACCTCCCAGCTCCACATAATATCAAACGGCGAAAATCTTCCAGAGATCTCCATCTCAACACTAGCACCCAGCTTCACTCAACAACCAGCAAGCTACAGTGCTGGACACCCTATGCCAAACAACTAGCAAGAGAGGAACACAACGCCACCCATTAGCAGAGAGGTGGCCTAAAATCATAAAAAGTCCGCAGACACCCCAAAACACACCACCAGACGTGGACCTGCCCACCAGAAAGACAAGATCCAGCCTCATCCACCAGAACACAGGCACTAGTCCCCTCCACTAGGAAGCCTACACAACCCACTAAACCAACCTTAGCCACTGGGGACAGACACCAAAAACAGCGGGAACTACGAACCTGCAGCCTGCAAAAAGGAGACCCCAAACACAGTAACATAAGCAAAATGAGAAGACAGAAAAACACACAGCAGGAGAAGGAGCAAGATAAAAACCCACCAGTCCTAACAAATGAAGACGTAATAGGCAGTCTACCTGAAAAAGAATTCAGAATAATGATGGTAAAGATGATCCAAGATTCTATTTCCAAGATCCAAAATCTTGGAAATAGAATAGACAAAATGCAAGAAACAGTTAACAAGGACCTAGAAGAACTAAAGATGAATCAAACATCGATTAAAAACACAATAAAGGAAATGAAAAATACTCTAGATGGGATCAATAGCAGAATAACTGAGGCAGAAGAACGGATAAGTGAGGTGGAAGATAAAATAGTGGAAATAACGGCTACAGAGCAAAATAAAGAAAAAAGAATGAAAAGAACAGAGGACAGTCTCAGAGACCTCTGGGAAAACATTAAACACAACAACATTCGAATTATAGGTGTTCCAGAAGAAGAAGAGAAAAAGAAAGGGACTGAGAAAATATTTGAAGAGATCATAGTTGAAAACTTCCCTAATATGGGTAAGGAAATAGTTAATCAAGTCCAGGAGGCACAGAGAGTCCCATACAGAATAAATCCAAGGAGAAATACACAAAGACACATATTAATCAAACTGTCAAAAATTAAATACAAAGAAATCATATTAAAAGCAGCAAGGCAAAAACAACAAATAACACACAAGGGAATCCCCATCAGGATAACAGCTGATCTCTCAGCAGAAACTCTACGAGCCAGAAGGGAGTGGCAGGACATAATTAAAGTGATGAAGGACAAAAATCTGCAACCAAGATTACTCTACCCAGCAAGTATCTCATTCAGATTTGATGGAGAAATTAAAACGTTTACAGACAAGCAAAAGCTGAGAGAGTTCAGCACCACCAAACCAGCTTTACAACAAATGCTAAAGGAACTCCTCTAGGCAAGAAACACAACAGAAGGAAAAGACCTACAATAACAAACCCAAAACAATTAAGAAAATGGGAATAGGAACATACATATCGATAATTACCTTAAATGTAAATGGACTAAATGCTCCCACCAAAAGACACAGATTGGCTGAATGGACACAAAAACAAGACCCATATATATGCTGTCTACAAGAGACCCACTTCAGACCTAGAGACACATACAGAGTGAAAGTAAGGGGATGGAAAAAGATATTCCATGCAAATGGAAATCAAAAGAAAGCCTGAGTAGTAATTCTCATATCAGACAAAATAGACTTTAAAATAAAGACTACTAGAAGAGACAAAGAAGGACACTACATAATGATCAAGGGATCGATCCAAGAAGAAGATATAACAATTGTAAATATTTATGCACCAAACATAGGAGCACCTCAATACATAAGGCAAATACTAACAGCCATAAAAGGAGAAATCGACAGTAACACAATCATAGTAAGGGACTTTAACACCCCACTTTCACCAATGGACAGATCATCCAAAATGAAAATAAATAAGGAAACACAAGCTTTAAATGATACATTAAACAAGATGGACTTAATTGATATTTATAGGACATTCCATCCAAAAACAACAGAATACACATTTTTCTCAAATGCTCATGGAACATTTTCCAGGATAGATCATATCTTGGGTCACAAATCAAGCCTTGGTAAATTTAAGAAAAGTGAAATAGTATCAAGTATCTTTTCTGACCACAATGCTATGAGACTAGATATCAATTACAGGAAAAGAGCTGTAAAAAATACAAACATATGGAGGCTAAACAATACACTACTTTATATCGAAGTGATCACTGCAGAAATCAAAGAGGAAATTAAAAAATACCTAGCAACAAATGACAATGGAGACACGACGACCCAAAACCTATGGGATGCAGCAAAAGCAGTTCTAAGAGGGAAGTTTATAGCAATACAATCCCACCTTAAGAAACAGGAAACATCTCGAATAAACAACCTAAGCTTGCACCTAAAGCAATTAGAGAAAGAAGAACAAAAACATCAGAAAGTTAGCAGAAGGAAAGAAATCATAAAAATCAGATCAGAAATAAATTGAAAAGAAATGAAGGAAACAATAGCACAGATCAATAAAACTAAAAGCTGGTTCTTTGAGAAGATAAACAAAATTGATAAACCATTAGCCAGACTCATCAAAAAAAAAAAAAGGGAGAAGACTCAAATCAATAGAATTAGAAATGAAAAAGGAGAAGTAACAACTGACACTGCAGAAATACAAATGATCATGAGAGATTACTATAAGCAACTCTATGCCAATGAAATGGACACCCTGGAAGAAATGGACAAATTCTTAGAAGTGCACAACATGCCAAGACTGAATCAGGAAGAAATAGAAAATATGAACAGACCAATCACAAGCACTGAAATTGAAACTGTGATAAAAAATTTTCCAACAAACAAAAGCCCAGGACCAGATGGCTTCACAGGTGAATTCTATCAAGCATTTAGAGAAGAGTTAACACCTATCCTTCTCAAACTCTTCCAAAATATAGCAGAGGGAGGAACAATCCCAAACTCATTCTAGAAGGCCACCATCACCTTGATACCAAAACCAGACAAGGATGTCACAAAGAAAGAAAACTACAGGTCAATATCACTGATGAACATAGATGCAAAAATCCTCAACAAAATACTAGCAAACAGAATCCAACAGCACATTAAAAGGATCATACACCATGATCAAGTGGGGATTATTCAGGAATGCAAGGTTTCTTCAATATACGCAAATCAATCAACGTGCTACACCATATTAACAAATTGAAGGAGAAAAACCATATGATCATCTCAATAGATGCAGAGAAAGCTTTCGACAAAATTCAACACCCATTTATGATAAAAACCCTGCAGAAAGTAGGCATAGAGGGAACTTTCCTCAACATAATAAAGGCCATATATGACAAACCCATAGGCAGTATCATCCTCAATGGTGAAAATCTGAAACCATTTCCACTAAGATCAGAAACAAGACAAGGTTGCCCACTCTCCCCACTCTTATTCAACCTAGTTTTGGAAGTTTTATCCACAGCAATCAGAGAAGAAAAGGAAATAAAAGGAATCCAAATTGGAAAAGAAGTAGTAAAGCTGTCACTGTTTGCAGATGACATGATACTATACATAGAGAATCCTAAAGATGCTACCAGAAAACTACTAGAGCTAATCAATGAATTTGGTAAAGTTGCAGGATACAAAATTAATGCACAGAAATCTCTGGCATTCCTATATACTAATGATGAAAAATCTGAAAGTGAAATCAAGGAAACACTGCCATTTACCACTGCAACAAAAAGAATAAAATACCTAGGAATAAACCTACCTAAGGAGACAAAAGACCTGTATGCAGAAAATTATAAGACACTGATGAAAGAAATTAAAGATGATACAAATAGATGGAGACATGTACCATGTTCTTGGATTGGAAGAATCAACATTGTGAAAATGACTCTACTACACAAAGTAATCTACAGATTCAATGCAATCCCCATCAAACTACCACTGGCGTTTTTCACAGAACTAGAACAAAAAATTTCACAATTTGTATGGAAACACAAAAGACCCCGAATAGCCATAGCAATCTTGAGAACGATAAATGGAGCTGGAGGAATCAGGCTCCCTGACCTCAGACTATACTACAAAGCTACAGTAATCAAGACAGTATGGTACTGGCACAAAAACAGAAAGATAAATCAATGGAACGGGATAGAAAGCCCAGAGATAAACCCACGGACATATGACATATGGTCACCTTATCTTTGATAAAGGATGCAGGAATGTACAGTGCAGAAAGGACAGTCTCTTCAATAAGTGGTGCTGGGAAAACCTGATAGGGACATGTAAAAGTATGAGATTAGATCACTCCCTAACACCATCCCCAAAAAAACTCAAAATGGATTAAAGGCCTAAATGTAAGGCCAGACACTATCAAACTCTTAGAGGAAAACATAGGCAGAACACTCTATGACATAAATCACAGCAAGATCCTTTTTGACCCACCTCCTAGAGAAATGGAAATAAAGACAAAAATAAACACATGGGACCTAATGAAACTTAAAAGCTTTTGCACAGCAAAGGAAACCATAAACAAGACCGAAAGACAACCCTCAGAATGGGAGAAAATATTTGCAAATGAAGCAACTGACAAAGGATTAATCTCCAAAATTTATAAGCAGCTCATGCAGCTCAATAACAAAAAAACAAACAACCCAATCCAAAAATGGGCAGAAGACCTAAATAGACATTTCTCCACAGAAGATACACAGACTGCCAACAAACACATGAAAGGATGCTCAACGTCTTTACTCATTAGAGAAATGCAAATCAAAACTACAATGAGATATCATCTCACACCAGTCAGAATGGCCATCATCAAAAAATCTGGAAACAATAAATGCTGGAGAGGGTGTGGAAAAAAGGGAACACTCTTGCACTGCTGGTGGGAATGTGAATTGGTACAGCCACTATGGAGAACGGTATGGAGGTTCCTTAAAAAACTACAAATAGAACTACCATATGACCCAGGAATCCCACTACTGGGCATATACCCTGAGAAAACCATAATTCAAAAAGAGACATGTACCAAAATGTTCATAGCAGCCCTATTTACAATAGCCCGGAGCTGGAAACAACCTAAGTGTCCATCATCGGATGAATGGGTAAAGAAGATGTGGCAAATATATACAATGGAATATTACTCAGCCATAAAAAGAAATGAAATTGAGCTATTTGTAATGAGGTGGATGGACCTAGAGTCTGTCATACAGAGTGAAGTAAGTCAGAAAGAGAAAGACAAATACTGTATGCTGACACATATATATGGAATTTAAGAAAAAAAAATGTCATGAAGAACATAGGGGTAAGACAGGAATAAAGACACAGCCCTACTAGAGAATGGACTTGAGGATATGGGGAGGGGGAAGGGTAAGCTGTGACAAAGTGAAAGAGCGGCATGGACATATATATACTACCAAACGTAAGGTAGATAGCTAGTGGAAAGCAGCCGCATAGCACAGAGAGATCAGCTCGGTGCTTTGTGACCGCCTGGAGGGGTGGGATAGGGAGGGTGGGAGGGAGACGCAAAAGGGAGGGGATATGGGAACATATGTATATGTATAACTGATAAAATTTGTTATAAAGCGAAAAAAAAAAGAAATGTTGAACTGAAAAAAAAAAAAAAAGAACTGTTAATGAGGAATCTGACATCGGATAACCAACACATGAACCTACCAATTTATTTTAGCATCATTAAATTGGGACAGTCTTTCATTGCTGGCCATTTGATGTGATGTAATATGAAATATATAATGCTTCAAAGAAGCCTTGTTGATTAAAAAAAAAAAACCCTGATTCCTGAATGTAATCAACTTCCATATCTAAGTCGGTTGAAAAACACATAAGGAATAGAAAAAAATCTGTTACATGAGACCATGAAAAAGTAATTGGTCAAATCTGGAATGTTGAACACTCTTGAGGATAATAGTCATGTTTATTTGAGAGATCAATAACATGATGGGAAAGAAGGGAAGGAATGGGTGTTCCTTGTTAAATAAAACTTAAGAAATGGAATAAAATGTAAAGACATGATTCAAATTATGATCCGAACAAATCATTCATAAGAAGTGATATTTGTTTAAAAAGTAGAAAAAATGTAATGTGGTCTACATAGAATATGATATACTATTGATAATTTCTTTAGATATGACAATGTATTGTAGTTATTTTAGAAAAAAAATTGGGAAAAGATATGACATAACATGATGGCAAGGATTTAAATTATTTATTTACTTATTTAAATTGAGATGTAGTTGATATATATTATGTTAGTTTCATGACATTTGCATACATTATAAAACGATCACCACAATAAGTCTGTCCCAACTGTCCCCATGCAAAGTTATTATAATATTGCTGACCATATACCTTATGCTATATATTACAACCCCATGACTTATTTATTATATAGTTGAGGTTTGTACTACTTCATCCCCTTCACCTATTTCACCCCCTCCCAAACTCTCCCTTCTGGCTACCACAAATTTTTCTCTGCATCTATGAGTCTATTTTTGTTTCATTTTGTTTGTTGGTTTGTTTTGCTTTTATAATTGCATATATGAGATTGTGTCATATTTGTCTTTCTTCGTCTGACTTATTTCACTTAGCGTAACATCCTCTAGATTTATCCACATTGTCACAAATGGCAACATTTCATTTTTTATGACTGAGTAATATTCCACTGTGTAAATATACTACATCTTCTTTTTCCATTTGTCTATTGATGGACATTTAGGTAGTTTCCATACCTTGGCTATTGTAAACAATGCTGCAATCCACATTAGAGAGCATACACCTTTTAAAATTAGTGTTTTTTTTTTTTATTTTGGCTAAATGTCCAGAAGTAAAGTTAATGAATCATATGGCAGTTCTATTTTTAAATATTTTAGGAACCTCCATACTGTCTTCCATTATGGCTGCACCAACTTATAATCTCACCAGCAGCACACAAGTGTTCCCTTTTCTCCACAATCTCACTAATACTTATTACTTGTCATTTTTTAGATGATGTCTATTCTGAAAGGTGTAAGGTGGTACCTCATCATGGATTTGACTTGTGTTTCCCTCATGATTAATATTTAGCATCTTTTTATGTGTCTGTTGGCCATCTGTATATTTTCTTTAGAAAAATGTCTATTCAGATACTCCATTTTTTTAATTTTGCTGTTTGTTCTTTTGATGTTGAGTTGTATGAGTTATTTGTATATATTTTTTATATTAACACCTTATCAGATATACTGTTTGCAAATATATTCTCCCATTCAGTAGGTGGCATTTTTGTTTGGTAGACAGCTTTGTTCACTGTGCAAAAAATTTTTAGATTGATGTAGTCCTTTGTTAATTTTGCTTTTGTTTTCTTTACCAGAGAAGACATATCCAAAAATCTATTGCTAAGACTGATGTCAAAGACATTTCAACAATATTTGTGGTTTCAGCTCTTACACTTGTCTTTAGTCCATCTTGAGTTTATTATTGTATATGTCCCGGGAAAGCAGTACAGTTTGATTCTTTTCCATGTAGCTGTCCAGTTTTCACAACACCATTTATTGAAGAGGCTGTCTTTTCCCATTGTATATTCTTGCCTCCTTTGTCATAGATTAATTGCCCATATGTGCATCAGTTTATTTCTGCAGTCCCTATTTTGTTCCATTGACCTATTTGTCTATTTTTGTGCCAATAAAATACTTATATTTTACTGTAGATTTGTAGTATACTTTGAAATCAGAGAGCATAATACCCCTAGCTTTTTCTTCTTTCTCAAGATTGCTTTGGCTATCAGGGTATTTTGTGTTTCCATACAAATTTTAGAATTATTTGTTCTACTTCTGTGAAAAATGTCACTGATATTTTGATACAGATTACATTGAATCTGTAGATTGCCTTGAATTTTATAGTCATTTTAAAAGCATTAATTATATCAGTAATGAGCATGGTATATCTTTCTATTTGTTTATATCATTTTCAATTTCTTCTATCAATATCTTATAGTTTTCCAAGTATCAGTCTTTTACCTCATTGGTTAGATTTATTCCTAGGCATTTTATTTTCATTGATGCAATGTAAATGGGATTGTTTTCTTAATTTCTTTTCCTGATAGTTCTTTGTTAGTGTATAGAAACAACAGATTTTGGTAAATTAATCTTGCATCTTGTAACTTTACTAAATTCATTTATTAGTTCTAATAGTTTTTTGGTGGTATCTTCAGAATTTTCTACGTATAGTATCATGTCATCTGCAAACAGTGACAGTTTTACTCTTCCTTTCCAATTTGAATTCCTTTTATTTCTTTTTCTTGTCTGATTGTTGTGCCTTCCAAAACTATGTTGAATAAAAGAGGTGAAAGTGGGCATCCTTGTCTTGTTCCTGACCTTAGAGGAAATACTTTTAGCTTTTCACCACTGATGAAGATGTTGGTTATAGGTCTTTCATATATGGCATTTATTATGCTGAAATATTTTCCCTTATACCTACTCTTTTAAAGTTTTTATCATAAATATATGTTGAATTTTGCCACAAGCCTTTTCTGCATCTATTGAGTTGATCACATGATTTTTATTCTTCAGTTTGTTAGCTTGGTGTATCACACTGTATGATTTGTGGACATTGAACCATCCTTAAATCACTAGGATAAATCCAACTTAATCATGGTGTATGATGTTTTTAATGTATTGTTAAACCTGTTCACTAATATTTTCTTGAGGATTTCTGCATCTATTTTCATCATTGATATTGGCCTGTAATTTTCTTGTTTTGTGGTGTCTTTCTCTGGTTTTTGCATCAGAGTGATGCTGGACTGTTACAATGAATTCAAAGGCATTTTTCTTCTTCAATTTTGGAATAGTTTAAAGAAGAGTGTTAACTCTTCTTTAAATGTTTGGTAGAATTCAACTGTGAACATGTCTGGTCATCCACTTTTGTTTATTGAGAGATTTTTACATTATTATTATTGATTGAATTTAATCACTGATACTTGAACTGCTTAAATATTTTCTATTTCTTCCTGATTCACTCTTGGGAGAGTGTATGTTTCCAGAAATGTATCCATTTCTTCTATGTTGTCCATTTTAAAAGCATAAAATTACTGATAGTAATCTTTTATGATCCTTCATATTTCTGTGCTGTTGGTTGTAACTTATCCTCTTTTATTCTGAAATTATATATTTGGGCCCTCTCTCTTTTTTCTTGATAAGTCTGGATAAAGGTTTAATTTTATTTATCTTTCAAAAAACCAGCTCCTACTTTCATTGATCTTTTCTATTTCTTTTAGTCTTTATTTCATTTTTTCTGCTCTAATCTTTATGATTTTTTTCCTTCTACTACATTTGGGATTTTTGTTCTCCTTTATCTAGTTCTTTTAGATGTAAGGTTAGGTTGTTTATTTGAGATTTTTCTTATTTCCTGAGGTAAGCTTGAGTTGCTACAAAATTCCCTCTTAGAACTGCTTTTACTGACTCCCATAGGTTTTGAATCATTGTGTTTTCATTTTCATTTGTCTCCAGATATTTTCTTATTTCCTCACTGAGTTTTGTGATAGTAGTAAACAAGCATATTGTGTAGTCTCCATTTGTTTTGCAGGTTTTTTCTTGTTGTTGATTTCTAGTCTCGTAGAGTTGTAGTCAGAAAAGATACTTGATATGATTTCAATTGTCTTAAATTTACTGAGACTTATTTTGTGGCTTAGCATGTTATCTATCCTAGAGAATGTTCCATGGGCACTGAGAAAAATGTGTATTCTGCTGTTTTTGGATAAAATGTTCTATATATATCTCTTAAATCATCTGATCCAATGTGTCATTAAAGGCCAGTGTTTCCTTGTTGATTTTCTCTGTAGATGATCTACCCATTGATGTCAGTGGGGTATTAAAGTCCCTTACTACCATTGTATTATTGTCAATATCTCCCTTTATGTCTGTCAATATTGTTTTATGTATTTAACTGTTTGTATATTGTATGCATAGATATTTACAAGTGTTACATCCTCTTTTTGGATTGATCCCTTTAACATTACATAATGCCCTTCTTTGTCTCTTGTTACAGTCTTTGTTTTAAAGTCTGTTTTGTCTGATATAAGTATCACTACCCAGTTTTCTTTCATTTCCATTTGCATGGAATGCCTTTTTCCATCCTCTCACTTTAAGTTTGTGAGTGTTTTTAGATCTGAAGTGAGTCTCTTGTAAGCAGCATATAGATCAGTCATTTATTTAAATCCATTCAGCCACTCTCTATTTTTTGATGGAGAATTTAGTCCATTTACTTTTAAAGTAATTATTCATAGGTATGTATTTATTACCATTTTGTTAAGTGTTTTCAGTCTTTTCATGTTCTTTTTTGTTCTTTTCTTCTTCTTTTGCTCTCTTTCCTTGTGATTTGATAACTGTCTTTAGTGTTATGTTTTGATTCCTTTTTTTCTTTGTGCATATATCTATCATAAGTTTTTTTTTTAATAAATGTATTTATTTATTTATATTTAGTTGTGTTGGATCTTCATTGCTGCACCCAGCTTTTCTCTATTTGTGGCGAGTGGGGTCTACTCTTCACTTTGGTGTGTGAGTTTCTCATTGCAGTGGATTCTCTTGTTGTGGAGCATGGGCTCTAGGCATGCCAGCTTCAGTAGTTGTGGCACATGGGCTCAGTAGTTGTGGCTCGTGGGCTCTAGAGTGCAGGCTCAGTAGTTGTGATGCACAGGCTTAGTTGCTCCATGGCATGTGGGATCTTCCCAGGCCAGGGCTCAAACCTGTGTCCCCTTCATTGGCAAGCAGTTGCTTAGCAACTGTGCCACCAGGGAGGTCCCATAAGTTTTTGTTACGTGGTTACTATGAAGTTCACATATAACAACTTATATCTATATGTGGTTATATTAAGAGGACAATCACTTGACTTCAAGCAACCCTGTAGGTCTTCCCTGGTGGTGCAGTGGTTGAGAGTCCACCTGCCGATGCAGGGGACATGGGTTCATGCCCCAGTCCGGGAAGATCCCACATGCTATGGAGCGGCTGGGCCCGTGAGCCATGGCCACTGAGCCTGCGTGTCTGGAGCCTGTGCTCTGCAACTGTAGAGGCTAAAACAGTGAGATACCTGTGTACCACAAAAAAAAAAAAAAAAAAAAAAAAACAACTGTATTCTTAACAATGCCTCAACATTTAATTTTTTGTTTGTTTGTTTTTGTGGTACATGGGCCTCTCACCGTTGTGGCCTCTCCCATTGTGGAACACAGGCTCTGGACACGCAGGCTCAGTGGCCATGGCTCACAGGCACAGCTGCTCCATGGTACGTGGGATCCTCCCAGACCAGGGCACGAACCCGTGTCCCCTGCATCAGCAGGTGGACTCTCAACCACTGTGCCACCGGGGGAGCCCCATTTAATGTTTTTGACATCACATTTTACCTCTTTTTGTTGTTCATATCCTTTAGCTACTTTTGTCTCTTAACCTTCTTACTAGCATTATAAGTGGTTGATCTACTTATAATCTATAAGTAGATCTAAACCTTTGATCTATACCTTACTGTATATTTACCTTAATGAATGAGATTTTTCCTTTCATAATTTTGATATTTCTAGCTGTGGTCTGTTCTTTCTCACTTAGAGAAGTTCTTTTAACATCTCTTGTAAAGCTGGTTTAGTGGTTCTGAACTCTTTCTTTTGCTTGTCTGTAAACCTCATTATCTCTCCTTCATATACAAATGATAGCCTTGCTGGTTAGAGTATTCTTTGTTGTAGGCTTTTTTCTTTCATTACTTTAAATATATTATGCCACTCCCTTTTGGTTTGCAAATGTTAGTGCTGAAAAGTCAGCTGATATGCTTGTAGGAATTTCTTTGCACATAACTAGTTTCTTTTCTGCTGCTGCTTTTAAGATTCCCTCTTTATCTTTAATTTTTGATATTTTAATTATAATGTGTCTTGATGTTAACTTCTTTGGGTTCATCTCATTTAGGACTTTCTGTCTTTCCTGGACCTGGATGTCTGTTTCCTTTCCCATATTAGAGAAGTTTTCAGCTACTATCCCTTCAAGTAAATTATCTAGTCCTTTCCCTCTCTTTTCTCCTTCTGTAAACTTTAGAATATAAATGTTGGTATGTTTGACATTGTCTCAGAGATCTCTCAAACTATCCTCATTTATTTTTTTTCTTTTTTCTATTCAGCTAAGGGGATTCCCACTACTCTGTCTTCCAGTTTGCTGATCCATTTTTCAGTATCATCTAATCTGCTATTGATTTATTCTAGCATATATTAAAAGACTAATAAAGGAATACTATGAACAACTCTATGCCCACAAATTTGGTAACCTAGATGAAATGGATCAACTCCTTGAAAAACACAATTTTTCAAAACTTATACAGGAAGAAATAGACTATCTAAATAGACTGATATCTATTAAAGATATTGAATCAATAATTAATAACCTTCCCAAACAAAAAGCACCAAGCCCAGATGGGTTCACTGGTGAATTCTACCAAATGTTTAAGGAATACATTTTACCAGTGCTCTACAATTTATTTTCAGAGAATAGAAGCCAAGGGAATACTCCTGAATTTATTCTATGAGGCCAGAATTACCCTGATACCAAAACCAGACAAAGATATTACAAGAAAAAAAAAAACTGGAAACCAATATCTCTCATGAACAGAGATACAAAATCTTTAACAAAATATTAGCAAATAGACTCCAACAATGTATAAAAAGAATTTACTCCATCATCAAGTATGATTTATCTCTGGTATACAAGGCTGAGTCAACCTTCAAAACTCAGTTAATGTAATTCATTACATCAACAAGCTAAAAAATAAAAATCACATGATCATATTAATAGATGCAGAAATAACATTTGACAAAAATCCAACACCCATTCATTATAAAAACTCAGTAAAGTAGGATTAGAGAGTAACTTCTTCAACTTGATACATAATATGTACAAAAAAAAATCTATAGTTGACATCATCATTAATGATGAGAAACTAGATTTCCTTTATGATTTGGGGCCAGACAAAGAAGACCCCTCCCACTACCCCTTTTCAATATCACACTGGATGTCCTAGCTAATGTAATAAGACAAGAAAATGAAACAAAATGTATACATATTGGGAAAGAAGAAATGAAATTTTCTTTGTTCAAGCATGACATGATCATTTACATAGAAAATCTAAAATAATCAACCAAAAAACTTTTGGAACTAATAAGCAATTATAGCAATGTTTCATGACATAGGTCAATATATAAAGTCAATTGTTTTCCTATATACCAGAAATAAGTAAGTGAGATTTGAAATTAAAAACACAATGCCATTTAAATTAACACCCCTGAAAATGAAATATTTAGGCACAAATCTAACAGAATATGTACAAGATCTTTATGATGAAAACTACAAAACTCTAATGAATAAAATCAGAAATAACTAAATAAATAGAGACTTATTCCATGTTCATGAACAGAAAGCCTCAATATTTTCAAGATGTCGGTTCATCCTAACTTGATCTATAGATTCAATGTAATCTCAATCAAAATCCCAGCAAATTATTTTATTGATATTGACAAAATGATTATAAAGTTTATATGGAGAGGCAAAAGACCAAGAATACCCAATACAATATTGATGAGAAAGAACCAAATTGGAGGACTGACACTACCTGACTTCAAGACTTACTGTAAAGCTACAATAATCAAGACAGTGTGGCATTTATGTAAAAATAGATTAATGAAACAGAATTGAGAGCCCAGAAATAAACTCACATAACTGTAGTCTACTGATATTGGACAAAGAAACAAAGGCAATATAATGGAGCAAAGATTGTCTTTTCAAAAAATGCTGCTGATACAATTGGATATCCATCCATATACAAAATAAATAAATAAATAAATAAATCTAGACATAGACCTTACACTTGTCATAAAATGAATTATAGACCTAAATGTAAAAATGCAAACGCATAAAACTCATAGAAGATAGCATAGGAGAAAACCTAGATGACCTTGGATATGATGATAGCTTTGATATAACACCAAAGGCATGATACATAAAAGAAATAATTGATAAGCTGCAGCTCCTCTCCCTCAACAAACACATCAAAAACACATCTATATGTGGAACAATTCTCACTGAAACCTAACTAAAAATTAGAAGAAGGATTCCTGTGCAACCAAGGCTGTAACAAAGATATGCATATAATTAGGTAGGAAGGATAGAACAGTGATTGGTTCAAGACTTGTGCTCATGGGAAAGACCTCAGAGTAAAAGTTAGAATTCACAGTCAGACAACCATCTTGGGGAGTGAGTGGTGAGAGACACAGACTGGATGCCCTAGTCCTAGGGGCCTACATGAGGGAGACAAACCCCTTTGGCTGGCTGGAAGAGTGCTGGAACTGACAGGTGGGCTGTGGGAAGCCAAACTCCACTTGTGAGGAGTGTTCATATAGCCTTGCCTGTGAGGCAGGGTGGAGAGTTCTGAAAAGCGGCTGCAGGGTTTCTTAAAACTGCTTTGATGCACACCTCAGTCCGAGCCAAGTAAATTCTCCAGCCCTGCTCACTTCACAACACAGCTTGGCCCTGGATCTGGGGCAGCCACAACCAGGGAGAAGACTTGACCAAGGGAAGCAGAGGTGACACAGTCCTGGGGCAGAGCCTAGGTGGGGTGGCAGTGGCCATTTTTGGTGCTTACCCAAACAGTGCATCAGAAGCTGCCCAGATCTCTGAGGGTGGCATCTCCACCATAGTTCACTCCCCAGTACGTGTTGAGAGTCCATGTAGCTCCTGACTTCCCTGTAGTGTGTCTCCACAATAGAACAGGGACAGAAGAAGCTGGGGACACTGACTGTAAAGGAGAAAGGAGACTTGCACATGAGGCTGTGTCTGAGCAGATTGAGGGGAAAAATTGTGGGCACCTGTACAGGCAACACATTGGAGACAGCTCAGACTTCTGTCTGAAGACTGCATGAGCCAAGAGCCCACATAGGCTCCACTTGTTTCAGCACTCCTGCCCTCTGAAGCAAGTATCCCAGTGCAAGAAGAGGGGAAAACACATACTTAAAAGGAACAGAGCCAGCTTTCACAGAACCCCAAGGGCTTCTGCTCCAGCAACTTAGGATCAGAACCCCCTCCAGATAGGGCAGTGATGGTCACTGAGAAGAAGGGAAATCCCATTTCACACCTGACTCCAGTTCTAACCCCTCCATCACCAGCCCCACCCCTACCAAGGTGATAGTTGCCCACTCACACTGAAGAAAGATGTGATTTGCCTTCACATCAAATCCAGGTCTTTCATCAAAGGCATTGGGTACACACAGTCTTTATAGGAATGTTCCCACATAAGAACACCCCTTCAAGACACCAGTAGGTAACTGTTTTGTCTAAATTTAAAGAGAGAGAGAAAGTTAAGCAAAATGAAAGATCAGAGGAATTTCTCTCCATTGAAAGAGAATACTCCTGAAAAAATAATGAAAGGGAAATAAACAATTTACTATATAAAAAATTCAAAGCATTGGTAATAAAAATTAACTGAATTAGGGAAAAGAACATATGTACACAGTGTAAATTTTAATAAGGAACTTGAAAATATAAAAAAAAGTCTAATCATAAATTAAGAATTAAATAGCTGAAATTAAAAACACACTAGAAGGAATGAGTAGTAAACTAAGTAATAAAGAAGAACACATAAGTGATTAGCAAGATAGAATAACAGAAATCATCCAATCAGAACTGAAAAAAGAACAGATTTAAAAAGATGAAAACATTGGAATTGATACATATACACTATTGATACTATGTATAAACTAGACAGCTGATGGGAACATACTATATAGCACAGGGAACACTGCTTAATGCACTGTGGTGTCCTAAGTGGGAGGGAAATCCAAAAAGGAGGGGATATATATATATATGTATGTTTGATTCATTTTGCTGTGCAGTAGAAGCTACTTTGTAAAGCAACTATACTCCAATAAAAATTAATTAATTAAAAAAATATGATAAAAATGTTAAGAGTTCTCTGGGATAACATTATGCATACCAAAATTCACAATTTATGGGTCCCAGAAGGAGAAGAGAGAGAGAAAGGGATTGAAAATGTATTTGATGGAATTATGGCTGAAACTTCCCAAGCATGAATAAGGAATCAGATATCTAGGTACAGGAAGAACAGAAGATCCCAAACAAGATGAACACAAACAGATCCACATCAAGACATATTATAATTAAAATGGCAAAACTATAGATAAAGAGAGAATTCTTAATGCAGCAAGGGAGAAGCATGGAGTCAAACACAAGGGAATTACCATAAGGCTTTAGCTGGTTTCTCTGCAGAAACTTTGCAGGCCAAAGGGAGTGGTATAATATATTCAAAGTGCTGAAAGAGAAAAAACCTGCAACCTAGAATACTCTACACACTAAGATTATCATTTAGAACAGAAGGAGAAATAAAGAACTCCTCAGACAAGCAAAAACTAAAAGAATTCATCAATACCAAACCTACTGTAAATGAAATGTTAAAAAGTCTTATCTAAGTGGAAAAGAAGTAAGAATCTATATTAAATGTAAAAATCCCACAGGTAAGGGTAAATATCAATATATAGTAAAGGCAGTGACTCAACCACTTAAAGAAGCTAGTACAAAGGTTAAAAGACAAAAATTGTTAAATTCACTATAATTATAATAAATAGTTAAGGGAGAGGCATGAGATGTAAAATGTAACATCAAAAACACAAAATGTAGGGGGAGGTGTAAAAAATGTAGATCTTTTAGAGTATGTTTGAACTTAAATGACTATAATTTTAAAACAAGTAGATATACTTATAGGTCAATATATATGATCTCCATAGTAACCACATATCAAAAACATACAATAGACATGCAAAAACTAGAGAGAAAGGAACGTAATCATACCACTAAAGAAATTATCACACCACAAGGGAAGAAACTAAAAGAAGAGTAAAAGAACATAGAAGAGCTACAAAAAAAACCAGAAGACAAGTAACAAAATGGCAATAAGTACATATGCTTTAATAATCACTTTAAATGTCAATAGATTATATGCTCCAATCAAAAGACATAGGATGGTTGATTAGACTAAACAAGCAGGATCTTTCTATATGCTGCATATAAGAGAGTCACTTCAGAGATAAAGATACACTGAAAGACTGAAAGAAGACAATGGAAAAATATATCATGCAAACAAAAATGAAAAGAAAGCAGGAGTAACAATACTCTTATCAGACAAAATAGACTTTAAAACCTAAGCTATAACAAAAGATAAAGAAGATCATTATATAATGATAAAGGGATCAATGCATGAGAGGATACTATACTTGCTAACATATGTGCACCCAACACGGGTACACTTAAATGTGTAAAGCAAAGAGTAAAAGACATAAAGGGAGAAACTGACAATAATACAATAATAGTAGGGGATTTTAACACTCCACTGACATCAGTAAACAGATCATCCAGACAGAAAATCAGTAAGGCAATAGTAGTCTTTAATGACAAAACAGACCAGTTCAACTTAACAGATATCTATAGGACATTACACTGAAAAACAGAATAATACACATTATTTTCAAGTGCACATGAAAAATTCTCCAGGCTAAATCACATGCTAGGCCACAAAACAAGTCTCAACAAAGTTAGAGGACAGAAATTGTATCAAGCGTTTTTCTCTGACAATGATACGAAACTATAAATTAATTGCAGAAAGAAAAATGAGAAAAGAACAAACATGTGGAGATGAAACAACGTGATAATAAAAAAAAACCAGTGGATCAATGAAGAAATCAAAGAGGAATCAGAAAATACCTCAAGACAAATGAAAATGGAAACCCAGTACTGTAAAATCTATGAAGTGAAACAAAAGCACTTCTAAGAGATATGCTTATAACAATACATGCCTTCCTCAAGAAACAAGGAATATCTCAATTAAGCAACTTAACCTACCACCTAAGAGAATTAGAAAAAGAAGAACAAAGTCCAAAGTCAGCAGAGTGAAGAAAATACTAATGATTAAAGAGGAAATAAATAAAATAGACATTAAAAAACTATAGAAAGAGCAATGAAACCAAGAGCTGTTTTTTTCTAACAGATAAACAAGAATGACAAACCTTTAATCAGGATCACCAAGAAGAAAAGAGAGAGGACCTAAATAAACAAAATAAGAAATTAAAGAGGAGAAATTACACCCAATACCACAGACACAAAAATCATTAGAGGATACTATGAACATACAACTTGAAACATAGAAACTTGAACTAGAAACATAGAAACTTGAAACTAGAAACATAAAACTTGTCAAGACTGAATCAAGAAGAAAAAGACATTTGAACAGACTGATCACTATTAGGGAAATTGAGTTTGTAGTAAAAAAGAAAAATATTCCCAACAAACAAAAGTCCAGAGCTGAACATCTTCACAGGGTTATTCTACCAAGTATATAAAGAAAAGATAATACCTATCCTTCTCAAACTATTCCAAAATGTTGAAGAGGAGGGAACACTCCCAATTTCATTCTACAAGGCCATTATAAACCTGATATCAAAATCAGACAAAAACACTACCAAAAAAAAAATTACAGGCCAAGGTCTTTAATGAATATAGGTTCAAAAATCATCAACAAAATACTAAACGAAATCCAACAATATATAAAAAAGACCATACACCATTTTCAAGTTGAATTTACTCCAGGGACACAAGAATGGTTCAACATTCACAAATCAATCAATGTGATACACCACATTAACAACAACAAAAAAAGAGATAAATATTACTTGATCATTTCAGTAGACATAAAACAAGCATTTGACACAATTCAACATCGATTCCTGATAAAAACTCTCATCAAAGTGGATATAGAGGGAACATATCTCCAAATCATAAAGGCTTTTTATGACAAACCCACAGCAAACATCATTCTTAGTATCTCAAGACAAGGATACCCACTCTTGCCACTTCTATTCAACATAGTATTGGAAGTTATATCCACAGCAATCAGAGAAGAAAAAGAAATAAAATCAATCCAAATTGGATGGTAAGAATTTAAATTGTCACTTTTTGAAAATGACATGGTACTGTATATATAGAGAACCCTAAAGTATCCAACCAAAAACTTTTAGAACTAATAAATGAATTCAGCAATGTTGCAGGATCAAAGATTATTATATAGAAATCTGTTGCTTCTCTATACACTAATAATGAACTATCAAAAAGAGAAAGTTAAAAAAAAAACTATCATGTCTAAAAACATATATTAAAAAAAGATACTTAGGAATAAACTTAATCAAGGAGGTTAAAAGCCTATAGCCTGAAAACTATAAAACGTTGATAAAGGAAATGGAAGATGATACAAAGAAATGGAAAGATATCCTGTGTTCTTGGATTGGAAGAATTAATATTGTTAAGATGGCCATACTATCCAAATCAATCTAGAGATTTAATGCAATCCCTGTCAAAATATCAATGATATTTTTCACAGATCTAGAACAAAAAAAACTAAAATTCATTTATAACCACAAAGATATAGAATTGCCAAACTAAACCAATCTTGAGAAAAAAGAACAAAACTGGAATTATCAACCTCTCAGACTTCAAACTAAACTACAAAGCTAGTGTAATCAAAAGAGTATGATACTGGCACAAAAACATACACATAAATCGATGGAACAGAATAGATAATCTGTAAATATACCCACACAGCTATAGTCAATTAATATACAACAAAGGAGCCAAGAGTATACAATGGAGGAAAGACAGCCTCTTCAATAGCAGTGTTGGGAAAACAGGATATCTACATGTAAAACAATGAGATTAGAACATCTTCTCACACCATATACAAAAATAAAACAAAATGGATTAAAGGCCTAAATGTAAGACCTCAAAACATAAAACTCTTAGAACAGAACATGACAGAACACACTTTGACATAAATTGTAGCAATAATTTTTTTAAGGCTGTCTCCTAAGGCAAAAGTAATAAAAGCAAAAATTAAAAAATGCAAACTGACTAATCTTAAAAGCTTTTGAAGAACAAAGGAAACCATTGACAAAATGGAAAGAAAGCCTACTGAATGGGAGAAAATATTTGCAAATGATATCACTAACCATGGATTAATATACAAAATATATAAACATCTCATACAATGCAATATCAAAAGAAACAAACAACCAAATCAAAAATGGGCAGAAGTCCTGAATAGACATTTTTCCAGAGAAGACATACAGATGTCCAATGGGCACATGAAAAGATGTACAACATTACTAATTATTAGAGAAATGCAAATCAAACCACAATAAGATATCACCTCACACCTGTCAGAATGGTTATCATCAAAAATAACAAACATTGACAAGGATGTAAATAAAAGGGAACATTTGTACAATGTTGACAGGAATGTAACTTGGTACGACCACTATGAAAAACAGTATAGAGGTTCCTTAAAAAGCTAAAAATAGAACTACCATATGATCCAGCAATTCTACTCCTGGGTATACATCAGTAAAAAATGAAAGCAGTAATTTAAAAAGATGCATGCCTCCCAATGTTCATAGCAGCATTATTTACAATAGCTAAGATATGAATGCAACCCAAGTGTCCATCAACTGACTACTGGATAAAGAAGATGTGAGATTATATATATATATATATATATATATATATATATGATGTGATATATATATATATATACCTTATTTATAAAATAAGATATTACTCAGCCATAAAAATAAATGAAATAAATGACATTTTGCCATTTTCATCAATGTGGATAAACCTAGAGAATATTATGCTTAGTGAAATAAGATAGAGAAATACAAATACTTTATAACAACACTTTATGTGGAGTCTAAAAGATAAAATAAACAAATGTCTATAATAAGACAGAAACAGACTCACAGATATAGAAAAGAAACGAGTGATTACCAATGAGGAAAGGGAAGCTCAGAGGGGCAAGATAGATGTATGGGATTAAGAGATACAAACTATTACGTGTAAAATAGAGAAGCAATAAGCATATATTGTATAGAACAGGGAATTATAGTCATTATTGTGTCATAACTTTTAATGGATTATAATCTAAAAATACTGAATCACTATTCTGTATACATGAAAGTAATATAGCATAGTAAATCAAAAATACTTCAATAAAAAATTAAAATAAATAAAAAATAGAGAGCAGAAAAATAAGGGAAAAGATCAATGAAACTAAGAGCTAGTTTTTTTTTAAAAAAAAAGATAAAATTGATGAATATTTACATATACTAAGAAAAAAAGAGAGAGGACTGAAATAAATAAAATCAGAAATGAAAGAAGAGACATTATAACTGTTAAACAGAAATATAAAGAATTATGTGGGAGAATACTATGAATAATTACACACCAATAAATTGTATAACTAAGAAAAAATGGATAAATTCTCAGAAACATTCAAACAATCAAGACTGAATCATGAAGAAATAAAAAATCTGAATAGATCAATGATGAATAAGGTGACTCAATAGTAATCAGAAAACTTACAACAAAGAAAAGCCCAAGACTAGATAGTTTCACTGGCAAATTTTAGCAAACATTTAAAAAAGAATTAACACCAAACCTTCCTTAAAAATAAAGGGAAAGAAACACTCCCAAACTCATTTTATTAAGGCAACATTATTCTGATACCAAAGCCACTATAAAAAAACAAAACTACAGGCTAATATCCCTGATGAAACATATAATGTGTTCTTAGATTGGAAGAATCAGTATTGTTAAAATGATAATACTACACACCTACTGATTCAATGCAATTCCTATCAAATTACCAATGGCATTTTTCAGAGAAGTAGAACAACTAATTTTAAAATTTATGTGGAAACACAAAGGACCCTGAATAGCCAAAGCAATCTTGAGAAAGAAAAATGGAGCTGGAGGAATCATGCTCCCTGACTTACTACAAAGCTACAAAGACTATACTACAAAGCTACAGTCATCAAAAGTCTATCATATTGTCACAAAAACAGACACATACAAATTGAAAGATATATCATGCTCATGAATTGGAAGAACTAATATCACTAAAATGACCATACTACCTAAGACAATCCACAGATTCAATGCAATCTCTATAAAAATACCAATGGAATTTTTCACAGAACTAGAACAAATAATTCTAAAATTTGTATGGAAACACAAAACACCCCAAATAGCCAAAACAATTGAGAAAGAAACAAAAAGATGAAGGTACCATGCTCCTTGATTTCAAACTGTACTACAAAGCTGCAGTAATCAAAATAGAATGGGAAATGAGAGCCCAGAAATAAACCCACACACTTATGGTCAATTAATGTACTACAAAGAAGGCAAGAATATACAATGGAGAAAAGACAGTCTCTTCAATAAGTGGTGCTGGGAAAACTGGACAACTACATGTAAAAGAATGAGATTAGAACATTTTCTTACACCATATGCAAAAATAAACTCAAAATGGATTAAAGACATAAATGTAAGACCAGATACTATAAAACTCCTAGAGGAAAACATAGGCTGAACAACTTTGACATAAATTACAGCAATAGATTTTTTGGATCCATCTCCTAAAGAAAATAAAAACCAAAATTAAAAAAATGGAACCTAATTAAAGTTAAAAGCTTTTGCACAGCATAGGAAACCATCGACAAAATGAAAAGACAACCTACTGAATGGAAGAAAATATTTGCAAATTATATGACTGATGAGGCATTAATATCCAATGCATATAAATAGCTGATACAATTCAACATCAGAAAACCCCAAACAATCTGATTAAAAAATGGGCAGAAGAACTGAATAGACATTTTTCCAAAGGCAAAATGCAGATGGCAAACCAAATTTGACAGAACATTAAGGGCGTCATAATGATCAAGTGGGATTTATCTCTGGGATGCAAGAATGTTTCAACATATGAAAATATGTAAATAAGATGTACCACATTAATATAATAAATGTTAAAAGCCATATAATCATCTCAATAGATTCATAAAAATAATTTGACAAAATACAATCTCCTTTCAGTATAAAAACTCTCAACAAATTGGGTATAGAAGAACCACACCTCAGTATATAAAAGGACATGTATGAAAATCATAAAGGGAGAAATAACACAGGGTGCTCATTCTCATCACTCTTATTTAACATAGTACTGGAAGTCTTAGCAAGAGTAATCAGGGAAGAAAAAAAGAAAGAAAGAAAGAAATAGCACCCAAATTGGAAAGTAAAAAGTAAAATTGACTTTGTTGACAGACAATATGATCTCATATATAGAAAATACTAAAGATTCCACACACACGCACACACACACACACACACACACACACACAAACAGTTAGAACTAATCAATGAATTCAATAAAGTTGCAAAATATAAAATCAATATATGAAATAAAGTCATATATGAAACAAAATCAATATATGAAATACTTCATTTACAATAGCATCAAAACAAACAAACAAACAAAACTTAAGAATAAATTTAACCAAGGAGGTTTAAGATCTGTGCACTGGAAAATATGACTTTGATGAAAGATACTGAAGAACACAAAAATAAATGAAAAGATATCTTGTGTTCATAGGTTGGAATAATGAATATTTTAAAAATATGCATACTATCCAAAGCCATCTGCAGATTCAATGTAATCCCTATCAAAATTACAATGGCAGTTTTCACAGAAATAGAAAAATTAATCCTAAAATTTGTATGGAACCACAAAACACCCTGAAGAGCTAAGCAATTTTCAGAAAGAAGAACAAAGGTAGAGACATCATACTTCCTGATTTCAGACTATACTTCAAAGTTATATTATATTTAAAACAGTAGGGTACTGGCATAAAAATAGACACATAGATGACAAATGGAACAGAACCAAGAGCCCAGAAATAAACCCTTGCATATACAATAAACTAATATTTGACAAGGGAGATAAGAATACTTGATAGGATATAAATAGTTCCTTCAAAAAATTGTGCTTAAGAAACCAGATAATCACATGCAGAAGAATAAAATTGGACTCCTATTTTATACAACTTACAAAAATTAACTTGAAAAGGATTAAAGACTTAAACATAAGATATGTAACCATAAAACTCTTAGAAAAAAGAAGCTCCTTGACATTGGTCTTTACAACAATATTTTGGATATGACAAAAGCACAAGCAACAGAAGAAAAGTAAACAAGCAGGACTATGTCAAACTAAAAATCTTCTTCACAACAAAAGAAATGACTGACAAAATAAAAAGGTAATCTACAGAACAAGAAAAAAACATTTGCAAACCAACTATCTGCTAAGGAGTTAATATTAAAATATATAAAGAATTCATACAATTCAACAGCAAAACAACAAATAATTCAATTAAAAATGTCAGAGGACCTGAATAGACATTTTCCAAAAAGGATATGCAAATGGCCAACAGGTACATGAGAAGATGCTCAACATCAATGATCATCAGGGAAATGTAAATCAAAACCACAATGGGAAATATTCCTCAAACGTGTTGAATGGCTATATTTAAAAAGACAAGTGATAACAAGGTTGGTAAGGATGTGGAGAAAAGAGAATCCTTGTACATTGTTGGTAGAAATGTAAATTGATACAGCCACTATGAAAAAAGTATGGAGTGTACTCAAAAAAGTAAAAATAAAATTACTGTATGATCCAGCAACCCCACTTCTGGATTTATATCAATAGAAATGAAACCAGTATCTCAAAGAGATATCCACACTCTTATGTTCATTGCAGTATTATTCACAGTAGCCAAGATATGAAGTGCCCACTGGTGGATGAATGGATATAAAAGATATGCTATATATATATATATATATATATATATACATACATACATACATACATATATATCTCACACAACACAGAATATGAATCATGAGAAAGAAGGAAATCCTGTTTTTTGTGACAACATGGGTGAAACTTAAGGGCATTATACTAAGTGAAATAATTCAGACATAGAAAGACAAACGTATCATATCACTTTTATGTAAAATCTACAAAAATCTGAACTCAGGAACAGAGAGTAGAATGGTGGTTGCCAGGAGAGATATTGATCAAAAGGAACAAACTTTCTGTTATAAGATAAATAAGTTTGGGGGATCTAATGTACAGCATGATGACTATACTTAATAATGTGTACTCTATACCTGAAAGTTGCTGAGAGAATATATCTTAGATGTTCTCACCACACAAAAGGGTAATTATGTGAGTTGATGAAGTTGTTAACTAACCCTATTGTAGTAATCATTTTTTAATATATGCTTGTACAGAATCATCACTTAGTATACCTTAAACTTACACAATGTTATTTGTCAATTAATCTCAATAAAGCTAGAATAATAATAATAAATTATACATTTAAAATTCTTCTTCATCCTCAGTTGGGGCCTACTGTAAATGAGAAATCTATAGTCCAAGAAAGTTATCACATTCCTTCTTCTCCCTTAGTCTGACCTAAGGTCTCACTCCCCTCATTTCCCATTTATTATAATCTAAGCTTGTAACCCTAACAGGTTCAAAGAGGTGGGATCAGGAAGGAGAAATTAGGAAATCAAGAAAACTTCTTATTTAAGTAGAACTAATGTAATAGGACTTCCTGCTCTCTGAGCTAAGCAGGTATTTAAAGCTAATTCTTTATCTCACTAATGGATTGTTCCATGGGTTCTTGCCTCGAATGTCAAGAAAAGAGCTTTGAGATATATATTTCCACGAGGATTTCTATGAGGATAATAAATAAAAACATAGGTGTTAATCCAACATGTATGTGACTTGTATACTACAAACTGCAAAACACTGATTAAATAAATCAAAGAAGATCTAAATAAATAAAAAGACATTTTGTGCTCATGGATTGGGATACTCAACATTATTTATTTTTAGTTATTTGAGTGGTAATGCGTTTTTGATTTCAACTTCCACATGTTCCACTGCAGTATCTAAAAATACAATTGATTTCTGTACTACATGTATCTTGTATCCTGAAATCTTTCTCAATTCACTTATTACTCCTAAGAACTTTTATATAGATGCATTGGGTTTTATCAGTATAGACAATCATGTCACTTGTAAATAGGGATAGTATTATGTATTTTATTATTACATAAATAAATTTTAAAACTTTTTTTAATCTAATTTTATTTATTTATCTTTGGCTGCATTAGGTCTTCATTGTTGCATGCGGGCTCTCTCTAGTTGTGGTGAGTGGGGGCTACTTTTCGTTGTGGTGCATGGGCTTCTCATTGTGGTGGCTTTTCTTGTTTCAGAGCATGGGCTCTAGGCACGCAGGCTTCAGTAGTTGTGGCGCACAGGCTTAATTGCTCCGTGGCATGTGGGATCTTCCTGGACCAGGACTCGAACCCGTGTTCCCTGCATTGGCAGGTGGATTCTTAACCACTGAATCACCAGGGAAGTCCCTAAATCTTATTTTATATGTTTAAAAATAAAAGAATTTCAACTTGAAGGAGGCAGCCCATATAGTTGTTGGTTTAATGCACAATATTTCAAAAAAAAAGTAGAAAAAATAAATGAAACTAAAAACTGGTTCTTTGAAAAGATAAACAAAATATCAAAACTTTTAGCTAAACTCATCAAGAAAAAGGAGAGAAGCCAAATCAATAAAATCAGAAATTAAAAAGGAGAAGTTACAACGAATACCACAGAAACACAAAGGACCATAAGAGATTACTGCAAGCAACTATGTGTCAATAAAATGGACAGCTTGGAATAAATTAACAAATTATTAGAACGGTACAATCTCCCAAGACTGAACCAAGAAGAAATAATAGAAAATATAAACAGATTAATTACCAGTACTGAAATTGAATCACTAATTTTAAAACTCCCAACAAACAAAAATCCAAGACCAGATGGATTCAAATGTGAATTTACCATTTAGAGAAGAGATAACACCTATCCTTCTCAAATTATTCCAAAAAAATTGCAGAGGAAGGAACATTTCTGACCTTGTTCTATGAGGCCACTATCACCCTGATACCATAACCAGGAAAAAATGTCACAAAAAAGAATAATTACAGGCCAATATCACTGATGAACATAGACACAAAAGTCCTCAACAAAATACTAGCAAACAAACTCCAACAATACATTAAAAAGATATGCACCATGATCAAGTGGGATTTATCCCACGGATGCAAGAATTTTTCAATAGCCACAAATCAATCAATGTGATATATCACATTAACAAATCAAAGAGTAAAAACCATATTATGATCTCAATAGATGCAGAAAATGATTTTGATAAAATTCAACAACGATTTATGATAAAAACTCTCCAGAAAGTGGGCATAGAGGGAGCATAGCTCAACATAATAAAGGCCATATATGACAAACCCAGTTACCATCATACTCAACAGTGAAAAGCTGAAAGCATTTCCTCTAAGATCAGGAAAAAGACAAGGATACCCACTCTCGCCACTTTTATTCAACATAGTTTTGGAAGTCCTAGCCACAGCATTCAGAAAAGTAAAAGAAATAAAAAATAATCCAAATTGGAAAAGAAGTAAAACTGTCACTGTTTGTAGTTGACATGATGCTATACATAGAAAATCCTAAAGATGCTACCAGACAATTACTGGAGCTCATCAATGAATTCAGTAAAATTGTGGATACAAAATTAACATATAGAAATCTGTTGCATTTCTATATACTAACAACAAAATATCAGAAAGAGAAATTAAGGAAACAATCCCATTTACCATCACACCAAAAAGAATAAAATGCCTACCTAAGGAATTAACCTACCTAAGGAGGCCAAAGACCTGTAGTCTGAAAACTATAAGACACTGATGAAAGAAATTGAAGATGACACAAACAGATGGAAAGATATACCCTGTTCTTGGATTAGAAGAATAAATATTGTTAAAATGATCATACTACCCAAGGCAATCTATAGATTCAATGTAATCCCTATGAAAATACCAATGGCATTTTTCACAGAACTAGAAGAAAATTATTTTAAATTTGTATGGAAATACAAAAGACCCTGAATAGCCAAAATAATCTTGAGAAAGAAAAATGGACCTGGAGGAATCATGCTCCCTCACTTCAGACTACACTACAAAGCTACAGTAATCAAAACAATATGGTACTGGCACAAAAACAGACATATAAATCAATGGAACAGGATAGAAAGCCCAGAAACAAATCTTATGGTCAATCAATCTCTGACCAAGAATTCAAGAATATACAATGGAGAAAAGAGAGTCTCTTCAATAAGTAGTGCTGGGAAAACTGGACAGAGAGGAGAATGAAAACTGGACATGTAAGAGAATGAAATTAGAATATTCTCTAATAGCACATACAAAAATAAACTCAAAATAGAATAAAGACCAAAGTATAAGATCATATACTGTAAAACTTCTAGAGGAAAACACAGGCAGAACACTCTTTGACATAAATCACAGCAGTATTTTTTTGGATTCACCTCCTAGAGTAATGGAAACAAAAGCAAAAATAAACAGATGGAACCTAATTAAACCTAAAAGTTTTTACACAGTAAAGGAAATCATAAACAAAGTGAAAAGAAAACCTATGGTCTGGGAGAACATATTTGCAAATGATGCTGCCAACAAGGAATTAATTTCCAAAATAAATAAACAGGTCATACAGCTTAACATTGGAAAAACAACTCTGTCAAAAAATGAACAGAAGACCTAAATAGACATTTCTCCAAAGAATACATACAGATGGGCAACAGGCACAGGAAAAATGTTCAATATTGCTAATTATTAGAGAAATGCAAATCAAAATTACAATAAGTTATCACCTCACACTGGTCAGAATGGCCATCACTAAAAAGTCTGGAGAGGGTGTGGAAAAATAAGTACATTCCTACACTGTTGGTGGGAGTGTAAATTGGTGCAGCCACTATGGGAAACAGTATGGAAGTTCCTTGAAAAACTAAAAATAGTTACCATATGATCCTGCAATCCCAATCCTGGGCATATATCCAGAGAAAACACTAATTCAAAAAGATAATACAAGGGCCCCTATGTTCATTGAAACACTATTTATACAGCCAAGACATGGAAGTAACGTAAATGTCCATCAACAGAGGAATGGATAAAGAGGATGTGGTATATATACACAATGGAATATTACTCAGCCATAGAAAAGAATGAAATAATGCTATTTGCAGCAACATGGATGGACCTAGAGATTACCATACTAAGTGAAGTTAAGTCAGACAGAGAAAGGCAAATATCACATGATATCACTGATATATGAAATCTAAAAAAAAGATACCAATGAACTTATTTACAAAACAGAAATAGACTCACAGAAATAGAGAACAAACTTATGGTTACCAAAGAGAATAGAAAGGGGTGGGGAAGATATAAATTTTGAGATTGGGATTAACATATACACACTACTATATATAAAATAGATAAAAAACAAGTACCCACTATATAGCACAGGGAACTGTATTCAATATCTTGTAATAACCTACAATGGAAAAGAATCTGAAAAAGAATATATATGTGTATATATATATATATATATATATATATATATATATATATATATTCAGTTACATATATGTATATATCGATAGATAAAACTGAATCACTTTGCTGTACACTGGAAACTAACACAACATTGTAAATTAACTACACTTCAAAAAGAAAATGGCTAAAAAATAAATAAATAAGAATATAGCACAATATTTCATGCCCTGCAAGACAGCATCTGGTACTCCCAATGTGTTTTCTTATCAGTGATGTTTTAGCTAAGACTATAAAGGATCAATATAGCATTTTATAAAGCTAGAAGAAAATTCCTTACTACTTTGTCAGTTAGGATATATCCATGTTATCCTATTATTGAAAGAATAACAATGTGTCCCTCAGTGAGTACTAGGAGAGAATTCTCATTTAAAAAATAAATTAAATTAAAAGAAAAAATATGTAAAGAGTTTCAGTTACTTCAGAAACAGAAAGAAGAAAATATATAATTTTGCTTCACCATCTACATTCATCTATTTGCTCTACAAAGGACAGCATCTGATGGACAAAGTTGTTCAGATCCAGTCCTGACATACTCCGCAATTAACTCTAACAGTGCTTTCAAAAGATGGACTTTGACTTTGCCTATTTAATGAACAAATCCAATCAGACACCCTGTAGAGAAAATGGAAAACAGGAGTCCTTGAGAATGACAAATAACTAATTGTAGAGGGGGCTTGTAAAACATACCACTATAGAAGTTGTTTTATATTCAATCTCACCACTGGATTTTTTTAGTGGATTGATACCAGGTTTTCTTTGTCCTATGACAAACTTCCAGTTCAGACTGTCAGGAGACAATCCACCACACTGGAATACTATTACCTTTCAACTGAGTCGATGGAATCAGATTCATGAGAAAATAAGTGGCTGTTCTTCAAATTACCTCCATTTGATGGAAAGCTGAGTCATCACCCACCTATATAAGCATGAATTTCTTGTGTGAAATGGTTTGTTTGAGGTGCCTTTGAATACTAATGCTGAGTGAATAGAAGCTGAATAATCTTCTTTATGTTCAAGTCAACAAAGTAATACACTGCATTATAGAATCAGAGGGTCAAACACAGATCACTGGAATAGGACATTGGATCATACCATATAGCCTTTGTAAGATCTTAATCCCAGCATTCCCCTAAATCCTACTAGAATCAAAAACCTATTGTTTATGTATAGGTATTGAGGTACATGATTGCTATATAACTAGAGAAATTCGTCTCACAAACTCCTCATCACCTCTCAATCCCTAGTTCATATTTTAACTTATCCATGAACTTTTTTTAATTCTCCACTACTCATCTCTGTCTTCTCTGCTTTCACAGATTCACATCACTTTGGTGGCACCTATTCACATTTCCCTACAATCATCCACTTATAAGTCTATTGCTCACAATCTATAAACTTAATCACTACTCTATTCCCAGAGCACAGGTTAGTCCTACAACATAATGGGTCTCTCTAATCATCTCTAGAATGAATAACTGAATAAATATAGCCATGTGACAAGGGGTAAAGAATCATGCTGTGCAGGCAGCATTTAGCTCACAGTCACTGGTTAAGTCTTCAACTTATTTTGCTGATAACCACCAAGGAAGTATATACCCTTGTGCTGTCCTACTGTAGTGGACACTGTTGGTATCTTTCTCTGAACACTTTTACTATTTACTATGTGTTGTACACACACACACACCCTAACTACAACCTCATTTGCTGTGAATGTTGGCCGAGAATAACTCACAGCTGGTATCTTCACCAAAGAAGGAACACATCCCCCTGCAACACTGCAGACCTGACTTATAGCCAGAGACAGAGGGAAAGCAAGGAAATTCAAAGGGCTAGTCCTCTGAACTCAAGGTGGGATAGGCTCTGTGGTACCATATGTGTTCCAGAGCTTCCCTAAGGGATAAGACTGAAGCCAATCTCCAGATGAGACTGAATTTTTGCTTCGTTTCTTCTGCTCCAATTCTGTTTTGCTCACTTCCCTCCTGCGTTAGTGAATCACTTGAAGAAGAATCTCCATCTCAGGTTCTACAATACTTCAGGGTAATTTGACCCAACATAGCTGGTACTGGAAGTTGTTCTTAGAAGCAGACTTTCTGGCTGGAATTATGGAGTGGTTCACTCACTGGCTGGATGGCAAGGAGGGCCTATCAGTGGTGGTGGGTGTTCTATTTATAGGTCGTGGCATGCTCTAAGGTGTAACTGCTAAAAACTTCATCTTTTCTGGACCCAGAAGGGACACAGGCAAAAGGGAAGTAAGCACTAGCTTGTACAATGTCTTGAGTTTGCAAGATCAGGAGAAACAGCAACTCTAAGGACTATGAAATTTGGTGGCTGTTCTAAAATGCCACTGATTCATTGAAGAGAGAAAATGACAAGCTCAAACCTATTAATCAACGATTTAAAGCAAAGTGTGAGAGTCAGAGGGCAGCATTTAAAGTGATGCTCACCTCCTGCAGCCAGAGGATAGACATAGAAAATCAGTCACAGGACATAAGTGGAAGAGAAGCAGAGCTTCAGAGAAAGCTGAGTTCTCAGCCTTGGCGAGTCTTCCATGCTGTAGCAAGAGCCTTTATAGGGAAGAAATAGGATCCTGAAACTTGAGATGGGGATGTCTGGTTAGATGAAAATCATGCTACCTAACTAATAGAACCAGAATAAGGTTTCTTTAATAATTCAATGTCAGAATCCATGGAAATTATTTAACTATGTTTGGGACATGGGATGCACTTGAAAACATGGCTGGTAGTATTTTTCACTTAGACAAATAAAGTCTGGTCTTCTTTTAAATTTTTATTTTGGGCAGAACTAATTTGGAAAGATGACACGGGATGTGTTGTCAATTATCTTAATCTAAAACTTTTAAATGGGATAGCTCTAGATTACACTGACCAATACAGTAGACTGGAACCACATCTGGTTATAAATGAATTATAGTCAATTAAAATTCAATAAAATTTTAAAATCAGTTGTTCAACTGCACTAGGTACATTTCAATTACTTTGCTCAATAGCCACACGTAGCCACATGCAGCTACTCTGATGGAAAGCACAGATAGAGGATGTTTCCATCATCATGGAGCACTGCTCCAAATCATGCAAATTTCACAAGGTAAAAGAAGGTTCTTCTCTGAGAGTGATTTATATGTATAGTAGCTAACAGCACTTATGCCTAGTCGGGGTGTATGGACCTTAATTGTATTGCCTTTTTATTCCTCACAGACTGAAATTTAAATGAAACAATCCTTGCAGAACTTTGATCTTGTTGAGTGTGACAAGAAGTGTTAGCCTACACAGTGTCATTAATGAGAATATCACTTATAAGATCTCTATAGTCATTAAAAATCATTTACGTTATACTGTCTGCTAATTTTCATTGGGATTTTCCCTAATTATAATAATGCAGTTCTTCAGCTATAATTTGAATATAGTAACAATGCAGAGGCCAACTTGATCGTTTTTCATTTGTTTTGTAATACAATATTAATCCTTTTCCCATTTAATACTTCCTACTATTAATTTTAAATTCTGCCAGCAATGTCCTATATATAGTTTACAGTCCTTATGCCATCTACAAATGATCACATTCTTTCAACGTAAGTGATCATATCTCAAATTTAATTTCATCAAGAATAACATCTGCCTTTCCTACTTCTTTGGCATTTATGCACATTATCTTGAACAGTTGATGTGCAACTGCCATTACTAGTTGAAGGATAGACTTATTTAACAACAGATAGGCTCTGTGGTTGACAATATTATAAACTACAGAAGTAATACAAGATTTTGCTTCTTTTTCTGTTTGAAAATGATAAGGCTAATCCTGTCTCTATTCTTTTCCCTAATCCAATCTGGTTTTAAGAGCTGTTCTGTATAATCATTATTTATTAATTGCACAAACTTATATTAAACAGCTGTACTGTACTATTAGTAGGACAATTATATTCAAAATTCCAAAATCAGAACTTTTTTTCTAAAAATTACTGGATGCTAAATTGGTCATTTGACTATATTTTTCATTTCCGCAGATATTTTGTTGTAACCTATGCAGGGCCACAGCCCATAGTAGATGTGATCCTTGCCTTTGGTCAGTAATAGGTCACAGGTAGATACTAACCTATAGGCTAAATATCCCAAATTTATATGTTGCATATTAAGGTCAAAAATTCAAATACAGAAAAGTATAAAAAATATATTGCAAAACATTAGATGAAATAGAAACAGATTAAATGTTCATTCTCATCATGGTTTCTTGTTTTGATGGGTGAGGGTTAAACATGAGAAATCCCTGATGTGCAAAATCTCAAAAAAAAACCAAACAGGAATTGAACAACTTTATATGGAACTCCCTCCAAACCCACAAAATGTAGGCAAGTATAGATTTAACAAATAAACTTGACCTGTTGGGTTAAGTAATAATTCTCTGCATGGTGTGATTTAACACCTACTGATCCATCAGGCCAAGCTAGGTTTTGCTGCAGTAATAAATAACTCAATAATCTTAGTGGCTTATAACACAGTTTTATTTCTGGTCAGGATTCATATCTATCAGGCATCAGCAACTGCTTTGCTCTACAACATCCTCACTCTAGGACCCAAGCTTGTGGAGCAGCCTTTGTCTGGAATATTGTTTGTCCTGGTGGCAGAGAGAAAAAAGACATGGAAAACCACACACAGGCTTTTAAAGTTTCCCCAGCAAGTAACACATGCCACTTCCACCACACCTCATTGTCAACACCAGTCTCGTGCTCACTCCTAAGTTTAGTAGAACAGAGATGAATAAAACTACTTCAAGGATGGGCACAACAGGCAGAGGAAGCAAAATATTTGCTTAGAGTACTACAAACTACCCTAACTCCCAAGGTCGATTCATTCCAAAATGCCAAACACAGGTTTTGCTGCACTGCCTGATTGTTTCCATGTCATCATATTATCTTAGCTGATTTCCATTAAAATTTAAATATACTACTTTCTGAAAAGTCTTCAGCCTGAGCTCTGAATCTGAAGAGAAATTTGCAGTTTTCCTGCTGTTCTTCAACAGTGTTCCAATTCAGTTTACCAGTAATAAAGCTGATATTTTAATTTGTTCCTAACTTCCATGTCTATTTCCTATTTCTCATATGGACCAGAAAACAGGAGGAAGAGGAGGTTGACTGATAGCCTGGGGCCCGACCTCTGTGTGACTGTCTCATTCACAGTGGCTTCTGATCAGAGAATGCTTTTCTCTGCAAAGGAAAGGCATCTGCAAGAGGATTTCCCACACTTTATCCCATTTAATCCTCATAGGATCCCTATCTAGTATTATTATTGTCATTTGACAGGTGATGATACTGCGACTCAGATAACCTAAGTCAATTGCTCAGAGCAGGGATTTAAATCTTTGCCCCGTCATCTGCTTCATCTTGCCCATTTCCTTTTGTGCCAAAAGTGTAAGCATCCTTTAAGACCCAGGTCTGATGTCATATTCTCATGGAAACCTACCTTGTTGTCTATCATCTCCCAAGCTAAGTTAGCACCATCCCTCCCAGCACTGTGTGATTATCTCCCAAACTAGACTATGAGTTTCTTTAGGGCAAGTAAGTTCTTATTTACCTTGTATCCTCAAGGCTTAGGACAGTGCCTGTCATGAGCCTCACCATTATTAAGATTAATAAAATGAATAAGTAAACTGTGCATGTAGTTTCAAGCTTGGTCAAAAAATGCTCAGATCAGTGTACTAAATCAGACAGGGTGCAAATACATTGAACCTAGATAGCATTGAATAATTGAAGGTAACTAATTGGAAATCAATTGACCTGGATCTTAATAGTGGCTCAGTCACTATCTACTATTGTCATCGTAGCACTTTAGCTTTCATAGCTATTAAGTAAAGGGATAGGAACTGTCAGAAGCACAAAAAAGATTTTTCCCAAAGAGGGGACAGCACAGGAAATAATATAAAAAATGAGAGGCCATATGTTTTGGTGGAAAAACAAGAATTTTTTAAGGTCATTGGAGATTGAAATGAGACGGACATTAAGAAAGTGATATGGAAGAAGCCAGATGGTGAAAGATTTCCTTTCCCAAGTTACCTGTTAACAATGAGAAATTCATGAAGCAGTTTCACCCTCAGACCCAGGCAATTGCAGTCCCTACTCTAGATGCCTGGCTTCAGAAAGTCCTCTCTCTGGCTTTTGTCCAGCTGACCCCTTCCCCATGGGACAAGGGGGCTGCTGGGACAAATGAACATGCCCACCTGGACCCCAACACCCAGCCTTTACCCTGCCCCCTCACACTCCCAATCTCTACAGCCCCCTTCCATCCTTCCACTCTAAACTATACTCTAGTTATTCCTAACCCTGATCTTCCTTGCCCAGATGCCCTCAAATCCACTTCCAGGACCTGCAAATTTCTTCCCCAGCTCCATCCTCCCAAGCACAGACCATAGTACTGGTGTATGCATCTCTGGGCATGGGGAGAACTGGGGGGCTGCTGCTGGCTGACAGTAGGGTTGTGGGTAAAGACTAGATATCCAAATGTGAAGCAGAGCTGGGGTTCAAAGAGAAAGCAGGAAGAAGGTAAGGGAGTCACAGGTCACAGGCATGGCTTCTATCTGTACCTTTACCTATGCAAATATTAGGGGAAGGCTTGTAGGGAGTGCCCAAATTTTAAACATTTCTCATAATTTTTTAAGCTATAAGGATTACTTGAATCCTATAAATTAATTAACATAGATATTTGCACTAAAATTAAATTTTAGTGAACTAGTGAATTAAAAAATATTTTAGTGAACTACAAATTTTTTTTTTACTAGTTCCCATGCTGAATTAGATTAATTGCTTCACCTGTACTTTCAAGAAAGTGGTCCTTCTGTCTTTTAAAATTTTGTAAGTAAGAACACGAGCTATCCAATATGACAGGAAATCCACTCATCTTACAAAGGCAGAAGCTTAGGTCCTCAGGAGATGCCTCATCATAACAGTGAATGAATCTATAGTGAACAAGTATTTTCCTACTCCTTGACAGATTTCAATCTTGACTTTCTTCTAGAACTCAAATTCTTTTTTTGTTTGTTTGTTTTCTATATTGTTTTTTTCCTTCTTAAAAACAGCTTTATTGAAATGTAATTCATATACCACACAATTCACCCACTTAACATGTGTAATTCAATGGTTTTTAGTATATCCTTAGAGTTGTGCAGCCATTACCACAAACAATTTTAGAACATTTTCATCACCCCAAAAAGAAACTCCATACACATTAGCAGTCACTCTATTTCCCCCCAAGACCCCCAGACCTAGACAACTGCTATTCTACTTTCTATCTCTATAGATGTGTCTACTCTGGGCATTTTATATAAATGGAATCATATAATATTTGTCCTTTTGTGACTTTTTTTTTCACTTAGCATAATGTTATCAAGGTTCATACATGTGGTACTGGGTATCAGTACTTCATTCCTTTTAAAGGCCAAGTATTACACTATTTTATGGATATATTACATTTTATCTATTCATCAGTTGATGGGCATTTGGGTTGTTTCCAATTTTGGCTGTTATGACTAATTCTGCTATGAACATTTGTCTACTCTGGGCACTTTGAGAGATGTCAATGCTATGGAAGAAACGTAGGGTTCTGAGGCTGGTGTTCTTTCCCTTGCTGCCTTTTCACTCCTCTGCTCCAATAGATGAGAAACCCCCAACCACAGTTCTTGAAGCTTCTACAGAAGTGTTTCTTTTAGAGGCTTGCTTCTGGTTCTCTCTGTCAAGCTCTGTTCCTTGGTGTTGGGCACAGGAACGCAAAAAATGGGAAGGTCACCTCTTTCCCCAGCATCAAATTAGGAATGTTGAGTCCCCCAATGTGATTTCCACAGCAACTCCTTTATGGAACTCAAATTCTTGACCTTGGCTCTGCTGTGCTGAATTGATACTTTGCACAGCTAGCTCCAGACTCAGCTCTAACTATAGATATTAGATTTTGGCATGCTGCAGAGGCTTATTTTTATTTCCTTTCCATCCATGCCCAGCATCCAACAACAACTCCATCCCCCTCTTCAGCTTTATTATTTCCCTGTTGTCAGTGGCACCTGGAGGTGCCTCACCTCCCTAGGCCTCCTAATATGACAGATGAAACATTGCACATAGCAAACATCTAGTCATAAGAGAAATTAAGTTTTTTGCAAAATTCATCAACTTCTCCATGATGAACTATATCCTCTACACCTTGTTTTAAAAGAGGGTCTTAATTTTCTCATTAATTCTTAGAGGACTAGGTCACACATTTGGAAGATGGAACAGGGCATCCCTTAACCAGGCAGCAATTGTACAGCTTACAGCAATTTTGGAGAAAAGAAGTAACTGGAGAGTTACTGGGAAGTCATAGATGGGCTCTGTGAGAGCTTGATTTGCTTTAACATACTCTTGTGTAGCTGTCTCAACTGGCTTCAAAAAGACAGTTGTTTGAAATGTAGTTTATGATTCATCTAAAAGTATTCACTGAAGCATATGTTTCTTGGCTGTTAATAGTTATTTCGGAGAAAAAATAGGATGTGTTTATTCATTCTTAAAATACTTTACATTCAATTGTGGTTGTAATTTTTGACTGCACAATCCATTCCATGGAAGAACAAGATAGGAAAGATGTCTGAGAGTTTTATGGTTTCCTGTTTATTCATCAGGCTCCTAATTCCTTTTCGCCTACACAGTTACCAAGGGGAATTAAGTTTTCTGTTCAATCTGGCATGCAGAAATAACTTCTTCAAAATAGGTTTTGCTTTGTGATACTGAAAATGCATCACTGGTGTAACTTTTTAATCAAAACTTATTTCCAAAGTCATTTTAAAGCACAAATTAAACCAGTATAGATAATGGGCCAATTTTAACATTAGACTATCTTTCAGAGACCCAGTGAAATGAAATGGAAGGCTGAATCTTAGCCCTTAAAACATCATTGGTTGGGCTTCTCTGGTGGCGCAGTGGTTGAGAGTCCGCCTGCCGATGCAGGGAACGTGGGTTCGTGTCCCGGTTGGGGAGGATCCCACGTGCCGCGGAGCGGCTGGACCTGTGGGCCATGGCCGCTGGGCCTGCAGGTCTGGAGCCTGTGCTCCTCAGCGGGAGAGGCCACAGCAGTGAGAGGCCCGTGTACCACAAAAAAAAAAAAAAAACATCATTGGTTAAATGAAACAGGATCAGCCAATGGGGAGGTGAACGTAGTATTTCACAGCAGGGTGAGTTAGGGAATTCTGTCCTTAGTGATTCCAACCCAATTTTTAAAAATCAATTTGAAGTAAATTCCATGTCAGAGACTTGGGAAACCTACTGATACTCATTAAAATTACTTCCTAAGAAGAATAGGGTGTTCTTTAAGGAAAGAACATAAACCTTTGAAGGGAAAGCCAAAAATTGACTTTTAGTCTTCAAAATCATCTTTATTAAGATCCGCTGAGTTGATTTTTACTTGCTGATGGGGTGTCAGGCTTTAAAAGCTCCTAAGTGGACAAGATGGGTGCCTACATTTATCTCCATTCTAGGTACATGCTCCACTTCCCATTCTCTGTATTAAAGAGAAAATAATCTTCCTGAGCTTAAAGCCTGCAATGACAACAGCCCTGGCTTTGCCACAAATCTGAACCGCAGAACAGAATATTAAGTGCTAAGGGCTAAACCCACCCTAAGGTGATGACTCTTAGTTCATACTGAATTCAATTAGTCCAGCTTCATTTTCATCATTAAATTATTTTGATAGGAGTCCTATAGCCACTAAGGAAAGAGCCAGCCTTCAATATAATTCACAGAGGAAATGCCCTTGTTTAGTAAATCAAAAAGTAAGTGGAGTTAGAAGGAACCTCTAGCTCATCTATCACTCACCATCCCCACCACATCTTGGGCAAATGGATTTTATCATTCCTAAATCATGCTTGACAAACTGATATCACACTGCTCTCCTAAAGAAAGTCACAAGACAATTTGCCATTGCAAGAGTATTAAGTAAGCTTGCACAAAATAAAGTTGAAGGAATAACCGGTGGCCATTGTTGTCATAGCTGACTGACCTCCAAGAAGCTGAAGCATATTAATATTTAGCCCATATGAGGTATTTAGAAACCACTAGAATTTCCCAGTATGCTGGACACCTTACTGTATCCAAGAATGCCTGCCATTGAGAATCTGTGTATCCACAGAATACATGCGAACATGGCTTTCTCTGTAACTTAAGTCATAAATGACAAAGTAAACATAAGCCCCACAGGTAGCCAACATTAAGAAAAATGTGTTAAAAAGTTTGTGAGGGCCTCTCTGGTGGTGCAGTGGTTGAGAGTCCGCCTGCCAATGCAGGGGACACGGGTTCGTGTCCCGGTCCAGGAAGATCCCACATGCCACAGGGCGGCTAGGCCCGTGAGACATGGCCGCTGAGCCTGCGTGTCCAGAGCCTGTGCTCCACAGTGGGAGAGGCCACAACAGTGAGAGGCCTGCGTACCGCAAAAAAAAAAAAAAAAAAAAAAAAAAAAAAAAAAGTTTATGACATATCAAAGGAAATGATTCTCCCAAGTCCTCTGTGGAGTCAGGTAAAGTAATGTGAACAAAAAGTGTCATTTATACATACATACAGGCAGCCTGGCTATACCTACATGTGTACATATATAGCTACCCACACTGAAAATATGACTAACATTTACTATGTCCCAGAAATTTAGTAAGAGCTCTTGGATATAATTTCTCTGGTAATCTGCATGATATTTATTCACATTATTTCACAAATGAAGAGGTTAAATGAGGGCTTCCCTGGTGGCGCAGTGGTTAAGAATCCACCTGCGAATGCAGGGGACACTGGTTTGAGCTCTGGTCCAGGAAGATCCCACATGCTGCGGAGCAACTAAGCCCGTGTGCCACAACTACTGAGCCTGCGCTCTAAAACCCGTGATCCACAACTACCGAGCCCACGTGCCACAGCTACTGAAGCCCACATGCATAGAACCCGTGTTCCATAACAAGAGAAGCCACCGTAGTGAGAAGCCCATGCACCACAGCAAAGAGTAGCCCCCGCTTGCTGCAACTAGAGAAAGCCCAAGCGCAGCAACGAAGATCCACTGCAACCAAAAAAAAAAAAAAAAAAAAAGACATGAGAGCATGCATTAAAAAAAAAAAAAAAAAAAAAGAGGTTAAATGATTTACTCAAAACCACACGGCTAGAAAGTGATAAAACAAGGATCGGCCCTTTATATTCTGATTTCAGATCTTGTACTCTTTCCCCTTTATCTTATAAATTAAGTTAGGATATTCTACTTAATTAAAATTAGCCATTTATGGGTCACCAATTTTCCAAGGATTTAATAAAATATACTTAATAATGAAACCTGTGATCATTGAAAACATACCCTCTGTGATGATCTGGCTCTTTTCAAGCTTAGTGTTATGTTTGAATTATACGTGGTTTTTACTGCTGCAATCCTGTTAATGTAGACAGTGCAGAATACTTAATCAAATGTGTACAGGCCCAGGATATTCCCTAATAACTTAATTACATTTTTTTAATTTCAAACAAAATCCAAATGCCACATTTATTTATCACTGACAGTAAAATTCAGGGAGTTTAGTGAGTCAAATTATCGAAATGCTTTCATTACTCAAATGCTAGACAAATAGAAATGTGAGCACCTGAAGCTGAGGACCTTGTCTTATTTCTCTTTTTCCCCTTGTGTCTAGCACAGTCTTAGAATGTAAAAGAGGCTAAGTAAGTATTTTTTGAATGAATGAACATGGAATCAGTAGTGTAAAGTCCTAGTTGGAGTCTGGTAAGAGTCTGTGAATGGACAAACACCATTTATATGCAAAGGAAACTCTATGGTCCCCTAGCACTTGAACATAATTGAAGCTCATTGTAAAATTAAAAGCAAACATTTATATAGTGTGTTTTATTTGCCAGGCACTGTTTTAAGCCCTTTAAATACATCGATTCATTTACTCCTCAAAATAATCTTATAAAGTATATATTTTAATTATGTATATAATTTAATATACATATCTCTTCTTTCTTCTCCTAGATGTTAGCCTGCTTAAAATAAGGGATTAGACCTTATTTATCTTGTAACTCAAGCCTCTACCATACTGTTTGACACAGTCTATGTTGGGTAAGGAAATAAATTTATGAGTAAATGTTTTTTCTCTGTGATGCAGGCACATTGTAAAGATCAGGTCACAGCCATCAGTGCCTTCTACACTATACCTAGGAGAAGACTGTTCAAGTTGCAGCTACCACTACAACACTCATACTTATTTTTTCAGCTCTTCAATTCATCAAGTACCAAGCCAAACAAAATAACTCCTCAACCTACCAGAATGGCAAGCCCTTCGAGTGTATGCTCTATGCTCTACAGGATCAAAAAGCATAGCTACCTGAATGCAGCTTGTACTTTCATAGGATAAGGTTAGAGTTGATATATACTTAATGCTAAGCCAATAAAGCAGGTGCCAAGCTGAAATCCTTAGGCATGCCAGAAATTCAGGAAGTTGGGAGATTAGGCTGATCTTGGGCACATGGCCTGAGTTTGGTTGCTGGGAATATAGGTAACACATGCCAATATTTGAGTTGACAAATATTAAAGAGACAAAATCTCTGGGACTGTTTGAAGTCAAAACTGAAGGAATACAACCCAGTGATGAGATCGTGAGATTAAACATGAGTCAACTTGAATAATTTCTTTAGACAGGAGGATTTGTGCCAGCACTCATTGGTAGGAGGAGGCCAAGTGGATGCAGAGACATACCAACTAAAAGGTTACTACAGAGATAACTGTAGATGTGATGAGATTCATAAGGAATAGACAAGTGAAAGAAAAAAAATCAGGATTTAATGACTGAAAGGAAATGAACAGTAAAAGGCAAATAGAGAAAAAAGGATGATCCCAGTGGAATGCCAGGAATTTCAAATCTTTGTGATAGGAAGACTTGGCAAAAGTAGGGAACTCTAGAAATAAATGCTAGTTAAGGGGAATGATGATAAGCCCATATATAATTATATTGAGTATGAGATGATCCATCCAAAATCATACAGAGCAAGAGATCAGAAGGCCCAGCATTTTCCTTTAAGAGTCCACAAGAGAATGGGGATATTATAATGTCATCTAAGACAAGGGAAGAGAAACTACAAAGAATTTCTCAATTGTCAGATGAATACTTTCAGGTCCACACATTTTTGCGGTGCCCAGCTGATGGTATTAGTATTTTTGCTTTAAAGGAAATTGGTGGACTCTGTCAAACTTGACCACCCTAATCCTCCACCTTACTTCTAACTGAATATAAACATCCTGCAGTCAGTGACTTTTTTTTCTTCTCTGTTATATCCCTAACACATAGAATAACACCTGCTATATAGCAGAACCTCAACAAATATTTGTTAATACAAAGAAAAGGCAAAATGGGGAGGGAGGGAGGGTGGGAGACAAAAGGGAGAGAAAAATCTGCAAAATGCTACAGATTTGCAGCAGACCATGAGACAGGAAAAACAGAAAATGCTTCTTCAAAGTTCTGGTTTAAAGATCTCTTTATAAGATAAAAGTATCTCTGGCAACATCACACAAAACAAAAAATAACACTGATTGATTCAGAATCAGAAACTAATTTGTTTTCCATGCTTTCTTTCCAGACCCACATCACCCCCAGAGGCCTGTTGCTGAGAACTGACAAGGTGAGAAATAACGTCAGGCACATAAACCATTTAGAAGCACCTCACTTATTTCCTCTTTCCTCATATACACACACCAACAGTAATTCTGAACACATTTCAACCCTCAGCTATTTCATCATACAATGGGGACAACTTGAGGGGACTTAAAGGTGAAAAATGAATTTTATACTATCATAAAAAGTTAAAGTCAACCCATCCATGGCTAAGGTGATACAACTGTAGCTAGTAAATATTCTTTTTATTAATCTGCTTAAATGATTTGGAGAGGAAATTGTCCCACAATAATCTTTCCTTTGTTCATTGGATTTTATGACTGCTTCTTTTAGCCACTAGTCATTAAGGTAAATACAGAACCTACCTCACTTTCTACCATGAGGAAAGTTATGCAATGTGAGGACAAAGGGTTATAGAAAACAGAAATTCTACTTTCATCTAAAAACTCTGAAAAAATCAAATTCCAAATGCCATTTTTTTACATCTTTATTGGAGTATAATTGTTTTACAATGGTGTGTTAGTTTCTGCTTTATAACAAAGTGAATCAGTTATACATATACATATGTTCCCATATCTCTTCCCTCTTGCATCTCCCTCCCTCCCACCCTCCCTATCCCACTCCTCTAGGTGGACACAAAGCACCGAGCTGATCTCCCTGTGCTATGTGGCTGCTTCCCACTAGCTATCTATTTTACATTTGGTAGTGTATATATGTCCATACCACTCTCTCGTTTTGTCACAGCTTACCCTTCCCCCTCCCCATATCCTCAAGTCCATTCTCTAGTAGGTCCGTGTCTTTATTCCTGTCTTACCCCTAGGTTCTTCATGACATTTTTTTTTTCTTAAATTCCATATATATATATATATATATATATGTGTTAGCATACGGTATTTGTCTTTCTCTTTCTGACTTACTTCACTCTGTATGACAGACTCTAGGTCTATCAACCTCATTACAAATAGCTCAATTTTGTTTCTTTTTATGGTTGAGTAATATTCCATTGTATATGTGTGCCGCCATTTTTTAATGAAATGTTTAAAACTCAGTTTCAGTTAATATCCTTTTGTTAAGTGTAGGTATGTTCACAACTTTTAAAAACTACTAAAAATACTAAAATTTGCAGTAAAATCCTTTTTTTTTTACCAGAATTTAGCAACCCAGGATCCTCAGTGTTACAGAAAATTGTGTTCATCTCCAGCCCTCATGCTAAAAAGCATAGAGAAACAAAAAAGTTACTCCAAATCTTGGTGACCAGGGCTCAACCTAGGAGAATAGCAAAGGGAATTTCAAGAATGCAACAAAGACAGTTTATTTCTATATATGGTGTTAGAGAATGTTCAGTTTCATTATTTTATATGTAGTTTTGCCAGCACTGCTTATTGAAGATACTGTCTTTTCTCCATTGTATATTCTTGCCTCCTTTGTCATAGATTAATTGACCATAAGTGCATTGGTTTATTTCTGGGCTCTCTACTCTGTTCCATTGATCTATATGTCTGTGACCATTTGCAGTCACGTGCATGGACCTAGAGATTATCACACTAAGTCAAGTAAGCCAGACAGAGAAAGACAAATGTTATATGATATCATTTATATGTGGAATCTGAAAAAGAAAAAAATGTACAATTGAACTTATTTACCAAACAGAAATAGACCCACAGACACAAAAAACAAATCTATGGTTACCAAAGGGGAAGGAGGGAGGAATAAATTAGGAGAATGGTATTAACATATATGTATTGCTATATATAAAATAGATAACCAAAAAGGACCTACTGTATAACATAAGGAACTATACCCAAATTTTGTAATAACCTATAAGGGAAAAGAATCTGAAAGAGAATATATATACATATAAAAATATATATTTATATATGTATCTGAATCACTGTGTTGTACACCTGAAACAAACACAACATTATAAATCAACTATACTTCAATTTAAAATAAAAAAAGAAAATGGCTTAAAATGGTCAATATTTATTGGTCAAAACTAGAGATTTTTGGACCCATCCACGAATTACTGTAAAATTAAGGGAAATACATTTAGAAATTACTTGTAGTCAATAAGCCTCATATAAAAAGTTTAAAAAAAAAGAATTCAACAAAGAGAGGTCCTAAGATGAAAACTATTCAGCAGGCATAGGGAAACAATGCACCTAGACTAGAAAACTGAGGACTTGTTTCAGAGGGAAAAATAAACTGGAATCAATCAAGGATTGAAAGTGACTGACTTTGTGGAAAACTATACCAAGAAGTTCTTAAAAGGTGTGAGAAGAATTAGTGATGGGTATAAAGAAAACTATTCAAATGAATAAGGAAGAAAATTATTATTACCTTCAGGGAAAGGAAACATAACCATAGTGCACCGTAACACTCAGCTGAGAGTTGCATTTGTTTAAGCATAACATAAAGACTTAAAAACTGATTACTAATTTAATCAATAATTGTAATAAAACTATATAGGAAAATACATTTTCATCCTCCTTAACAGAAAATCAGTAGATAATGTGGAAAACAGACGAATCAAAATACCCACAGACACCAGATCCGTATGCTAACATGAGGGAAAGAATTATTAAGTGAAAAAAATGAAAGGAGGAATACGTATTACGAGATAAATGTGGACAAAGTAATGGTGGTGGGAAGTGCAAGTCATGAGAGGGAATTGTGGTAAATGAGGCAATCATTCTGTGGACGGTCTTGCATGCCAGAATAAGGAGTTGGAATATTTCCCTTTAGGCCCTAGAGAACCACTGAAGGCTTGAGTAGAGGAGTAACTTGATGAAACTGATGTTTTTCAGAATCTGAATCTGACCTCAGTATGTTAACTGGTTTGGAAAGGAGAGAAACTAAAAGCTGAAAAATCAGTTTGAAGCTATGGAACTAGTACAAGTAGTTGATTGACAATAGAGGCCTGTCCACTCATGAACATATAGTTACATAAAATTGAGATTTGAAAGAGTACAACTTTATAAAAAATACAAATTAATCAAGAGTGGAGAATTTCTTAGTGGAGTATTTGATATACTGCAACAGAGTACCAGTTAGGAAGTGATATGGTGTTAACTGAACAGTTTAGCTTGCTCATCCCCCTGACCGTCAGGTAATATCACCTTGTTCAAAGAAGAATTCTATTTGTTAGATCTCTCATCTTATATAAGAAAAGGTTGTAATAATTGTTGTTGTGGTTATTGTTCTCAGTTTTTTACATAAAGAGATTAACCCTTTAATAACACTATGTAGGTACTACTATTATTCTCATGTTTCAGGAAGGTAAGATACACAAAAGTTAACTAACTTGCCCAAAATACAGTAGCCAGTAAGTGTTAAAGGTGAGATTTGGATTCAAGCAGGCTATTGCCAACAGCTCACACTCCTAGCCACTCTACTAGATTGCCTCTTATTCAAATAAGGGAAAATTAAAAGTAAAAAGATGTCTCTTGGCTTCTTATTTCAGTTAATCAATGTTTTCCTATAAGAAAGAACATAAACATGTGAGGACTCACATCCAGTTGAGCCTTTTTTTTTTCCCTCATCTGTAAAATGACAAAAATAATAACCATGTCCCTGCGGGGCTTTTGTTAGCATTATGGTAGATAGAGGGAAATCATAGCCCCAGTTCTTTATATATCTTATTATACCATGACTTCTCTTGCTGATTCTGGTCTGGTTCATGTGTTATGGGTGTAATTGTGTCCTTCCTGAAGACATTCATATTTTAAACAAAACTCAGAATGTGACTGTATCTGGAGATAGGGCCCTCTTAAAGGTAATTAAGTTAAATGAGGTTGTTAGAGTAGGCCGTATCCAATCGGACTGGTATCCTTGTGTGAAGAGGAAATTTGAACACACAGAGAGACACTTAGAGATGCAAATGCAGAGAGGCAAGACCATGTGAGGACACGGCGAGAAGGCAGCTGTCTGCAAGTTAATGAGAGAGACCTCAGGAGAAACTAAAGCTGCCGGACACCTTGACCTTGGACTTTTAGTCTCCAGCATTGTGAGAAAATTAGTTTCTGTTTTTTAAGGTACCCAGTAATGGTATTTTGTGATGGAAGCCCTAGCAAGTGACAAGTACGCCAGGTTACTTGCTTTGACAAAAAGGATATTAGTACATGTAACACAATCAGAAACTGGAAAAAACATGCGTCTTTCTACTTACCCTCATTCCCGTTCTTTGCCATCATCCTAAGAACATGCTCGGTAGCTTCTAGAAGAATGAAAAACAAATGGAACAGAGCTGAGTGACCATAGATATTCATCCAATAACTAGTCAGCTCCCAGATGGATGACCAAGATAAGTCAATACCACACCATGCTGAATCCAGCCAAAAACACCTATAGACCTATGACCTAAATATTTGATTATTGTTTTAAACTACTGCTTTGGGGAGAGCATGTTATACAGTATCGTTACAGCAATAGATAACTGATACAAGCATCAAATACGGTAGACAGTCACATGGTATGCAGTAGCAACTCATTTAATTTAAATTAGGCTTTTACATGACTTTTTTTTTTAACATCTTTATTGGAGTATAATTGCTTTACAATGGTGTGTTGGTTTCTGCTTTATAACAAAGTGAATCAGTTATACATATACATATGTTCCCATATCTCTTCCCTCTTGCATCTCCCTCCCTCCCACCCTCCCTATCCCACCCCTCTAGGTGGTCACAAAACACTGAGCTGATCTCCCTGTGCTATGCAGCTGCTTCCCACTAGCTATCTATTTTACATTTGGTAGTGTATATATGTCCATGCCACTCACTTTGAACATGACTATGTTTTAAAGGAGGCTGAAGTGAACAAATAAATCCTATGCCAATGTACTCACATCACATGTGTAGATACAGCTCTAGTAATTAGAAGAAAGTAATCAACTAAACCATTCATTTCAAATGTATGGGAATTGATGAGAATATAAGCTTTTATTCTTTTAAAGGATGTACATGTCCATTACAAATTATTTTAAATGTTAACTGGCCTCATTTCCCTTATGTCAGTAGTAAAGAAATTCACAATTACCTGTAGGTTCATTAAATAAATCAATCCTCTAATTCTTTCAAATTAATTATCATTAGTACAGATGATTGCTGTGGTCACAGTAAATAAAGCTATTATCAACTGCCAGCCATGCTTCTCTAAAAGCAAGATTTTGTTTCCACTGTTTAAAAAGGAAGGCTCAGAAAAACACACAGGCTTGGTTTGAGAAGAAATTAGAAATGATTATTCAAATCAACTCTTTCCCCAAAGAATGTAATGCTTGAATCCTCCACAGTATGCTCAAATTTTTGTTTTTCAACTGTTTCAATCTGAGTCCAAACAGGAGATAGAAACCATAACATGATATAGAGAATTTTATTGTAAAAATCATTAAGCAATGATAAGAGAGATACTCTGAGATGTAAAGAAACTCCATAGGACACCCTAGGACTGATAGAAAACACCCTAGAAAGGACAAACCTGAATGGAGTTACCTCCCCAAGGAGAGGATTCAGACTTTGTTACAGAAGGTGTGGTTGTCCACTGGATGGCAGGAAAGTATATTGTGGTACTTAAACCAGACCTGGTCCACAGTAACTGGTCAAATAGGAAGTAACTTTCCAGGACACAGAGAGTCAAGGTGCCACTCTGAGCAGGTGGTCCAGAGACCATGGTAACATGTTGGGAAAGCCACAGAAATGTGATTGATTGCCAGGCAGCATCAGTTCTACAATGTCAGAGGAACCATGTCTTCCTGCTTCATGGCTGGGGCATGGTACCACCAGATATTTTCACACTCACATGGCCGACCATCCATGCCATGCAGCCTCTGGATCCAGTGAGAGATGCCCCATCTTCCTACAATATCCCTGTAACACCCTCTATTGAGGAAGCTAACATCATATTCACTGTAAAGAAGAGCTGGTTTAAGGAATTCCATTCATTATCTCAGAGCAAGTTTCAGAGCAAGAAAGGTGAATATGGAGATGAGAGACAAAAATTGATAACTGGCGTACCAACCAAAGCTTAAACACTCACTGTGAAGGAGGATTCAACGCTTCCCAAATAAAAAAATTATTTCAATAATAACTGTAGTTTTTAATCTCATTTCAGATTATTTTAACCTGCAACGGAAATTTACAAATCTAACAAACATGATAATTTCTTTCTGGATATTTTATGGTATTTCCAAATACAAACACAATCTAAATTAAATTAACAATTTCTTGTGGAATGATTCTCATATAGTAGATAAAATTTTCAATCAATAAAGTACAGCATAGAATTATAACAGAGATGAAGAAATGAAAAATATGTAATGAACTTTTGTGTTTTGAAACTTAATAAATATTTCTAAATATTCAAAGAATTAATTAAAATATCTATTTCTAATGTATGGTTTTACTAAACCTTCCTTAGAACTATAAATGTAATGTTCTCCAGAACTGGTTCAAGTTCAGTTAGTATTCAGCATAACTGAACTCTATATTCTCAGATGGGATAAAGGCTAGTATTTTCATGGCAGTGAGAAAATAGGATTTCTCCCTAAAATTTCTCTGTATTAGTTTGCTAGGGGTGCTGTAACAAAGTACCACAAACTGGGTGGCTTATACAACAAAATTTGTTGTCTCACAGTCCTGAAGGCTACAAGTTCAAGATCAAGGTATCAGTAGAGTTGGTTTCTTTTGAGGACTGTGAGGAACAATCTGTTCCATGCCTCTTCTTAGCTTCTGCTGTTTTACGGACAACTTTTGACGTTTCTTGACTGGTACACGCATAACTCCATCCTGCCCTCATCTTCACATGGTATTCCCCCTGGGTGTGTATCTATCCCTGTGTCCAAATTGCCCCTTTCCACAAGAATACAGTCACCATTGGAATAGAGTCCACCCTAATGACCTCACCTTAACTTGATCATCTGCAAAGTCTCTATTTCCAAATATGGTCACATTCTCGGGTACTGGGGGTTAGGATTTCAACATCTTTGGGTGGTTACACAATTCAATCCACAACATTCTCCTTATACCTTAAAGCCAGCAATTTCCACAGAAATTAAGCCTCTCAAGCTATGTTCTCTCGTAGGGTTCATATTTGATTGACCCACCAGTAGCAATTAATAGTTAGTGAATAGACTCATGTTTAATACAATCAACAGAGACTCATCCACAAACCATAGTAAAAACCCACTTATTAGAAATTCTCCAGAGGAAAGCACTTGACTATCCAATCAGCAAAATTTTCTACTTGAGAAGAAAGCCCTTAGAGCAACCAAAGTTAGAGATGAGAAAAACATTTACAAAGGATTATGGGAAAAAAATTAGGCAGAACTCTTCTGATTTCAAGCAACAGAAACCAAATTTACACTGACTTACGTGGGGAAATGGGAGGGGAGTGATGATATTAAATGGTTTGTGTAATTAAAACATCCAGAATTGAGAACAGCTAGAGAGGGGAGTTGAGCAGCCACTGTTAGGACTCTCCTCCATCTCTTTTCCCTACAATTTTCTGTGATGGTTTTATACCAAGGTCTCAACCTCAGCACTACTGACAGTTTGGTGTGGATAATTCTTTATTGTGGGAGTTGTCTTGTTCAGGATGTTTAGCAGCATCCCTGACCTCTACCCACTAGATACCAGTGACACCTGCTCCCAAACTGTGACACCAAAAATGTCTCCAGACACTGCCAAATGTCCCCTGCAGGGCAAAATTGCTTCTTTTTTCAAGTGGTGACCTCAGGAACTACTTAATCTATAGTACATCTACTGATTTAGCAATTCCTACGTAAAGAGAAAGGCTTCCTTTCAAATAGTCTAATAATAGTGCTAGGCCTGATGCTTAGAATCTTGTGTTTATCTCAAAATTTTTTATTATTATTTTAAATATTTTATATATATAATGTTTGTAGACATGAACATAGGACAGGGACTCAGGATTCTATAATAGTTCAAATATTATAAACACATTTTCTATCCTTAATGATACTTTATCCTAATTTCCATAGTAATTTCTATCAATTAATGTGAAAGAGTTTCTCTTCTACTAGTTGTACTTAACTTTCTTCTTAGAAGTTTGACTTTTACCTCAACTTCCAGTGTCTATAGTATTTGGGGCCTGGGATGGTCATCTAGTTAACATGTTTTTAACCTATTACACCAGCAATTTCATATGGTTAATACTAAGGCAAATTAGGATATTGGTTTGACTGCTTTAGCAAAGAACAAAATATGTTGATTAATTAAGAACAAAATATACCTTTTCCCCACACAAAACTCTAAGCTGATAGACAGTCCAAGGGATAGAGAGGCCCTGCTTCATGCAGTCACCCAGAAACCCAGGTTCTGACTATCTTGTTTCTATGCCATTCCCATCTCCACAGGTCAAAGCTGTTACCACGCCTTCATTGTAGCCTGTGGGAAGGGGAAAGAGGAAGTGGAGGTTTATTTTGAGGGCATGACCCAGAAGTTTTTCACATCAGTTCCACTCTCATACCGCTGACTCTGAGAAGTCACATGAAACACCTGGTTGTAAGCAATGTTGGAAACAAGGGTTCTACTAGTAAAAGGAAGAAGGGAAAATGGATAGTGGAGGACAATTAATAGCTTCTATTGTGCCCTGGTACTAGAAAAAACTACAACTGGGGGTACCGGTGGAGTCAATTTAAAACTCAGAAAAAATAAAAGGGAAACAAAATATATTAAAAGCATACAGGCACACTTCAGAGATATTGTGGGTTTACTTCCAGACCACCACAACAAACAAATATCACAATAAGCAAGTCACAGGTATTTTTTTAGTTTCCCAGTGCATATACAATGTTTATGTTTACACTGTACTGTAGTCTATTAAGTGTGCAGTAACATTCTGTCTAAACAATGCACATACCTTAGTTAAAATATGCTTTACTGCTGAAAAATGCTAACAATTTTCTGTGCCTTCAGTGAGTCATAATATTTTCGCTGGTGGAGGGTCTTGCCTCAATCTTGATGTCTGTCTACTGATCGAGATGGTGGTTGCTGAAGTCTGGAGTGGCTATGGCAATTACTTAAAATAAAACAATGAAGTTTGTCACATTGATTGATTCTTCCTTTCACGAATTATTTCTCTGTAGCATGCACTGCTGGTTGATAGCAAATTACCCATGGAACTGGACTCAATCTTTTCAAAACCTCTTGCTGCTTTATCAATGAAAGTTCTGTAATATTCTCAATCTTTTGTTATCATTTCAACAATCTTCACAGTATCTTCAACTGAAGTAGATTCCATCTCAAGAAACCACATTCTTTGCTCATCCATAAGAAGCAACTTCCCATTATCTAAAGTTTTATAATGAGATTGCAGGAATTCAGTCACACCTACAACCTACACTTCTAATAAGTTAGTAATAGTAAGTTCCTAAATCCCTCAATGTCAGCCATGAGGGTTGGAATCAACTTCTTCTAAATACCTATTAATATTGATATTTTGACTTTTTCCCATGAATCACAAATGTGCTTAATGACATCTAGGATGGTGCATCCTTTCCAGAAGGTTTTCACTTTACTTTACCCAGATCTAGCAGAGGAATCACTATCTCTGGCAACTATAGCCTTACAAAGGGAGTTTGGGATTGACATATACACACTGCTATATTTAAAATAGATAACCAGGGAATTCCTTGGTGGTGCAGTGGTTAAGAATCTGTCTGCCAATGCAGGGGACACAGGTTCGAGCGTGGTCCGGGAAGATCCCACATGCCGCAGAGCAACACAGCCCATGAGCCACATCTAGTGAGCCTGTGCTCTAGAGCCCACCGAGCCACAACTACTGAAGCCTGTGCACCTAGAGCCTGTGTTGTGCAACAAGAGAAGCCACCACAATGAGAAGACTGTGCACTGCAATGAAGAGTAGCCCCCGCTCTCCACAACTAGAGAAAGCCCGTGGGCAACAACGAAGATCCAGTGCAGCCAAAAATAAAATAATGTTATTTATTTATTTATTTATTTATTTATTTATTTATTTATTTATTTAAAAAAAAAAATAAAATAGATAACCAACAACAAGGACCCACGATATAGCACAGGAAACTCTGCTCAGCATTCTGTAATAACCGAAATGGGAAAAGAATTTGAAAAAGAATTGATACATGTATATGGGTAACTGAATAACTTTGTTGCACACCTGAAACTAACACAACATTGTTAATCAACTCAACTCCAATATAAATTATTTTTTTTAAATATGTTCCTGAAATAATGACTTGAAAATCAAAATTACTACTTGATTCATGGGCTGCAGAATGGATGTTTTAGCTGGCATGAAAGCAACATGAATCTCATTGTATGTCTCCATGAGAGCTCTTGGTTGACCATGTACATTGTCAATGAGCAGTAATATTTTGAAAGGAACCTTTTTCTCTGAGCAGTAGATTTCAACAGTGGGTTATAAATATTCAGTGAACCATGTTGTAAAGAGATGTGCTGTCATCCAGACTTTGTTGTTCCATTTATGGAGAAGTATAGATTTAGCATAATTCTTAGGGGTCCTAGGATTTTCAGAATGGTAAATGAGCATTGGTTTCAACTGAAAGTCACCAGCTGCCTTAGCCCCTAACAAGAAAGTCAGTCAGTCTGCCTGTTGAAGATTTGAAGCCAGGCGTTGACTTCTCCTCTCTAGTTATGAAAGTCCTAGATGGCATCTTCTTTCACTATAAGACTGTTTTGTCTACATTGAAACATTTGTCTGCTGTTTAATAAAACCACCTTCACTAATTATCTCAGCTAGATCTTCTGGATAACTTGCTGCAGCTTCTACATCAGCACTTGCTGCTTCACCTTGCACTTTGATGTTATGGAGGTGGCTTCTTTCCTTAAACCTCATAAGCCAACATCTGCTAGCTTCAAACTTTTCTTCTACAGCTTCCTCACCTCTCTCAACCTTCATAAAATTGAAGGGAGTTAGGGACTTGCTCTGGAATAGGCTTTGGCTTAAGGGAATTTTCTGGCTGGTTTGATCTATCCAGACTGCTAAAACTTCCTCCATGTCAGCAATAAGACTTTCACTTTCTTATCATTCATGTGTTCACTGGAGTATAACACTTTTAATTTCCTTCAAGAACTTTTCCTTTGCTTTCACAGTGTGGCAGTTTGGTGCAAGAGATATAGCTTTCAGCCCATCTCAGCTTTCAACATGCCTTCCTCACTATGCTTAATCATTTCCAGCTTTTGATTCAAAGTGAGAGTCATATGACTCTCCCCTTCACTTGAACACTTAGAGGTCATTGTAGGGTTATTAATTGGCAGGTCATGGTGTCCAAAACGATTACAACAGTAACATCAATGATCTAAGATCACCATAAAAAATGTAATAATAATGAAAATTTTGAAATATTGTGAGAATTACCAAAAAGTGGCACAGAAACACGAAGTGGCAAATACTTTTGGGAAAATGGCACCAATAGACTTACTTGATGAAGGGTGCCACACACCTTCAATTTGCAAAAAGTGCAATATCTGAGAAGCACAATAAAGCGAAGCACAATAAAGTGAGATATGACAATATTTACATGCTGGGTGCTTATACCTAACTACCATAACAATTATTATTATCCCCACTTTATAGATAAGGAAACTAAGGGTTAAAGACATTAAATGTCTTGCCCAGAGACATAAAGCTGTAAAAGTAAAGCCTGGTTTTAAATCCAAGTTTATGAATCTGACTTTCTTCTTTAACACACAGTACACAGCAGCAGTACTTCCACATTGCATGTCTCAATGGTGGGCTTACATGTCAAATGTAAAATGAGGGACGTTAATGATACTCAAGTTAAATATCACAAAAATTCAACTCCCAAATTTTTAAAATCTATGTTTTCTTACCCAACAGAATTATAAAAAAATGTTAAGTTGAAAGAACTCTGAGACTAATCTAAAAATCTAATCTTATTTTCTCCATTTACAATAGAGATATCTCCAGCAGGCATCATGGTCAAAAGCCCATCTACCACTTTTTGTTATCTTTTCTATATCTGAAATGTTAGAGATATATCTAGTCTTGAAGTCCCTACTCTCATGGAGCTTACAGTCTAAAAGTGAAATAAAGCTGTGGAAACTCACTACAACACTATCTGAAGAGTCTTCTAGGCCAGCAGCAAAGGGTAACGTATAAACACTACCCAGAGGATGGAGTCAGATGCAGTTACTGGGTGAGCAGAGACCGGAACCCAGGTCTCCCCCACTGCAATACCTGAAACCTGGTTTGTAAGGATATTCAGAAGAAATTTAAGAGATTTAAACTTAAGATTAAATTTGGTGCACCATAATATAAGGATGGGTCTAAGTTTTGACTAATTAGCTACCTAAGAAGCAACTTTTATTGTTCTTCAGAAAAAGTCATATTCATTTTAGAGCTTAGGAGCCAAAGACTCAGAGAATAAACTGATGCAAAAATGATTTTCTAAAAGATATAATTCAAGGGCATTAGATCTTTGTAAGCCTAGTAGTCCAATTTCTGCCTTAGGCTTTCTCAGTAAATTTAATGCAGAATACTCTAGTGTTATGAATTAAAGCTGTGGATTATAACCCAACTGAGTTGAATTCCTAGTTCTACCTCAATTAGAAACGGATATCATTTGGCAAATTACTGAACCTCCTAAGCTAGTTTTGCATTCTTAAAGTCCTTATCTTACCTCATGGTGTGAGGTTGAAAAGAGATAATACACTGCATTTGAAGCACTTGGTACAGAGCCAGGTATGTGGTGAGCACTCAGAGGTTGCCTGTAAGTTGTGTCGGTTTTTCCTTTGGTTGTATAAGTTTTCATCCAGTTCCTTGATCAACTCTTGTGATCCCACTGTGCATGGATGAAGAGAAAGGGTTGTGTTTCTAAGTTTCCTGTCATTGTAAGAGTTCTTCCAAACACTGTCTAGCTAGCCCCATACTCCTGATCATAAGACAGGCTCAGGATCTACCTAGATTTTTTTCAGGTGAGCCAGCATCCCCAGGATTCACTCATTCATTTATCCATTTAATAAATTTACAAATATTAATTAAGCATTAACCAGGCAAAGATCTTTGTGCTTAGACAACACAAAAGTAAACAAGTGCATAATTCAATAAATAATTTTTTTGGAGAGTGACAAGTGTAATAAACTAGAGCACTGTGTGAGAGCAAGATAAGGAAGATATTGTTTAGATACAAGGTGAAAGAAATCTGCTGTGAAGAGGTGACATTTGATCTGAGACTAAGGATCTAGGTCATGGTAAAGAGTCAAGGGAAAGCATTCCAAACAAGGGTAACTTCAAGTACAAAGGCTCTAAGTCGGGAACAAGCTTGGTATATTCAAGGGGAAAAAATAGCATTGTGACTTATGATAACCTTGGCAGGAAATGAAATAAAAAAGTTAAGTAGGATTTAGATCATGTAGGGTCATATAAACTGTAGTGAGAAATTTTGAAATTGATTCTAGGTGTAATTGGAAGCCTGTAGTAAGATTTATTTCTAAGATACTTGAATGTTCTAGTGTTCTGTAGTTCTATAATTTCTGTGATTTTTTTTTTTAAGGAGTCCAGGTCCAATGGAAGTCAAACTGTTTCACTACATTTTTAAATCACTTTTATAGTGATTTAGCAATTTTATTTAGCTACAGCATTTACAGTTAAACTGAAAATTGTCCTACAATTATCTGTCATTGGAATAAAACTCTGAGATGGGTAACTTCTAAGCATAAATTGGAAGCTATTTTTCAATTACACAGAACATCCCTTAGCCAAAGGTATGAAATACCATGCCTAAGAAAGAAAAATCTATGATGTGTCTCAACAGTTCTCTCTCTCTCTCCATAAATATAATGAAAATGAAATGAAAAAATAAAATAAAATTGTAACTTTTCCAGAATACTTATATATTAGAAAATCATTCCATGTACAGTGATTATATTCCAATTTTGAATAACAATAAAGCATTAAAATATGTTGAAGTTTCACAAATCTGTTTCTTCAATTGAAAACTCTTGAGCTCCAGACTCATATTTCCCTCGTCAAAAATGTAGATCTGGCACTCAACTACTTCAAATTCTATACATCAAAAATTATTTTTCCCACCAAACTTACCCTTTCCCTTGCCTTCCTTATCCCATTTGATGACTTTGATATCTAGCCAGTTACTCTAAGGACCAGAACTCTGAGTCTTTCTAAACTAACTCAGCATTACCAACAATTTCCAGTACTTAAAAATATTCAAATTTCTTCAGATTGATAACTGCTAGTTCTCCTCCATGAAATGGGATTCCCTTCCTTGTCTTGCCAGTGAGTTCCTACCTATGCTTCCAGGTCTACCTCAAATTTTCCTCCTCTCTAACATAGGAATCCCATGGATATCATAAGCAATCAATTGCTCAAAATATACCTGCTGATTTCCCCCCTTTTCCCCTTTTTTCTAATTATCTTTAAAACCAATATGCAAAAAAATAATATTATATTTTCTTCACCTTTTTAGAAGTTCATGCTCAGTTTTAGTGATTTTCACAATATTCTATAAACGTTTTAATTGTCTGTCTTCCATACCAGAGGATGAAAACTTCCTAAGGTTCTGCCCAGTTCATCTTTAGAGAAACCCAATATATTACGTACTAATGGGTAAGTATATTAAAGTAAACGGCTGACCAGTTCCCTGTTAACCATTTGCTACCATCCCTTTGCCTTTCTGGAAGAAATATCTCAAATATTTTTCTTAGAATTTTCAATTCACATTTGTTTAGAAGAATATTCAGATAGGAAATACAGCTTAGGGAAGGTGGCAAGAGATGTGGCCAGAGAGGCAGACAGAGAGGGAAGATACTGTCCACCCTCATAAGGGTTTTGGGAATTAGCCTAAGAAACCAGTGAAGGTTTTAATTCAAGAGTGTTACATGATCTGATTTATATTTTTAAAAAAGAACTCTGCTATATGGAAATTTGGATTTTTAAAAGACTTTGACAGTTAGAAGGCTATTGCAATAGTCCAGGCAATAAATGGTAGTGGTCACAGTGGAAAGAAGGAGATATAGACAAACTGTATATTTTGTTGCTGTAATAGATATGTAGATGATGAAAAAGGAGACATCAAAGACCATTACTAACAGGTTTTGTCTTGCTCAATTAAGTGAAGACAGATACCATTTACTAAAGAGGGAAAGAGAGTGTGAGGAATTGTTTCAGAATAAAATAAAAAACTGCATTTATACACATTAAGTTGAAAATGACTAGTAAAAATCCAGGTCTAGAGCTCAGGATGAGATTATGGCTAAAGAGATACACTTGGGATTCATTAGCATTTGGACTGGATTAAATTTATAGTTCTAGATAGAATTGCCTAGAGAGAAAGTCAGATGAAGAGGAGAATGGATGGAAGACTCAGCAATGAACTCTAGAGTCCTCCCATATTTAGACATAGGATAAAGGCAACAATGACCAAAAAAAAAAAAAAAAGACAGAGAGAGAGAGAGAGAGAGAGAAGAAAGGGACAGTGAAAGAGGCAGAAAACCAAGAGGAAGCAGTGTAATCATAGCACACTGGTTAGCACTACAGCAAACAACTTTTACACACTCCTGATCATGTAAATCTTGTTGTTGTCCACATTTAGAATCAGCTTCTAGAATATTTTGGCTATGGTTACAAAATAAAATGTATAGCTTATTAATCTTGAAAGTATTATAAATGTATAATTATAACAAGCAGAAAATGGTCAGGAAAAGAAGAGAGAGAAAAGTGTGAGAGTGCTAAAATCTTCACTTACAAAGTGGAAAGAAATGAAATAGTGGTGAAACAGAACAGGCAAACTATTTTGAAATGTTAATGTAACTAGCAGAACTGTAACTAAAAAAAATTTAAACACTTCAAGTGGACATAGAAGGGATAGTTATAGGGAACTGTTCCTTCTCATTTTTAATCCTTCCATACTATTTGATTTTTTAATCATGTGCAGGTTTTACTTTGATGTAAGTAAAAATTTTAATTTAAATAGTGATTCCAGAGACTCAGTGGCAGATGTGTGATTGGGGGTGAATAAAATTAAATTAAGTTTATAAGGCTAAGATGTTCTGACCCAGAAATTCTACTTCTAGTAATATTCTCTAAAGGAACATTCAGAAATGAAGACAAAGATTCATGTTCAAGAACGTTTTCTGCAGTATTAATTATAATAGTGAAAGGTTGGAAACTACCTACATAATAAATATTTGGAGATGATTTAAATAAATTATAGTTTGTCCATACAATAAAATATTAAACAGCCACTAAATCATATTTGAGATTATTTGGGAGCTTATGTAATATTCATATCACATTATTATTCTAAGGGAAAATACAGGATTAAAAAAGTCTGTGTGTGAACATGTGTGTGCATGCACATATGCCCAGAATTGGACACCCAGAAAATATATGGTTCAAGAACAAGAACCAACATTTCTGTGCAAAACTGAAAATTTACTACCAACAGACCCTCTCTAAGAAACTTTTTAAACTTGTACTTCTAAAAGAGAGTAAAACTTTAAAACTTTTTTAAGAGTTTAAAAACTTTAAAATGTGTACTTCTATAATTCTAAAAAGGAAGTCTAATTTAGAAAAGCAATGGTAAAGAAAGTAAAATTTTAAATATGTGGATATATCCACATGAACATTGATAGTGGGCCTGAAAACAATAGAATTAAAATCCTCATGGGAAAAATGTACAATTTGGAAAAAAAAGATGAGTTACAATGTTCTAAGTCCTTTGGGGAAGAAGGTAAAAATATTAGAGATTTTAATACATGCATACTAAAATGTCTAAGCTAATCAATGGAACAATATACAAAATTTATAGCTTCCAAAATAGTTTAGGAAAAAAATGGGATAAGGAAGGAACAACTACTTGATTTTTTAAAAAGTCAAGAAAAAAGTAGAAAATCAGAAGAAAAAAAGCATAACTAAAGTACAAAACAAAATGGTAAAAATTAATATAAATATATTGAATCATAATAAATATAAACGTACTAGACTCAAGAGTTAAAACACAAAATTATGAGATGTTTAAAGTCTAGATAAAATCCATCTATGAGAAACAAAACACAGTGCCTCTATTCTAACAAGAATGTCATGGGACTGATTTGAATCCTTGGGTCTTTTAATATCAACTAAGACCCTAAATCCAACAGGTCTCAAAACAATTCCCTTTCCCCAGTGTAGAGTTATCTAAGAAGATAACTAGATCTCTTTAGTAGAGACTGGGAGAATCACAACCATATACACTTGTCGTGATGTCCTACAGTCTTTCTTCATGGGATGTGATCACTCACTCTATGGTTCTGGGAACTGGCTCATGTCTGGAAAGTGTTCAAGGAGTCATGATTATATACATGATTATATACATTAAGCAGTATCTTTGTTGGCTGTGCATCTACCTTGCCTCTAGGAAAACCATGTTCTCTGAGTCATCACATATCCCTCATGTCAGGACCCCCTAACTCTCATTCTAAACTTGCTTCCCATTTTGGTAATTAGGTCCACCTTTGTTATGAAAATAAATTGTTGCCCCTGTCCTCTACTATTCTAAGGTCCTATCAACCCCCTTTTTATTAAGGAGCCCACTACTGTAGTAACATCTCCTATGAAATTATCCATTCCTGAGCCTTTCAACAATGTGCTAGCCCTCTCACTAGCACATTCCTTATCACCTTGGAAAATGGAGTTGACTTTGGTCCCTCTCAAGGAAAACTGTCAGCTAATAAGCCCAGTTGAGCAGACCCATCGCTCTGAGCCTTTTGATTGCTTCCTCCTCAGTTATCCATGGCAGTTATGGCATCTCTATTTCATTTATGAGAATTATTACTGTGTTTAAGCATTCAACAGCCATATAAGAAACATGCTAAAGAAATCACCCAAGGCCCAAGCCAGGATGTTAAATCCTATTTTACAGCAGAGTGTCTCTATATTGACATTTTCCCCTTAGCCAGCTTTACATTCTGCCCCAATGATCCAGCACCCTCAAGGTTAACCCCTATTCACACCAGTTTATATTAACCAAGTACTGTAGTTCTTTTGGTGTATAATCTCTCTCCCTTAGCAGTTCCAGCACTTATCTAATTAGTTTGTGCTAAGATTTGACATTACTGGTGTTCTGGTGTTCACAAGAAGTGGTCAGTTCCTGAGGAGAAGCGGGACTGTCATACAAGGTATTGGCCTCCTTTGAGGCACTTGCATAGTCTTCAAGCAAGGAAGGGGGCTGTTTCTTCCACAGGGATGGGTGGGCCACTTTTGCAGGTCAAAGGATTCAGGAGAATTTAGGGATTCAATATCTTCAAATGCACCTACTCCAATATTCTAATTGTCAAGTCCCACTTTTTCCCTATCAGGTTTTATCAAGTTTATCTGGTTTTGGTATAAAAAGCCTTCTCTGAAGTTCTGCCATCTTACAAATCTACAACTTTTAGAAGAATATATAGATTTTCTCTATGATTAGGTATAGATTTCTTAAAATGACACAAATAAATAACCATGAAATAACTAATTTAAATTTAAGATATTTTGTTCTTGAAAACACAATATGATAATTTAAAATCAAATTACAAACTGGCTTAAGGTATTTGCAATATATATACCCCAAAAGGATTAATATTTAGAATACATGTACCAATCAATAAGACAATAGAAAAATGAGTGAAACTATGAACAAGCATTTAACATAACTGGAAACATGAATGGCCAGTAAACATTTAAAAGATGCTCAATGTCAGTAATAATCAAGGAAATGCAAAAATAAAATCATAATGTAATAGAATTTCACACTCATCAAATTAGCAAAATTACAATATCTGACAATATCAAGTGCTGGAAAGGATATGGATCAATGAAAATTCCTATTTTGCACTGATGGGAGAGTTTATTGGTATAACTACTTTGAAAATTAACTGTATCTAGTGTCAAGATGTATCTACACTATGACCCAGCAATTTCACTTTAAAATATGTACCTTGAAGATCATGGGTTACTTAATAAATTGTGAAATCAGTCTCGTTCAGTGTTTCCTTCTCTGTGGTCTCCAGATCAGCAGCATTAGCATCACCTGGATCCTTGTTAGAAATGCAAATTCTTGAGCTGCTGGAATAGAAACTTTGGAGAAGCTCCCTGAAATTTGTGTTTTAATAAGCCCTTCAGGTGATTCTGATAAGTGCTAAAGTATTGGAAACAACACAGATCTAGTGAGTTAAAACCAGCTTTTTAAAAAAATAAAGTATACTAGTTTTCACTAGAAGAGGACAAATTAGAAATGAAAATATTAGATTTTTTGTTGCAAGGAGGAAGGTTAATAACTGTTTCATTAAAGTATTGTTTTACGTATACATGTACTTAGGTATGGGTGTGAATGTGTGTGTGTGTGTGTGTGTGTGTGTGTGTATGTGTGTGTTTGTACTGAGTCAATCTGCAGTATGTATTTCCTACTATGGATCATAGCCAACAGTGTTTGAGAAATACTGGTAGACTTTTAAACATGTGAAGCAGGAAACATTTACCAAGATGTTTCTAGCAGTATTGTTTATAATAGCAAAATAGTAGGAATACTTGAATGACCATGGACAGGAGATTGAGTAAATAAATAAGGAAATGGAATACTCTATAGCAGCAAACAGAAATAAACTACAGCTATACCTATGAACATTAATGATTTTTTTAATGTACTGGTGAATTTCAAAATAAAAAATGAAAAATTATTCTGATGACTGAGAAAAACAAGTTACAGAAAATTACATATAGTATATTCCATGATAGAAAGTTCAAAGACAGGCAAAATAACATTTTCCTTGAGTAATCACACAAATGTGGTGAGACTAAAGAAAATAAGGGAATATATATATATATATATATATGTATCAGATGTCTGTATCAAGTCATCACATTGTACACCTTAAACTTACATGTCATATGTCAATAATATCTCAATTAAACTAAAAACAAAACCAAAGAAAGGGAGTATTTGTCATGAAATTCAGGATAATGACTATTTCTGAGGGATGGAGAAGGAGTACATTTGGGTAAAAGTGAGTAGGAAACTTCAAAGATATTGCAAGCATTCTATTTTTTTAAGCAAGGTAGCAGGCAGTCTTTAAATTATTATTCTTTAATTGTGCATATATGTTATATACTGCTCTGTATGTAGTATATTTCACAATAAAATATTTAAAGTATATATAAATATGCACAAATAGAAAAAAATGGAAAGTACGTGATTAAATTGTTAGTAGTAGCTATCTCTAAAAGGTGGAGCTGTGGCAACTTTATTTTTTTCTTTGCATTTGTTACATTTTCCAAGTTTTCTTATCTGACCTTGATATCCTTTTAAAACTGGAAACTAACTGTATTGGATATATCCTGTCTTTGGTCATTTTCTCAGGAAAGCTAAGCCTACCCAAATTGTCTGCTGTGTCCAGCTGACCACATGACACATGATGCTGCCCTTTCCCTATATCCCCAGCCATTGCTTTTGATGCCATAATTGAACATCTAATCTGAAGGGTGTCCATATAAAAGCTGGGCAACATCCTTAGTTTGTATAATTTTGAAAAATTCATAGGGACAATCATATTTCCCTTAAAGAATATTGAGACACAGAAGAAACCATTGTAACTAATGGGGGTAAGAAGAACTAGAAGGTCCTGGACAATTTTGGGAAGTTTTTAAATTACTGATTCAATTTCAATACTCATAATTGATCTATTCATATTTTCTATTTCTTTCTGGTTCAGCCTTGGAACATAGTACACTTCTAGGAATTTGAGGCTAGTTGTCCATTTTATTGGCATATAGTTGTTCATAGTAGTCTCTTCTGATCCTATGTATTTCTGTGGTGTCCACTGTAACTTCCTTCTCATCTCTAATTTTATTTATTTGGGCCCTCTTTCTTTTTTTTCTTGATGAGATGGGTAAAGGTTTATTAATTTTGTTTATCTTTTTCTAATACAATTTTTAAAGGTTACACTCCATTTACAGTTATTACAAAATATTGACTACATTCCCTGTGTTATGCAATACTTCATTGTAGCCTATCTCACACCCAGTAGTTTGTACCACCCACTTCCCGACTTCTATATTACCTCTCCCCCAGACACCCCCGTCTCCCCACTGGAAACCATTAGTTTGTTCTCTGTATCTGTAAGTCTGTTTCTTTTTCGTTATGGTCACTAATTTGCTGTATTTTTTTAGATTCCACATATAAGTGATATAATACAGTATTTGTCTTTCTCTGTATGACTTGTTTCACGGAGCATATTGCCCTCCATGTCCATTCATGTTGCTGCAAGTGCAATATTTCACTCTTCTTTATGGCTGAGTAGTATTTCATTCTGTATATATACCACAGCTTCCTTATCTATTCATCTATCAATGGACCCTTAGGTTTCTTCCATAACTTGACAATTGTAAATATTGCTGCTGTGGACATTGAGGTACATATATCTTTTCTAATTTGTGTTTTTCTTTTCTTTGGATAAATACACAAGACTGGAATTGCTGGGTCATATGGTAGTTCTATTTTCAGTTTTTTGAGAAACCTCCATACTCTTTTTCATAGTGACTTCACCAATTACACTTCTGCCAACAGCATATGAGGGTTCCCTTTTCTCAACAGCCTTGCCAATATTTGCTATTTGTGTCCTTTATGATGACAACCATTCTGACAGGTGTGAGGTGATATCTCATTGTAGTTTTGATTTGCTTTTCCCTGATGATTAGTGATGTTGAATAACTTTTCATTAACATGTTAGCCATCTTCATTTCCCCTTTGAAACAATGTCTCTTCAGTTCTTCTGACAGTTTTTAATTGAATTATTTTGTTTTTTGATGTTGAGTTATATGAGTTGTTGGTGTATGTTGGATATTAATCCCTTATCAGTCAAATCATTTGCAAATATTTTCTCCCATTCCGTAGGTTGTCTTTTCATTTTGTCAGTGGTTTCCTATGCTGTGCAAAGTCTTTTAACTTTAATCTGGTCTCTTTTTTTTTAATTTTCACTTTTATTTCTTTTACTTTAGGAGACGCATCCAGAAAAAAAAAAAAAAGCTACAATTTACATCAAAGATTATTCCATCTATGTTTTCCTCTAGGAGTTTTATACTATCCAGCCTTACATAATGGGATTAATGTCATTTTAAGATGGAAAAGAGAGTAGAGACCTCCCATCTCCGTGTATAAGGATACAGTGAGAAGGTGGCCATCTGCAAGCCAGAAAGAAAGTCCTCTTCCTGAAGAATTGAATTTTCCAGTACCTTGATCTTGGATTTTCTAAAGTTCAGAACTGTGAGAAATAGATGTTTGTTATTTAAGCCACCAAGTGTGTGGTATTTCGGTATGGCAGCCTGAGCCAACAAAGACACACATGAGAAAAGCAGGTAGAAACTGTAAAAGAGTGAGTGACCATTCAGCCCCAGAGACAAGGAAGGCACCACCTCAGTTGCTTACTTTCTATTTCTAGTACCTTTGAGGCTAGTGGTTCTTTCCTATCCTTAGTTGTCCATCAAATAGCCTCTCATTTCACTACAATAAATCTTTTTCATTTAAGCCAACTTGCTTGGGTTTTACTTCCTTATAATAAAAATCCTTGTCTAGACCAGTATTAAGAAGTATTATTTGAGAGCATATACAGTGCACCATTTATTCACCCCTACTTAGAACATCAGAAAAGAAAAAGTGAAGAAATTTATGACTGATGGTGTAGTGGGTTGAATACTGGCCCCTCAAAAAGATATTAAGCCCCAGAAAATGTGAAGGTACCTTATTTGGTAAAAGGGTCTTTACCACTATAATTAAGGATCCTGAGATGAGGTCATCCTGGATTTAGGGTGGGTCCTAAACACAATGACTAGTGTCCTTATAAGAGAAAGGAGAGGGAGATTTGAGACACAGAGACACACAGATGAGAAGGCCACGTAAGGACACAGCAGACTGGAGTTGTGTTGTATGAGCCAAGGAACATCAGAGGCTACCAGAAGCTAGAAGAGAGACATGGAATGGATTTTCTCCTAGAGCTTCCAGAAGGAATCAACCTTGCCACCACTCAATTTCAACTTCTGGCCTCATGAGCTGTGGGACAATGAATAAAGCCCCCCAGTTTGTGATGATTTGTTACCATAGCCCTAGGAAATTAATACAGACAGTATTTTAGATAAGCCACTGGTGATTGGATATCTGTCCTTTATTCATGTTTAATGAGATTATTATTTATGTCAGCATTAGTATAAACAGCATTTTATCACTAATATGAATATGTAGACAAGTATAAATATGATATTATTAATATGAATTTGTATGAGGAACGAGGTATAGACCACTTTTTTAGACTAGACTTACTGAACTTTGGATGCACAATACCAATAACAGTTTGGGCTTTGTTTAGTTTCAACCTAGAACATCTTAATACTCAAGTAATTCAAAGAAAATTGACTTTACAAAGAAAAGGGCTTTTATAAAAAAAAAAATCTGGTGGAGGCATAAGAAGTTAAGACTCCTGTAGGTAGAAAGAAGTTCATTTGTTTTCTCTTTTATTTCATTTCTCTCCCTGCTCCAACCCCCAACACATGAAGGCATTAGAGTGTGAGCAAATGCAGGGCACAGAAACAGTAGGACATAAGACTTCCTTCTATAGCTATCAGTTGACACAGCTGTGTTCTACCCTGCGTATCCTTCTCTAAAGCCCAAAGAGCACACCCCTAGAATATATACTCCATTCTCCTACTCAACGGACGGCTTCACATTTTAGCACAGGTCTACAGCCCACAGTACGTGAGAGTTTTACTGTTGGCCAGGTGAGAAAGAAGTTTGCACTTAGAGATACTAAACTGACAGTGTTCACAGACATTTAAGTTCACGGAAAAAGAACCACTTCGAGTGAAGTTATTAGTGAATGAACATCAGCAGGTTTAGGACTTCATTCTGATAACTTGCAAAAAAGTGAGGTGTCTGGATTTAACAGGAAGATGCACAGGACAGAGGAATGTGGAGGTGAGAGAAAGTTCAGGAGGGTTTGGGATGAGGTCACCACAACTGGCAAGAAAGCTGTCAGCCTTCCCAGTAATGGGTCCATCCTTTCGGCCACCTTTGTGGCCATGTTTCCTGCTGCTATTATGAAGGCAAACAAAACAAAAGGAGGATGATAAGAGATAAGGAGAAACACTATTTTTAAAAATATTAGAAGTAGTAGATTAAAAACTTAGGAAAGAGTAAAACTGAAATTGAGAGAGTGGGCTAGGAGAAAAATAGAAGGTAAAAATTAAGAATGAGCACATGATTGTAAATAAAGATGAGATTAGGAATTTTTAAATAATAAAATAAAATAGGTGAAATTAAAGATAAAGGTCAACAGAATTAGTAGATCAAAAGCCGTAAAAGTAAAGGACATAAAAGGTTATTGTTAAAAGCTAAAATCCATAAAATGAAAAGTAAAGTGTAACAGAGGGAATTAAAGATTAGAAACATAAATTATGATAATAAAACTATAAGATTAAGGCAGATTGGGAAAATGTTTGAGATAAAGTACGTACAAAAGGCTTGAAAATATATAAATAGATTAGAAAATAATATAAAGGGGAGGGGAAGGAGATAAACAACAGGCAAGCATGCAATGAGACAGAGGACCCCTCCTCATTTATTGTGCCATATCACACCTCTTTGTGTGCCATGAGAAATACTTTTTTATCTTCTGTACTTGGCTATGACTTTATATCCTTTCAAACTCATCTCAGGAATCACTTTCTTCAGGAGGCAAAACACACACACACACACACACACACACACACACACACACCCCTTTCCACCCAAGTTGGGTTAAATATTTCTCTATGACCCAACAGAATCCTGTGTATACCTCAGATCAATATTTCTGTCTCTTGCCTTGCTCTCCTCTGACCCTGATTTTGAATTCTTTGCTATACATAAAAGTAATATTACAATCACTCTTTTTTTTTTTTGCAATACGCGGGCCTCTCACTGTTGTGGCCTCTCCCGTTGTGGAGCACAGGCTCCGGACGCACAGGCTCAGCGACCATGGCTCACGGGCCTAGCTGCTCCACGGCATGTGGGATCTTCCCAGACTGGGGCACGAACCCGTGTCCCCTGCATTGGCAGGCGGATTCTCAACCACTGCGCCACCAGGGAAGCCCCTACAATCACTTTTAATAATAAAATAAAAGGAATAAAAAGAAGAAGGTTTATCAACTCCTGTAGTTTTTTTTTTTTCTTTTTTTTTTTTATAGCTATATCTATTCAACAAGTGTTTCCTAAGTATTCACTCTGTGCCAGGCTCTGTGAATACAGAGATCAATGAGACCCACTACCTGTCCTCAAAGAATTAATAATTGAATTGGGGAGCGAGCTTAGTAAGCAAAAATAGAAGCAGTGTGACACCAAAAAACACGTGAGTTTTATACATTTCAATTAGTTCATTTTGAGGTTATATGCACATCAAGTCTTCCTAATTGGGTAAAACCTTCATTCCCTGTTTCCAAAGTTCCATCCTAAATGGAATTTTGAGTGTCCTTCAGTAAAGATCTTATAACATGGTAACAGGAAAAGTAGTTTATTTGAACCATTCTCAGGAAAACACTAGCTGGGTGTAAAGTGAAATGCTCCATTGGTCAGCTACCCTATTTCACCAGATGACACACTGTTGGGCTGGACCACTAGAGATGGCGTTGCCCAGGGCAGGAGTTCTGTAAATTTTTGTTAACAGTTTTAAGATAGCTTTGCCTCTGACCACTCCATAGTATATCTACATACATAAATTCTGTTATATGATATGTTTCTTAGACTTGTTTTGTGACTAGAAAAAAAGTCAATAATATAAATTCCAAAAATGATTCTTTAAGAAAAATAAAATTCTTCTTCCCCTCAGATGAAAAAAAAAATGTTTTCCAGAAAACACCAACTGAGGTTGATGAATAGAGCTATCAGATATGTGTTTTATCAGCTTGCTTTATGTTGTCTTGAAGGTTTCATTTTTCAAAACCAAAAAAATTCCTGCCTCCCATGATGGCTTTAATTAGGTGGGAATTACTATATCTTTCTAATATAGGAATTTGCTTAAGATGATTATTAGGAAAGTATTTAGAAATCTATTCCAAGGTACATAGTACACCACAACCTCCTTATGCTTTAAGTAATCGGCATTTATCAACACTCATCCTTTATTAGAAAGAGTAAATTGAGAAAGAGATGCACGACCCTGGACTTGGAGTCGTAAGGCTGGGAGGCTCCACATTCTATGTATTAGCAGCTTAGTTTAAACAAATTACTCAGCTTGTCCACTCCTCAGTTCCTTCATCCAAAAAGCAGAGATGATGACAACATCCACTTTACCATGTCATAAGGATCACATGTGATTACATATATGCGACCTTATAGAAAGAACATTAGTATACAAATATCAGGAGCAGTCATCTGAGGTAAATGGTCAAAAACCCAGTGTAATTCCCTAGTCAGAGATTACCTTACCCATTGGCAAAATAATATATAACTTCAGGGGCCTCAAAAAGTCTTTTTTACTGAAAAAAATATTATTGACAAATTTCTGCTTACTAATGATATAAAGCCCTTTATTTTTTTAACATCTTTATTGGAGTAAAATTGCTTTACAATTTTGTGTTAGTTTCTGCTGTATAACAAAGTGAATCAGCTATATGTATACATATATCCCCATATGCCCTCCCTCTCGTGTCTCCCTCCCACCCTCCCTATCCCACCCTTCTAGGTGGTCACAAAGCACTGAGCTGATCTCCCTGTGCTATGCAGTTGCTTCCCACTAGCTATCTATTTTACATTTGGTATGTATATATGTCAATGTTACTCTGTCCTTCGCCCCAGCTTACTCTTTCCCCTCCCCTTGTCCTCAAGTCCATTCTCTACGTCTGTGTCTTTATTCCTGTCCTGTCCCTAGGTCATCAGAACCATTTTATTCTTTTTTAGATTCCATATATATGTGTTAGCATATGGTATTTGTTTTTCTCTTTCTGACTAACTTCACTCTCTATGACAGTCTCTAAGTCCATCCACCTCACTACAAATAACTCAATATCGTTTGTTTTTATGAAAGCCCTTTATTTTAAAAGAGTAGGAACAAAAAGCCTTTATTCTACCATTAGAGCTAAGAATCAAAATGGAATTTTTTTTGGTAATTATGTTGAATCCAGGACACCCTGGAAAAGACAAGGTAAGTGTATTTAAATATAAGAAGCACAGAACTAAAGCAAGAAAAAATTAACAAGAGAATATTCAGTTGGACAAAGAGAAGGAGTTATTTATTGTAACCATAATAGCAATGATGGAGAGTCATTCCATGGTGTAAGGAGAAGGTAGAAGGAAATTCAGGCTAAGGACAAATCTAACAAGTTTGGAAGGTGTAAGAAAGGAGATTCATCATCATTTACATGTGCAAGACATTATTCCAAGTATCTTACATATATTAATTAATTTAATCTTTGCAATAACTTGAAGGAAGATTGTAATTATATTTGCACCATTGTATAGATGGGAAAACTGATGTTCAGAAAATGAAATAACTTTTAAAAAGTTTCTCTTATCATCTCTTTGTCAGTATCTCTTTGAAATACTAGGTATTAAGCTGATAATGTTTCCCATCCGTGATTCTGAGTCATTAAATTAGAGAGTGCCCAGATATTATTTCAGATGTAATGTTTCAAGAATTGAATTAATCATTCAGCCAATTAGCAGTGATATTACATTTCTAATGCCTGGGCCACATGAGTACATGAAAGCGAGGAATTTTCCTTGAATTATAATGAATTAACTTTGGGGATGATCAACTAGCAAGTAGCATATTCCTGCTTCTGGAAGTAGGAAGAGAAGAAAAATACTACATAAAAACAGTCTGGGACAGACTCCAGGCATGCAGTGTTTTGTTCCAATGACAAAATTTGCTTCTGGATGATACCCTAAACTTAACCTCACTTCCCCCAGATCCCCCAGATGTTAAGCACAGCTTCAGTTCAGAAGAAGCCAATATCAACACCATATGTTCTAAAAATCCTATTATTATTATGAACAATCAGTATGTCTACATTTGGAGCATAGGAGTGATAAATTGGAGTGGGAAAGCAAATAAGCATTTTCTATTCCTGAAAGTTGGATCCTTCTATCTTCTTATGACTCTAGTTCTCAGTGTTGCATTGTCTTCTGAGAGATGATATCCCAAGGAAGCCAATAGAGGTCCACAATCCAGTGTCCAAGAACTTATGAGTAGATGTTTTTCAGAATTTACATATTTTCTCAGCTATTAGGAATATAATGTGATGCTTTTACTGTAATTATGTAACATCCCAACAGGGTTTGGGAGTTTCATAATCAAGCACATTAATATTTTTGCAGTAAAGTATATAAATATTCAAGCAAAGTGGAATAATAAATACTATAAATAGTTACATATCAGAATGGAACAGTTTTAACATAAAACAAATTTGCCACACACTTAAAACTTTTGGTTTTGTATTTGAATTGTGAACTCTTTCCATTATTCCTTGAGCCTAAACCAAAGCAAGTGATCTAGTGGAAAGTTATGACCTCCAGGAGAGCAATATTAAAATATAAGAATTCCGGGCTTCCTTGGTGGTGCGGTGGTTGGGAGTCCGCCTGCCGATGCAGGGGACACGGGTTCATGCCCCAGTCTGGGAGGATCCCACATGCCGTGGAGCGGCTGGGCCCATGAGCCATGGCTGCTGAGCCTGCGCGTCTGGAGCCTGTGCTCCGAATGGGGCTAGCTACCTGAAAGAGTGGCCTCTGGTGAGTTGGTTAGATGTAGTCTCTCAGGAGGTGACCTATACCACCTAACACTTCTAACCAGATCACTTTTCACTTCTCTTTAGTCAAAGCATTTAATTACTACCATGGCACCAAGAGCTCACTCGAACAATAATGTAAGGTTAAAAGAAAATAACATGTTGGTAAACAGTATGGAAAGCATGATCACATCAAGCTACTTCCAAGCTCACTCACATAGTTATTGGCAGGCTTTGATCCCTCACCACCTGGACCTCTCACACAGTTGCCTCACAACATAGCAGCTGGCTTCCCTCAGAGCTAGGGACCCAAGAGTGTGAGAGAGAATGCACCCGAGATAAAAACCACAAATAGATTTGCTTCTACTGTCTTTCAAAACTTTATCATTCATTTCTAGTCAAATGGTATTATTAATTCATCCATCCCAAAGCCTATGACTTTTATCATGAAATGCTCAGTGAAGTAACTCATGATCTCTCCTCCCACACCTCAACACCTAGATTTATTCTGGTATTCCTTCATATAATTTGTATCTATTATGCATTTTTTTTCTTACATGGAGGACTGGAGAATCGTATAAAGATGTAAAAGATATGGCCCCTGTCCTTGAGAGGCTCATGATCAGTGTTGTTGGCAGGATCATAAACCAGAGTTAAAATATAATGTGCTAAGTATTTTCTTTTGTTTTTTAAAATAAATTTATTTTATTTTATTTTATTTTTGACTGTGTTGGGTCTTCATTGCTGCGCACAGGCTTTCTCTAATTGCAGTGAGCAGGTACTACTCTTCATTGCAGCGCGTGGGCTTTTCATTGCGGTGGCTTCTCTTGTTGCAGAGCACGGGCTCTAAGCACACGGGCTTCAGTACTTGTGGCACTAGGGCTCGGTAGTTGTGACTCATGGACTCTAGAACACAGGCTCAGTAGTTGTGGCACACAGGCTTAGTTGCTCCGCCGCAAGTGGGATCTTCCCAGACCAGAATCGAACCCGTGCCCCCTGAATTGGCAGGTGGATTCTTAACCACTGCACCACCAGGGAAGTCTCTGTGCTAAGTGTTTTAATTACAGTGTACACAAAGTGATTTGTGAGCACAGAGAACTGAGACACTAAATCTGTCTGGGATACATGACAGTTTCACACAGGATAGGATATACTCCTCTAATATTCTTTATACTTCAAGTATAAGTTTCCATTGACTTGAATGCAGATAGCAGAATAACCTGTGCAAAGATATGAAAATGAGAGAGAGCATGGTATGCAGAGGAAGCAAGTCATTTTTTGTGTGTGATTTGAGCATACCAGATGTGTGTTTGAAGGAATATGAAGGTTAAAAATGGAGGGAAATAGGATAAAATCTTTTCAAAACACATAAATTTCAACTAAAGAATTGGTATTTAAAATATACAAAGAATGCTCAAAACTCAACATTAAGAAAACAAGCAACCCAATTTAAAAATGGACAAAATATCTGAAAAGACACCTCACCAAAGAAGATATACAGAGAGCAAATAAAGTAAGTATCTTTTTCATCTAATGAAAAAGATACTTAACATCATTAGAGAATTCAAATTGAAACAACAATGAGATACCACTACACACCGATTAGAATAGCTGAAATCCAGAACGCTGACAACACCAAGTGTTGGTGAGGATGAAAAGCAAAAGGAACTCTCATTAATTGCTGGTGGAAAGGTAAAATGATACAGCCATTTTGGGAGACAGTAGAGCAGTTTCTTACAAAACAAAACATAATCTTACCATATGATCCAGCAATCATTCTCCTTAGTATTTATCCAAATGAGTTGAAAACTTACATTCACACAAAAGCCTATGTGTGAATGTTTATAGCAACTTTATTCATAATTGCCAAAACTTAGAACCAATCAAGAAGTCCTTCTATAAGGAAATGGATAAACAAATGGTTGTATAACCATACACTGGAATATTATATGTATGATAAAAAGGAATGACTAAGCCACCAAAAGACATGGAAGAACTTTAAATACATATTTTTAAGTGAAAGAAGCCAATCTAAAAATGTTACATACTGTATTATTCCAATGGTATGACATTCTAGAAAAAGCAAAACTATAGAGACAATAAAAATATCAGTGATTGACAGGGTTCTGGGAAGCATGATCACAGGGGTTTTTAGAGAAATGAAATTATTATTTGGTATAACACTGTAATGGTGGATACATGTTATTATGCATTAGTTAAAACCCATAGACTGTACAACACAAAGAGTGAACACTAATGTAAACTATGGAATTTACTTAATAATAATGTAACAATATTGGCTCATCAGTTGTAACAAATATATCACATAAATGCAACATATTAAAAATCGGGAAATTGGTAGGGGGTAAGGGGTGTATGGGAGGTTCCTGTATTTTTAGCTCAATTTTTTTTTTGTTAACCAAAAACTGCTCAAAAGATTAATAAAGCCTATTAATTTTTTTAAAATAGAGGAAAATGTGATGAAGAAAGAGACTGGTGTTAATTTATAAGAAACTTGATAAGCTATTGTTATGGCCATCTATTTCTGTGTAACCAGTCACTCCAAACTTGATGGCTTAAAAACAAAGTCATTTCATAATATTCACAATCTGTAAGTTACAAAATGGGCCAGCCTCAGCTGGTTGATTCTCCTGTTCCATGTGGTGTTGAATGAGGTCACTTGGTAACATTCAGCCGGTAGCTGGGCTGGAAGAGAGAATCCAAGACAGCTTCTTTTATATATCTGTTGCCTTGGTGGGGAAGGATGGAAATCAAGGCTCTGTTGGGCCACTTTCCGTCTCTTGGTTGTTTTATAGTTTTTCCACATACTGTCTACAACAGGATAGTTTAAACTCCTGCAGCTCAGGTGCCAAGAGTGGGTGCTCCAAAAGACAAGAAGCAGAAACTGGCAATCTCTTAGGGCCTCGGCCTATAAACTGGCAAAGCATCACTTCTGCCATCTCTATTTGTCAAAGCAGTTATGAATCCTGCCCAGATTCAAGGGGAAGAGACATAGACCCCCACCTCTCTAAGACAGAGATGCCAGAGCTTTTGTGACCATCATTGATCAATCACAACCATGCTATGGAATTTGAATTGTGTCCTGTAGTGCCTGACAGTTACTGAAAGACTGTAATCTAGGGAAAGACATATTAGAATCAGTTGCGGTAGTATGAAATAGGAAATGAGGGGGGAAGAAAATTGAAGGAGGGAATCCCAGACACTCATTACCACAGAATTTTTACTTTGTATTTTTAAGTGATTTCTTGGGGAAAGGGGGCCGGAGGGGTTAAAACCGACTCCATTGTTTTGATTGTAAAGATGATTATTTGTGGCTTCTAAGATACTGATATAATTTCAAATAATAAACTTTCATGTGTGTTAGGTTTTTGTCTCTCCAATTAGACTAGAAGCTCCTTGAAACAGAAATTGTGTAAATCTATAGCAGCAAGTATTTTGTAAATGTCCAGGAAATATTTACTGATTGGTAGATTAAAGAAGGCAAATCGCATGGGACTCCTCTTCAGTCAACAAATATTTGAGTTTTGATATGTACCAGGACTATTCTTTATATTATTATTGAGATATAATGAGATATAACATTGTATAGGTTTAAGGTATACGATACCTTGATTTGATATATATTGCAAAATGATTACGACCATACTATTAGCTAACACCTCCATCGCTTCACATAATTATCATTTCTTTGTTGATGAGAACATTTAATATCAACTCTTTTAGCAACTTTCATGGATATAATATGGTATTTTTTACTATAATCACCATGTTATACATAGAATCCCCAAAACTTACTAATCCTATAATTGGAGGCTTGTATCCTTTGACCAACATCTTCCTATGTGGATATCAAATTTTCCCAGCATGATTTATTAAAAATACTGTCCATTCCCCATTGAGTATTCTTGACCCTTGTCAAATATTAGTTGACCATATATTCCAGGATTTATTTCTGTGCTCTCAATTTTATTCTATTCATCTGTATCTATTTTCATGCCAGTACCTTACTGTTTTTTGTTTGTTTGTTTGTTTTTTATATAAATTTATTTATTTTATTTATTTTATGGCTGTGTTGGGTCTTTGTTCCTGTGCGCGGGCTTCTCATTGTCATGGGTTCTCTTGTTGTGGAGCATGGGCTTTAGGCGTGCAGGATTCAGTAGTTGTGGCTTGTGGGCTCTAGAGCACAGGCTCAGCAGTTGTGGCGCACGGGCTTAGCTGCTCTGTGGCATGTGGGATCTTCCTGGACCAGGGATCAAACCCGTGTCCCCTGCATTGGCAGGCAGATTCTTAACCGCTGCGCCACCAGGGAAGCCCTACCCTACTGTTTTGAAGACTATTGTCTTGTAGTTCAGTTTGAAAGCAGGAAGTGTGATGCATCTCACTTGGCTCTTCTTTCCGAAAATTGCTCTGGCTATTTGGGGTCTTTTGCAGTGACATGCAAATTTAGGATTGTTTTTTCTATTTCTGTGGAAAATGTCATTGTAATTTTGATAGGGATTGCATTACATTTACAGATGACTTTGAGTAATATGGATAGTTTAACAATATACATTCTTCCAATTCATGAACACAGATATCTTTCCATTTATTTGTGTCTTCTTCCATTTCTTTCAACAATGTCCTATAGTTGTCAGTGTATAGTTCTTTCACCTTCTTGGTTAAATTTATTGCTTTTTGTGCTATTGGGAATGGGATTGTTTTCTTTATTTCTTTTTCAGATATTTCATTGCTAGTGTATAGAAATGATACTAATTTATATATGTTGATTTTGTACCTTGCAACTTTCCAATTTGTTGATTAGTTCTAACAGTTTTCAGTGGACTCTAGGGTTTTCTATATATAAAATTGTAGCATCTGCCAACACAGAAAATTTTACTTCTTCTTTTCCAATTTGGATGTCTTTTTTTTTGTTTGTTTTGTTTTGTTTTTTTTTGTTTGCGGTACGCGGGCCTCTCACTGCTGTGGCCTCTCCCGTTGCGGAGCACAGGGTACGGATGCGCAGGTTCAGCGACCATGGCTCACGGGCCCAGCCGCTCCGCAGCATGTGGGATCTTCCCGGACCGGGGTACAAACCCGTGTCCCCTGCATTGGCAGGTGGACTCTCAACCACTGTACCACCAGGGAAGCCCTGGATGTCTTTTTTACCAAATTGCTCTGGCTAGAACTTCCAGTACTATGTTGAATAGGAGTGGTGAGGGTGGGCATCTTTGTCTTGTTCCTGATCTTAGAGGAAAATCATTCCACATTTTACTGTTGAATATGATGTTAGCTGTGGACTTGTTTTATATAGCCTTTATTATGTTTAGGTACATTCCTTCTTGACCCAATTTACTGAGAATTTTTCATCCTGAAAGAAGGTTGTATTTTGTCAAATGCTTTTTATGCATCTATTGAGATGATCATATGATTTTCATCTTTTATTCTATTAATGATTTGCATATATTGAACCATCCTTGCATCCCAAGGATAAATCCTATTTGATCATGGTGTATGATCATTTTAATGTGCCACTGAATTCAGTTTGTTAGTATTAAGAATTTTTGCATCTATATTCATCAGGGATATTGGCCTGCAATTTTCTTTTCTTATAATGTCCTTTTTTAGCTTTGGCATCAGGGTGATGCTGACCTCATAAAATGAGTTTCCAAGTCTTCCCTTCTCTTCAGCTTTTGGGAAGAGTTTGGGAAGAATTGACTTTAATTCTTTTTAAATGTTGGTTATAATTCACCGGTGAAACCATCTGGTCCTGAACCTTTCTTTGTTCAGCAGTGTTTGATTATTCTTTATTGGGTATTTAGATTTTCTCTGTCTTGATTCAGACTTGGTAGGTTGGATGTTTCTAAGAATTTATCCACTTCCTCTAGGTTAACCAATTTGTTGGCATATAACTGTTTATAGTAGTCTCTTATGATCCTTTGTATTTTTGTGGTATCAGCTCTAATGGTTCCTCACTTATTTATGATTATATTTAGAGTCTTCTCTCTTTTTTTCTTAGTCTACCTAAATATTTATCAATTTGGTTTATATATTTTTAAAAAGTGCTCTGAGTTTCATTAATTTTTTGTTGTTGTTGTTCTCTATTTCATTTATTTCAGCTCTGATCTCTGTTATTTCTTTCCTTCTCCTAACTTTGGGCTAGTGTGTTCATTTTTTCTAGTTCCTCAAGGTGTAAAGTTAGGTTGTTTCAGATCTTTCTTTTTCTTTAATGTAAGCTTTTATAGCTATAAACTTCCCTCTTAAAACTGATTATACAACATACCATAGATTTGGTATGTTGTGTTGCCATTGCTGTTTGTTTAAAGATTTTTTTTTATTTCTCTTTTGATTTCTTCTTTGACCCATTGGTTGTTCAGGAGTGTGTTGTTTAATTTCAACATGTTTGTGAATTTTTCAGCATTTTTTTCTTGATTGATTCTAATTTTATACCATTGTGACCAGAAGAGACCAGGTATTGTTTTTTTATGTTTGCAATACATCAGTGAATAAAGCAATAATGCCTTCCTAAGCAAACATTTTAAGTCTACAAAACTCATAATGGAAGTGGAGGGTCACCTGAAAGTATTCTGTCTAGAGAATCTGTAATTCTTTCTCACAGCTCTCATCTGAGTGCTGTTTCTATAAAAGTTCAAAAATTTTCTTGTAAACTACAAGTGACCTTGGAGTCAGAAATTGCTTTGTCTGTGTAAATAGACAATTATTTTACTCAACACTACAGGGTCTATAAGTCAACTAAGACAATCAAGTAGCAGTAGGGTATCAATCTAAAGAGAGAATCTTGCCCTTGCAGGCATTTCTTCAATTGAATGCACAGCTGCAACTACTATTATGAAAGCAAAATCCTAATTGCACTCAATCAACAACAAGGGTATTTCCATTATTGCTTGTCCAAGTTCATTTATTTTTGCTGCTATCCAACCTGTGTAAGTATCCAAAAAATGAAAATGTTTTAAAGTCTTTGGATATAAACACACTCCAAATTAAAGATGTATATCCCTGATCCAATGAACAATAATTGGATTTTAAACAGAGAGAGAGAAAGAGAAGGAGAGGTTATCAGCAGTATAAAGTTCAGAGAAACAAAAGGTTTTCTCTAAATATCAAAATCAGAGATTCAAAACTATATTATACTCTAATCATTTTGTTTTTCTCCTACATTTTAAGCCATGTTTAGAAAAAAGGGCTCTCGTAAGCATAGCTTTGGAAAAGCAGATCTCATAAAATTAATCAGATCATATTTTGTAACAAATTAACCACTCTGAAAAATTGAGGAAAATATATAAAGTACATATCTAGGTATTGTCAATATTGTCTATTTCTCTTGTTTTTTAATTCAACCTGTATTTATTGAATATCTACTATATGCTAGGCACTGTGCTAGGAAATGAGAATAAGCAACAAAGAAGACAGTGTTCCTGTCCCATTAATATTCAAAATACTGGGAAAGATATATATATATATATATATATATATATATATATATATATAAGTTTTATTTAAATCTTTGTGTTTTCCTAAGAAATTAAATTTTTATTGGCAAGTGTACACAGAAATTGAAACTTTCATGTATTGCTGATGGGGATACAAATTGATATAGATAAATTTTTTTAGAGAGTATTTTTGTGATTCTTATCAAAAGCCTTCAATGCTTACTCAAGTAATTCCATTCCTGGGAATTCATCCTAAAAAAAAATAATCATGAAGCGCCACAAAAATTTATCTAAAAGGAGTTTCATTATACAAATTTTTATAACATTAAGACTGGCAACTACTTAAAAGTCAACAATGAAGAATTTGGTCAAATTCTTTGCAACTTATGATAAAACAGTGCATGGCCATTTAAAGTAATGTTATTGATAATATGGGAACATGTCAGTTATGCTGTCAAATTTTTTTTTCCTTAGACTACAAAGCAACATGTTCAAAATAAGGCTATTTTGTTAAAAATAATTTTATATATGTGGTGAGATGAATTGGCAAAAACCACCCCTTATTGTCCCCATCATTTGGGAGGCCTAGAATCAAAATTATTTAATCATAGTTGGCACCATTCTCCTGGCACCAAAAAGAATAGTCATTGAGAACCAGCGTGGTTGTTCTTGTGATTCAGCCAAGATTCAGGTCTGGCGAGGAAGAGCAAAATGCTTCTCAGCATAATAATGGGGCAGTCTGTTTTTGACCAGAGACAAAACGCAAAAACCCAAGCTGCTAGGAAAAATGTCCTTTCCTCACACCCAAACCAGCCTGCATTTTCTCAGAAGAAAATTAATCCTTCTCTTTGTGAGATGGATGTACCCTACAGGTGATTTAATTAAGAGAACCTGCTCTCAAAGGTGAAGAGGCTGAACGGGTATTAAGAGACTAGCACTCACCTTTGTTCACAGGAGAGAGGTAGATGTCCTCTGTTCCCTGCTAGGTCTAGTGCAGGAGTCAGCAAACTATAGTCTGCAGGCCAAATCCAGCCCACCATCTATTTTTGTGTGGCTCACAAGCTAAAAATAGTTTTTACATTTTTAAATAGTTGAAAAAAAATTAAGGAAAATGTTATGTGACATGAAAATTACATGAAATTCAGATGTCAGTGTCCATAAATAGAGTTTTGTTGGAATGCAGCAATAGTCTTTTACTTAGGTATTATCTATGGCTGCTTCCTGCTACATTGGCAGAGTTGAGTAGAGTTGCAGTGAAGACTGTATAACTAGCAATGCCTAAAATATTTACTATTTGGCCCTTTTCTAAAAAGGTTTGCAAACTCTGATCTAGCAGAGAGATCTTCAGTATGCTTCTCAGCACAGCCCAGGTGACACTCAAGTTTGAAATCTCTCCTGTGAAGACATGTGAAATTTTCCAAGGAAAGGATTTGCATGTGAAATTTTCCAAGGAAAGGTTGCAGTGACTTGAAGTACACCCTCCTTTCTTTGACGGGTACAAAAAAGACTCTGAATGTTTATCCCAGTAAAAATTACCCTATATGTGGTAGCAAAGATTCTTTCCTTCAAGAATAAAAATACAAGGGAACCCTGTCATACCTAGGTGACATATAAATGTAACACACACATTGATGTCCATCTCCACCCTCACTTCCCACTTCAAGGGTCAACCTCCTCTAAAATACTCTGAAAAGTGAAGCTTCTCTTAAGGGTCTCCCAAAGTGTCCACTCAGAAGCTCCTCTGGGGCAGAATTTCTCCTGGCTTGACCATTGACCACCACTCATCTACTACTGCTCTTTATTTGGAACTCTTGGACGCTGACTCCTATTTGGACACAACTTCTTCTCTGCAGGTGCTGGCTAGAGGTCAGTGTGTAGCACTCTGCCCTTTTATTCTCCACAAAACCACTAGGCAAGCCTATAAAGATATAAAGTATTTCCTACTCCTAGCTTTTTGCTTCTCTCCGAAGTTTTTCCTTCATCTAAACCCTCCCATGCAGAGATCCCTCCACCTTCTAGGAAACTTCATTCCTTGCAAACAAGGATTGATCTTGCTCCAGGATGCATTCCCTGTCCCCTTCCTTTACACCTGTACAGAACACTTCTTTAGACCTTTTTAATGCAGTCTGTACCAATGTGGGGGTGTGGAGGGTATTCCAACAGGATCATTGATGATAACCTTGACATCTCAGGTCATGTAGAATGATGGGTAGCTTTGGAACTCCAAGTCTCAAAGCAAATCATAAGACCTCTGTTATGGACTGAACATTTGTGTCCACCCCAAACTCATTATGTTAAAGCCCTAATGCTCACTGTGATGGTATTTGGAGGCTAGGCCTTTGGGAGGTGATTGGGTTTGGCTGAGGTCATGCAGAGGGGCTACCAGAATGGGATTAGTGTCCTTGTAAGAAGAGAAAGAGAGACCAGAGCTCTCTCTCTCTCCACCATGTGAAGACACAATGAGAAGGTGGCTGTCTACAAGCCAGGAAAAGAGCTCTTGCCAACTATTGAATCAGCTTGCACCCTGATCTTAGACTTCCCAGCTTTCAGAACTGTAAGAAATGTCTGTTGTTTAAACCACCCAGTTTGTGGTATTTTGTATGACAGCCCAAGCTAAGACACCTTCCAAATCAGGTCACATTCTCAGCTCTCTACTAGTGAACTGCATATGAACTTGTTTAATCTGCCAGATTTTTTCTAGTGTGCAACTACTGGACCAAGCATTACATATTTACATATGCTCACAAACTAACACATACACACTCACACACTCACATGCACTCAAACCACATACCTGCACTTATTAACCATAAATCTCTCAAGAACAAATACTACTTGTCAAAAACTGTAAAGTATGTATTAAACTAGTTTCCATTGTTGGAATGTAACCTCCTTCTCCATCCCTGTTATTAAAGCTTTATTAAAATCTATATTGCTCATGTATACTTGGGATAAAAGAATTATTTTGGGGAAAGCTCAAAGAGGCATAACTTTCCACTTGTGGATCAATATGGTGTGATAAACATTATGCATTTACTTAACCAGAAGTCTTTTTAGCCAAAAAAGGCAAAAATATTAGGCCTCTGTATATTTGCAGAAAGCTAGAGGGAAGGCTTTGAGCTACCATAAACTGAAGAATAAGAATCTAAACCAACTATAAATGTATCTCTGTTGGCCAGGGGAATATTAATTACAACTTTCACAAATAAGTTTTATTATGTAACAGTATGTTTTAGCTGTGTTATAGACTGAATGTTTGTGTCCTTCCAAAATTCATATGTTGGAAGCTCTACCCCACAAACTAATGATATTGGGAGATAGGGCCCTTGGGAGGTAATTAGGTTTAGATGAGGTCATGAGGATGGAGCTTCCCTGATAAGATTAGTACCCTTATAAAAAGATTGCTCTCTCTCTCTCTCTCTTTCTCTCCCCTCCCCATGTGAACACAGAGGAAAGGCCATGTGAGCACACAGGATGAAGGTGGTATCTGAAAGATAAAAAGAAAGCCTTCAGCACAACCCAACTTTGCTGGCACCCTGATTTCAGGCTTCAAGTCTCCAGAATTGTGAGAAAAAAATGCCTGTTGGTTAAGGTCTCCAGTCTATAGTATTTTGTTCTCGCAGCCCAAGCAGAATAAGATAGAAACTGGAAATAAGAAGTGGGGTGGTGCTGTAACAAATATCTATAAATGTAGAAGTGGCTTTAGAACTTATGGTGGGTAGAGGCTGAAAGAGTTTTGAGAGACATACTAGAAAATGTAGAGATTGCTGTCAAGGGACTGCTAAAGGTGATTCTGGTGAGAGCTAAGTAAAGAGCAGATCTGTAGAGAAAACTTCCATCTTCTTAGGGAATACATAAATAATCATGAATAAAATGTTGGGAGAAATATGGCAAAAAGCCATTCTGGTAAAGTCTCAGACGGAAATGAGGAACATGTTATTTGACAATGAAGGGAAGGCAATCATTGTTACAAAGTGGCAAACAACTTGGCTGAATTGTATTCATGTCCCAGTGTTTTACTGAAGGCAGAACTTTTTAAAATTAATTTTTATTGGAGTATACTTGCTCTACAATGTTGTGTTAGTTTCTGTTTTACAACAAAGTGAATCAGTTACACAAATATACATATCCACTCTTTTTTAGATTCTTCTCCCATATAGGTCATTACAGAGTACTGGGAAGAGTTCTGTGTTCTATACAGTAGGTTCTTATTAGTTATCTATTTTATTTATAGTAGTGTGTATATGTCAATCCCAATCTCCCAATTTTTCCCTCCCATCCCCCACCCTGGAACTATAAGTTTGTTTTTTATATCTGTGACTCTATTTCTATTTTGTAAATAAGTTCATTTGTACCACTTTTTTAGATTCCACATATAAGCAAAAAGAATATGTGGTACATATATACAATGGAATATTACTCAGCCATAAAAAAGAATAAAATAAGCCATTTGAAGTAACATGGAGGGACCTAGAGATTGTCACTCTGAATGAAGTAAGTCAGATAGAAGAGGCAGAACTTTTGAGTGATGAAAAATATAATTTATCTGAGGAGATTTCAAGCAAAGTCTTAAAGAAGTAGTTTATTTCCTCCTGACTGCTCACAGTAAAATGTGAGAATGGAGAAATGAATTTAATAAGGAATTGTTAAGTGAAAAGGACCAGTACATAAAGATTTGGAAAATTCTCAGACTATCCATATTGCAGAGAATATCAAGAATGTGGGGGCTTCCCTGGTGGTGCAGTGGTTGAGAGTCCGCCTGCCGATGCAGGGGACACGGGTTCATGCCCCGGTCCGGGAAGATCCCACATGTGGTGGAGTGGCTGGGCCCGTGAGCCGTGGCTGCTGAGCCTGCACGTCCGGAGACTGTGCTCCGCAACGGGAGAGGCCACAGCAGTGAGAGGCCCGCGTACCAAAAAAAAAAAAAAAAAAAAAAAAAAAAAAGAATGTGGCTGAACAACCATTTGATATAAAGTTTAGTATGGGTATGAACCACAGACCTAATCAGCCACTCCAGTGGAAACCCTGCCAATTTGAACTGCAGGGAATGTAAATAGGACAAAATAAAGTGTCCTAATCAGTTTGGGCTGCTAAAACAGAATACCATAGACTGGATGTCTTATAAACAACACAAATTTATTTCTCATGGTCCTAGAGGCTAGGAAGCTTAAGATCAAGTCACTGGCACATTCAGTGTCTGGTGAAGACCCACTTCCTGATTCACAGACAGCTGTCTTTTCACTGTAACCTCATATGGCAGAAGGGGTGAGGGAGCCCTCTGTGGGGTCTCTTTTATAAGGACACTAATCTCATCATGAGGGCTCTACCATCATGACCTAATTACCTCCCAAAGGCTTCACCTCCAAATATACGATCACATTGGGGATTAAGTTTCAATATATGACTTTGGGGGAGATACAAATATTCAGTGTAGAGCATAAAGGAAAGCTGTCAGACTTATTAGGTCCTACAGGACAAGATCAGAGAGCAGTTCAGTTGCAAACATGCACTATTCTTCAAAACACTGGAAGAAACACCAAAAGCAACCCAAAGCTTATCAGGACTCTCTCCTGGGTTTCTAAGGGTAGAGACATCACTACAATTTCAACATGTCAGAAAGCACCCACCCTGGAGCTGTGGAGGTTGGGCTGCCTGAAGCTTTGTAGGCTTGACCCCAACCCAGCAGAGTCCTGGAGGCATGACCCCCACCAGGCCACCTCAGCAGGTCCCTAAGGCAGAGCATTGAACCCAAGATGATTGCTCTCCAGCCTTAAGATCTAATGGTTCCATATATATATTTTTTAGAAGAACCCAGGGGCAGGACAGGAATAAAGACACAGATGTAGAGAATGGACTTGAGGACACGGGGAGGAGGAAGGGTAAGCTGGGACGAAGTGAGAGAGTGGCATGGACATATATACACTACCAAATGTAAAATAGATAGCTAGTGGGAAGTAGCCACATAGCACAGGGAGCTCTGTGCTTTGTGGCCACCTAGAGGGGTGGGATAGGGAGGGTAGGAGGGAGACACAAGAGAGAGGAGATATGGGGATATATGTATGTGTATAGCTGATTCACTTTGTTATACAGCAGAAATTAACACACCATTGTAAAGCAATTATACTCCAATAAAGATTTATTTTTAAAGTTATTATAAAAAGTTAAAAAATTAAAAAAAGATCTAATGGTATTTGCATTGTTAGGTTTTAGCCTCTCTTGGGATCTATCACCCCTTTCCTCCCTCTGATTTCTCCTTTTTGGAATAATAAAGTCTATTCTACTCCTGTCCCATCATTGTATTTTGGATGCATTGTATTTTTGAAGTGCATAACTTACCAGGTTTCATAGGCTGGAGAGGAATTTTCCCTCAGGATGAATTAACCCTGGAGTCTCACTCATATCTGATTTATATATACAATCAGCCCTCTGCATCTATGGGTTCTGTGTCCACAGATTTAACCAACTGAAGATCAAAAATATTCAAAGAACACTTTGCAGAAATCTTCAAAATGTAAAACTTCAATTTACTGTGTGCCAGCCATTATGTACATACCATTTACACAGTATTTACAACTTTTTACATAGCATTTACATTGTATTAGGTATTATAATTAATCTAGAGATGATTTAAAGTATATATGTGTAGGTTATATACCAACACTACACCATTTTATATAAGGTACTTGGATTTTGTTATTTGAGGGGGGTCCTGGAACCAATACACTTGGATATGGATAGATGACTATTTGTGTGACACTTTGGACTTTGGACTTTAGAGTTGATGATGGAACAAATTTAGACTTTTAGAGCTGTTGAGGTGGAATAAATATACTTTGTATGTGAGAAGGACATGAATTTTGGGGGGTCAGGTCAAAATGTGACAGACTGAATGCGTGCCTCCAAAATTCATATGCTAAAACCTTAACCCACAGTGTGACGCTGTTAGTAGGTGGCCTCTGGGAGCTAATTAGGTTTAGATGAAATAATGAAGAATGGATCCCCTATGATGGGATGAGAAAGAGACAGCCGAGCTTCCTCTTCCACCATGTGAGGCTACAGTAAGAAGACAGCTGTCCACAAGCCAGAAAGAGGGCCCTACTCCTAAAGAACCAAATCTGCCAGCATCTTGATCTTGGAGTTCCCAGCCTCCAGAACTATGAGAAATAAATATTTGTTGTTTAAACCTCCCAGTCTGTGGTGTTCTGTTATAGTAGCCCAAGCTAAGACAAGTTGCATATAGCATGAAGTATAACCTCAAACTGGTTGAAACAATTAGGATATTGATTATCTACCATTAATGGAAACCCAGAGGTATGGGTAATATTTGTTCAGCTCAATCAGCTCAATTCTGTTATCAAGGATCCAGGTTCTTTCTGTCCCTCTACTCAACCATCCTCAACATCAGCTTCATCCTAAAAGCTGTCTCTCATGAGTTCAAGTTGGCCATCTTTGGCCATTAGTACTTCATGCTTTCTTTTTTTTTTTTTTTTTTTGCCATACGCGGGCCTCTCACTGTTGTGGCCTCTCCCGTTGTGGAGCACAGGCTCCAGACGCACAGGCTCAGCGGCCATGGCTCACAGGCCCAGCCACACCGCGGCATGTGGGATCATCCCCAACCGGGGCACGAACCCGTGTCCCTTGCATCAGCAGGTGGACTCTCAACCACTGTGCCAACAGGGAAGCCCCCATGCTTTCTTTGTTCATATTGAACAAGAAAGGGAAAGACCTCTTCTACACTTGCAGAATAAATGTTCTTTCTTACAATCTGATTGGTCAAAATAAGTCATGTATCAACCCTTGAGTCACTGGTAGTATTCAAAGGAAGTCTATATGTTAAATAGCTTAGAGTAATGAGAACTCACCTTCCCTAGAATGGAGTCGGCTTTCCCTGAACTAGAAGACTGAGGTGGATACCCAAACTAAGGTTCTATTAGAAGTGGAAAACGGGTGAATAAATGCCTGGTGGGCAATAACATTATCTACTGCACAGTAGTATATGCAACTCTTATTAGAGCCCAGTTTTATCTATGAATTCATGTTCTGGAGTTCACTAGGGCATCCATTTTGCAGGCAATATTGAATAATTTGCCAAAAGAAAATAACTGCCTAAAAAGTTTAAAGATATTAATATATCAATAAAAAGAGCCATCAAAATATCATGTTACACCACAGAATATAATTACATGTTCACATAAGTGACTTCAAGTTCCAAAAATATTTCTAGAAATTAAAACATTGTTACACATATAAGTGTTAAGTTGAATATCAGAAGAAGTCTATGGTGTTTATAGTAAATTATTTGCTGTTTTCAGCACCTCTGATCATAGTTTTTCAGTTAACTTTCTCCAGGTTATCCCAAAGTCAGTGCATATACTTTTTTTTTGTTTTTTCTGTCTTCCTCAGGACAGTCTAACCTTGCTTTTATCCAGCTATAATGAATATAAAATATAACCATTATTAATGGACTCTCAAAATCCTAATCTCAACCCAGAATATAGGGAATATTATTTATGAGCTCACCTGTAATCACTGATGACCTCAATCGGAATTTGAACTCAATAAAAGATTTGGTCTCGAGTAGATAATACACCTTCACAGGATAAGTCAAAAGATTAAAAATAACCCAAGTGACAAAGTGAGAGAGTGGCATGGATATATATACACTACCAAACGTAAAATAGATAGCTAGTGGGAAGCAGCCGCATAGCACAGGGAAATCAGCTTGGTGCTTTGTGTCCACCTAGAGGGGTGGGATAGGGAGGGTGGGAGGGAGACGCAAGAGGGAGGGGATATGGGGACATATGTATATGTATAACTGATTCACTTTGTTATAAAGCTGAAACTAACACACCACTGTAAAACAATTATACTCCAATAAAGATGTTTAAATAAATAAATAAATAAATAACCCAAGTAAACTAGGTTAAAATATAATGGTCATCATTTACACTGACCCTTTACATTGAGCTCTTGAGGCTCCGGCTCACTGAAATTATAAGTACTTTGATAATCTTCATGCTTTTTTCTCATCTTTGTGTTTATACAAGTTCCTATAATTATGAGCTGGTGCACCTTTTTCTTCATTCATTATCATACTTAAATTTAATTGAAAAAGTAATATCCTTACAATTTATAAATGGTCTTTTGACAGTATTTCACTATAGTAAAGCAATTTCCTGGCTTTCATTAATGACCAGACTGAAATCTTTTAAAAATTGAACAAGGGATCTATTAAAATTACTATTCACCATCTGGGTCTCCTTGAAACTTGTTTGTGGCCAAGCTATTATTTCTATAGAAGAAAAGAAAATGGACTAAGCTGGAAGCACCCAAAGGCCTATAACACACAATTATAAAATTTTTCTCATATAGGGCATGCACTTGATTATCTCTAGCAGTCAAAAATGTAAGGAATAGCAATAAATAGTTAACAATCCAAGAGATAAGTCTTAGAAACAGAGGAAATAGGAGGGGTGGTAAAGATTATCTGAAAAGTGAAAAGGACTGACTGCATCTGTTTAAAAGTAATTTTAAGCCATCAAGCCAAGAATATTTTGAACACAACCATTCACTGATTGATTGTGTGACTCCAAGTGGTTATTTAACCAGGGCATTGTCAAAGCAGAGGCTGGAGAAGGCTCCCTACTCTTGAGCCCCAGTATCAAAGCTTAATAGCTGTGTGACCTTGAACAAGTCACTCTACCTCTCTATTCATTATGTTCCTCACCTACAAAATAGAGATAATAATAATTACAATAATTTCTTCATGATCATTTATAAGTACTAAACAAGGTAGTATATATAAAGCACAATGCTTAGCACATTGTAAGCCCTTTCTACATGCCAAATATTATGATCAATTTGAAGAAAGATATACATTGGTTATACATCGATGGAATTATTTTCAAATTGTCTTTATTTTACAAAGATTATCTCAGTTTCTACAATCAACCAATAATAGAAATAAAGAGTAAAGTATATAGTATAGGAAGTGATACATGCTATATATAAAAATAAAATAGGGAAGGAGATAAGGCAAGTCAGGGAGAAGGTAGAGGTTATAGTTTTAAGTAAGGTGGTCAAGGGAGGTTTCACTTTTGAGCAAAGACTTGAAGAAGGTTATGGAGAAAGTCATAAAAATACCTGGAGAAAGAGTGTTCCAGATAGATGGAATAGTCAGTGCTGTCATATTAGTTCCAGGAACAGCAAAGAGGCCAGTTTAGATGGAGGGGGGTAGAGAAGGGGCGATAAGGTTAGAGGGGGAAAAAGGGACCATGTCATACAGCCTGGGAGATCATGGTGAGAACTTGTTTTTTTTTCCCTAAGTGAGACGGGAAGACACTAAATGGTTTCAAGCAGAGGAATAATATAATCAGACTCACATTTTAAAAGGATTCTGGTCGCTTTGTAAAGAATAGACTGTAGGGAAGCAAAGGTGGAAGCAGGGAAATTAGTCAGGTTTTTGCAGTATTTCAGGCAAAAGATCATGGTAGCTCACGTCACAATGATAACAGTGGAGGTAGTGAGAAATGGAAGAGCCATAAGTATTTTCTGATGGATTGAATTTGGAGTATGAGATAAAGAGAGGCATCAAGCAAGACAGGTTTTCTGTCCTTAGCAGTTTGAAAGGTAAATTTGTCATCAGCTGAAATTAAGAAGATGATGAAAGAAATTTTCACATATTGAGGTATGGTGAGGTCATTCTGGCTTATACATGATTTAACTTAAACTTTGTGCTAACTAGAACAGCCTGTTTAGTGCCACATTAAACATACATTGTACATCTGCTTCAACCTTTGAAGAAAAAATACATTTAAAAAAAATCAAAATGGAGTAACTATGGTTCAGGCATTCAAAATGGAGCCATACGGCCACTGATGATATGGTTTCAGACATGCTCCTGCATCACTGAAAACCTGAATTTTCTGAACTCTATCAAACTTAAGGACACCACCAGCTATTCTCAAAACAATATCTGCTAGCAGCTACCAGCTGCAACCTTATGGTCTCAATGTCTTCCATTATAAATATGCAACCATTTCAGACCCCAACTAATCCTTGCTTAACAAGCATCCTTACTTCTTGCCAGTCCCAATCCTAATTCTTGACAAACCAACTTGTGTAATTTTGCAGTTTCTGCCTTTATAAGCCTGCCCATTTTGTAGTCTTGTAGAACACAACTCAAGTACTTCTTGAATCTGTGTGTCCCAGGTTATCATCCTCAGTTTGGCTCAAATAAAACTCCCTTCTATTGTTATTATACATTGGATATTGATTATTTTCATTGACAGAGGTCATAGGTGGAGCAGGTTTGGGGGAATGGAGGAGAAATCAGCTATTCAGTTTTAGTCATGCATACTAAATTCAAAATGGCTAGTAGATATCAAAGTGGAGATTCGACAGTCTGGTATAATCCTGGTATGTTTAACAAATACAAATTTGGTAGTCATCAGATGTGGTATCTACTGCCAGAGAGTGAATATAGACAAAGAAGATGACCAAGGACTGAGCCCTAAAGCCCTCCAACACTGATAGATCAGGAACAAGAGAAGGACAGATCAAAGCAAAAAGTGTCCCTTCACTAAGAAGGAACAAAAAGTGAAGTACTAGAAAAGCCATGAAAATGTGATTCTTAGAACATATGTGAAGAAATTCTATTGAAGAGGAAGGCACAAGCAATTGTATAAATTCTGTTAGTAGGTCAAGTAAGATGAAGACTGTGACCTGACCATTGGATTCAGCAATGTGGAGGTCATGTGTGACCCCAACAAGAGCAGTTTTGATGGCATGGTGGGGACAGAGTCTGATACGGGTGAGTTAAGAGAGAATGAGAGGTAAGGAGTTGAAGGCAGCAAGTGTAGACAAATATTTCCAGGAGTTTATTAATCATAAACCCTCCAAACAACCCTGGAAGGTAATAGTGTGTATTCATCTTACAGATTTGGAAACCAAAGTTGAGAGAATATAAAGATTCAGCCCCAAATGAAAAAGCTAGACAGGAAAAACTGAGATCTAAACACAGATGTCTAATTCCAAGGATATAGTTCTTACTTGGTCCATGTATTCATACATGAGTGCCTACTATGTATATGATACATAGTACAGATAAATGTTTATCTGCACAGTTATCTAGACAGTGTTTCTCAGAGTAATCCTAGGACAACCTGCATCAGAATTAACCAGTAGGCATCTTAAAATTTCAGATTCCTGAACTTTATCCTAGACTCACTGAATCACTCTGTGGGGTTTTTTAGCACTCAAAGGGATTCTTATGCCCACCAAAATCTGAGTTGCTCATCTAGTGAAATATGGTTTTTCCTCCTAAAATGCAATTAAAATACATATAATTGTTAAAACTTCTCCACCTTTTGTCCTTCATATATCTCATTGCAATGGATGAAAATCCACTTGACAACTCAGCCCAACAAATTTGTAATATTCTCTTTTGTAACTAAATAAATATTCTAAATAATATTCTCTTTTGTAACCTTCCATAACTAAATAAATTTCACTTGAATAATAAACCCTACTTCTTTTCTATTTAAACCTCTCAATGACATTTTCCAGAATTTGGGATAATCTCACATGTATTTTTCCCCTTAAGGTAGGGGCTTTTTTTCATGGCAACTTAATCTGGAAAGAACCTACTCTTTATATCAAATTGCTGTGTTTAACAAAGGATATGAACTTGAGTTTTGAACTTCAGTATTTTTCTGTGAAGGGAGAATGAACTATGCATTTTATGTTTCACATCACTCATGACTTATTCTGTTGATTGAGACAGTAGTTCCACTGGAACTTCTGAAAAATCACCCCATTGTAGGCACTTGATCTCCCTTTTCTAATAATTCAGTAACATTGGTTTGCTGCACCTATTCAGATAATGCTTTATTTTGTACCAGTTCTTTGCTTTCTATCCAGAAACAGCTGCTCTATCTCCTGTAACACAGGATGTAATAAAATGGAGTAAATGGAGTAGAGTATTTTGATAGATTAATCACTGTGGGGTGTGCAGCGTTCACAGCACTCATGGTGAAAGGGAAGAGATTATACCAGAGTGACATCTGTTTTCTTCCATGTAAATTGCTAGACTTTGAATCTGCTGTTATTTAGCAGAGTGTGGATTTAATTATTAGGATTGCATATCCACTGGGGAAAGAATAGGATTTTATTGATAGCTTTCCACCTACGATAACTGTTAAATAAGTAAACTGCCATTGTCTCCTTCACAGAATAAAGCTTAAAAAGTTAAACCTAGAGGGATGTGTCATTTCTTATTCTTAAAGTGCATCTGAACTGGTTGTGTTGATACCTATGTATCAATAAAATTCCAATAAATGTGTGTAAGAGTTTGACAATTATTTTCTCCACAGGCTGCAACTAAAGACCCATTTTCACTAAAATATTTCAGAGATGCTTATTGGTCCACCATCTGTAACAGCGAAGATCTTTTCTGGACTCACAAGATTTGTATAGATTTCTCTACAGTTTGGGTTAAAAGAACCCTTGGAGATTATCTGCTACTATCCATTCATTTGACACTTGAGGAAACTAAGGAGGAAAGAAATATAGTCTCTACTAAGCAAATGCCAATTTATTCCTCAATTTGCTGACTCTTATTTCAGTGCTCAGAGCACAGTTTGGTTAGGAGGCAAGGGACTCAGATCTGTTTACAGGCTCTTCATAGAGTGCCCGAGGCTTGCCCTTCTCAACACCTGTGGTTGCACCCTTATGTGGTAATAGAAATACCTTGAAGGCAATGCTGTAGGAGATCTTTAAGAAGATATGACCGCAGGTTGACCCTCAAACTGGACCCAGACAATCCCTCACTCCCTCCCTTGTCCTTGAAATATACGTTCTTCCCTCTGTTCCCACAGTGGGAGCCTTTTTTCATAAATGAAGCCTTGAGAGACCAATGTGTTGTTGAGACCGTCTGGACTGAATATGTGTCTGAACCCCATTAAGGCCTCTATATAAACTTTTAAGATTCTGGTAGGTGGGTGCAGAGATCTACTCATCTTGCAGCCACCCAACACAAGCTTATAATGTAAGTTCCCTTGCTTATTAAACCTGCCACTCACCAATCTGGAGTGATTTGCCTGTTTCTTCGGTCTCTCCTTGCCTTCTGTGTAGGGGGTCAGTTTCAGATTTCATAAGGCAAATTCTTGAGGTTTTGAACCAACAGGCAAATGGAAGATACCAGGCTCTGAAGAAATTACCAGGCTCCGAAGAGATTACTGCTCCAAATGTCAAGGAAACGCAAAATTCAATTGTCCAAGACTCCAATATCTGGACCCACATGTGCTGTTAGTGTGACTTGTGGCCTTAGTCACACATTTCCTCATCTGTGAAATGATTGGCTAGCCTGAGAAGCCATCACCCTGCACCACTGGGGTTAAAATCCAATCCAGTGACTTTTCTACTATTTGATGCTCTTTCTTGTTTTGCCCAAATGCTCTTGAACCCGATGTATAAAGCAAAGGTGCTAAATGATCAACTTCACTTGTCCAGAAAGGGTCGTTCCTGACAATAAACTCTTAGAATTTCTATGTTGATCAATTTGAAAACAATTCAAATACACTGAAGAGTATTACTCATATCCAGGAATTAAGTTCATATAGGGTCTGCCTCCTCTCCTTTGTAAAGTAGTAATCTAACATCTACAGAATAGCAGGCATATGTAATTTTAGCCAAAACAGGCAAAGGCATGTCTTTAAAATATCAGGCATATAATATCAAAATTTAAATTTTCAGATAGCCATACAAAAGTTTTGTCCAACATAATGAAACCAACTGAATATTTCAAAACCATTTGGATAATTAGTTGAGGTTTCCCATTTTGACTCAGATGTTTTGATAGTATGCATATAGTTGAAGCAGAGCTATGGTACTTACCTGATTAATTGCTTATGAAGTGCCCACTTATGGCATTAGGTACTGCTCACAGAAAGTGCCCATAGAGTCACACAGCCTATAAATGCCACAGTGTGTCCACTGCTTTCACTTCACCATTACCACGACTGAACCAGGAAGCCAGGGGGTTATGCCTAGCCCAGAAAGATACCACTTTCCATCTTCCCACACCCACTATGATGAGCCTTCAGGAAACATCACATCTTGACTGACATCACTGACCACTCCTTAGTTGGTCTCCCAACACCTGAGCTCTTCTTCCCATCTTAGTCTGTATATCGCTTTAATCTGAAAGAAGTTTTCACCACTTGCTGACCTCTCTGACCTTCTACTATATCCTCTGAGGCTCTTCACCAGTCATTGACAAAACATACTTTATCCTTAACTACTTCTCTGAATATTCCCTCCTCTACACACCCATCTAAATAAAATCTGCCATCCTCTAAGGATGCTGCTTTGCATGTAGCCAATTCAAGTGGCATCTTTCCTCCCCTACACTACTTATTTTACTGGGTCTGGAGGTGGTGAGGCCATCCACTTTATTCCCTGTTGCCACTCGAGAATCATTTTCTCTGCCCCTCCTTAACACACTTCACCTATTTTGAAGCTCAATCCATTAAACTATGGCACCACCTGTCCTTCCTTGTTGCATTCACATCCACACTTCCAGCTCATCCCCTTGCTCACTGAAGGATTTAGCACCTGTCTTCCTGTGTCCTTCTCCAGAAATATTCTTATCAAAAGTATTTAATACCTTTTTAATACCTTTTGCTCCTTTTTTAATACTATCATGGACAAGGAGAATTTTCAAAATATTTAACTAGTATGGAAATGGACCAATCAGCAGTAAAAGACTGGTACACCTATTGCATGGTCAGGCTCCCCACAAAATGGCTGTTCTCTTGCTCTTGGTACATCTCCTGTCTGACCAGTTCCTGCTTCACCCACACCCTACTCACCTGACTGATCTTCCCTCTTAATCATAGAGCTTAATCAGTAAATGCCTACTTACTTGCCCCCGGCCCCAGCTAATGATTGTTCTAAACTTTAGATCAGAACATCTCCACCATGAGAGTTTATCAAAGGGAGTGGTGAGGGGTGTGCTCAGCTTCCGCATGCTCCTCTGCTGGTTTCCCTGGTAACCAACAGCCAACCTGACATCAATTGTCAATCCTCTCTATAACTGGTAACACCTCACCCTGCCCCAATGCTGGAGCAAAGACTGCTGCCATGTACTGCCCACCATCTGCCACACCCTGAGGGGTGTTGCTCCAGGACATTGCTTCAGACATATAAGATCCCCCTGTCCATTAAACCATCGATGTCTCTGTCGCCGAATCTAGGCTCTTTCTTCAGTCTTGAGGCTGGGCAAGGACAGTGCTTGCAGGCCTGTGGGGGACAGCCCAACACCTGTGTATACTAGCTGACTATCAGTTCTGCACATAGACAGTTCTTGCAGTCACCTGGCCTCTCAGTTGCCAAATCCACTTCTTGTCACTCCTCTTATATATCCCTTTATCAGACAGGCCTTCTCTGACTAGTCCATATAAATTAACAACACTTCCCATAATGGCCACTCTCTAATTGTTTACCTTTTTCTAAAGCACACCTGACATATAATACATTTATGAGTTTACTGGTATATTATTTTTCTCTTCTTACTAGAATAAAATCTACATGAGAACCTAGGCTTTGTTTTTTTTCCCCTGCTATCCAGTGCCTAGATCAGTGGCTGATACATAATTGGTGCTCAGAAAATCTTTGTTGAAAAATAATGTTGGACCAAAAGTAGGAGTTTTAGAAATGAAATTACCAGATTTCCACTTTGTACTACTTAGCTTCTGAATTTAAATTAGTCCTTCAATATTTGAAATAATTGTAAATGAGTCAGTGAATAACATAGTTCCTGTTACTTTGGAAAGGAATGAATTTAATTCGGGTATTCTAGTATACACAAAATTCTCAGCATCCACCAATACCCATGTCTATCTGTGTTTGCTAAAAATGAGGCACTTTAAATCTTATGGAATAAAGTAGTTCATGAAACATCACAGGTGATATCTTGGTCTTCATAGAGACAAACTTGTAGAAATAACATCATTTCAACCTAGGATGGTAGGAATATATAAATGAAAAATAGGATTCAGTCAGTGAAAGCAACACTAAATTTCTGCCTCTGTCATGCATAAGTTTCCTGTCTTCTAGAAAATAGCATTAGGAGAAGAACAATTCATTTATTCATTTGGGAATTTGCCACATAAAATAGAATATATGGCATGAATTGCAGCAAGGGGCACATTATTCTAAAATTTTCTAACAAGCAAGCCAAGTTTGCCAGATACTAAATTAACATTTAGTCATTTGTCCTATGAGGAAAATGCAAAATTATTTATTTATGTCTCTTACAACTTTTTCTTGGTTAAAGTTATATCTGAATAATTGGCAGTGTGCTAAAAGAGGAAGGAAATAATGCTTATGGCATCTGCCATAAAAAGAAGTTATTAAAATGACAATGTTACTGATTTCTTGAATGTTGAGAATAAGTACTCCATGAAAAAATCATTGTGCAAAAACAGGTTAAACTGGAGAGTTTTATTAACAGAGCCCTCACAATTATGATTCCCTGGACCAGAAAAACAGTTTACATCTGACAAAAGGGTTGTCATCTCTAATTATGAGCCCGAGCAACAGCCACGCTTGACCTAAAAACAGAGAACACAGTACAGATGAGATGAGGGGTGAGCACTTACCTTAACCTTTCAACAAATTCCCATTAAAAGGAGAAAAATAGAGAACAAATTCCAAACTGATGACAGTTTGGAATTATTTTCTATAATAGATTCATGTTCAACAAGTCAATTGTATTTTAATTTACAAATGATACCTGTGGTGATTTTTATCTAATAAAAAATTGTGATCCACTACAAGAACCCTGTAAAATTTTCATACATTGCCATTTATAATTTTTGCCAAGTTTTTCTCTAAACCCTATTTCTTCATAACGAATTTTTTCTCTTTTTATTTACATAATTTTTTTAAATTTATTTTCTGGTTCTTGGGCAGCCAAATCTCTCCTCACTTCTCAGCATGAATGGAGTCATATCCCCTGACTCCTGAACCACTCACTAGCATTCACTGTTTCTCTTTATAGACCAACCAGGCTAACTCTGGATTTAGGGAAGAGTCAGCTTTCCTCAAAGCATATGGTTTTATGGAACCAGGATAGACACATGGACAAAGTTGAGTATCCATGAGATGTGGACAAAAAAACTATTCTCACTATCGTAATTGAATCTAAAGAACCAAAGTCAAAATGTGAAGGCTGGTTTTCAAACACACTCTTTGTGACTTAGACTATCACCACACAATGTCAAAATAACCTGGAATTTTTTAAAGTATTCACATCACCATTTAGTCAAACTTAAGGAGAAACTTAAGTTTCTCCTCACTGATCTCCTACAGTGACAACAGAGAAGTCAACTTCATATAGTGGGACTTGATATCAGACAAACTGTATCAAATCCCAGCTCTGCCAGTTATCATCTGAATAACCTTGGGCAAGCCATTTAACTTCTCTAAGTGTTTATGATTATCAGGTGTAAGATGCCCATGATAGTGCCAACTACAGGGGGTAGTTTGAAGTTTGAATCAGATAAAGTAAATATAACGTTCTAGAATACTCCTCAGTACATTATCTAGTTATAATATAGCATAAGTGCTCAACAAATATTATTGAATAGGTCATTTAAAAAAAATACCTTAAATCTGAGAAAAGAGAAAAGATGGTGGGGAAATCCAAAGCCAAATACTGGTATAATGGGCTTGGAGATTTTAACGGGATGGGGGCCCCAGGCTATTAAAAAGTATTATATTAAAACAGCTCCACAATCGATAACAACTAATATTTACTAAGCCTTTGCTATTAGCCAGGCAGAGTGCTAAGCACCTTAGATACACTATCATATTTAATCCTCCCAACAGCTTTATTTACAAAGAAGGGAACAGAGACATTAAATGCTTTTCTGATGCCTCAAGCCAGTTCAGTTGCAGAGTGGAGTCTGACTTTAATTCTGTCGAGGAAGCTCTGCTCTTCACCACTACTAATTACTACTTTATTCTGACTCTGTAAATGTAAGTTGTTGCATCCCCATTGGGGTTTCAAGTCTGATTCTCCTTGTACAAGCAGGTACCCAGTCACTTTATTGACAAGGAAGTATACAAGTGTGCAAGTGGGTGCAGGAAGCCCATCCTCATCTCTTTTAAGCTGCAACTGGTAAAGTGGAGGGAAGCTAAGGCAAATGTTAAATATAAAGGCTTACAACAATGTGCTGCCCAGAGTGTTCTGTCTAAATAATAAGAAGGATGCCCCAAATAGTTGGGTTCCAAAGGAGCACACATTTCCTCTTTGGCCCTGACAACCTACTTCCCAGAAGGATGCACAAAGAGAAATGTTCAGCTTTGGATTTTCTAAAATATCTTTCTAATCGCATAAGATTAAAATCTAGGAAGCTCTCTCCCTCAGCCCACATGTCTTAACAGTCATCATGCCCTGTCCTTCCTTCATAATTTATCTCTAATCTATCCTGGCCTTTTTAGTTCTCTCACAACGTCTCTAGGTGGCCCTTCCCTACCTCATGTTTACTTCACACTGTGGTGATGGGGGTGTCACTGAACTATGTCCCAGCTCAGGTGTCTCCAATTTATCTGCAGCAGCTGCCCCCCACCTTTGCCTAATATAAGTTCAGGAATGTATCCCCATCACATGCACACCAGATAAGCAGGTACCCCTTTTGGGTTTACAGGTTTCTTGGGACATGAATGGTGGGCATTGTCGTATGTGGCTGGGCAAAATTTCCCACACCTGGGCAGGCTGCAGTGCTGCTGCAACCTATGAGGATGGTCTTTCCTCTGCAAGGAAACTGAGGAGCAGCAGTCACAGGCTCTTGGGTGATACTGCTGGTGATGAGTCAGCAAACTGAGAGTCCCAGACACTGGAACAATGGCCCTGGCAGGATCCTCTAGGGTCATTCACCTGATTCACCAAAGGAAAAGAGACCCCTTAAAACTGGTTTCCTGGATCCATCTGCCCATCACCTTTCTACTTCCTCCTTCTCTTGCCTACATTCTCTTCTATCCTCATCCCAAAGAAAAGCCTTAGTCCCTTCTGTTTCTTCAACTAATAACCCATGAAAATCAAAGCAAAAATTACTGGAAACCAAAAACTCCCTTACCTTTTCATTAAGGGCCTGGATGCCTTAATCTTCAAAAATTCCTTGGAATAGAGAAAATATTTTCCTTCCTTTTTTTTTTTTTTTTTTTTGGAAGGAGTGATGCCCTCTTCCTTTTAGTGGTTTGGAAGCCTTCTTTCATTCTAATGTAGAAGAAAAAGGAAAAAATCCAATAGTTAAGTTTCCACAGTAAAATAGTCTAACTACTGACTTCCCATTACACTGCATTTGCCATGCCCTCCTGACTTTTCTTGCTTCACGTTTTCCCATTCCAATCCTCCCCACTTACCACTGGTTCCAAAATTCCACTGACTAATAACTCTTATAAACCTGCTTTGGTCTTTATCTCATTAAATTTCCTCCTCCTTAAACCTTGTGGTTTCTTGACTTCAGTAACAACACACTCTCTTGGAAATCTACTGGCATCTCTGGCGGCTATTTTTCAGTTTCCTTTACAGGCAATTCTATTTTTGTGTGTGTGTGTGTGGTACGTGGGCCTCTCACTGCTGTGGCCTCTCCCGTTGTGGAGCACAGGCTCCGGATGCGCAGGCTCAGCAGCCATGGCTCACAGGCTTAGCCACTCCTCAGCATGTGGGATCCTCCCGGACCGGGGCACTAACCTGTGTCCCCTGCATCGGCAGGCGGACTCTCAACCACTGTGCCACCAGGGAAGCCCTACAGGCAATTCTTTCTCTATCTATCTTTTAGGTATTAGAGTTTCAAGAATTTCATTCTGTTTCCACTTGTCTTTTAACTCTACACACTTCCCCTGGGCAATCTTATCTATTCCCATATTTTGATAACACCATAGTACATATCTGCAGCTCAATCTTTTCCTGAGCTACGGACTCACCTCTCTGACTACCTGTAAGCATCTCCACTTGGCTGCACCATGGACACCTAAAATTCAATCTTGTCCAAAATTGAAGTCAATATTGCTTCACCAACCTCCTACCTCTAGACACAGCACTGCCAACTCAGTTGCTCGAGGCTCTATCCTGGACATAGTACTTAGCCCTTCACCTCCCCCTCTCCTCCAAATTTCAAGCAAACACCAGTCACTTTTCTCCATACCACATCACCCCAGTTTAGGTCCCCTCAGGATTATTACTATACTCTCCCTACCCATCTCCCTGCCTCCTATTGAAATCACCTTCCATGTTCTAATTAGCCATTTTTCTATGATCCATATCTGATTTGTCACTTTCTTGCTTGCAATAGTGGATCTGCCCCCCCGCTTCCCTGCTCTCAGGACTCAGGTCCAAAATTTACAAAGTCCTTCATAATCTGACCCCAACCTAGCTCTTCACAGGTTCATAGGTAACCCAAAGAAAGACACATTGGTACAAATTAGAAAAGACATTCCTTTATCAGAGTAGAGACAGCCTCTTGCCAGGGTGCAAGGCTTGGTGAGGGGAGTGTAGGTTGGATTTCTACATTCATGTCCACCCTGTGTTTTTGTACAGAGCCAGCCTCCATAGCATGTGATGGCTTAGTTGCCTAATCTCCTGGACTCATTCTCCAGATGTGCCACATTTTCCTCTTCATTTTTGTGCATAGCACCCCTCTTTAATGTCCCACCTCCACCAGGTAAATCCTCTTCACTTCAATTCATAATCCACTTTCTCTAGGCAGTCATCCCTTCCCTTTAGTATGTTCTCATGGAAACCTGCACTTTCACCACTACCAGCCGAATCAGAGTTGTGTCACTGTGTCACCTAAAAACTGAGTTCGCCTCTTGGTGGATGTTGTTGAGCCAGAAGACACAAGTAAGTCAAAGATCAGGAGAAGGAAAGATTTACTACTTGCAGCAAGTAAGGAGAACACTGGATCATTCCCAAAGCAGTGTTTCCCTGAACAGCAAAATTGGGGAATTTTTAAGCTAAGGGTACATGCATATTCATGAGGGGGCCTGAGCAGGAGAATTCAGCATAGAATTGGGGCAAAGGGTGACAGATTCTGTCCAAGCTTTAGTTGATTGAAGTCACAAGGGTCAGAAAAGGTCAACATCATCATTCCTTAGGTTCCAGTTGATCTGGTGGTTGATGCTCAGAGGTGGATTTAAATTCTGCAAAACAGCTCAAGAAAGTGCTTCAGGCTAATCTTTACCATTGAAACAGAACTAGGAGTCTTTACAACTGATTTATTATCTTTACTATTGTTACTTCTCTTGCCTGATAACAGTTCTTCTTCTTTTGTTCCCTTAAGGTCATTATTACTGAGACCTATTCAAGAGAACGCATTATGGCCATGCTTAGATCCCAAAATGGCCTAGGCCAAAAATGGCTTCTCTTATGTCAAGAAAACCATGCCTGGTTCTCATTCTCTGGGGACACCACTTTATCTGCTTACAGTTATGAGTTTGTAAAATTCATTACAAATTGTAATGCTAAATTATAAATTCTGGGAGGGCAAGAATCATGTCTGTCTTATTTACCTTTTTATTCCCAGTTCTAAGCAGATGGCTGGCACCTGGTAGAAACTCAATAAATGTTAGATGGATCTAAGTCTCGCGTTCTGAAATTACTCAAAAAACAAATCCCGGATTTAATTTTAATTCACCCTGACTTTAAAGTATATATAAGTCATAAAGACTTTTAATAGAGACTGTAGCCAAATCAAAAAATAATAATGGAGAACCAGACCCCTGAAAAGATTGAACTCCTGGTAAAAAGATAGAAATATCTGAAGGGTAGTAAAGTTGACACAGATAAATGCTTTTATTTAAATATCCAAGGGCTCTGACTGTCAAGGCCTGTAGCTCTATTTGTTTCTCATTTCTTTCTCAAAAGTTAACATTTAGTACCTTCTTAAAGTTTTTCCTTGAAAAAAATTGTTAACTTTCTATACAATTTCAAATGTGATTATTGATTTGGTCAAACTAGGATATATTCTGCTCTTTCTAAGGCATGTTGTGAAAATGACTCAATGTCTATATGTCTTGTCTGCTTAGAAAACAGATATGACAGTTAAACTTTTAAAAAATTCCTGTGGGTTCCTCCTGGTCTTTTTTGGTCCCTTTGGCCAGACCTGGATCATTTGTAATGGAGATTTTGCACAGATTTCACAAACTTTACTAATCTCTTCCACAAAAGGATAACCTTGGGGCATTCAGGTTGACAAGTGGAATTTCAGTGTTTCTTAGAATTTATTTAAGAAACCATGAATAGTAGCAGTGAATTCTAAAGTGTTAGAATTATTTTTCTAGGAAAACTTCCTGGAGAAGAGTAAGCTCTCAGAGGATAGGGTGTGGATGTTTTAAATGAAATACAACGAGACACAAAAGGCAGCAGAGAGTGTTGCCAAGAGAAAGTGGTAGATACATGAAGATTAACTCAAAATGGATTAGAGACTTAAATGTAAGATCTGAAACCATGAAACTCCTAGAAGAAAACATAGGAAAAATGCTCCCTAACATGGGTCTTGGCAAGGATTTTCTGGATATGACACTTAAAGCACAAGTGCCAAAACCAAAAATAAACAAGAGGGATTATATCAAGATAAAAAGCTCCTGCACAGCAAAAGAAACAATCAGCAAGATGAAAAGACAATCTATGAAATGAGAGAAAACATTTACAAACTATATCTGATAAGGGGTTAGTATCAAAATATATAAAGAACTCATACAACTCAATAACATAAAAGTAAACAATCCAATTTAAAAATAGTCAAAATACCTGGATAGGAATTTTCCAAAGAACATATACAAATGGCCAACAGGTATATGAAAATGTGTTCAACATCACTAGTCATTAGGGAAATGCAAATCAAATCTACAGTGAGATAATACCTCATGCCTGTTAGAATGCCCATTATCAAAAATTTTCAATAACAAATGCAGACAAGGATGTGGAGAAAGGGGAGCACTTGTGCACTCTTTGTGGGATTGTAAACCAGTACAGCCACTACAGAAAATAGTATGGAGGATGCTCAAAAAATTAAAAATAAAACTACCATATGATTTGGCAATTCCACATCTGGGAATATATCCAAAGGGAATGAAAACACTAAGTCAAAAAGATATATTCATCCCCATTTTTATAGCCAAGACATAGAAATAACCTAAATGTCCACTGATGGATAAATAGATACAGAAATTTTGAGATACACTCTTTCTCTCTCTCTCTCTCTCTCTCTCTCTCTCTCTCTCTCTCTCACACACACACACACACACACACACACAAGGAATATTATTCAGTCACATAAAATGAGAAAATCCTGGCATTTACAACAACATGGATGGACATTGAGAACATTATGCTGAGTGAAGTAAGTCAGACAAAGAAGGATAAATACTGTATGATCTCATTTATATGCGAAATCTTAAAAAGAAAACATAGAAAAAGAGATCAGATTTGTGGTTACCAGAGGTGGAGATGGGAAGTGGGGGAATTGGAGGAAGGCAGTCAAAAAGTACAGACTACCAGTTATAAGATAAATAAGTACTAGGGATGTAATGAACAACATGACAATTATAGTTAACACTGCCATATGATAGTAAATTCTGAGATTTCTCATCACGAGAAAAATTTCTTTTAATTTTTCTTTTTAATTTATCTATATGAGAGTACGGATGCTAACTAAACTTACTACTATAGTAATTTCACAGTATATGTAAGTCAAACCATTCTTTATACCTTAAATTTATACAGTGATATATGTCAATTATATCTCTATAAAACTGGGGAAAAAAGGGAAAGTAGTGACTCTTTGTTTATTTACTCACCAACTTTTATTGATTGTCTACTATGTGCCAGGCATTAAATTTGATGCTTGGAGGATATAGTGGTAACCATATAGACAGGTTCCTGACCTAATGGAGGTTACATTCCACTGGAGCAGACAGGAAAGAAAGTAATTCTACTGCTGGTGGGACATTTCTTGTGACCAGATTGCTCATGTCCCAGTGGACATGAAGAAAATACTAGAAGATTGTGTCTCTGAGCTCCTTTTTCTCTGTCATGTTCTGATTATTGACTCTAATTCTGCCCTGTCCAGTTGGGATGCCACTCAGATGGGCAGGCATTATTCTCATTAGGACTCAGGTCTTAGAATCTTATAGGTGGTGAGACTTGGCAAAGTGGCTTTTCATTGAGTGAACCAAGAGTGTAAGGAGGCCAACTGCCTCTTGGGGTCAGGAGACCCAGCTTATTCATCCTCTGCTTTCCCAGTCCTCATCCTTAAGTTCCATCATTGCTTTCCACCTGGTCTTCGGCCCACAGAAGATTAGAGTTTGGGAAGTCTACCCAATTCTCTTTGCGCAGACTTCAACATAGCCTGAAGCTTCAACCACGTAAGGTCACTGCAAGTCTGAGTGCTGCCTGCCTCAGGAGAGACATGTAGCCAGTCACAGAAATTATAATTACAGTCGAGGTGAAGGGGAATAAACATCTCCATTTCCCAGAATTTCTGTAGATTCTAAATTATAAATCTTTAACAAAGTGGACTTTTAACATGCATTGTGGAAAAGTCATGTGATTGAAAATCATAGTTACTATGAATTAAACAATAGTTATGTTTCAGCAATTAGAATTGCTTCCTATTCTGCCACTAATCAATTGGCTGTATTATCAAAACAATATCATACATCTCCCCATAAGATTTCCTCTATATATAAAGAGACTGAAGTAGAAGACCTCTAGAATCTGCTTTTAAGATTCCATAGAGTGAACCTCTAGCATTCTTTGGAAAAGTTAAACACTTTAGCTGGTTATAATTCTATAAAATCTGATCCCAAATTTCTTCTCTGGCTGTATCTTTCTAACTCTACTGAGTAACCCTCTACTGCAGCTACACTGGCAGATGCTGACTCTACTTCACAGGATTTGTACACCTATTTTCCTTCTTGGAATTGTTTTCTGCCTTCCATTCCTCTGGAGTATGCACTGTTGTGAAAGGTAGTCCTCCACAGGCCCTGAGAGTCCATGTGCACTATTTATGAGTGTACCAAACTTCAAGGACAATGCAACCTACCACATGCATAGCATCTATCTGGGCTCATTGCCTCTCCATCTGGGACTTGGAGACAGGGGAACAGGATAATTCTTTCCCATGCTGTGAGATTTAAGGTTTCTTGCTCTCATCAATTTTCTAATAATTTATGGAGTGGTGGCAGGTTCATTCCTTACCATCCCCTGTGAGGTTGAAGTTCTTCCTTGACATGTACATTCATAAAGACCAAAGTAAAATTCTATCTCACAAACACCCCAAAATCTAAAGACTTCACCATCATCCTCTGAGTATCTATGTGTTAAAGCTAAAAAAAAAAAAAAAATGACTACAAGGAAACCAAGGAAACAGAGAGGTTACCATGGCTCCAGTTCTAATCCTCAGCTTTGAAAGTGCAGTACATTTATTACAACCTTGTTGCAGGATTGATTAGGTGCAGGGAAAATGACTCCAGCAAACCAAACTCACAACTGACTGAAGTATAAACAGGGACCCAATTTGTTCATTTTCAGTGTGAAAGATAACTCTTATGTTCATCTGAAATGTGTTTGTCAGTATGACAAAACATCCTTTTGCCACAAGCAGATCTATTTGAGAAACAAAATTACAGACCCAAGATTTCTTGGTGAGCATGGAATTGGAGCTAAGGGAGTTGGTTAAATGAGGCCAATATTTATGGGTGGAATCAGAGTAGGAGAGCTTATGGATCCTTCTCACTTTATGAATTTACCCACCACAGGAGACAAATCAAATTCTTGGTGTAGGGCAACCTTCCCCAGAGAATACTTTTGCTTCCTTATGCTCTATTGCTGCCCATCTATCTACTTTCTCATGGGACCTTCCTCCTCACTGCACTTCAGATATTACACCTTGAACTTAAATTCAGTAGAGGGACAGACTTCATATCTGTTGGTCCAAAACTTCAGAAATTCCTGGCTGAAATGTGAAATTGGCCTCCATACACAAGGGCAAGGAGAAACCAAAGAAAGAGGCAGACCACTCAAGATTGGTAGTTGGTAGGTTTAATAAGCAAAGGAATTCACATACCAGATTTGCCTTGAGCAACCACAAGATGAGTAGAACTCTGCACCATCCTGCCGTAATCTTAAAAGTTTATACAGAGGTCTTAATGGGGCTCAGTCACGCGTTCAGTCCAGATGGTCTCAACAAAACATTGTTCTCTCCAGGCTGCATCCTTGAAAATAATTCTGGCTGTGGGCACTGTGAACACAACATACATGCAAGGACTGGAGAGGGGGGTGAGGTGTCTCTGTCTGGGTCCAGCCTGCAGATCACCTTGCAGTCACATCCTTATGACCTCTTCCAACAATGTTTTAGACTTAAAGTTCCTTTTGTATCTATCTAATTTATCTCTATCTAACATTTAATTCTCATCAGAGCCATAAAAGGAGAGAGAGAGTATGGAAGATTTGCAAAGGCTCCCCTCCAATACACTGCAATTTAAGAAATTACAATTATATTTTTTCTTCCAGTTTTATTGAGACATAATTGACATACAGCACTGTATAAGTTAGGATGTACAGCATGATGATTTGACTTATATACAGCATGAAGTGATTATCACAAGAAGTTTAGTGAACATCCATCATCCAATATAGGTACAAAATTGAAGAAATAGAAAAAAAAATTCCTTTTGATGAGAACTCTTAGGATTTACTCTCTTAACAACTTTCATATACAAAACACATGGTTTAATTTGATTGGTCATGTACATTACATCCTTAGTACCTATTTATAACTACATTTTCACTGCCTCCCAATTCCCCTTCTCCCCACCCCCACCCTTCTACCTCTGGTATCCACAAAATCTGATCTCTTTTTCTATGAGATTGTTTGTTTTTGAAGTATAATTGCCCTACAACACTATGTTAGTTCCTGTTACAAATCATAGTGATTCAACATTTCTATACATTTCAAAATGATCACAGTAATCTATTTATGTTATACCATACAAAGATATTGTGTAGTTATTGACTATTTACCCCACACTATATATTTTATACCCATGGCTCACTTATTTTGCAACTGAAAGTTTATAACTCTTTTTTTTTAAGTTTATATCTCTTAATCTCCCTCACCTATTTATTTTCTCCTCCTACACCTCCACTCTGGCAACTACATGTTGATTCTCTGTATCTATAACTCTGTTTCTGTTTTGTTATATTTGTTAATTTGCTTTGTTTTTTAGAATCCACATATAAGTGAAATCATACAGGATTGGTCTTTCTCTGTCTGATTTATTTCATGTAGCATAATACTCCCTAGGTCCATCCACATTGTCACAAATGGCAAGATTTCACTCTTTTTTATGGCTGAGTAATATTCAAGTATGTATGTATACACCAGACATCTTTTTTCATTCATCTAGTTATAGGCATTTAGGTTTTTTCCATATCCTGGCTCTTATAAACAATGCTGCAATGAACATAGGGGAGAATATATCTTTTCTATTTAGTGTGTTTCTTTTCTTTGGATAAATACACAAAACTGGAATTGCTGGGTTATATGGCAGTTGTATTTTTAGACTTTTGTGGAACCTCCATTCTGTTTTCCACAGTGGCTGCACCAACTCACTCTCCCACCAACAGTTCATGAGGCTTCCCTTTTCTCCATATCCTCACCAACCTTATTATATGTTGTCTTTTTGATAATAGCGATTCTCACGGGTATGAGGTGATATCTCATTGTAGTTTTGATTTGCATTTTCCTGATGATTCTGGACGTTGAGCATCTTTTCATGTGCCTGTTGGCCATTTGTATGTCTTCCTTGGAAATATGTCTATTTGGGTCCTCTGCCCATTTTTTACTTAGGTTGCTTGTTTCTTTGATATTGAGTTGTAAGAGTTCTTTGTATATTTTAGGTATTAACCCCTTATTGGATATATTGTTTACAAATATATTCTCCCATTAAGGAGGTTGCTTTTTTGCTTTGTTGATAGTTTCCCTCACTGTGGAAAATCTTTTGGGTGATGTAGTCACATTTGTTTATCTTTTGCTCATTTGCCTTGCCTGAAGGGACACATCCAAACAAATATTATTAACACTGACGTCAAAGAGTGCACTGCTTATGTTTTATGAATTTTTATGGTTTTGGGTATTATATTTAAGTCTTTAATCCATTTTTAATGTTTTTATGCATGGCATGAGAGAGTGGTTCACTTTGATTCTTTTACATAAAGCTGTCAAATTTTCTCAACACCGTTTATTGAAGAAGCTGTCTTTTCCCCATTGTATATTCTTGTCTCCTTTGTCATAGACTATGTTGCCCATATAAGTGTGGGTTTAGTTCTGGACTCTCTCTCCTCTTTTGGTGATCTATGTGTCTGCTTTTATACCAGTAATGTACTGTTGTGATTACTGTAGAGTTGTGGTATAGTTTGAAAACAGGGAGCTAAGTAATTCCAACTTATTCTTTTCAAAATTGTTTTGGCTAGTTGGGAGTCTTTTGTGTTTTATACATTGCTTAGAATTATTTGTTCTAGTTCTGTGAAGAATGTGATTGGTATTTTGATAGAGATTGCATTGAATCTATAGATTGCCTTAGGTAGTATGATCATTTTAACAATATTAATTATAAAATCCATGAACATGATATATTATTCCATCTGTTTGTGTAATCTTCAATTTCTTTCATCAATGTCTTATATTTTTTTATGTACAGATCTTTTACCTCCTTAGACTTATTCTTAGGTATTTTATTCTTTTTGATGTGATAGTAAATGAGATATATTTCTTAATTTATCTTTATGATAGTTCATTATTAGTATGTAGAAATGCAACAGATTTATTTTGTATATTAATTTTGTATCCTGCACTTTTCCAAATTCACTGATAGCTCTAGAGTTTTTCGGTGGCATCTTTAGGATTTTTCAATGTATATTACCTTGTCATCTGCAAAGAGTGAGTTATACTTCTTCTTTTCCTATTTGGATCTTATTTATTTATTTATTTATTTATTTATTTTTAAATTTTATTTTCTGATTGTTGTGTCTAAGCCATCCAACACTGTGTTGAGTAAAAGTGTTAAGAGTGAACATCCTTCTCTTGTTCCTGATCTTACAGAAAATGACTTTAGATTTAGGTTTTAGCATACATAGTTGTATGCTCATCATATATGTCCTTTATTATGTTGAGCTATTATTCATTTGTACACACCTGTTAAGAGCTTTTATCCCAAACGGATCTTGAATTTTGCCACATGTTTTCCTTGCACATATTAAGATGATGATGTGATTTTTACCCTTCATTTTGTTAATGTAGCATATTACATTGATTGATTTGCAGATACTGAACCATCCTTGCATCCTTGGGATAAATACCACTTGATCATGATGTATGATGATTTTAATGTATTGTTAAATTCAGTTTCCTAATATTTTCTTGAGGATTTTTGCATTGATGTTCATCATTGATACAGGCCTGTGATTTTCTTTTTTGTGGTATCTTTGTCTGATTTTGGTATCAGGACTTCATAAATGAGTTCAGAAGTGTTCTTTCCTCAGAAATTTTTTGGAATAGTTTGAGAAGGAGAGTTTTTAACTCTTCTCTAAATGTTTCATAGAATTCACCTATGAAGCCATCTGGTCCTGTACTTTTGTTTGTTTGGAGTTTTTAATTACTGATTCAATTTTATGACTGAAAATATTTCTGGTTTTATTTTCCATTTCTTCCTGGTTCAGTCTTGGGAGATTTTAAATTTCTAGAAATATGTCCATTTATTTCAGGTTTTCCATTTTATTGGCATATAATTGCTCATATAAATTTCTTATGATCCTTTCTATTTCTATGGTGTTGGTTTTAACTTCTCCTTTTTCATCTCTGATTTGGTTGATTTGAGCCTCTCTCCTTTTTCATGATGAGTCTGGCTAAATTTTTACAAATTTTGTTTATCTTTTCAAAGAACCAATTTCATTGATTTTTTTCTATTTCTTTTAGTCCCTTTCATTTATTTCTGCTCTAATCTTTATGATTTACTTTCTCTGCTATGGATTTTCTTTATTCTTCTTTTTCTACTTCCTTTAGGAGAAAGTTTGGATTATTTATTTGATATTTTTCTTATTTCCTGAGGAAGGTTTTATCACTATAAACATCTGTCTTAGAACTGCTTTTGCTGTGTCCCATAGATTTTGGAATGTTGTGTTTTCTTTTTCATTTGGCTGCAGGATTTTTAAAAAAATTTATTCCTTGATTTCTCCAGTGATCCACTGGCTACTAAAGAGTAGCATATTGTTTAGCCTCCACGTGTTTGCCTTTTTTGCAGCTTTTTCTTGTAGATGTTTTCTAATCTCGTAGTTTTGTGGTTGAAAAAGATGCTAGACATGATTTCAATTTTCTTTCCTGAGACTTCTTTTGTATACTAGCATGTGATCTATCCTGGAGAATGCTCCATGTGCACTGGAAAAGAATATTCAGCAGTTTTTTGATGGAATGTTTTATACATATCGATTAAGTTCATTTGGTCTAATGTGTCACTTAAAGCAAACATTTCTATTGCTTTACTGTCTGGATGACCTGTCCATTAATCTAAGTGGTCTGATAAAGTCTCATACCATTATTGTGTTACTGTCATTTTTTTCTTTTATGTCTGTTAATATTTGGTTTATGTATTTAGGTGCTCCTATGTTGGATGCATCTGTATTTACAAAAGTTATATCTTCTTCTTGGCTTGATATCTCGATCATTATGTAATGCCCTTCTCTGTCTCTTGTTACAGTCTTTGTTTTAAAGTCTATTTTGTCTCATATAATATTGTTATCCTGGTTTTCCTTTAATTTCCAGTTGCATGGAGTACCTTTTGCCAACCATTCAGTTTCAATCTGTGTGTGTCTTTAGATCTAAAGTGAGTCTCTTGATAAAAATATATCAAGCTAGAGATTAGCTCAAGATGGTGGAGTAGAAGGATGTGTGCTCAGTCCTTCTTATGAAACACCAAAATCAAAATTAACTGCTTAACAACTGTAAACAACAACAACAAAAATGCTGGAACCTACCAAAAAAGATACTCTACATCCAAAGACAAAGAAGAAGCCACAACAAGACAGACAGAGGGTCTCAATCACGATAAAATCAAATCCCATACCTGCCAGGTGGGTGAACCACAAACTGGAAAAAATTATACTACAGAAGTTTTCCCACTGGAGTAAAAGTCCTGAGCCCCATGTCAGGTTTCCCAGCCTGGGGATCCAGCGATGGGAGGAGGACCCCCCAGAGAATCTGGCTTTGAAGGTCAGCCCAGGAATTACACAGGACTTGGGAAAACAGAAACTCCATGCTTGGAGGGCATGCACAAAGTCTTGTGCACACCAGGACACAGAGGAAAAATGTAGTGATCCCATAAAAGACTGGGCCAGACCTACCCACTAATATTGGAGGATCTCCTGCAGAGGCAGGGAGGTCTGTGGCTCACTATGGGGACAAAGTCACTGGCAGAAACAGTTCTGGTGTGTACTCATTGGTGTGAGCCCTCCTAGAGGCTGCCATTAGCCCCAGCCAACAGCCTGTAGGCTCCAGTGCTGGGAAGCCTCAGGCCAAACAACCAATAGGGCAGGAATGCAACCCCACCAAGCAGCAGACAAGTGACTTAAAGTCTTACTGGGCACAGCCCTGCCCACCAACGGGATAAGACACAGCTCTACCCACCACCAGTCTCTCTAATCAGGAACCCTGCACTAGGCTCTGTGATAGCCTTATCTGTCAGAGGGCAGCCACCAGAAGCAAGAAGAACTACAGTCCTGCAGCCTGCACAACAGGAACCACAATCACAGAAAGTTGGACAAAATGAAACAACAAAGGAATATGTCCCAGATGAAGGAACACAAATAAAACCTCAGAAGAGCAACTAAGTGAAGTGGAGATAAGCAGCCTTCTGGAAAAAGAATTGAGTAATGATAGTGAAGATGATCCAGGATCTTGGAAAAAGAATGGAGGCAAGGATTGAGAAGATGTAAGAAATGTTTAACAAAGACCTAGAAGAACTAAAGAACAAACAGAGATGAACAATCAAATATCTGAAATAAAAAATACACTAGAAGGAATCAATAGCAGAATAACTGAGGCAGAAGAACAGGTAAGTGACCTGTATGGAAGATAGAATGGTGGAAATCACTGCCACAGAACAGAATAAAGAATGAAAAGAAATGAAGACAGTCTAACAGACCTCTGTTACAACATTAAATGCACAAACATTTGCATTATAGGGGTCCCAGAAGGATAAGAGAGAAAAAGGACCTGAGAAAATATTTGAAGAGATAATATCTGAAAATTTCCCTAACATGGGAAAGGAAACAGTCACCCAAGTCCAGGAAGCACAAAGAGTCTTAGATAGGATAAATCCAAGGAGGAACGTGCCAAGACACATAGTAATCAAAATGACAAAAATTAAAGACAAAGTATTAAAAACAACAAGTGAAAAACAACAAATAACATAAAAGGAAACTCCCATAAAGTTATCAGCTGATTTATCAGCAGAAACTCTGCAGGTCAGAAGGGAGCGGTGAAATATATTTAAAGTGATGAAAGGGAAGAACCTACAACAAATAATACTCTACCCAGCAAGGTTCTCATTCAGATTTGATGGAGAAATCAAAAGCTTTACAGGCAAGCAAAAGCTAAGAGAATTCAGCACCACAAAACCAGATTTGAAACAAATCCTAAAGGAACTTCTCTAAGTGGAAAAGAAAAGGCCACAACTAGAAACAAGAAAATTATGAATGGAAAAGCTCACTGGTAAAGGCAAACACACAGTAATGGTAGGAAATCATCCACACACAAATATGATATCAAAACCATCAACTGTGAGAACACAATGCTGGATATCAGAAATGCATTTGAAATTAAAAGATCAGCAATTTAAAACAATCTTGCTTATATATAGACTGCTATATCAAAACCTCACGGTAGGGCTTCCCTGGTGGCGCAGTGGTTGAGAGTCCTCCTGCCGATGCAGAGAACGCGGGTTCGTGCCCCAGTCTGGGAAGATCCCACATGCCACAGAGCGGCTGGGCCCGTGAGCCATGGCCGCTGAGCCTGCGCGTCCGAAGCCTGTGCTCCGCAATGGGAGAGGCCACAACAGTGAGAGGCCCATGTACCACACACACACACACACAAAAACCTCATGGTAACAACAAATGGAAATTCTACAATAGATACACACACAGAAAAAGAAAGGGAATCCAAACACAATACTAAAGTTAGTCATCAAATCACAAGAGAAGAGAAAATAAGAGGAAAGGAAGAAAAAAGACCTACAAAAACAAATCCAATACAATTGACAAAATGGCAATAGGAACATACATATTGATAATTATCTTAAACATAAATGAATTAAATGCTCTAACTAAAAGACAAAGACTGGCTGAATGGGTACAAAAACAAGACCCATATATATGCTGTCTACAAGAGACCCATTTCAGACGTAAGGACACATACAGACTGAAAGTGAGGGAATAGAGAAAGGTATTCCATGCAAATTGAAATCAAAAGAAAACTGTAGTAGCAAATATGCATATCAGACAAAATAGACTTTAAAATAAAGACTGTTACAAGAGACAAAGAAGGACACTGCATAATGATCAAGGAATCAATCCAAGAAGAACATATAACAATTATAAATATATATGCACCCAACATAGGAGCACCTCAATATATAAGGCAAATACTAACAGCCATAAAGGGAGAAACTGACAGTAACACAATAATACTGGGGACTTTAACATCCCACTTTTGTCAATGAACAGATCATCCAGACAGAAAATCAATAAGGAAACACAGGCCTAAAATTACACATTAGATCAGATGGACTTAACTGATATTTATAGAGCATTCCATCCAAAAGCAGCAGAAAACACATTCTTCTCATGTGTCCCTGGAACATTCTCCAGGATTGACCACATGCTGGGCCACACAGCAAGCTTCAGTAAATTTAAGAAAATTGAAATCATACCAAGCATCTTTTCCGACCACAACATTATGAGGGTAGAAATCAACTACAAGAAAAAAGTTCTAAAACACACAAACTCATGGAGGCTAAGCAATATGCTACTAAAGAACCAATGGGTAATGAAGAAATCAAAGCGGAAACAAAACAAAATAACTAGAGACAAATGAAAATGAGAGCACAATGATCCAAAACCTATTGGATTCAGCAAAAGCAGTCCTAAAAGGGAAGTTTATTCCAATAAAATCTTACCTCAAGAAACAAGAAACATCACAAAGAAACAACCTAGCCTTATACCTAATGCAACTAGAGAAAGAAGAACAACAAACCCAAAGTTAGCAGAAGGAAAGAAATCATAAAGATGAGAGCAGAAATAAATGAAATAGAAACAAGGAAAACAATAGAAGAGATCAATGAAACTTAAGGCTTTTTTTTGAAAAGATAAACAAAATCGATAAAGTTTTATCCAGACTCATCAACAAGAAAAGGGAGATGGCTCAAATCAAATATGAGCAGACCAATCACAAGCACTGAAATGGAATCAGTAATTTTAAAACTCCTAACAAAAAAATAATACAGGACCACATGGCTTCACAGGTGAATTCTATCAAACATTTAGAAAAGAGTTAACACCTATCCTTCTGAAAATATTCCCAAAAATTGCAGAGGAAGGAATAGACCTGAAATCATTCTATGGGGCCACAATCACCCTGATACCAAAACCAGACAAAGATACCAGAGAAAAAGAAAATTACAAGCCAATATCACTGATGAACATAGATACAAAAAAATCCTCAACAGAATACTAGCAATGCAAATCCAACAATACATTAAAAGTATTACACACCATGACCAAGTGAGAATTATCCCAGGGATGCAAGAATTTTTCAATATACACAACTCAATCAGTGTGAAACACCAGATCAAAAAATTGAAGAATAAAAATAATATGATGATCTCAACAGATGTAAAAAAAAAAAAGCTTTTGACAAAATTCAACACTCATTTATGATAAAAACTCTCCAGAAAGTGGTCATAGAAGAAACATACCTCAATATAATAAAGGCTATATATGACAAACCTACAGCAAAGATCATACTCAATGGTGAAAACCTGAGTGTATTTGCTCTAAGATGAGGATCAGGCAAGGATATCCGCTCTCACTACTTTTATTCAACATAATTTTAGAAGTCCTAGCCACAGTAATCAAAGAAGAAAAAGAAAGAAATGGAATCCAAATTGGAAAAAAAGGAGTAAAACTGTCACTGTTTGCAAATTACATGATACTATACATAGAAAATCCTAAAGATGTTACCAGAAAACTACTAAATCTCATCAATGAATTTACTAAAGCGGCAGGATACAAAATTAATACCCAGAAAACTGTTGCATTTCTCTACACTAACAACAAAAGATTTTTCAGAAAGAAAAATTAAAGAAACAACCGCATTTATCATTGCATCAAAAAAATAACAAAATACCTAGGAATAAACATATCTAAGTAGACAAAATATCTGTACTCCAAAAACTATAAGATGTTGATGAAAGAACTCAAAGATGACACAAGCAGGTGGAAAGATATACCATGTTCTTAGATTGGTAGAATTAATATTGTCAAAATGATTATACTACCCAAGGATATCTACAGATTGAATTCAATCCCTACTAAATTACCAATGGCATTTTTCACAGAACTAGAACAAAAGATCTTAAAATTTGTATGGAGACAAAAAAGACCCTGAATAACCAAAGCAACATTGAGAAAGAAAAACAGAGCTGGAGGAATCAAGCTCCTTGACTTCAAACTATACTACAAAGCTACAGTCACCAAAACGGTATGGCAGTGACACAAAAACAGAAATATAGATCAATGGAACAGGATCGAAAGCCCAGAAATGAACTCATGCACCTACGGACAATTAATCTACAACAAAGAAGGCAAGACTATACAATGGAGGAAAGACAATCTCTTCAATAAATGGTGCTGGGAAAACTGGATTTCTACATGTAAAATAAAATGAAATTGGAACCGTCTTGAACACCACATTCAAAAATAAACTCAAAATCAGTAAAAGACCTTAATGTAAGAAGAGATATTATAAAAGTGTTAGAGGAAAACATAAGAAGAACACTCTATGACATAAGTTGAAGCAATATCTTTTTCAATCCATCTCCCAGAGTAATGGAAAAATAAATAACTAAATAAACAAGTGAGACCTAATTAAATTCAAAACCTTTTACACAACAAAAGAAACCATAAAAAAATGAAAAGACAGCACAAAGAACAAGAGAAAATATTTGCAAATGATGCAACTGAAAAAGGATTAGTCTCCATAAAGTACAAACAGCTCATGCAGTTCAATACCATAAAAACAAACAACTCAGTCAGAAAATGGGTGGGGTGGGGTAATTCACCATTGGCCTAAAAGGAAGCAAAAGCTTAGAATGATACGAAACATGCCAGGTCTCAGAGTTTGTAATGGTGGACAGTGGTGGAAACTCAGGATTCCAGAGCTCAGGCTTCCATAGGTCCTAGCACAGCATGTTTTGAATGAAAAAGAATTAGACACTCCTTATGAATCAACAGAAGCCATGTGGCTGATAGGGTCTTTGTGCTCCGGCCAGGGGTCAGACCTGAGCCTCGGAGGTGGGAGAGCCGAGTTCAGGACATTGGTCCACCAGACACATCACAGCCACTCATAATATCAATTGGTGAGAGCTCTCTAAGAGTTCTCCATCTCAACGTTAAGACCCAGCTCCACTCAGTGACCAACAAGCACTAGTGCTGGACACCCCATGCCAAACAACTAACAAGACAGGAAAACAACCACACCTATTAACAGAGAGGATGCATAAAATCATAATAAGTTCACAGACACCTCAAAACACACCACCGGACATGGTCCTGCCCACCAGAAAGGCAAGATCCAGCCTCATTGATCAGAACACAGGCAACAGTCCCTCCCACCAGGAACCTACACAGACGACTGAACCAACCTTCCCCACTGAAGGCAGACACCAAAAATTAGAAACTACTGACCTGGAGTCTGTGAAAAACAGACACCAAACACAGTAACTTAAGTAAAATGAGAAGACAGAGAAATACACAGCAGATGAAGGAGCAAGGTAAACCCCCCAGACAAAACAAATGAAGAGGAAATAGGCAGTCTACCTGAAAAGGAATTCAGAGTAATGATAGTAAAGATCATCCAAAATCTTGAAAATAGAATGGAGAAAATACAAAAAAAAAAACATTTAACAAGGACCTACAAGAACTAAAGAGCAAACAAAAAGTGATGTACAACACAATAAATGAAATTAAAAATTCTCTAGAAGGAATCAATAGCAGAATAACTGAGGCAGAACGGATAAGTGACCTGGAAGATAAAATAGTGGAAATAACTACCACAGAGCAGAATAAAGCAAAAAGAATGAAAGGAATTGAGGACAGTCTCAGAGACCTCTGGGACAACATTAAATGCACCAACATTAGAATTATAGGGGCCCCAGAAGAAGAAGAGAAAAACAAATGGTATCAGAAAATATTTGAAGAGATTATATATGAAAATTTCCCTAATATGGGAAAGAAAATAGTCAATCAAGTCCAGGAGGGCAGAGAGTCCCATACAGGATAAATCCAGGGAGAAATATGTCAAGACACATATTAATCAAACTAACAAAAATTAAATACAAAGAAAAAATATGGAAAGCAGCAATGGAAAATCAACAAATGACATACAAGGGAATCCCCATAAGGTTAACAGCTGATCTTTCAGCAGAAACTCTGCAAGCCAGAAGGGTGTGGCAGGACATGTTTAAAGGGATGAAAGGGAAACAGCTACAACCAAGATTACTCTACCCAGCAAGAATCTCATTCAGATTCGATAGAGAAATTAAAACCTTTACAGACAAGCAAAAGCTAAGGGAATTCAGCACTACCAAACCAGCTTTAAAACAAATGCTTAAGGAACTTCTCTATGCAGGAAACACAAGAGAAGGAAAAGACCTACAAGAGGAAACCAAAAACAACTAAGAAAATAGTAATAGAAGCATACATATCGATAATTACCTTAAATGTAAATGAATTAAATGCTCAAACCAAAAGACATAGACTGGTTGAATGGATACAAAAACAAGACCCATATATATCCTGTCTACAACAGGCCCACTTCAGACCTAGGGACACATACAGACTGAAAGTGAGGGGATGGAAAAAGATATTCCATGCAAATGGAAATGAAAAAAAAGCTGGAGTAGCAATTCTCATATCAGACAAAATAGACTTTAAAATAAAGACTATTACAAGAGACAAAGAAGGACACTACATAATGATCAAGAGATAATTCAAGAAGAAGATATAACAATTGTAAATATTTATGCATCTAACATAGAAGCAACTCCATATATAATGCAAATGCTAACAGCCATAAAAGGGGAAATTGACAGTAACACAATCATAGTAGGAGACTTTAACACCCCACTTTCACCAATGGACAGGTCAACAAAAATGAAAATAAATAAGGAAACACAAGCTTTAAATGACACATTAAACAAGATGGACTTAATTGATATTTATAGGACATTCCATCCAAAAGCAGCATAATTCACTTTCTTCCCAAGTGCTCATGGAACATTCTCCAGGATAGATCGTATCTTGGGTCACAAATCAAGCCTTGGTAAATTTAAGAAAATTGAAATTGTATCAAGTATCTTTTCTGACCACAATGCTATAAGACTAGATATCAATTACAGGAAAAAACTGTAAAAAAATGCAAACACATGCAAGCTAAACAATACACTACTAAATAACCAAGAGATCACTGAAGAAATCAAAGAGGAAATCAAAAAATACCTAGAAACAAATGACAATGAAAACACGACAACCCAAAACCTATAGGATGCAGCAAAAGCAGTTCTAAAAGGGAAATTTAGAGCAATACAATCCTCCCTCAAGAAACAAGAAAAATCTCAAATGAAAAACCTAACCTAACAGCAATTAGAGAAAGGAGAACAAAACTTAAAAGCAATTAGAGGAAGAAGAACAACAACAACAACAACAAAATCCAAAGTTAGCACAGGGAAAGAAATCATAAAGATCAGATCAGAAATAAATGAAAAAGAAATGAAGGAAACAATAGCAAAGATCAATAAAACTGAAAGCTGGTTTTTTTAGAAGATAAACGAAATTGATAAACCATTAGCCAGACTCATCAAGAAAAAAAGGGAGAAGACTCAAATCAATAGAATTAGAAATGAAAAAGGAGAAGTAACAACTGACACTGCAGAAATATGAAGGATCATGAGAGATTACTACAAGCAACTATATGCCAATACAATTGACAACCTGGAAGAAATGGACAAATTCTTAGAAATGCACAACCTTCTGAGACTGAACCAGAAAGAAAGAGAAAATACAAAGATACCAATCACAAGCACTTAAATTGAAACTGTGATTAAAAATCTTACAACAAACAAAAGCCCAGGACCAGATGGATTCACAGGAAAATTCTATCAAACATTTACAGAAGAGCTAACACCTATCCTTTTCAAACTCTGCCAAAATATAACAGAGGGAAGAATACTCTCAAATTTATTCTGCAAGGCCACCATCACCCTGATACCAAAACCATACGTAGATGTTACACAAAAAGAAAACTACAATCCAATATCACTGATGAACATCGATGCAAAAATCCTTAACAAAATACTAGCAAACAGAATCCAGCAGCACATTAAGAGGATCATACAGCATGATCAAGTGAGGTTTATCCCAGAATGCAAGGATTTTTCAATATATGCAAATCAATCAATGCGATACACCATATTAACAAATTGAAAGATAAAAACCATTTGATAATCTCAATAGATTCAGTAAAATCCTCGACAAAATTCAACACCCATTTATGATAAAAACCCTCCAGAAAGCAGGCATAGAGGGAACTTATCTCAACATAATAAAGGCCATATATGACAAACCCACAACCAACATCATTCTCAATGGTGAAAAACTGAAACCATTTCCACTAAGATCAGGAATAAGACAACTTGCCCACCCTCACGACTATTTTTAAACATAGTTTTGGAATTTTTAGCCAGAGCAAGCAGAGAAGAAAAAGAAATAAAAGGAATCCAAATTGGAAAAGAAGAAGTAAAACTGTCACTGCTTGCAGATGACATTATACTACACACAGAGAATCCTTAGGATGCTATCAGACAACTATTAGAGCTAATCAATGAATTTGGTAAAGTAGTAGAATACAAAATTAATCACAGAAATCTCTTACTTTCCTATACACTAATGATGAAAAATCTGAAAGAGAAATTAAGGAAACACTCGCATTTACCATTGCAAAAAAAAAATAAAATACCTAGGAATAAACCTACCTAAGGAGACAAAAGACCTGTATGCAGAAAACTGTATTGATGAAAGAGATTAAAAACTATACTGATGAAAGAAATTAAAGATGATACAAACAGATGGAGAGATATACCATGTTCTTGGATTGGAAGAATCAACATTGTAAAAATGACTGTACATGAAAAGCAGTCTACAGATTCAATGCAATCCCTATCAAAATACCAATGGAATTTTTCACAGAACTAGAACAAAAAAATTCACAATTTGTATGGAAACACAAAAGACCCCAAATAGCCAAAGCAATCTGGAGAAAGAAAAATGGAGTTGCAGAAATCAGGCTCCTTGACTTTGGACTATAGTTCAAAGCTACAGCAATCAAGACAGTATGGTACTGGCACAAAAACAGAAATATAGATTAATGGAACAGGATAGAAAACCCAGAGGTAAACCCACGCACATATAGTCAACTTATTTTTGACAAAGGAGGCAAGAATATACAGTGAAGCAAAGACATCCTCTTCAATAATTGGTGCTGGGAAAACTGGACAGTTCCATGTAAAAGAACGAAATTAGAACACACTCTAACACCATAAACAAAAATAAACTCAAAATGGATTAGTGACCTAAATGTAAGACTGGACATTATAAAACTCTTAGGGGAAATTATAGGCAGAACACAAACTCTTAGAGGAAATTATAGGCAGAACACTCTATGATATAAATCACAGGAAGATCCTTTTTGACCCACCGCCTAGAGAAATGGAAATAAAAACAAAAATTAAAAAAATGGGACCTAATGTAACTTAAAAGCTTTTGCACAGCAAAGGAAACCATAAACAAGACCAAAAGACAACCCTCAGAATGGGGGAAAATATTTTCAAATGAAGCAACTGACAAAGGGTTAATCTTCAAAATTTACAAGCAGCTCATGCAGCTCAATATTAAAAAAACAAAAACAAAAAATCCAATCCAAAAATGGGCAGAAGACCTAAATAAACATTTCTCCAAAGAAGATATACAGATTGCCAAGCAAACTCAACGTTATTAATCAGTAGAGAAATGCAAATCAAACTACAATGAGGTATCACCTCACACCAGTCAGAATGGCCATCATCAAAAAGTCTACAAACTATAAATGCTGGAGAGAGTGTGGGTAAAAGGGAACCCTCCTTCACTGTTGGTCAGAATGTAAATTGATACAGCCACTCTTGAGATCAGTATGGAGGTTCCTTAAAAAACTACACATAGAGCTACCATATGACCCAGCAATCCCACTACTGGGTATATACCCTGAGAAAACCATAATTCAAAAAGAGTCATGTACCACAATGTTCATTGCAGCTCGATTTACAGTAGCCAGGACATGGAAACAATGTAAGTGTCCATCAACAGATGAATGGATGAAGAAGTTGTGGCCCTACAATTATTTTTAAAGATTCTACTTGTACCAACTTTTTATCCTCCATGAGGTCAATGTTGGGTGACCCATTCCCCTCAGAGCCCTTTACCAGACCTGTATTTTCATCCTTAGCTGATATAATTATTGAGTAATCACCCCCAGCTGATGCAGCTGCCACCCTAAGAATTTAACATTCCTAACCCACGGTATATGGGGTGAACCCGCAACCAATGATTGACTTATGTTGGGAGTACAAAGGCCAGCTCCATACCTCAAAGAGGTCAGTACTTCAGTGATGTTTATGTACCACAGTCCCCATCCCCAACCCCTGGTTCAAGTCTAGACTTGAACTGAGACCTCATCCTTACTCCACTCTTTACCCTCACATTTTCTCCTCTGCTCTCCCCCAACAGGTCCTTCTTGAAGAGCTCCCCAGCAATAAGTCCCACACCTGAACCTCTGCTTCTATGGCATGTAACAAAAGATAATTCATAACCATGTCCCCACTCCTCTTCCTGCCACCCATCAGCATCACCTATAGTCTTGTTGTTTACCCTAAATAAGTTCACTGCTAGCCTGTGGAATCAAATCAGAGGCCCAAGATCAAGCATAAGGGGCCTATCAGGTAGGATCCCTCATTCAAGATGCAGATGGTGGGAGTGCACTGAAGAGAATGCTTCTTGATGCTTTTGCCCCCAGGTGCAAGAATTGTACATTATAGCCTTGACTCCATTACTGGAGGTGCTTTCTGTGTTCTCTGCCATAATTTTTCATTAATAACTAAGTTGGCACTTTCTATCTAATAATAATTGCCTTTTTTTTTCCTAACAGGGAAAAATAAGGCCAACAGTGCCCTGGCATGGGAAAGACATTAATTGGATGTGAGAGCACAGGGAATAAGATGGTGCCTGGCACAGGTAAGAAAAATCCACAGGAATTTTTTTTTTAATCTCTGGAGCCCAGGACGGGGTGAGAAGAAGCCAGAAGACTAATGACACTAAAAAGGGAAGATGAGCAAGGTGTCAAAGCCCCTAGAGAATCTGAAAAATTGGCCACAGGGACTCCACTCAGGATGGGGGCTACCCCAAGAAACATGGTCATTCAAGGATGAGAGAAACTAAGCACCAACTCTCTCCTGACTCTGCTAGCCTCAAGTCATCTCCTCATTGAAATAGGAGGACTGATAATTGTAAAAAAAAAAAAAAAAAAAAAAAAAAAATGCAGGAGCCAACAAGCTGGGAAATGCTCCAGCTTTAGCAGCAGGTGCCACAAAAGCAGCCCCCACACATGCAGACACTCCAACCTCAGCACCCCTGCCACATCACCCTAGACCAGGTCTCACTCATAGTTGCATTCTTCACTTTATAAACAAGGTCTTACCTCTAAACAGGTCCACCCTCTCCAGCATGATCCCACCCTTTGTTCAACATCTCTCCTCACCTCCTGTTCATTTTCTTCATAGCACACACCACTACTTGAAAATATATATTCCCTTTTTTCTCTTTTTACTGTCTATCTTCCTCATGAGCTTAAAAGCTCTGTATGGACAATAACAGTATTTATTTACCATATTTACCCAGTATCAAGTTCTGTAGACTTCATAAAGACTTGTGGAGTGAATGAATGAATATTTTAGCTAATGACATGCTGGAAAGGGTTGGAGCTGACCATTGTTTTGGCTTGGTCCTTTGATTCAAGATAGGAGCTTATCTTCAAAAGCTAAGTTTGAGCTTGGTACTGGGAACAAATAAAGGTTGGAACACTTCCTGTATCCTGATGCCTAAAGGATAATTGTGTTATGTGTGTAGTTAAAAAGACTGAGTAGGATTTGGTGATTACAAATGGAATAGAAGGAACTTGACAGGAAAAGAGCTTTTACAGTAATCCTCTTTCATTCAGTTTTTATATTAGAATGCTGATGAGTTTTCCATATGTATCATATTTTCAGTTCTGAGTTTTCAAGAGTTTTACTTATACAGTTTCAAAAGAATAATTGGCATCATATGAATATGCATGTGCATATTTATGATATTGCATCCATCAGCACAATATTACCCTTCCTCCTGGATTTAGAATGTATAACTCTGCACCTTAGAATAATGCGTCTGCATGGGTTGGTGTCAAACAAATGACTCTACCATTCTTTACTAGTTTTCCTTTTGTAGTCCTTTATGCCAAAAACAAAGACCACTTTCTTCAAAGGTTGTTTTTATAGAATGCTTTCTCAGATGATACTAAAAAAGAAGAAAGGTTTTGTTTCCGTATAGGACAGCATAAACTAGGTGAAATCTTCTGGAACAATATTATCAACAGTAAAACAATACCTTTAGTGTAATCCATTCAATTCCTCAATTCTGTGAGTTTCTCTGATTGACCTGTCAACCACTCTCAGACTTTTGGCCCTAGAAATGAAAGCTAGCCCTCCTTTATCACCATGCCAGTCCTCTGTGTCTCCCTTCTACTAAATTCATTTGTTAATGTTTTTTTCTGACTCTGTCCTTTCCACTTTCAATATACCTAGGTTGCCCCTCCCAGAATTAATGGTGATTGAGCCTGTACACACTTAATATACACAATCTTATTTAATCCTTACAACTACCCTGTGAAGTACTGTATCAGAGTTCTCAGGTTGCAAGCAATGGAAACCAACTCCCACTAAATTAAGTGAAAGGAAATTTAGTGGAAGTATCTTGGAGTTCTCAGCATCATTGGGAAAGGAAGAAAACCAAGCTCAGAAATGAGCAGGATCTAAGCTATCTCCACAGAGCTAAGAATCAGAAACTACATGGATAATGTGTGGTCAGAACACTGCTACTAAAATAACTGAGTAAATGCTCACACTTACATGTTACTGACTCTGTGCTAGGTGCTATTTTAAGCATTTTACTTAATATATATGCATATCAAAATTTGTAATAAATATTTATTTTCTTGGTTTGGTACCTATCTCTCTCAAAGTTTGCAAGCCTTGTGTAAGCAGAAACCATGTGTGTTTTATTCACAGATACATATCTAATGCCAAGGACAGTAGTTGGCACTGGATGAAATAAGTACTATTATTCTCATTTTATACATGAGGAAACTGAGCCACAGGGAAGCTAAATATACCTCAAAGTCATACAGTTGGTGAGTGATGGTGTTAGGATTCAAATACATATGGCCTGTCTCTAGAAACTGTGCCCTTAACCAACATACAGATTTCATCCATTTTTAGTCCTTTCATTCTAGTGGTCAAGGTTAGACCTCCAAAGAATCCATCCAGTTGGTATTTGTTGGGTCATATATATGCCCATCAGCTAGGGAAAAGTGAACCCATGATTGCCAGGCCACTAAACTCAATTCACAGAGGAAACAACAATTTCTCCAAAGGAAATCAGGGTATTGCAAGGAAGATAAAATGGGAAGTCAAAGAACAACAAACATCTCACAACAACCTTCAGAGTAGATAATATTAACTTCCCCATTTTACAGATGAGGAAACTGAGGCATGATATAATCCTTACTTTTATAGTAAAGAAGATGACTGTACTCTGTTGAATGTTGTCCTCCCCCAAAACTCATATGTATCCAGAATATGTGAATGTGACCTTATTTGGAAAGAAGGTCTTCACAGATATAATCATGTTAAGATGACATCTTACTGGATTAAAGGGAGCTATAACCCAATGATTGGTGTGCTTACAAAGAGAAGGAAATTTGAATTCAGACACACTGAGAGGGAGAATGCCATGTGACAATGAGGGTCAAGATTGGAGTAATGTGTCTACAAGCCAAGGAATGCCAAGGATTGCCAACAACCACCAGAAGCTAGGTAGAGGCAAGAAGGAATCCTCCCTAGAGTCTTTACAGAGAGCATGGCCCTGCTAACACCTTGATTTTGGACTTCTGGCCTCCAGAATTGTGAGAGAATAAATTTCTGTTTTTTTAAGCCACCTAGTGTGTGTTAATTTGCTACAGCAGCCCTATAGAACCTAATACACCAAGGCTCAGAGATATTAAGTTAGCCTAGATAACAGAACTCTAAGAAGCATATACTATATTACATAATGTTTTCTCTCCTTTCGTTTTCTTCCAACCTTCATGACCTCACTCTACCTCCAATCCCTAACCTTCTAGTTTTTCCCCAGGTTGCCTAACCCTTCCCCTATTTCTACCAACTGCAACATCATTTGGGACTTGTTCCTCCCATAATCTTGACTGCTAATCTCCCTCCTGGTTGCTTCCATGACCTAAAATGTTCATTTTGACAAGAGGGAGGTTAGCAGTCAAGATTACAGGAGGAACAAGTCCCAAATGACGTTGCAGTGGATAAAGAAGATGTGGTACATATATACAATGGAATATCACTCAGCCATAAAAAGAAATGAAATTGGGTCATTCGTAGAGATGTGGATGGACCTAGAAACTGTCATACAGAGTGAAGTAAATCAGAAAGAGAAAAACAAATATCATATATTAATACATATTTGTGGAATCTAGAAAAATGGTACACATAAATTGGTTTGCAAGGCAGAAATAGAGACACAGATGTAGAGAACAAATGTATGGACACCAAGGGGGGTAAGGGGGGTGGGATAAATTGGAAGATTGGGATTGACATATATACACTAATATGTATAAAACAGATAACTAGTGAGAACCTGCTGTATAGCACAGGGAACTCCACTTCACTGTACAGTAGAAACTAACACAACATTGTAAAACAACTATACCCCAATAAAAAGATAAACAAATAAAATATTTTTTAAAAATGAACATTTTATTCCCCAAGGCTTGCTCAACTTTCTGTCAATAAGACAAACTTCTATGATAATTCAAAAAGAGTTAAAGCACATTAATGTAACATTTTCATTTTAAAACAGCTTAATTAAGACAAATGCCTTGATCAACGGCACCATGATCATAGCGGATGCAGGAAGGTATCTAAATTATTCCATCCTTTGGCTCACATCTATGTGTCTAACAGACTAACAATTCTGCTCACTTTTTCTAAAAATATTGACATTTGGCTTCTTACACCATTTGAATCATTATTATTTCTTTTAAAATTCTTAACTTCCTGGGGAAAAAACAAAAACTTTAACCCTCTGAAACTAGCCACTTTGATTTGCTCTATCTTCTTTCTTATAACTTGTGACTTCCACCATGCTAAACAAAACAAAATGAAACAAAACAAAAATCTGTTTTCTGTTCCCTTGTATCAGTAGGAGATTATTGATCCTCAAGTAAGTAGAAAATCCCTCTTAACAATAGGATGCCATTTAGCATTTAGCAAAAGAGAAGGAAACAAGAATCGTTGTCGATTCAACCAAGAAATGTCGGCCCTATGCCTCTATGTGGCAGACACAATTCTAAGTACTTTATATTCATTAACTCACTTAATCTTCACAAAACCCTAGAAGGTAAATATTATTATCACTAGCACTTTGTATATGAGAAAACTGTGGCACAGAGAGATAAATAAAAGTATTGTGTATTATTTTTTTTTAGGGCTGCCATAACAAAGTACCGCGACTGAGTGGCTTAACAGAATTTTAGTGTCTCACAGTTCTGGAGGCTAAAAGTTTGAGATCAAAGTGTCAGCAGGATTGGCTCTTTCTGAGAGCTACAAGGGAGGATTGTTCGACACCTCTCTCCTAGCTTCTGATCATTTGCTGGCAATCTTTGGCATTCCTTGGCTTGTAGATGCATTACCCCAATATCCGCATTCATCGTCCCATGAGGTTTCTTCTTTCTCCCACCTGTAAGTATTGTACTTATCTTGACCTTGTGAGCTATGAATGCTATGTGGATGGTATAATCAGAAACAGTCTAATAAATAATGTAGAAAAGGTACATGAATGTAATTAACCTGTATGTAAAGTAGCAAAAGAAAAAGGACATATTATAAACTGTGTTTGCCTCAGTCCCTTAGAAGTACTTTGAGCATAGATGAAGGAATATTTTGAATAACATTTTCAGTCTCATTTTGACAGCACACAATTCAACATACGATTCATGTTTACTATTTCATGTTTTAATTATACAGTAAGGAAAAACTCATGTCCTTTTGAACCACAGCATTATCTCTGCCTTCTCACATATCATATTTGCAATAAACTACATCTTTCTCTTTCAGTGAAGAACATAAAGGGATAGACAGAAAAGTCTCACTTAGAAAGAAATATATAAATGTGATGGCCGTTTGGTGAAATTACTGAAATGAAAATAATAGGCTTCCATTTCCAAAGTAATAAAATCAATTTTCTTAGAAAACACATTTGTCCCATTGTAAATGTTAGAAATAATAAATGGTTGTCAATCCTTAGAAATAAGAAGTGATAATTCACTTTTAACAAATAGACTTGCCACACTTTCTTTACATTTGATGGTCTTGACTGCATTGAGGATCTATAAAGTAATAATTATCTATAAAACAATGGACAAACCAGAAAGTTAAGTAAAAGCATGACAACCTTTAGCAAAAGGAGGAGTATATCAGAACAAAGTTGACTATTAGACTTTCTTCCAATATTATTATATTGGCCTGATGACTGAAGTCACTTTAAATACTACTACAATTAGAATTAACCTAGAAACCTAACTTATGAGATTTGAAGAAAAATCACCATAGTTTTTATTTTACTGTAGTATATCTCGGAAAAAGAACTTTTGGATTGCACGGCACGTGGCAAGATAAGGGGACTGGGGGGTTAGATGGAATATGTAGAATGTTCATAATTTTATATTTTAATACTCCTCTTATGTTCTTCAAATAATTGAGGTAAACTATTTTCAGGAGGGTGCATGGGAAAACTGAGACAAGAGACAAATGTGAGAGGCAGACATTGTGATGGTCACAGAATCTCTTTTTTTCTGAGGATAAATATGCATTTCTTATAGAAGATGCCTGGCAGGCCTGTACCCACCAGATTTGTCTGAATCCCACTGGAAAACAGTTTAGATTCCAATTGAGAGGGATCTCTGTACCACATGTATCCTCCATGGCACCTTGCTTGGAATAGAAGACACATAGAGAGATTAAGAGACAAATGTCTCAGGCTGAAAAACAATTCTAGGAAAATTTACCCTTCAGTCATTAGAGCTGCAACTAAGGACCTGGAGAGGAACAACAACAAAAGCCTTTAGGTAAATCTGTAGAGACACAAAATAGATTAGTGGTTGCCTAGGGCTGGGGACCAGAATGGGGATTAACTATAAAAGGGCAGGAGGGATCTTATTGGGTTGATGGATATGTTCTAAAACTGCATCGTGATGATGGTTGCACAACTCAGTAAAATTACTAATAATCACTAAATTTTACAATTAAAATGAGTGAATTCTATGGCAAACAGATTAAACCTCAACAGAGTTTTTTGGGGTTTTTTTGTTTGTTTAAAGAAAACTTTTAAGATAAAACCATGGCACCTCTGGGCCTACATCAAATTTCCACACACTGTGGTTCCAGGATGTTTCGGAGATAAACTCTGCAAGGTGATAATAAGAATGTTAAACTCTGCAAGGTGATAATAAGAATGTTCCTTTCCTGTGGTATTCAGGAAACAAGAGAATAACTAACACCAAACCCAAATCACTAAAATACCATCAACAGCTCAGACCCCTGAAATCTCTTACATTGATTGTTAAGCAGTTTTGATATGAATATGTAATCAATAGGTAACACGTTAGAATTTCTCTATAAAAATTCCCATTTTGATTCTAAACATGATGTTAATGACCCAAATTTATTTCCCCATACAGGTTCAAAATGGAAATTGTTTTGTATTATCAAGCCAGGCCCATCATTCCTAATGCAGTTAAGAGGCAGTGTGCACAGACAGCAGCCCATGCTTGAGAAGGACCTAGTACCTTAGACCAAGAACCAGCAATGATGACAGAACTGTTTGGGAAATCTTATTTAGTACACACTCACAACATCTTTAACCTAGGATTGAGCCATGAGACTATTCTTCGAAGAGTTGTCTTGATTTCTAAACAACCAACAGAAAAATATATTTGTGTTTTTCTTTTCTTTCAGCAGAATTTTAGCACCATATGACTAGCTTTCATGCCTACTATGGGCTGAATTGTGTCCCCCCACACAACCCATGTCATGGACTGAATGTTTGTACCCCTAAAATTTACATGTTGAAGTCCTAATCCCCAGATGACCATATTTGAAGCTTCTAAGGAAGTAACTAAGGTTAATGAGATCATAAGCATGGGGCCCTGATTTGATAGGATTAGTGTCCTTATAAGAAAAGACACCAAGGAGCACTCTCTCTCTCCCCTCCCACCAACCATGTGAGGACACAGCAGGAATGTAGCTGTCTACAAGTCAGGAGGAGAGTTCTCACCAGAAACAAAATTAGACACCTTGATCTTGAACTTCCCAGCCTCCAGGACTGTGAGAAATAAAATTTCTATTGTTTAAGCCTCCAAATATGTGGTATTTTGTTATAGCATCCCCAGCAGACTAATAAATCACAAAATCCATATGTTGGAGTCCTAACCGCCAGTACTTCAAAATGTGACTATATTTGGATATAAGGCCTTTGAACAGGTAATTGAGAATGAGGTCATATGTGTGGGCTCCAATCCAATAAGACTGTGTCCTTATAAGAAGAGGAAATTAGGACACAGACACACACAGATAGAAGACTGTGCAAAAACATAGAGAGAAGATAGGCATCTACAAACCAAGGAGAGAGGCCTTATAAGAAACCAACCCTGCTGACGCCTTGATCTTGGACATCCACCCTCCACAATTGTGCAGAAATAAATTTCTGTGGTATCCAGTCTGTGGTATGTGTTACAACAGCTCTAGAAAACTAACACAGTGCCCTCCTCTGTTTTCTTCAGTTCCCTTTTCTGTCTCAGGCAGGAGGGGGAAGTTTTGAAATAAGGAGATACAAGATAAAATCCAAGATGAGACACTTTGAGATTTTCCTCTCTGACTATAATTTCAATACACTATTTTTGCCAGAATACCTCATTACTTCTAAATCTTCCCTTCCCCTCTGCCAGCCTTGGAGAAGCATTATCCATTTCAGACTATGACTAAGAGTAACCAGGTCATGGGGATTTTCCCTAAAACAACCAGATAATATTTTATTGTGATTCTGTTACTTTCTAGCTTTGTAATTATGAATGATTACCAAACCAAAAATGTAGATTAACACTTATTTTGGTATAATTCTTATAATTCTACTTTCACATTCTAAGATTTTTTTAATTTAAAACAGTTTTGATAATAGGTATCACCAAAGATAAGAAGATAAACACAGTAGAGCAGAAATCACTTCATACTTAAATACTAGTACCTATTTTATAGTGATATTATGAGATTACATGAATTAATACATGACAAGCAATCATAAGTACTCAAAAAAAGGTGTGTATTATTATTCTGAAATAGTTCTCTATGTCCAAAAGGTGGACACTAGCTCAAGGCCTTATTAGAGCTAGTAGGTGTCATATTCTTATTCTTACTTAAGACTCCATTCTTTAGCAAAATTTACCAAACCCCAAATTGTGTAACCTCAGCCAATACTATGGGCACTCTAAAGTTGGGATGATCCTTCATGGTTGTCATGAATGGAGACGGGAGAACAGGACTGTATACCCTGCATTGACCAGTTTTTGGATGCAGATTGTCCCCCGGGAGGGCTGTGACCTTGAGTGAGAGAGATCTATTCCACTGACAGCAAGACCCAGTTTGGAGTCAGCTGAGACACATCAGCCACTTACAATCTCAAAAGCTGGGAGGATGAGTGGCTCGATCCTGAAGGACTCTGCGTGGCTCACCGTAGGATCCACTACAAACACACAGTGCCTGTTTTCAGGGTTCCTTAGAAATGGTAAGGTAAAGAAACTATGCTTTACCATTAGCCCTCCCCCAGGCACTCCCGATCTATAGTACAGACACCAAGGCCCAGGTAACATCTATTGTAAGCCAGTCAACACAATCTTAGATTGTGATCACTTTAATTTACCTGAGGACATTCACATCACTAGGAACCAACCTCTTCCACAGCCATAATGTGGGGCTAGTCTTATCAAGTTGCAGTATCCCTGTTTATTCCCATCAAAATAGACTTCCACAATTCACAGATATTTTCTATATCATTCCTAAAATCCTAATATCAACGTAACCCAATAAGAAAGTTTTACAAAGCATTTTCTTTATATTCTTGCTCCATTAGCCCCCAACATGTACGGACAAGGTTGAGGGTGAATATCCTAGGAGCATAGGTGCAGGCCACACATATAGAATCTAAGTCATGTCAGAACACTCTCCTCACTACTGGCTGCATCCAGCCCTTCTCCAGTAGACTGTCAGCTGTTATCTGCTATCTTGGTCTTATCCAGGAATAACATGATATAATCATTCCTTATCATATGAGCCACTAAATTCAAGAACATTTAAATACCACAAATCTAATATATCCTAATTTTATACAATAGCAAGAGCCTTATAACCCAGGTATATAATCTCATGTGCATTTTCACATACTTCACAGCCTATCTTGAAGCAAAAGACATCACTCCACAAAATCAAGGCAGTTATAGAAGAAAGAACAAGAGACTGAATTCCTAGAACATGTGGAAATGTAGGGAGGCACCAAGAATCTTCCAAAAATGGGGAGGTTCAGGAGCTAGGTTAGTGGAGGCCTAAGTATAGTTCCTTAAAAATTAGAAAGTACATTTATACACCTAAGGAATATTTCTGATTACTCAGAAACAAACCATGCAGTTTCTTTCCTAATGCTAAATAACTGAAGATTGATGAGAAGTTTCATTCTAGTTTTTTCTGTGTGTGCACATTTTGGATGGAATTATAGGTAATACACATAAAATCTTTTTTCTCATCATTTACATTTTTAGAAAAAGAAGTCATATTTTGCTAAGACCATGAAACGAAAGAGAGAAAAACAACTTCATAGACCAGAAGTTACTTTTAATACCTATTTAATGACTCTGTATTTAAATTTTGTTCTCTCTTCTCAAATACATTTTATGGGACTGTGCTGTATGTGTGAATGATGCTATAACTTCAGACATGGACATACCTATCTTGTTATGTTTTATCTTATATAATTGAACCATCCACAATAACATTGTTTCAGAAATAAAGACAAATGATTTAACTTTTTAATTAAGCTTTAAAACCCCTAATTAAATGCCTAAATTGCAAAGAACAATTTCAGTCTTTAGATTGCTGTGTGTGGATTTTCCTACTGCATGCTTATTGCCAGAGAAAGTAGCAAAGAGCTATAAATCAAATTCATGCTTTGTAATCGGGACCATTAATGCATCTTTCATTATCTAGCAAGGCAAGAACAGAGAACACACAGTGCTTCAGGTAAAACATAAATGCACTCATATTGGCTACAAGTGCCTTCTTTTAAGCTTGAAATTTTGGAAGTCTATTAGGCAACATGTACCTGTGTAACTAGTGGCCTGGAAAACTCATCAGGGCATGATTACACATGGCTGGCTGGGTCTACCTAGGTCCAAGTGTATTTTTCAATATCTGAAGGGTTTTTTTTAAGCATGGAATTTTGAGAACAATGAAACAAGTTGAGAAGACTCGTGAGTATTCACATTTATTGAACATCTATTATAAACCTCACAGTTTATTGTCCTTTACATACATTCTCACATTTAACTGTATTTCAGTCCTATGAGATAAGAGCATTTTTGTCTATCTGAGGAAACTGAAGCTTAGAGAGTTTGTGTAACATATGGATGGTGACTCAACCAGAAAAGTGGCAGAACAGGGTTTCTGAGTCAGATTCTCAAACATTATTAGCTGTTAGAAAAAATGCAAATGAAAACCAAAGTTAGACACCTCTACACACCTATTAGAATGAAAACATTGTAAAATAAAAAACCTACCAAATGATGGCAAGGACACAAAACAGCTATAATTCTCATACACTGCTGGAGCCAGGGACAGAGTGCAAAATGATATAGTCACTTTGCAAAATAGTTGAGCAGTTTTTTATAAAGTTAAGTCTTCACTTACCGTATGATCCTACAATCCCATCCCTTAGTATACACCTAAGTAAATAAAAACTTATGTTCACACAAAATGCCATACACAAATGTTTATAGCAAGTTTACTCATAATCACCCAAAACTGGTATGTGTGTGTATGTGTGTATCTGGTAAGTGTGTAAGTGTGGACTGTGTGTGTTTTAAGGGTGAGAAACACTATATCTCTTCTGAAAATAGGAAATACCAATTTGTCTATTTCAATTGTACTCTTAATGCCTGGATAATTTTAGTGAATTTTATGACTGAAGTTTGAAAAATAGAAAATAATTCTAAAGTGACAATTTAATACTTTTTCAAAAAAACACAAAGACATAATCTAATGGCTAAAATAAACTGAAAGGGGAATATAAATCAAAATTGGGCATTTTCCAATGGTCCAAAGGAAACATTTAAAATTCATAGCTGAGGAATATAGGGTGCTTTCCCTGAAGAGTGTACTCAAATGTCATTGTGTATAAGATTCACTAAAAGAGTCTGTTTTGCATGTTGTGGTGTGCTGCCCAGACCCCACCTTCTGGACTGATGCACTCTCTCTTCCAGCTGCTAGGATTATTGGCTGCTGATGACTCACAGCCGAGTTCCTCTCCAGGCATTTCCCTAAGCCAAAGGGAGTTGCCTGACCCAAGGTTATATCCTTCAATGCTAGCAAATGGCAGTAAACTAATATAAACTCAAAAACTTTAGTCTCGGGGCTTCCCTGGTGGCGCAGTGGTTGAGAGTCCGCCTGCCGATGCAGGGGACACGGGTTCGTGCCCCGGTCTGGGAGGATCCCACATGCCGCGGAGCGGCTTGGCCCATGAGCCATGGCCATTGAGCCTGCGTGTCCGGAGCCTGTGCTCCGCAACGGGAGAGGCCACAACAGTGAGAGGCCCACATACCGCAAAAAAAAAAAAAAAAAAAAAAAAAAAAACTTTAGTCTCAATTGCAGCTGCTCTGCCAACTGTGGTATTTCTGCTTTGGAAGATCAGCATAGCCCCTGTGACATTGTATGTTGCCCTTAATTTGGCCAATGTCATTTTCTCCATTCTCATCAAGAAGAAGGATCAGAGGCACTTCATATTCTTATGAGATGAACAACAAAATACCTTTATGGTGGTGCCTAAGCTATGGTAACTCTCCCACCTTCTGTCATAGTACAGTTCAAAGGGATCTGGATCATTTGAACATTCCATAGAATATTTAAATAGTGCATTCTGTTGATGATATCATGATAATCAGACCAGATGAACAAGAAGCAGCAAATACGATAGAGGCTTTGGTAAGAATCATAAAGTAAGGTATGGAAAATAAACTCTGTGAAGATCTACGGGCATACATCTGTGAAATTTTCAGAGATCCAGTAGTCTGAGGAATGCTGAGACATTGCCTCAAGAATAAAGAAAAAATCATTATACTTCAGAACTCCCATCACCAGGTGGGAAACACAACCATCTGGCAGGTCTCTGCATGTTCCAGAGACAACATATTTCACACTTGGGAATACTGTTCTGACTTATTTTCCAAGTGACACATAGCTCTGTGTCAGGTTCAGGATGTGGTGCACAATTCATGACAGATCCTATGGCACTAAAAGTATCTATAGTGGGAGAAGATGCTTTGTAAAGCTTATGGCAAGTTCACATAGAAGAATAATAGCGTACATCCTCTAGAGATCTGGTGCAAGGCCATACCATTTTCAGCAAGGAACTACACAGTTTTAAAAAACTCTGGCATGTTACTAAACTTTAGTAGAAATGTAGTATCTGACCTTGAAAGTTCAAGAGAACATGTAGCTAGAGCTACCCATCACTACCCATCACTTCCACCAAGTCACAGGTGGAAGAAACAGTAATATATTATAAGAGGGAACAATACATTTAGGGAGCATACTGATCATGAGTAAGGCCACAGGGTGAAAGTAAATGGCATAGGCAGGTGGTCCAGACTTCCGTGTCATTTATCAATATTTTATTTGTACCTCTCCATCAGCTCACACCCATGGCTGCAGAGGGAATGTGGAAGAGGTGCCTTTATGACCAGCTGATGGAGAAGGAAAGCCTGAGTTTGTTTTACACATGGGTCTGTCAGTATGTGTGTACAAGATGAAGATGGATGCGTCATTACAGCCCCACTCAGGAGTGGTCTGAAAGATAGCAGTAAGGGGAATCCTCTCAATGGGTAAAGCTTTGAGGATCTGAGGATGTACCTAGTCAACCACTTTGTTGGAATAAAAATGACCAAGTTAAGAATATACATGAATTGGGCATAGAAATGAGCGGCATAGAAATGAGTCACCATATCTGCAGGTATAATTGACCCTGATCCTCAGGAAAAAGTAGGACTGCTCATACACAGTGCTGGCAGGGAAGAATTATTTGATGCCCAGATGATCCATCAGTGCATCTTGTGGCACTTTCCTTCTTAATGTTGATGGTAAATGGACAAGTGCGGCAATCACAGCCCTAGAAGAGCACAGTGATCAGAGACTCAGACCTCTCTGAGATGAGAGTCTAAGTCACTCCACCAAGTTATCCTCCTAGAGCAACAGAGATGTTAGTCAAGGTGAGAGGAATCTAGAATGGATGTTGAGAATGGAGACAATGAGTGCTCATTGCAGTCTCAAGATTAGTTTCAGTAGCTGAAGCTATACTTCACCTCACTAACTTTCTTCTTATGTTTCCCCAGAAAACAGACCAACTGGAATCCTGGGGCAAGTTTTACCAAATGGGATGAACTTACTAAATGCTACAAATATACCCAAGTGGTGGAACGAATGGATGATAGTGGCTTCTGTAGACGGAGGCACTCATTCCTCCAGAAACCCAGAGTGTTGGCTACTGATATGGATGATTACAGCTGTGCTTAGCTAAGGGCAACTGCGTCATCCAAAGTTACACTCCCTCCATGCCTATAATAAATAATTGTTCAATGCAAAAACACAAAGGCCTGGTCGATTTGCCTCAGTTCATGGCAAATCTGAAGGCCCTAGCTCCAAAATCCCCTGTAGGATTGGCTGAGGTTTCTGTTACAATAGCCAATTCTGCTTCTCTCACTCCCTTACAAGTGTTGTACCTGAGAGCAATCTCCCAGTAAATGTTCTAATACAAAACTCTGCTTCAGAGTCTGTTTGCTGAGGAATCTGACCTAAGACACTCCTACAACTGCAAATTTCTGGCCAAACCTCCAAAGGTGAGACCAAGAAATCTATAATTTTAATAAACACCAAAGGAGATTCTGATACAGTAGAGTCAAGGACCATACTTTGAGAAACAGTGCATTCAGTAAGCCCAAGACATGGATGAGCTATAACCTAGTATTGCAAAAGGAAAGTATCTGGAATTCTGTCACCAGAATCCATGGAGCTTCCTCCATACCTTTGCATTCAACCTCCAGGAGAAAAGTGCAGTGAAGTCCTAGCTGTGGTGCTGATTCAGCCCATCATTTTCCCAGAAGAATGTGGTCTGCTTGAGCATCAGACTAATCCCATATTTCCTCTGCCTTCTATAACCATGTTTCTTCTGGTCCAATAACAGAGCCACCTTCTCACATGGAAGAATTACAGCATCAAAATTTGCACATTATTACTTATTGTTGGTCTCCTCTATATCCATTCATAAGCTAGTGTGCTCAGAGCTTCAGATAAGCCAACTAACCCAAGGTATAGAAACAAAGTGATGATTATATATTCCTGCATTTCATCTTTCTAATTCATTTTTACCAAAATACCTCAGTTTTTCCAGTTTCATCCTGAGCAGTAATTACTTCCATTTACCTTTCCCATTATTACAACTAAAGTGCTGAAAAATCAGAGTCTCCTGATCTTAATTTGAGTCTATTAATGTCACTATCTTTTCTCAGGATTCATTATCAGAGTAACTGTTTCTTCCATCTCTCCTCCTTAAGACTCTCATCCTATATGTTTTGTCAAATTGAAATAATCTCCATTCATTCTCAAGAAATCTTAGTAATTCAAGTTATTCATACATTCCTGAGCAAAGAGGTGGAGAAAAATGAGCTTCATCATTAATTTCCAGATCCATGTTTTTTTCAGGGCTGTATCTTCCTAACATTTTATCCAGCATGACAGATTTGGCTATTTATAAATAGAAAGTATCTATGGGTGCATTATTAGTGATTTCTTAAATATTTTTTCCAATTCAAGATGAGCAGAAAGAGAAAGGTTATTACAAGAGTTCAGACCACAGAACCCTTGTCCAGGTCATTTTTCAAAGAGAAGTTCACCCTGGACATCCATTTCTTATAATTTTATTTATTCATTATTCACCATTCCAATCTCTTAATTTGGCAATAACCGGGGTGATACATCTCAAGTTGATCTATTCTGCTTTTGCTTTTCTCTGGCTGTAGCCTTTGTAGGAACAGACTAATGGTTAAAAATGCAGACTTTACAAACAGACAAACCAAATTCAAATCCCAATTGTGCCATCTTGGACAAGTTAATTACTTTTTTTTTCCACTTAAAATGGAAATACTAATATTAATACTAATGGTAAAATGGAAATACTAATTTCCATTTCATGGGGTCATGATGAGAACTAAATGAAATAATGAATATAATGTATTGGCGATTATTATATGGTGTTTTAATATAGCAGCTATTATTATTGATAGCCTTACAGCATTGTCATCAAAAGAACTTTTTGTCAAAATTTCAATAAGGAATAAGTGAGAATCACCTGTAAAGAAGTTACAGGGACAGGATCCCTGTAATCATTTTTTAAGTTCCATCAGGAAGCACTTGCTGGGCTTCCCTGGTGGTGCAGTGGTTGAGAGTCCGCTTGCCGATGCAGGGGATGCGGGTTTGTGCCCCGGTCCGGGAGGATCCCACATGCTGCAGAGCGGCTGGGCCCATGAGCCATGGCCGCTGGGCCTGCGCGTCCGGAGCCTGTGCTCCGCAACGGGAGAGGCCACAACAGTGAGAGGCCCGCATACCGCAAAAAAAAAAAAAAAAAAAGAGAAGCACTTGCTATAGTCTGTAGGGAAGTGTCCATCTTGACAAAAAAGGTCCCAGATCCAGTTCCTGTTGATTTTTAACAGGTCTATCCAGGCAGTGCTGCTCTGCCTTTATTTTGCTCTCCTATAAAAAGTTTTATATGTGCTGTCATCAAAAATGTGCCCTCATCTTTTCATATATTTTAGATTTTAGTTTCATTGGAAAATACAAAATATCTTAATTATTCATTTAAGTATGTATTTAAGATAAGGTGCATTGCATGAGAAACCATTTGAATTAGAGTGTCCACACACTAGAATGCTTTTTAGTAAGGTTTTATCAGTTTTGCCAGTTAGTTTTGGAAATTAACACAAATTCAACCAAGAAAATCTAAGGAATGATTTATCTATACATGAAGAACACATTTGATTCAGTACCACCCCAAAGAGAATCTGCAAGGCCAGCAACTCTATTTGACCATAAACCACTTCAGTGAATAACACACTCTAATGAAGGATGAAGATGAATCGTCTTGGTTAGTGCTAATGCTTCAGCGTGGCGAGAGAGAATAAGTGCCCCCTACAAATGACTATTAGGTTTACTTTTTTTCCCACTTTAAGGCACTGAAATAAATAAATATTTAATGAAAGAAAAAATGGGACTCTATAAAACCAAACTGGGAGGCTTAGCAGAGCTTTATTGAGAAAAAGTAAAGGATCCTAAAATTAAATCCAAGCCAAAGCAATTCACACACTAGAGAAGAGGGTCCCTGACTTTTCAACATCTTAGCAGCTTTTATTATCATGAGGACAAAGTTTATGTAGTTGTTCATTCATCACATCATGGACACTTGAGGTGGAAGAATCATCTGGTCTGGTATTTCTAAACTTCAGTTATTATACAGCAACTTCTGTCACATATGCATATAATCTATATTCAGATTTACTTACTATTCTTTAAATTAACTCTAATTTTTGTTTTAAAACATTTATGCTCAAGAGAAAACTTATACTGTTGTTTTGAATATGTTATAGTATATAACAATATTATGTTAAAGTACTAGTTATTTTATCCTGATACACATTAAAACAGACACATATTTAAAATTTATTTACTCATAGTCCACCTAAAATCATCTTGTGTATCACAAGTGGTACTTGTAATAGACATTGGGAACAGTGGTCTAGTTCAACTTTCTATATATGAATACGATCTTGGAAACAAATTTTATATACGTCTCAGGTTTCCTTAGAGGCAGCTGTTCCCTGGCCCTTCAGCTGCTCTGTCCACCTCAGCCATCAACACTTTGCCCACAGGGTTCCTCCCCCTGAGACCAATAAGCTACCTGCCCTAGGTGCAGCTCCTTCTCACCTTTGGTCACCTCAAAGCAATGTGGCTGACAAATCCCTCACATGGAGTTTCTGGCTCTTCCCATCACTTCCAGATTAGACAAAACACTACACATACAAGGCATGGGATGTGACAGAGAGCAGCTTTTGAAGGTGTCAGATGATAAAACTCAGAAGTGCAGAGGAGTTAATCCACAAAGCAAATGTTGACTATAATTCCCCTATTTTTTGCTTCCACAAATGAATCTAGGCAAAATCTCTCTTTAAAGCCCATCCTGAAAATGTCCTTATGCAAAAAAGAGTCACTGACTAGTGCCCTCCTGTTTCTTTTCATAGTCTGTGGTGAAATAGTACCTGACTTCTCATCGCTTCACAGCCTGCCTTCCTCACTTGCCTTTTTACTCACTCTCTGCCCTAGGTTTGGCATCTCCCAAATAAATCATTAGCACTTTAAATCTTGCCTCAGGATCTTTTTCTAGAAAATTCAGATTAAGAAAAAAATGCCCTTTATAACTCTCCCAGACAAGTCTTTCAGCCTCTGCTTGATGACCTCAAATGACATACAACTTATTGACACACAAACAATCCTTTCCAGTTTCACATAGCCCTCATTAGTAGAATATTCTTACATTGAGCTAATCTATTATGATCTCACTGAGACTTTATTCTGAGTCCAGGGCAGGTGGGTGCTCTCAGGGAGAATGAGAAGGGTTTGCTGTAGTATTGGCCCTCATGAAGTATGCTAGGAAGGCACAACAGGTTCAAACAAAATCACTAAAGAATAATAGTTGAATAGTATCAGTCTGTGACAGCTTGTCTTACTGTGCTTTAGAAAATGAGAAAATTAAAGACAGTGTACAGATTTTTTTATTAAATTAATTTTATTCATTTGTAGAACTATTCTTTGTTCTGAGATTATGCCCTTCTTACCCTTTTGGTATTTAAAATACCTTTTCTTTTATTAAGTGATAATAGATAAAAATATTTTTAAATGTTCCTTCTTGACTATATAAAAAGTAGCAAACTTACAATGATCTCCACACTTGTTTTTATTTTTTTTTACTTTTTATTTTTTCCCATTCTTCACATTTTATTTTATTTTATTTTATTTACAGCTTTATTGGAGTATAATTGATTTACAAAGTTGTATTAGCTTCTGCTGTACAGCAAAGTGAATCAGCTATATGTATATATAGATCCCCATATCCCCTCCCTCTGGAACCTCTCTCCCACCCTTCTAGGTCATCATAAAGCATGGAGATGATCTCCCTGTGTTATGCAGCAGGTTCTCACTAGCCATCTGTTTTACATTTGGTAGTGTATATTTGTCATTGCTACTCTCTCATTTCATCCCAGCTTCCCCTACCCCTTCTCCATGTCCTCAAGTCTGTTCTGTACGTCCTGCCCTACCACTAGGTTCAACTGTACCATTTTTTTAGATTCCATATATATGTGTTAGCATACCGTATTTGTTTTTCTCTTTCTGACTTACTTCACTCTGTATGACAGACTCTAGGTCCATCCACCTCACTACAAACAACTCAATTTTGTTCCTTTTTATGCTGAGTAATATTCCATTGTATATATGTGCCACATCTCCTTTATCCATTCACATTTTGATGGACATTTAGGTTGCTTCTATGTCCTGGTTATTGTAAATAGTGCTGCAATGAACATTGTGGTACATATCTCTTTTTGAATTATGGTTTTCTCAGGGTATATGCCTAGTAGTGGGATTGCTGGGTCATATGGTAGTTCTATTTTTAGTTTTTTAAGGAACCTCCATACTGTTCTCCATAGTGGCTGTATCAATTTACATTCCCACCAACAGTGCAGGAGGGTTCCCTTTTCTCCACACCCTCTCCAGCATTTATTGTTTCTAGATTTTTTGATGATGGCCATTCTGACTGGTGTGAGGTGATACCTCATTGTGGTTTTGATTTGTATTTCTCTGATGATTAGTGATGTTGAGCATCTTTTCATGTGTTTGTTGGCAATTTGTATGTCTTCTTTAGAGAAATGTCTATTTAGGTCTTCCACTCATTTTTGGACTGGGTTTTTTTGTCTTTTTGATATTGAGCTGCATGAGTTGCTTGTATATTTTGGACATTAATCTTTTAACAGTTGCTTCATTTGCAAGTATTTTCTCCCATTCTGAGGGTTTTCTTTCCATGTTGTTTATGGTTTCCTTTGCTGTGCAAAAGCTTTGAAGTTTCATTGGGTCCCATTTGTTTATTTATGTTTTTATTTCCATTACTCTAGGATGTGGGCCAAAAAGGATCTTGCTGTGATTTATGTCACAGAGTATTCTGCCTATGTTTTCCTCTAAGAGTTTTATAGTATCTGGCCTTACATTTAGGTTTTTAATCCATTTTGAGTTTATTTTTGTATATGGTTTTAGGAAGTCCACACTTGTTTTTAAATTTAAAGATCTTGTTCATTGAACAAACAACTAAATCAAATTAAATACAAAATAGAGATGAAAGTTGAGATATCAGATAAAGTCTACAAGTTATCTTACCTTAATGTGAATATCTATGACTAGAGATTAGGCTATGGGTTCTAGGTTGTGTTCTAGAAATTCTTAGTCGATAATTTCCCATCTAGATCCTTAACCATGGTGAGAAATGTTTAATCATAAGTTATAGTTTTCTGAGTAACCTCTATCTCATCTTTGTTACTTCTACTGGTATCTCAGTTTTCTTTTCCGGTTTGTTTGACACTTTCTACTATGTGAGACAACTGTTATAACAGATTGTCAATAGTAAATTCCCTATCAACCTGGTAATCATTTTCATTACTCACAAAAACTGCTACTGAATTCCTCTAAGAAATGATTGATATGCTGCATCTTGTTTTGACATGTCACACTAATGATGGAGAGAAAGAGTGAAGGAAAAAGTTTTAATCATACATTCTAGAAGTTGGAAATGTGGCTTCAGGGCAATGGGAAGTGGTTACTGGCTATATCTCCTTCAATTTAGACTCAAGGCACACAAGCAGGCCAGCACTTCCTTCAAAACAGATTCTCTCCTAATGTCAGACACCAAGATAGTTTCTGAGGTTGATGAACTTAGTGACCTTAGTGCAACAACTATCGGAAGCCCAACCCCAGACAGTGAAGCTTAAAGAGTTAGTCCAACGGCACCCATCAGATGATAATAGAAGTAATAATAAATAGTAATAATGTTTATTGAGTAGTACTTAACTACACACTAGGCCCTGTGGTAAGTGTTTTATGTGTATTATATCACTTAATCCCACTGCACATTATCTAACTCCCTCACAAGTTCCAAGGGGGGAGTTCTCAGAGGGAGGGTCTGTTCAGCACCAACATGTGTCCTAGGTTCCTACCACAGCACCTGGCACACTGAAGGTGCTCAATAAACATTCATTCTCAGAATGAATGAATGAATGACCATCTCCTTCTTCTTTGAACTTGGTACTTGGGGTCTCCAGAAGGAACTTCAGGATTCTGGATAGAAATCTGTATAACCATTGAAGATGCTGAAAACACAAATAGGTTTTAAATTATATATTTTTTAAAGTCTGTAAAGCGGTAAACGTTTTTCATCAACTGTAAGATCTGAATCAATAGTGAATTTATACTTCAAACTAACTGAAAAATATTTTATTGTTGTTTATCATATGCTCCTATGTGGGTAAAAGGAGAGTTCTTAAACAAAGGTAATCAAGTATGTAATGAGAAACCAGGGTCATGTAACAACAGTGGACAGAAGAGCTGCATTTTAGTATGAAAATCTTTCCGGAAGTTGGTTGACGAAGCACCCCCTACGCCCCCAGTTCTTGCAAATAAGTTGCTCAGTATATGTGGATGTCAACCAACCTGGCTGTCTCCCAGACCTTCTCTATAAAGAATACAACCAAAGCCACAAGTTTATAGGCATTCCAGAACTGCGATAGTGCCCTCCACAGTGCTTTTGGGAGTATCGCAGACAAAATGAAATCTTCATAAGTGATTTTGATGGTAAAGAACTTACCTTTAAAGAAAAACTGGGGAGAAAGAGATGACAGAAGCAGACAAGAGTTCTGTTTAAAAGGGTTTGTGCAAAACTGGGGTTATCATTTGCAGCAAAGTCAGACTGTGAGAAGGCAATGATAACACCAAAAAATATGTAATAGGATCCCCCAAAGCACTGCTTGTGACCCCACAGTTTCAGCTATCCCAGGAAACTCTAGTCACTGCTAGGTAATGGGAGTGCTACCTCCTTCCCTGTGCCCACTTAGTGACAGATGGCCCCACCCAGAGCAGAGAGCATCTTTAAGAAAGAAGACAGATAGAAAATAAGCTTTTCTTTTTATCATAAAGTGTTCACTTACAAAGAAAAAGTTCCAGACAGAGACTGATACACACACAAAAAGTGCTATTATGTCAAAAACCTCTGGAGCAGATAAAACACAAAGCATTTTACAGATCTGGTGGATTCTTTAGAGAAAGACCAAAAAAAATTGCCAGATGAGAAAACTTTCATATAATACCCTTGGTCCTTGCTAAAGAATCTTTTTAATAATCTTATTTCCTTCTCATTGTTCTTATAGTTTACTAATATTGTCTACTCTTTTCTCCATTTACTCAAGTTTCTTGCTACTTTCTTTTCCAGAGAAATCCAAAATAAATGTGAGGAGTATAATTTTTCAAAGCCCCAAAATATGTGTAGTAAATATAAAGCCCACTTTACAAACTCAGTTGTGGAAGAAACAAAACTTCCCTTTATTTTCTAGAAAGCAATCCAGTCTGTAATTGGAGCTTCCATTCCTGTTTCTCAGAGCAAGTGTTAAACTTAACCTTATTCGTTTTGGAGGTTTCCCTCAAGATCCTCTCAAGGTTCCTAAGGGCTTAAGCATTGTCAAACAACATGGTGGTGGATACTCTCTAATTATTGGGGCACCTGTTTAACTGTTTCTGCTAGAGCATTTGCTGTTCCTGTCACATGATCCCCTCAGAGCCTATGGATCTCTGCTGCTTCTGGGCCACCCTGAGGCACAAACTTCTTGTCTCAAAACTGTTTTCAGCTCCACATGCCAGAATGCATCCTGTAACCACTTCTGTCTCTGGTCTTGCCACTGCCATGAGAAGCCGATCCTCCACTTAAGTCAAGCCATCATATGACTGATGCCACATCACAAAGGATCCAGAGCCAGAGCAAGATCCACTCAGCTAAATTCTTCTGATCTCTCCCTTCTGGTGACAAGGGAATCTCTTTTTAATCCAGAGGACTTCTTTATATTTTTTAAATAACAAATCATTGCTCCCATGTATTCTACTTCTTCCTATAGACTCTGCAAACTCCGCTTCACTCTCCTAAACCTTAGGCTTTTGAAAAACAATAACCAAAAATATGTTGGCTACTTCTACTCTCTTTGCCCCATACCTCCCTGAGGCAACTAGGACATAACAAAACCTGCTTGATAAGAAACAAGGGAAAAGGAGAAAGAGAAACAGGGAGAAAACATCTCACATATTGACCCAAACTGACTTTGGTCAAATTTCCTATTAATATGTGTACATATAACCAAGTTCTGTTGAGTCTTCCTGTGTCTCATCTCTTCCCTCCTTTTCATTCCCTTGTCACTATGTTGGCCCAGGACATTATCATTTCTCATTTGAAATACTGTAAAAACCACCTAGCCCAACCTCCCTGGTCTAACTTCCTCACTGTTACCAGCGTGGGTTTGGTAATACAAACATCAAATCTTACCATGTCACTAAGCATTTTGGAAATGGTTCAGAGTCTCTGGGTTGCTTTCAAGAATTAATCCAAACACCTGAGCATGTCATGGGAGACTTCATGATGTGGTCCTTGCTTCTCCAGCCTCATTTCTTGCTGTTCTTCTGTACATACTGAACCCCAGAGCCATAACCAGGCTAGAATATGCTGTTCTCTTCCAAGTCTTCCTGCTGTTGTCCATGCTGTTCTCTTTTTCTGGACTCCATTCCCTCCAGTCTTCTCATGTGGAACTAAGTTTCCTTTCAGGCTGTCCTCTGGGATCACTCTCCCAGAGAGTTCCTTGGCCTCCCTCTCTGTGATTAGGAACCTCTTCCCTGAGTACCTATAACACTCCATACAAACCACATTATTATAATCGTTGGTTTGCTAATCTCTCTTTCCCAATAGTCTATGAGCTCCATGAAATCAGGAATTCTTTCACCTCTGTATCCCCAGGACCTAGCACAGTGATGCACAGATAGTTAATGTTCAGAAGACAATTCTTGAACTACTGCGTAATCATACAGTTTATGCTAATAAGATAAGGCTAATTTCAACATTAAATATGTAGCACACTGGATATCTGTGTCAAGTAAATTAAAATAATAATAATAAGCTTTGCTGACCAATTCTAAACTCACTGACTAGGTTAACATTTGATTTTTTTTTCCCTAAGAAAAATGCTCTCATATTAGCCTAATACCTGGAGTTCTTGATTCATCTCTGATATAAGTAACAAGGTTCTATTTTTTGGTGTTCCTAGAAAAACAAAACAGAGTAAGAAATGTGTATAGGTATAACTTATATGTTACTCTGTACCTTAATATAATCTTACCCTTTGGGGGGTACCTGGTTGAAAGTTAAATGAGAATAAACATTTAAAGTTATAATGAAAGGAAGTCAATAGATTGAAGACTTATTCTATCAGACTATCCTCAATTGCACAAGACTTTGTTAATGGTCACTGTATAACACTTTTCAAAGGGCACTGCATGCTGCATGTTTTTCTAGATGCAGTATCATGTGATTATAGAATTATGGAGTGATTATTTGGTTACTTATTTCAGGTAACATATTAAGTAAGCTAAACAAAGAAATTCAAAAAAAGTTCTCAAAACGCTATTGAAATGAATATTTAATTTTGTAAAAATTAATTTTACCTACTTTTACACTATTTTATCCTTTTGTTCATTTAAGCCCTCAAATTCATTATCCTTGGATTAGCTGTCAGATATTCCTAATTAAAGTTATCCCTAAGTATAATGCGGGTAAAATTCTCAACTCATGGTATAATGAAAGGAGAACGGTTTGTATTATACACATCTCAGTTCCCTTTAAAGTGTACACAGCAAATACTCAGCATTATATTGGTGGTCAAAAAGCATCTGCCGTTAGATAGAGGCTGACACCTGTATATAATTAACTAGTGTGATTAATGAAGAAGGAGATCAATGTTTCATGCAATCTTAATTTTATGTTCTGGGCTTGATATGGAAAGAATTTGTACTGGGTAATAAAGGAATATAGGTTCATTCTAATAAGCATGACAAATGATTTTTTTTAAATGGGTCCAACTCATTAGCTAGACATCTACAAGCCTATATGACCCTCAGTGCCCTGGCAGAATTTAGGGATAATCCTAATGCCTAATTACCAGTTATGTGACTATACTTCAACAAATTGGTTCCTTTATGAAAGTCAAACAAACATAGACGTATTCATGCTGAGGTACAACAAAAACCAAAATGCTTATATAGAAAAGCATCTTGACTTCAAAAGCTAAATCATATTAACAGAAATTTTCCACAAGGCTACATTTTTAACATCTATTGTGGGCCTCTGTAGGCACTTTGACAAGAATGACATTTTGGCAGAATTAACAAACCAGGGAAAGAATGTGTGCTCTAACCCTGACATGAGTGCTATTGAAATAAAAACACAGACAACACCGGATACTGTGTTCAGCTACAACATGCATTTCTGAGATATTGCTGATTCAACTTGATCTCAATGTCCATATTATAACGACCTGGCCTCTTGCCTCCAGAGAATACTATGATCGTGATAATATGAGATAATAATAATGGCTAACTAACTTTTACTATGTGCTTAAATGAATTACCCCATTTAATCCTCATTCTGAACTCCTGAGATAGGCACTGTTTAAGCCTCATCTTAGAAAGGGGAGAACAAGTATAGAGAAGGTGTGTAGCCTATTCAAAATCAAATTTAAGGAAATGGCAGAGCCAGAATTTGAACCCAGGTGATCTGGCAGCAGAACTAGTGCTCTAAGGTGTCACATCACCTCTCCAAGTTCTGGGATGGGAAAATGCAGGGTGCTGTGGTGCAAAGGTGAGATCTAACCTAGAGGTGGGAGGCGTGCCAAAAGCTACCTGGGAAAAGCAACATCTATCTATTTTGAAACTTGTAAATAACAGTGATAAATGCTTTTCAAGAAGCAAGCATGGGAAGCTAGTGCACGGTTCCTGCTACATTTGAGGCAAGCCTACGAAGGATTAGTAGAATTTGGACAGGCGGAAAAGAGAACAGCATTCCAAGGTGAGGGAACACCACAGACAAAGGCAGGGAAGCTGACTTAACTATTTTCTCCTCTTTGGTAAAGCTCTTACACTTGCTATTCATTTGGAAAGTAACTGAAATCGATTGTCTGATGTCAAAAATCCTGGGAGGGCAGATCTTTCTGAAGGATACTGAATATGCAAATGGAGTGTTGGACTTTTAAATACTTCAATTTGCTCATCAGGATTCCAATATTACTTAGAGTCCAAGGAACATTAACTGTAACATTTTTCCACTGCAGAAGGATCTAACCGCAAAAAGCATCCTCAAAAAATTTTGTCAGATGTAACCAAAAAAAATAATAGCTAATATTTATTAAGCATTCACTCTGTGTCTGGCTCGATGCTGTACACTTTACATGAATTACTTCATCATATAATTGTGTGGATTAAGTGATTATGTACTGTGATTTTCCAGTTTTTAGGAAGGAGGAAATTAAAACTTAGAAAGATTAACTAATTTCCCCAAAGTCCCAGAGATGAAGAGCCACAATGGAGATAAGTCATGTATCAACCCACCCTCTTAACTATTGTTATATGTAGCTGAGTTCCAACCAAAAGGTTTTTAACCCAACCTTTAGGATGTCATTGATGAGAAGAAACTGTCCTATTTATTCTTTTTCTTTTAACAGTGTAGAGGAAGGAGAAGGAGGAAAGCTTGAGTTGAGTCCCAGCTCTACAACTTTCTGCTCTGTGACCTTGGGCAAACATTTCACAACTCTGAGCCTTGGTATCTCATCTTTAAGTTGAAAGGATTTAACCACAGTGTGTCTAAGGATGCTTCTGGCTATAAAGATCTATGATTTTGTTTTTATTTTAAAAAGAAAAAGCATAGTAATCACTAAATATTCCCACATTTTTAAAAACAAAAAACAGGCAGGATAATCTAAAAACTTTTAAAGAATTCAAATTTACTAGATTTTTGGTAAATGTTGGCTAAAATCATCTGAGGAATAGACATGACATCTTCAGTGTGCTGAATTATTCTCTGTCCCTGTGAAAGGCTGAACATCTACCATATTTTTCACTCATAACTCTGAGGGCTAGTGACACAGTTCATTTCCTCATTTCAAAAAGATTGATTTCATCCCCGAGAAAAGGTGCACATGAGCTGGAAAAAAAATGAATGTTTCTGGGAACTGGGAGCATCCATTCTCATTCTATTAAAGCATCAGCTTATGTTCCACTTCGTCCTTGCCTACCAAATTCAGAGCTGCTCAGTCTTCAGTCTAGGAAACCATGTGTTTGTGAAAAGGAACAAGCTGTCTCTTTTAATCCAAGAGCCAAATGTTAAGATTCCTCAAGTGTCAGTTTGAATTGTAGTGTTCATGACTTTAAATTGCATGGATTGTCTCTGCTCAGGGATATGCCTCCAGGAACTCCCAGTACAAGTCTATGGTCATGAGAAAGGCCAGATAACAAGAAAAATGGCCCCAACAAGGGTGGCTTCTTCTGATAACTCCAGGGCCCACTTCCCACTGACCTCCTCAAACCTGCTTTACTTTTTTTAAATTGAAGTATAGCTGATTTACAATGTTATGTTAATTTCTGCTGTACAGCAAAGTGATTCAGTTATACATATATATATATACATTCTTTTTATATTCTTTCCCATTATGATTCATCATAAGATATTGAATATTGTTCCCTGTGCTATTCAGTAAGACCTTGTTGTTTACCCATTCTATATACAATAGTTTACATCTACTAACCCCAAACTCCCAATCCATCCCTCCCCCATGACCCTTCCCCCTTGTCAACCACAAGTCTGTTCTCTGTGTCTGTTAGTCTGTTTCTGTTTCGTAGATAAAACCTGCTTTCATATTGGGCTTCTCTGTTCTATTTGTTTGGAGGCCTCACCTACCCCAGACACCCCCTCAGTGAGGGTTTCCAATAGACTGAAAATTTGATCAAGCCCTTCCCAAGATGCAGCTTTTTAGTAACAGCCTCTTTATCACCGTGAACAGCAAGCAAGAGCTGTTACCTGCCCAACTTGTGCTCCATGTAGGAGTTCAGGAAAGAAGTGGAAGGAGGGCAGAGGCAAAGCAGGTCATGATAAGAAAAAGAAATTGGAAAATTTTCTGCCAAGACATGTGGAACAAAATATAATATTTTTACGTTTATGCATCACTTTCGCAAACAAGATATTTTTTGATTTTCAGAATTAGGCAGGCAAAACAAGTGCTCTTAGCTCAATTTTAAAATAAGAAAGCTGACACTCAGAAGTGGCATAGGTTTCAATGTTTTGTGGGAGCCATTTAATTCCTGTGACTGCAGACCAAGTGCTCAGGCATAGCTTTGAGCAAGACAACCAATAAGATTTACGGTCTTCTATCCTAAAATTCATACTAAAATTGATGCAACTTGGATCTTACATTAAGGCTCAGTTAATCTTAACCACTCAACAAACATTTCTTGGCCACCTACGTTCCCCGTTCTCAAGAAGCATACATGCCAAGTCTAACTTTCCAGCTGCCGCACTATATTTGGAAACTAATAAAACTCAATGATGAATAATAAATTATAACTCCATTAGCCCAAATGTTGACTTTGTACAAATTGGCATAAACAGCTTTCCTCAAGACACTTTGTGATATTTGCTAGAATACTGTCATAATTCTCCAAATATGAACACAATGTAAAGGGAGCCACCTAGAATTGTGCAAAGTGCAACCTGAAGAACCATAAGAGGGGAGCCTTGGTTCAGGGAAGGTTTCAGGACTCAGGGAAGAACCTTGAAATGAAGACACTGTTCCAAAGACAAGAGAGGAAGATGGAAGGTGTGGAGGCATAAGCACAATCTACATGAGGTCAGTGCAGAGGTGAACTTGAATGGAGCAAGCAATAGTACAAATAATGAAGATAATAATGAACATTATTTATTGAGTATTTAGTGTGTGCCAGAGCCTAAACTTTCCATGTACTGATTTATTTAACCCTTAAAACAGCTCAATGAGAAAAACATCAGTTATTATGAAAGAGAAAACCAAGGCCCACGGAGAGCTTAAGTACCTGGGACACTATGGAAAGTATCACTGACTTCAACTGCTGTGTAACTTGTATATGTAGTTATTAATAAAAAGGACTACTTATCAAGGTCTGCTCAGTCAATCTGTTTGTAAGAAATGAGTAATGGAGACAGCATAAATTATTTGTAATTTTTATATATTATATTTTTAATCAGTATTCATTATATTGGGAAAGTAAGATAAAATATTTATTTCAACAAGCTTATATAAGCAGACTATAAATTAATTTCCATTAATGACAATTTTAGTAGGCACATTTCAAATTAATCCATTTTCACCAAAAATCATTTCCTTGATATATTATATGAATTCATTTGAACATTGTGAAACAGGTGTTTTTTTTTTAAATCTCAATATTGAATAAGTTGCAGACTACCCCAATTATAAACTTTTTGTAATAGTCCTACACCAAAAACTGGATGATTCCATTAATGTAGATGACTCAGTACAAAGTTAAGTCTTATTTTGTTTAGTGGACTAAGAAAGACTTCGATAAATTTTAAGCCCTTTTTAATCTATTTTTAAATTTAGAAAGCAAAGCAAGGCAATGCAATCTTTGAAGTATTTCTACACTGAACAGGGCAGTGCTCTCTTAAAGCCACTGTAGTGGTACTAGTTATTTTATAAGATTACAGTGTTGATTCTTACAGACACTCCTCAAATTCAAGCCTTCCTCTTCCCTATACCTCTGTTTATTTAGAAAACTTCTCATTTTGGAAGTATTTCTCTCACAAAACCCAGCTTTAGAGACAGCACACATATACCTAAGAATGGAGCTTAAGTTAAGGTGCTCATAGTATATTACTGCTTCTACAAAATTATAATAAGTTAGACAAACTTGCTGTATATATCTACTTAAAAGTATACAGAAATATGTTGCAATGCTAATTCAAGGATCAAATGATCATATATAGTAGGGTAGACTTGGTGTGCAACATCTGACCCAGAATTTTTGCCTTCAAGTGGCTAAAACACCCTTCAATTTCATGAAAATAGAGGCTTTAATGTACTTTAAAACTGGATTCAGTTGACTACCTGGACATCTAATAGATATTGAAAATCAAGATTTTAATTATGTAAAGATAAATGAACCTCACTTTTATTGACTTTATTGCTCTAAGAGGGCTATAAAATTTAAGATAAAATGTTTTCTGTGATTTATGAATCTATAAGAGCTTCTGGAGAGGCACAGATATTTGGCAGTGGGTTCACTAATCACCTGGAATCATAAGTTCCCTATCTGAGGACAGAACTTCACAGTAGGCTCCAAGCTGTATTGAAGCCTCAGGGGCAAATACTCATACTTCCAAATGTCATATGTCTCCTTGGGAGTTTTCAAGTTATAGAAACTATAGTTTACCTCAGCGACAATATCCCTTATAAGCTGTTGACCCCTCCTTACTCTCTACCACCCAATGGACTTCTAGCTCAAAAAAGGGTTACATTTATTTCATCATTCCTGATTGCATAGTCTGTTCTTCAAATTCTGCTTTAAATGAGTTATACCATTTTAATGGTTTGCTTATTAATTAGTAAGTTAAATAAAATCTTGGAATGTTTATTTTATATTTGTATAAGAGGCATGATTTTATATATTTTGAAGCTATAGTTTAACAAAAATATGACTACAAAGTCACAATACTGTATGGAGAAGGGGAGGAGTTGAGTTAAAGAAGAGAATTGTGAAGTGGGGAAAAGGGACCCCTCAAGCTCTGTTTTGGGGAATGTAAATTGGTGCAGCCATTATGGAGAACAGTATGGAGATTCCTCAAAAACTTAAATACAGAACTATCATATGAACCAGCAACTTCACTCCTGGGCATTTATCTAAGAAACCAAAAACGCTCATCAGAAAAGATATATGTACCCCTATGTTCATTGCAGCATTACTTACAACAGCCAGGGTATGGAAGGAACCTGACTATCAATAGATAAATGGATAAAGAAGATGTGCCATATATATACACACACACACACACACACACACACACACACACATATGGACTACTACTCAGCCAAAGAAAGAATGAAATTTTGCCATTTGTGACATATCATAACTAGACTCATCATGATGATCAGTTTGAAATGCAAAGAAATATCGTATCACTATGTCATATGCCAGGAACCAACATAGTGTTGTAGGTCAACTATACTTCAAAAACAAACAAACTCATAGGAAAAGAGATCAGATTTGTGGTTACTAGAAATAGGATGTAGGGGAAGGGGGGAAGGGGGAATTGGATGAAGGCAATCACAAAGTACACACTTCCAGTTTAATTTTGTATCTGTATGAGATGATGGATGTTCACTAAACTTATTGTGATCACTTCATGATGTATGTGAATCTAATCAGTTCGCTGTACACCCTAAACTTATACAGTGCTGTATGTCAATTATATATCAATAAAACTGGAAGGAAAAAAAGAAGAGAATTGTGAGTTCTATTGGACTTTTATTACATAAAACATCAGAGAATTGAGCATCTATTCAGATCAAAAATCCAATAGGCAGCAGTCTATTTTAGCAGTGTCCCACTACCTCCCTAATCAACTACTAACACTATTTCTTTCTTAATATCTTGTGAAGAATGTTCAGTTGAAAAATACTAGACATTCTCTTCCAAGCTAATCTGGGAAGAGAGTGGCCAGCTGTTTTTCCACTAAATTTTATCAATATAGCTAATGCTTCTTTGCACATGCTGGTTCCTAAGCAAAAACAAGCTAATACCAACTAAATTCTTGTTGAAACCATTATTCTGGTGACAGTTAGCCAGGAAAGATAAAAGTCAATAAAGGAAGGTTGAATAAGACAGATGAGTTCTAGCCCATATAATGGCAATTGCCAGAGCATAGTGAGAAGGGTTGGAAAATATCACCTTGACACATAAAAGGAGACACTGAATAGGGTCACAGTGGGTATAGTTGAATTATCTTTGCACTGCTTGCCCTTAATGGAAATATCTTCATTTGACTAAGTAAGCTATCAGGTTCAATCATGGAGGATATTGAAGTATATTAGATGTTAATGATTAAATAATATTCAGCAAACTATAGTCAATCATTTTATTAAGTATTGTATTTAATAATGTATACAAAATAATTAAAAAAGCAAACAAAGGAATCAGAATGGTAAATGACTTAACACAATTTCTAATATACATCCTCTATCAGTGGACATTTAGTGGGCTACTGTGCACTTTGTTTAATTGACTCAACAGAGAAACATGGACCACAAGTGATTATAACCCATCTTATTGCTTGCTTCAAACTTTTAATGAGAGACAATTCATCATTGAAAAGTAAGCATACTGTTTTTCAGAACTCCCATTTCAATGCAAAGCATGGACTTAATTTGTTCTGAGTTATATTTCTCTAAAATTAAAAGGCATAAATCAGATTTCTATATTCCACAACGAATCTGCCAAACACATCCACCTGGGCAAGATGAAAGAAAGAATGGCATGTTTCAAAATAACTGGAATCAACAAAAATCTGTTAAAAGTCTTACCATAAAATAAATAATTTTCTCAAATTAGCCAGCTTCTCTTTACGATCATTTTGAGCGCCTTTAAAGTGTCTTTTATTGATTTATATTTCACCAAGATGTGGCTAATAAAACTACAAGACTACTCTGAACATTTTAGCACCAAGAAATACAAACCTATGTATTTCATAAGGTGTGAGCCTTTTAAAAGGTTGACACTTTTAGTCTCCTCCCAGATCTGAGATTGTCTGATCAAAACAAGAAAAGGGAGGAGAGGGAACAGTGTAGAACACTAAGGGAAATAAACAGCAGGCACTTACGGTGCCCCCGCAAGAATTATGCTATTAGTAATAACTCATAATTTGATTACCACTTTTGGCCTCTCCCGTTGTGGAGCACAGGCTCCGGACGCGCAGGCTCAGTGGCCATGGCTCACGGGCCCAGCCGCTCTGTGGCATGTGGGATCCTCCCGGACCCGGGCATGAACCTGTGTCCCCTGCATCGGCAGGCGGACCCCCAACCACTGCGCCACCAGGGAATCCCTGATTAGCACTTTTTAAACTGAATTTTTTTTTGCTTTTATTATCTTGTTTTGTGCCTCACAAGTAAGTAAAGCAGGCATATTATTCTTCCCATTATAAAGAGACAACTTTAGGGAGATTCAATGACATATGCTGATTAGTAGAGAAGTCAGGACTAAATTACAATTGTCTGAGTCCAGTATCTTTTTCTACCACACCCTTAAGCTCCCCCCATCCCCTGTATCCCCTTTTAGAACAAATTGCCATTTGGTAAATGGTAAAATCTTGGTAGCAACTTGAACTACACTTGGCACTCTGATAAATGTCCCAGGACTTAATTGGGCTGCTTGCCAAGAAACAGAGTTAGTGCCTTGCATTTCCAATATCTCTAAACAGCAGATGAATTTCACATCAATTTATTTAAATAGCAAGACTGTGAGCCTTTTCATGACCATTATCAGGTGCGGATTGATGCCTGCTAGCAGAAATTTCCCACTGTGAAGCCTTTTAGTCACTCCATGCAGCTTCCCTACTCCATTATGCCTGTTAAATGAATCAATCTTACCTTAATATCATTCTTAAATATTTAATGCCAAGTTACAACGCTGCCTTTTAAAATCAGTTGGTAAAATAAAAGCAGAGATTGTTCAACAGGAGGCACCGCACCTCCGCAGCCTCCACTCTTCCACATGATTACGTACTGGGGTGAGCTGTTTGCCCCAGGGGTGGGCCAATTAAAAGGATTCATATGCTTGTGTAACAATCTAGGCAGCAGCAGAGGGAACTCTTTTTTTTTACAAAAAAGAGTAAGCAATTTAAGGCTTACTTTTCTGGTTGAATACATATTTGTTATAATACAGAGCTTGACCCAGAAAATCAATTTCAACACTTTATCAATGTATGCTCCTTTGTAGGAGTTATACTGGGGCCTTTGGAAAAAGGGGAGGCTTTTGCTGCTGAAAAGAAGATACAGCCTTCCTTCAGGGTGATGCTCAATATGCAAATGTTTAAATTGTTGGATTTGTAGACAACCAGTGCACTCAAGCCAAATAGTTCAAATCAACTTTGTTGTTTCTGAGAGCTGTTATGCACTCCACACCAGGGTATGGAGCTCTAATTTATCTTTCCCTGCTTCTGAGACAGGAGGGAAGTGGGCAGGGCACAACATTTAAAAGAATGACATAGCTGTTGAGGATACGACATAAACTGGTTAGAACCGATGAGGCCTAAGATGACAGAAGGTTCAACTTCCAGTAAACATTGAGCCTCATTATACACATATTGTAATACATTAGCATGCTGGCTGACTCACCCACAGGCACCATGACTATTCTGAGGCTAACCATAAAAGGTCAAAAAGTGGGCGGTGACCCAAATCCTGGAAATCCCTGCCCCTTCTCCAAAATAGGTAGAATAATCCTCCCACTTATTAATCTAAGAAATTACTGAGCCCATAAAAACTAACCACACCAGGACTTCCCTTGTGGCACAGTGGTTAAGAATCCACCTGCTAATGCAGGGGGCACGGGTTCAAGCCCTGGTCTGGGAAGGTCCCACATGCTGTGGAGCAGCTGAGCCCATGTGCCACAACTACTGAGCCTGAACTCTAGAGCCTGCGAGCCACAACTACTGAAGTCTGCTCTCTACAGCCCATGCTCCACAACAAGAGAAGCCACCTCAAGGAGAAGCCTGCACACCACAATGAAGAGCAGCCGCCACCTGCAGCAACTAGAGAAAACCCGCACGCAGCAATGAAGACCCAACACAGAGAAAAATAAATAAATTTATTAAAAAGAAACTAACCACACCATATTTCGGGGCCACTTTTGCCTTTTGGGATGGAATGCATTCTGTCTATGGAATGTATATCTCCCAGGGCCTCTTGACTTCTGAGATGGCCCACACTTTATCTGTGGAGTGTGCATCTCTCTCAATAAATCTACTTCCTACCTATCACTTTGCCTCTTGCTGAATTCCTTCTGGGCTGAGACATAAAGAACCTGAGCTTCATTAAGTCCTGAGACTAGGTGCACAATTTCAATTAAAAGACATTTGGTTCAAGCCCTAATCTTAGTCTTGGCTGGGTTCAAGTCCCAGCCCATGGGTTTGAGTTCCAATTAGAGTTGTGTGGTTTTACTTCTGCTTTAGATCTGGCATTTGAATATACACTTTTCAAAGCTTTTCACCTCTGTGTGTTCTTTTGCTCCTGAGATGGACAGAGGAGTATCCTAGTTACAACCTTGTCTGTCTATTTCCAGTCCTCTCTTTCTCATTGTTCTCATTCACTGTCCTTTCTCTTGCTTATGTACTAATGGTCATATAGGAGAAGAAAGCCTAGATATAAAATATACAGGTTTTCAGCTTTGTGGTTTACTGAAGATCTGTTTCATGAAAGTGGTATACAGTTTATTTTCTTAAACTTTTTTCCTGTGCTTCATATTAACTAAGGGGCTCCAAAAGAATCAAGAACATTTTGGTTAAGGAAAGTACAAAAACCCAGTTGTACCTTCCAAGAAAAAAAGAAAAAGAGGTATGACTGAAATAAAATTCTACAAAGATAAAAATTCACACCCTCTAGCTTTGATTAGTAAATTGGCTACCCTTGAAATCTACATATATTAAAATTTAATGATGCTAGTATTGGGGATGTTATGAGAAAAGAGAGAGTATTATAAATATTTGACAAAGTGTGTCTAACTGAAAATCAGTAAATCTAGCTTATAGACCTGGTGTTACCAAACAAAGCTGTGTTCCCTATGCACAGTGAGACCAAATAAACTGAAATGTTGGAGTTTGGAGCAGAGAAAGATTTATTGCAGGGCCAAGCAAGGAGAACAGGTGACTAATGCTCAAAAACCCTGAATTCCCCCATGGTTTTGGGGAAAAAGTTTTTATAGGCAAAATTTGGGGTAAGGGCTGAAGGGTGTGTGACTTTCTTCTGATTGGTTGGTGGTGAGGTGACAGGGTGGTGTTCCAGGAATCTTGTGCTCAGCCTGAAGTTACCATCCTCCACCTGGGTGGGGGTCTTGGTTCTGTGAAAGAGCTCTACAATATTGTTATGTATATTCCTTGAGGAGAAATCAGGACCCTGCCCCAAGGCTGCACTGTTACTTCTTCACTGCTCCTCCCTTGTTTCTGCATCCCCTCCTTTCCCTGATTAGGAACTGTTTGAACCTGCCCTTTGGAACTCAGGGAAAGTCAGGGAGACTGAATGAAGCTTATTTCCTACAAACAAGGAACAGAGGACACAGAAAGGATTTGTACCTGGAAGCCCCACAGTGTCCTGCTCAGTTTCACTGGCTCTGTTGTTATCAGACTGACTCTCAGAAACTTGCTTAGTGACTTGGAAAATGAAGGAGTAAGACAACCCTTCCTATCCAAGTATGGTCAGCCTGGATCCTGCCAGAAATGTCAAACCTCAAACTTCAGGCCTCACCCAGGACCACTGTATCTGAATCTGCATATTATCAAGATCCATGGGTGATTCACATGCATACAAAGTCTGAACTACAAAGCTTTGTTCTAAGTCTAAAATTCTGGTGTTTGTCTCAATTTAAATCAAGACCTCAACCATCTTTGTTGACCTTTCCAAAACCAATAGCTTGTACATTTGAAAGCATACCCGTGAAATGCTGAAATCTGACTTTAATGAGCCTGTGTGTACCTAGGCAGGTTAAAAGCCACCTTCTCTTTGAGAGATGCTTGTTTGGAGCTGTTCAGATTTGTGCAACTTCTCATGGGAACACTACTTCCTTACAGCTTCCCATCCAACAGAGATGCCTTAGATTTGGGGACATGAAGACAGCATAAGAGTCACTGTCTGCACCAGCTGCTGACTTAAGGGATGTGCTGGCCTATCCAGGTAGGACTATGAGACCAGACACAGGAAGCTCCCTTCTGCTTTCCTTACCCCTTATGCAGTCCCACAAGGAGAACAGGCTTCTCCTGATACCCTGAGAAGACTCAGGTAGAATGATTCTTCAACTGCAAAAGTTCAAGATGTCATTTCAAATACCTTTCAATAAATCAGGATGACAGAACTCAAGAGAAAAAAGAGAAAGGAAGTTCAGAAACTCACACACAGAAAGAGATTGCAGATTTATTATCCAGAGGTATGATTAAGGAAACATAACAGGGAGAATGCAATCAAATCTCAAATTCAAAATGGAATTACTTTGATTGATATGATGAGAAGGTCAACAGAACTTTCCGGAGAGGGACAGGTAGAAAAACAGGCAATTTGTAAAAGAATAATGATTTGGAAGTGGAATTTGTTTGCTAGAAATTATTTTTATACTTTCTTTCTCATCAGCTCCAAGTTTAAGAATTCATCCAAAAAGAATGTGTTGAAATGCCCTAGTAGGATAATTTCAACTTGTTTTTGCTCCCTTTTTAGGCAGAATTTGTTCCACTTGCTTATTCAGATGTTGTGTGAGCAGTTTCTTCTGTTGTTTTGATATAATCCAATGTTCCTCACTCTTCAGGACTTGCCAATGCAAAGCATGCTTTTTTCTTTGCTGTCTTTCTAATTCAAATATTGTGGCTTTATACTGGTTTCTAGTGAATCTCCTGATTATGCTTCTACTAATGTATAACCCTTTAAATTTCACTGGGGCCCATTTTGTGTACCCTTAGTTTGAAAGTATCTGGGTACCTGTATCCAGAGAGTGGTTCTGCTTTGTGGGTAAAACAGATAGAAGACAATTACCTAATTTTTTCTCTCCATTCTCAGATGACACAGAACTCTCAAACAGTGTTCATGGGCTCAGGCCAACAGCCGGAATTAAGATGACTTTCCATTGCCTGGAGATCTGTATTTGTGCTTTACAAAGAGCACGAGGCACTTTTTGAAACAGGACCTTAAATCAGTATCCTATATATCATAAACAAACAAACAAACAAAAATATTTTTGGCCACATCATGAATATTTTAATGGCTTTCGTGAATAAGACTATCTCAAAGCTTATGAGTTCCTTCTATTTGCAGATTCTCTGACTTTGAATTCACCCTGAAAGATAATAATAACAAATAAAACGTTATGGATATGAAAACTGAGGCTCAGTAGTTAAGTAATTTCACAACCATAGAGGTTTAGGACCTTATCTGTCTTCTAGTCATTTTTACAGATAAGAAAATAAGTCCAGAGAGGTAAAGCAATTTGGGCTAAGTCACGCAAATAGTTTTTCATCTGTTTTGGTACAGTGCCTTCTCTGGTTTCTGAACAACTATTGTTTTGTGACACTTTTTGTTTGTGAATTCTGGTGAGCAGACTCTAAAATGCCTCCCCACCTCATGGCCCCCATCTTTTGGTATTCACACCTCTGTGTAATCCCCTCTTATTGAGTGAGATCATGACCTGTGACTTGTTTCTAGCCAACAGAATGCAGTAAAGATAAAGGAATATCATTTTGTGATTTTGTTACATAAGTGCCTTGCTGGCAGACATTCTTTATTGATTTTGTCATGACAGCTTTGATGAAACAAGTGTAGAGGAGGGAAAAAAATGTTTTCTCTCTACCATCCTAGGTTTTCCAGCTGGGGCTCTATAAATTAGACTGATAGAAAACAGATTAACAACAGACAGACAAACAGAAGTTTATTAACATGTGCATGTCTCATGCATATACATGGGAGCACTGTGATGAGTAACTCAAAAGAGTGGTTAGAACTGGGGCTTATATAGCATCTTAACAAAAGAATAATGAATTTTTAGAGAAGTGACAAGACAAAGAAGAAAGAATTTGAGTTCCTAGGGAAGAAAAGTGTGGGAAAGTAAATATATGGAGGAAGTAATGGAAGATAAGGGCTAGTTAGGGCAGTTCATCATGTAGATTCCTTTGGTGCAGTCTCTGGACTGATAAGTGTCTGTGCTGTCTCCCATGATTAACTTCTGTCCTTCCTGGTAAAAAAGGGAGAGGAGACACCGTTACAAATTGATGTCCTGCTTTTAGGCAAATAGGGAGACGGCAGTGAGCATATGGGCAGTGGGTATATGCTTCTTCTCAATTGCCTTCAACTCAAAAGAATCCTTATGCCAAAGTGACATTTCTGGGGAGACAATTCTGCTCCCTTCATGAGCCACCATATGGAGGGGTCTACATGGCAAGGACTAGTGGGAAAACTTTGACCAACATCCAAAAAGGAGATAAGTCCCTCAGTATGACAGTTCACAAGGAAGTGGGTTCTGCTAACAAACACATGAGTTTAGTACCAGATCCTTCCTCACCTGAGCCTCGGATGAGACCCCTGGTTGAGATCTTGATTGTGGCCTAATGAGAGACCTTAAACCTTAGGAGACAGGCAAGCCATGTACAGATTCCTGACCCACAGGCTGTGAATAGTAAATGTGCTGTTATTTTAAGCTGCTGAATCTGTGGTAATTTGATAGATAACAATAAATAACTAATTTATGATTATTATTTTTTATCCACTTAAATAATTTGTTCAGAAAAACAGCACTGTATAGTAATTCTAAATCAAAATATTAGATTAGAATAATTAAGCTCAAGACCTTTGACACATTACTCTTTAAAGCAATCTATTACAAGATCCTTAAGGGTAAACCTCTATATTATACTACTTTGATTCCTAAGTACTTAGCACTGTGCTTTCTCAGTACATGACAGCTACTAAAGAAATATTTTTTTGACAAATTCATTTTATATTCAACTAGAGTAACGTGAAGTTACCCACTGAATATGCTTGGATTACTTGTTGTAAAGCAGATTACATTAAATAAAAGGAACTCACATTAATATAGTAGCAAAAAAATGGAGATATCTTGCATCTCTGTCAATGAACTGGAAAAAAAAGTTAGGTAAGTTATTGCACATCCAGAGGAGGGGTCGAGATGACATAACAGGAAAACCCTGAGCTTACTTCCTCCAAAGAACACATCAGAACTACAACTACATATAGAGAAACTCTCACTGAGAACTACATGAAGACTAGCAAAATGGCTCTTCCTAAACCAAGGCTGTAAAGAAAGAACCAACAGACTCTGGTAGGAAGGGAGGAGAAGCAATCTAATTGAGACCTGTACCCCTAGTGGGTGACCCAGAAGAGAAAAGGAATACACAGCCTCAGGGATCCTTCTTAAGGAGCTTGGGGTTTGAGCCCTATATTAGGCACCCCAGCCCTGGTGTCTGACACTAGGAAGATAAGCACCCCCTTAGCAGGTTTGAAAACCAATGGGGCTTACCAGAGGGTTGTAAGAAACCAAGGTCTTAAAGAGCATGAGCGTAGACTTGCTTGCTCCTGGTCCTAATGTAGGGGCAGAAGATTGAAAACTACCTATAGCTCTGACTGGCCTTCCAGGACCATCCCACTGCACACTCCAGCCTGCACCAGGCTTCTAATCTATCACCTCCTGCTCCAGCACTTCCCTCACTAACTTGGAGACCACCATTGACAATGTGTGTGCATGCACCAAGGAAGGAACAGAGCCACCTTGGACCTGACTCTGCCTCTAGCCAGTGCAGAAACAACATTGCCATTGTGAGCCTCAAGTACCAGGGATATTGCTGAGCCAACTCAGGACCCAACTCTACCTGTAGCCAAAGATGAGACCCAGAGCAGCTCAGAGGTGCAGCTCCAATCCCATGGCCCACAGCCATGCTGCCAACCAAGGCAAAGACTGCCATCATGCCTGGAAGAAACCCAACTTCCTATGGGCTCCTGCTCCAGCCCCTCAGGCCCTGTCCCCTCCAATAAGGCTTTGACTGTCATTGAGCCTAAGAGAAGCCCTGGCTCACATCAGCCTATGTCTCTAGGCCCTCAGACTTCAGACCTACCTCCCACCAAGGCAGTGGCCACGAGCACACTCCAGGAAATCATGAAGCCCATGCTCAATTCAGATCCAGCTCTCGCACCAAAGCCACCAGGCACACATACACTGAATAGAGATACACCTACACAAGCACATGCCTTCAAGACCACAACTAATTTCATAGAACGAACAGAGAAAGTCAAAAAATAAACAAATAAATAAAAAGAGAGAAGAATATGTTTCAAACAAAAGAACAAATTAAAAAAATATATTGAACAGACATAATTTACCACCTAAAGAGTTCAAAGTCACAGTAATAAAAATGTTAACTGAACTTGGGAGAAGAATAGAGGAACACAGTGAGAATTGCAACAAAGATCTAGAAAGTGCTTTTCAAAAGAACCAATCAGAGCTGAAGATTACAATAACAAAAAGAAAAATACACTACAAAGAATTAAGAGCAGATTAGGTGATACAGAAGAATGCATAAGTGATGTGGAAGATAGAATAGTGGAAATCACCGAGTCAGAACAGCAAAAAGGAAAACAAATTTTAAAAAATGAACATAGTCTAAAGGAACTCTGGGATAACATCAAGAAATACCAACATTTGCATTATATGGGCCCCAGAAGGAGAAGAGAGAGAGAAAGGGGCATAAAGTGTATTTGATAAAATTATTGATGCCTTAACCTGAGGAAGGAAACAGATATCCAGGTCCAGGAATTACAGAGAGTCCCAAACAAGATGGACCCAAAGAGACTCACACCAATACATATTATAATTAAAATGGCAAATTTTAAAATAAAAAGATAATTTTAATGGCAGTAAGAGAAAAACAAAGAGTCATACACAAGGGAATTCCCATAAAGCTGTCAGCCTACCTTTCAGCAGAAACATTGCAGGCCAGAAGGGAATGGCATAAGACACTTAAAGTGATGAAAGAAAAAAGCATACCACCTAGGATGCTCTACCCAGCAAGTTATCATTCAAAATTGAAGAAGAGATAAAGAGTTTCCCATATAGGCAAAAACTAAAAGAGTTCATCATCACTAAACTGACATTACAAGAAATGTTAAAGGGTCTTTTTTAAGTGAAAAATAAAAGGCTATATCAAGAAACAAGAAAATAAAGGAAGTGAAAATTCTCATTGTTAAAGGTAAATATATAGTAAGTTAGCAGTGGATCAACAATTTAAATAAGATAGTAGTAAGGTTAAAGACAAAAATTATAAAATCATCTATAACCAAAATAAACAGTTAAGGGATAGGCATGAAGGTGTAAACTATAACATAAAGAACACAAAACATGGAGGAGAGGGGGTAAAAAAATGCAGAGTTTTAGAATGTGTTTGAACTTACACAACTATCAGTTTAACACAAGTAGATATAGTTACACATTGACATATATGAAATTTATAATAACCAAAAATCAAAAGCCTGAAATAGATACACAAAAATTAAAGAGAAAGGAACATAAACATAACATTAAAATCATCAAATCACAATAGAAGAGACTAAAAGAAGAAGAAAAGAACAGAGAAGAGCTACAAAATCCACCAGAAAACAAGTAACAAAATGGCAATAAGTACAAACCTATGAAAAATCACTTTAAATCTCAATAGACTAAATATTCCAATAAAAAAGACATAGGGTGGCTGATTGGATTAAACAAACAAACAACCAAAAAAAAAAAAAAACAAGGCCCATCTACATGCTGCCTACAAAAGATTCACCTCAGAACTAAAGACATACAGAGAATAAAAGTGAGGGAAAGAAAAAGATCTTTCATACGAATAAAAACAAAAAGAAAGTTGGGGTAGCAATACTCATATCAGACAAAGTGGACTTTAAAACCAAGTCTATAATAAAAGACAAAGATGGGTATGAAATAATGATATAATCCAAGAAGAGGATATAACATTCTTAAACATATATGCACATAATATGGGATCACCTAAATATATAAAGCAAATATTAACAGACATAAAGAGAGAAATTGACAGTAATACAATAATATTGGGTTGACCAAAAATTTCGTTTGGGTTTTTCCATAACATCCGAATGGACTTTTTGGCCAACCCAAGAGTACAGGACTTTAATATCCAACTAACATCAATGGACAGATAATCCAGACAAAATCAATATGGAAACAGTGGCCTTAAATGACACATTACACCAGATGGACTTAATAAATATCTACAGGAAATTCCTTCTAAAAGCAGCAGAATATGCTTTCTTCTCAAGTTCACATGGAACTTTCTCCAGGATACATCACATGCTAGGCTACAAAACAAATACCAATAAATTTTAAAAGATTGAAATTATATCAAGCTTCTTTTCTGACAGCACTATGAGGCTAGAAATTAACTACAAGGGGAGAAAAGACTGCAAAAATAAACATGCAGAAGCTAAACAATATGCTACCAAATAACCAATGAATCACTGAAGAAATCAAAGAAGAAATTAAAATATAATTAGGAACAAATGAAAACACAACAATCCAAAATCTATGGGATACAGCAAAAGCAGTTCTAAGAGGGAAGTATATAATGATAAAAGCCTATCTCATGGGAAAAGAAAATAGTAAATAAACACCCTAACCTTACATCTAAAGGAACTAGAAAAAGAAGAACAAACAAAACCCAAAGTTAGTAGAAGGAAAGAAATTATAAAGGTCAGAGCAGAAATAAATAAAATAGAAACTAAAAAACATCTGAAAGATCAATGAAACTAAGAGCTGCTTCTTTAAAAAGATAAATAAAGATTTTTTAAAACAAGAAAGAGGATCCAAATAAACAAAATCAGAAATGAAAGAGAAGTTGCAATGGATATAATAGAAATAAAATCATAAAAGAATACTACTAACAGATATACTCCAACAAATTAGACAACCTAGAAGAAATGGATAAATTCCTAGAAGCATACAGTTTTACATGGCTGAATCAGGAAGAAATAGATAATCTGAACATATTGATTACAAGTGCTGAAATTGAATCAGTATTCAAAAAACTGCCCTCCTAAAAAAGGTCCAAGACCAGACAACTTCACAGTGGAATTCCACCAAACATTTAAAGAAGAATTATTACCTATCCTTCTTAAACTATTCCAAAAAATTGAAGAGGAGAGAACACTCCCAAACTCAGTCTAAGAGTTACTACCATTACACTGATACTAAAACCAGACAAAGACAATACAAAAAAAGAAAATTACAGGCCAAAGTACCTGAAGAACATAGATGTAAAAATCCTCAGCAAAATATTAGCAAACATAACAATACATAAATAGTATTGTTGCATCCCAGGGATGCAAGAATGGTTCCATACCTGCAAATCAATCAGTGTGACACACCACATTAACTAAGCAAAGGATAAAAATCACATGATCATCTCAATAGATGCAAAAAATAATTTGACAAAATTGAACATCCATTCATGATAAAAACTCTCAACAAAGTATAGAAGGAATATATCTCAATATAATAAAGGTCATTTATGACAAACCCACAGCAAATATCATACTCAATGATGAAAAGCTCGTGTTCTTGGGTTGGAGGAATTAATAGTATTAAAAATTGTATATTATCCAAAGCAATCTATGGGCTTAATGCAATCCCTATCAAAATACTCATAACATTTTCCACAGAACTAGAACAAATAATCCTAAAATTTGTTTGGATAAAGACCCAGAATAACCAATGCAATCATGGAAACAAAAAGAACAAAGCTGGATGTATCACATCACTGACTTCAGGCTATACTACAAAGCTACAGTAATCAAAACAGCATGGTACTGGCACAATAAAACAGAAACATAGATCAATGGGACAAAAGAGATAGCCCAGAAATGAACCCACACACATGGTCAATTAATCTATGACAAAGGAGGCAAGAATATACAATGAGAAGACAGTCTCCTCAATAAGTGGTGTTGGCAAAACTGGTCAGCTACGTGAAAAAAAATGTAATTAGAACATTTTCTCACACCACATACAAAAATAAACTCAAAATAGATTAAAGACCTAAATGGAAGACCTGAAACCATAAAACTCCTAGAAAAAACATAGGCAGTACATGCTTTTCCATCAGTCTTAGCAATATTTTTTGGATATGTCTCCTCAGGCAAGGGAAACAAAAGCAGAAATAAAGAAGTGTGACCTAATCAAACTTAGAAGATTTTGCACAGTGAAAGAAATCATCAACCAAATGAAAAGGCAACCTACTGAATAGGAGAGGATATTTGCAAATGTTAAGGAGCTAATATCCAAAATATATAAAGATCTCCTTACAACTCAATATCCAAACAAACCAAGCAATCCACTTAATAAATGGGCAGAAAATTGAATAGGCAAAGAAGACATACAAATGGCCAACAGGCACATGAAAATATGCTCTACATCACTAATCACCAGGAAAATGCAAAACAAAACCACAACGAGATATCACTTCAAATCTGTCAGAATGGCTATCACCAAAAAGACAAGAAATAACAAGTGTTGGTAAGTATATAGTGAAAAAGGAACCCTAGGTCACTATTGGTGAATATGCAAATTGGTACAGCCACTATGGAAACTATTATGGAGTTTCCTCAAAAACTGAAAACTAGAACTACCATACAATCCAGCAGTTCAATTCCTGGTACATAACTGATGAAACCAGAAACATTAATTTTACTAGCATTTACAATAGCCAAGATATGGAAGCAATGTAAGTGTTCATCAACAGACGTATTGATAAAGAAGATGTGGTGTATATATACATATACAGTTGAATACTACTCAGCCATAAAAAAGAATGAAATTTTGCCATTTGCAACAACATGAATGGATCTGGAGGATGTTTGTATATTTTGGAAATTAATTCTTTGTTGGTTGCATCATTTGCAAATAGTTTCTCCCAATCTGTAGGTTGTTTTTTCATTTTGTTTATGGTCTCCTTTGCCTTGCAAAAGCTTTTAAGTTTAATTAGGTTCCATTTGTTTATTTTTGTTTTTATTTCCATTACTCTGGAAGATGGATCAAAAAAATTCTGCTCCGATTTATGTCAAAGAGTGTTTTGTCTATATTTTCCTTTAGGAGTATTATATTATCCGGTCTTACATTTAGGTGTTTAATCCATTTTGAGTTTATTTTATATATGGTGTTAGATAATGTTCTAATATCATTCTTTTACATGTAGCTGTCCAGTTTTTCCAGCACCACTTACTGAAGAGAATGTCTTTTCTCCGTTGTATATTCTTGCCTCCTTTGTCAAAGATTAATTTACCATAGGTGTGTGGGTTTATTTCTGGGCTCTTCTTCATGGTACTGGCAGCATGCTGTTTTGACTACTGTAACTGTGTAGTATTGTCTGAAGTCTGGGAGGGTTATGCCTCCAGCTTTGTTCTTTTTCCTCAGGATTGCTTTGGCAATTCTGCATCTTTTGTGGTTCTATATGAGTTTTAGAATTATTCTATTTCTGTGGAAAATGTCATGGGTAATTTGATAGGGATCACATTAAATCTATAGATTCCTTTGTGTAGTATGGCCATTTTAACTATATTAATTGTTTCAATCCAAGAGCATGGGATATCTTTCCATTTCTTTGAATCATCTTTAATTTCCTTTATCTGTGTTTTATAGTTCTCAGCATATAAGTCTTTTGTCTCCTGGGTCCAGCTTATTCCTAGGTATTTTTTTAATGAGATTTTAAAAGATATTTTTTTTTACTTTCTCTTTCTGATATTTCATTGTTAGTGTAAAAAAATACAACAGTTTTCTGTATGTAAATCTTGTATCCTGCTACGTTGCTGATGTAATTTTTTAAAATAAGTAAAAACTAAATTTTAAAAACACAATGTTTTGTCTTCTTCTGAGTTGCTTCCTTTCAGTTCTTTCCAAATGATAGAATCTGAAATAATAGCCTGTTTTCCCCCTACTTTGGATGGAACTCTTGGAAAGAAGTGAGAAGGAACTATATACTGTGTAGTAGGAGATGTAAACATGAAAAAATGTTACAAGCTTTTTTTAGTTTTTACATTTGTGTACCATATTAAACTAAAATAATTTTTTAAGAAAATGTTTGGAAATTGAGAAATAATTGAAATATATGGTTTGTAATAGCTGTTTTAAATAAGGTGTGTTTATATGTTTTCTGGTTAAGTATAACACATAAAGCTCTTATTTAAAAGTTACATGCTGTTGGCTTGACCCAGTGTAAGTCATCTAGCAACAAAGCAAGATCTGACTGCAAAGTGGCTGAAATCTTACCATTCCTCAGGGAGAAAAAATATACACACTTCTCTTGATTGGAGATTAACCAGTTTGACTCCCTCACTATTACATCAAACACATTTCAGTGGATCTTCTGCAGTGAGCTATAAGACATCAAATTGTTCACATAAAACTTTGAATAATAAACCCAGGGTGGGGCTAGAAGACCTAAAATTTCCAGCGGTGACATTTTGTGCTTTCTTGATTCCACAATTTTGTCTTTACTGTGATGTTTTCATGATGTAGATCATGATTCCCCATTGGTGATCCTGTATTTTTGGCATGCACAGCTCCCAGCTCCCAAGTTACCATGGCTACCAGTCCCCAGTCCATAGTATACCCTACTAATATCCTAAAACACTTAGATGTGTTATGTGCTTAAATAGAGGGATAAAGTTTGGAGATTATCCTATTGTAGGAGTATTCCAGACTTCTCTCCATGGAAATAATTTTCTTGATAACAGTAGTTATAAAACAAGCATGTTTCATGCAACAGTCAATTCAAATACCATCATAAATGAGCCAACTCAATGATATGCATAAGAACTTCACGAAATGTAAAATCCCCAAAACAGCTTTAAAAAGTAAAAACAGTAAAATAGAATTTTTCATTTATCTTTGGGAGGGTAGAAATGTATGGCAGAACAAATCTGAGAGGAGTATTTCTTTAGCACAAACTGGGGACATATGAGTTGAGTCTAATAAATGAGAGTTAATATAGCTATTTATAGCTACTGCCACTTGAAAAGGGGAGCTAATTTTTAAGTCTCCAGCTAGAATTTGGGAATATAAAATTTATTATTTCCCCAAGATATTTATAGCTAAACAAATAATTAAATGTGGCAAAGAGAATAGAGTCTAAGTTAATACAGTTGCTGAGTTGAATGTTCAGTTAGGTCGAAATACCAGAGAAGATACTCTTAAATTTTAGACACAGAATGATTTCCTTGGAAAATATTACAGCTATGTAAGTAAATCATAGGTAAAGCTTTGTGACTCTTTTTGTTTGTGAATTGTGGTGAGCCGACTCTAAAATGGCTCCCCATAATCCCTGCCTCTGGGATTCATGCCCTTGTGTAATCCTCTCCCCTTAACCGTGAATGGGGCCAGGGACTTGTTTCACAAACATCCCTTTGTTACATAAGATTCAAACTTCAGACTAGTTAAAGCAAACTAGAAGATGTGAAAATTTATATGCTTCACACACAGGAAATTATCAGCTCTGTGGTAAAATAATTGTCTTTGGAAATATTTAGGTTATTATTATAATTATTATTCTGCCTTGCAAAATAATTTTTCAATAACTTTAGAAAGTGAAAACAGGTTAACTGAGGTCAAAAATGTTATCAGGATAACACCATGACAACATCTATAAAAGAACATTATTAAAATGTATTTTGGTGTTAATGTAAAAAATTAAAATAGGAACAGACTGTTAAGCTCACAAACATGGTGAAGTATCCCCTGTTTTTAGGATTTTATATAAGGAAATATTAAAATTAGTTTTATGAGTCCAAAGAAACATCATTTTTTGTTAGAGTCTCATTTTTGTATAATTCCCTGAAAGAACACCATCTGCCAAGGTCTGTCCTCGAAGATAATATCATAGCCTCGGGAATAAACTAGCTTCATCTGGTATTTTTTTCCCAGTGGACTTTGGCACAAGTTGCAATAATTTTTTTCACCTATAAGCTATCTTTATTTTAAAGTTAGATGTCAGATCACTGAATTGTTAGATACTTATATTTACACAATAATGAAGCAACTGATACTTTTATTAGTGGAACTGGAAGTGACCTGGAGATTACATGGCGACCTGGCATCCTGGGAACTTATGAGCCTCCTTCGTGGAGGATATTTGAGTTTTCCCTGCTCAACCTACCATTGTTGTTCTATAATCGAGTATTAAACTGGGAGACGAACTTTGCACGTTTAAATCGCTGACTCTTAAAAGTTAAATGGGAATAAGAAGCTCTTAAATGTTGGAGTCAGAGAATAATGGAACTGAAGGGGACTTTGGAAATCAACCAGTTTGACTTCTTCACTTTACAAATGAATAAACTGAGAAATTTAATGATTTCAAGACATGTGATTCATTCTAAGTGAAAAATATGACCAGAGAAGTTATGTGCACTGTTCAAGGTTGCAAAGCTTGTCAACATAAATGTCCAACAACAGAGGAATGGATAGAGAAGATGTGGTACATATATGCAATGGAATAGTACTCAGCCATAAAAAGGAATGAAATTGTGCCATTTGCAGAGATGTGGATGGACCTAGAGACTGCCGTACAGAGTGAAGTAAGTCAGAAAGAGAAAAATATTATAAAATATTGCTTATATGTAGAATCTAGAAAAATGATACAGATGAACTTATTTGCAAAGCAGAAATAGAGACACAGATGTAGAGAACAAACAGGGGGGAAGGGGGATAAGATGAATTGGGGGATTGGGGTTGACATATATACACTACTATGTGTAAAATATATACTTAATGAGAACCTACTGTGCAGCACAGGGAACTCTACTCAATGCTCTGAGGTGACCTAAATAGGAAGGAAATCCAAATATGAGGAGATATATGTATACTATAGCTAATTCACTTTGCTGTACAGCAGAAACTAACACAACATTGTAAAGCAACTATACTCCAATAAAAATTAATTTTAAAAAAAAGATTTCAAAGCTTGTATGTCAGGAAGCTACAATTCCTACTCAAATCTAGCTGACTCTAAAACTAATAGTCTGCTCATGACGCTATTCTGCCTTTCATAACAAACATCAAAAGCAAGAATCTGACTCACAGGGATGCAAGAACAGAGAGCTCTTTAGAAGAGATAAAAGAAACCCTGAAATAATATAAGATGGGCCTTCACAGAGCAGATAGGGAAAGGCTTTGTCAAAGTGCAATTTTCAAAATGTTAAAAATACAATTTCATTCAAATATATGGTAACCACGTGTCGAAGATTTGTTTAACTCATTGATGATGGAACCAGCAGGATGGTAAAACTGGTTCAAAGAGCATTTGCAGAACAGGGGTTTATACAGTCAGTCAGGAAAGTAGTGATGAAACAAATTAGATAAAATTAGATTTTTAAATACTGGTTGATGTTTGTAACACAATAAAACTATAATCTCTAGGTTTAATTTTTTGTACTAAATAATACAATTAGTTTCTACTGGTAAAAATCATTTATAACTTATTAGTCATCTAACTATATAGAGTTCAGGCCCTAGTCAATACTAAATAGTAAATCAAAGTTGTTTTTTTGTTCTCTAAAGAATTAGGTAATCCTTTGGTAAACCTATTAGAGAACACTCCAAAATGACATTGAAATGACATGCTGTCATCCTTTTGCCTTATTTCCAAGTTTTGATACCTTTTCACAGCAGCCTTCTTTGCCCAGAGATGAGAGATTGCTGAAGAGAGGAATACAGAATATCTATGGACCAGAAAGAACAGTCTATTCCGCAAACCCAGAGAAAAGTGTAACTGCTTGGAGAAAGCGCAACGTCTCATCAGAGTTTCAAAGTATGCCAACTCAGTGTTCTTGGGTAAGAAATAGCTTGGTTCAGTTTCCCTTTCCGCACATGGCAAAAAAATTGAGACCAAAAGCCTGAACCAATCAAGCTAACCAGTTGCTAGCTTTTACTTAGAAACAGCTCATCTGATCCAATTACATCAACCTACACACTACCCAGCCAGCCCCCTCAGGAAGGCATAATTCAGTAAAAGCAGTTCTACAGAAAACCGACAATAGTTCTAGGAATCTTTTTTTTTTTTTTTTTTTGGCGGTACACGGATCTCTCACTGTTGTGGCCTCTCCCGTTGCGGAGCACAGGCTCCGGATGCACAGGCTCAGTGGCCATGGCTCACGGGCTTAGCAGCTCCGTGGCATGTGGGATCTTCCCGGACCGGGACACGAACCCGTGTCCCCTGCATCGGCAGGCGGACTCTCAACCACTGTGCCACCAGAGAAGCCCTGGGAATCTATTTTTTGATGGAAATATAATCCATGGGAAAATGTTAGGTTTCTACATATATGCATGTATATAGCATACCCTTCCAGTATTCCTCAGAGTATAGCTACCTGGCAACTATGGCCTTAAGGTTGTACTGCTTGATCAGCACTTGAGAGAGAGTTCCTTTTTGACACCATTTAGGTATATAGCAAAGTATACTAATAATGAACCATACGGGAATGGAGTTGACCTCCTCATAAAAGCTGGGAACTAAACAAGAATGTGGACATAAATTTAGAGAACACTATGCTACCTCTTCCCAGAGATGATCCCCAGAACCAACCTCATGCACATCCATAAACCTACTCTAAAAGTAATTTTGTGAACAGTGGAATAGTCATTGGACATTAGCACCTGGTAAAAAGGAGGTCTGGGCATCTTAATCCTGTTCTGAGGGCAAATGGCTCTTTTAGTTTCCATCTTGCTTCTTGCTTCAAAATCTGTTCTTATACTTAAGAGTCTCTGAGCTTTTGACTTTGACTCTGATTCCTAAATGGGACTTTTGAATTTGCTGGCAGATTTGACTTACAAGGTTTAAAACCATAAAGCTTGAAGGAATGAAAAGCAATATTTTTCCTTTACTTCAGCTGAGACAAGGTTGGAACTTTTCGAATGCAACATAAACTGTAAAGTAAAACCATACCAAAGAATATTTATAAGTGTAGTCAATTTCTGATGTAGCTTTAAATAAGCTACAAATAATATTGTACATAGGAGTTAAAATTCTTTGTCCTTTTTCTTATGTTTATCTGGGGAACCCTGTCTGGAAAAATAAAACAAATCACCTTTTCTCCATAGAGTATTTCTCCCTTCACCACTTCCTTTTCTACCTCCTATTCCTCCCTTAGCATGGGGTTTCAAAGAGGTCTCAGTGACCATTTACCTTTCTTCCCTCCATTTCAAAGTTAATGTGTTCAAAGGAAGTCATCAGATTTATTACTCTCATTATTGTCCACACTGCATCTTAGAGGAAAAACAAAAGTAAGTTCCAACTCCACAGACATGTAACTGTCTATTCAACTGCTATCCAAAACTAACATAACTCTCTATATTACCAGTGGAATTGAGCCCAATAATAGTAATTACTTCTGAAATGCAGACTGACAGAAATCTATTTTAGCTTCTCAATGACTTCTTATTTTCTATGAGTGTGCCATTCTCTCTGTCAACTAAGAAAGATTAATATCCATTTCTAAAAGTATACAAAATAATGGCTAAGGATTTTGAAGAACTGAGATCACTCACTGATCAAGATCCATTAGTGCCCTAGTAAACTCTGAACATTGATTGGCAGTAAATACAGTAGCAAGCTTGAAACTTGATAGAATAGGACACAGACCAACCACAGGTAGTCATACAAGACCTGAATTTGAGAGCAGCATAATGCAGAGTAATTTAAGGGACAAAGTTATGTTCCCAGCTCATACACTCAATTTTTTAAAAATCCACATGTAGTCTCTTTTCCTCCTGGAATTTTTTGTTTTTTCCCTTAGGAGAAGATGGACTTACCCTAGAGATTTAATGTATCCAATTTGTTCTGCATATATTAGTTTAATTCAAACTGGTCTCCTTATTTCTTTAACAAAATTGAGGAAAAAATTAACAGAGAAATATGATAAATTATTTAAGAAGAGCTGATATGTTTACATGATCTTTCTTCTGAATGGGACAATTGTAAACTAATTAAAAATTTTAATTAAAAATGTGCAATTTATCTTAAAGGAAACAGAGCCTGCCCTGTTCATGATTAATTTAGAATATTTGCAATATATAGAAACATTTAAAAATTTTTTTGAGGAAACAATGAATTCTTGCTCTTGTCTTCTTTCTTGTTATACTGGCCAATGCTCTGCTTCTTCCCTGGCATTTCATCCAGTCACTGTTGTCACACAATGGAGGATCTGCCACCTGGAGAATCCTCGGAGAACCTCTAAGCTAGGATTACTACTGTTTGGTTCCTCTCACACCAACATCCTTAGAGAGTCCTAGACCACATATTCCTCCCTAAAATCTTGCCTTTTTTATTTTATTTATTTTATTTTTTTTTTTGCGGTACATGGGCCTCTCACTGTTGTGGCCTCTCCCATTGCGGAGCACAGGCTCCGGACGCGCAGGCTCAGCAGCCATGGCTCATGGGCCCAGCCGCTCCGCGGCATGTGGGATCTTCCCAGACCGGGGCACGAACCCGTGTCCCCTGCATCGGCAGGCGGACTCTTAACCACTGCGCCACCAGGGAAGCCCAATCTTGCCTTTTTTATTGCTTGAGTTTTTAAAAGCTCTGGATATCATTTATTAAGTTTATGAAGTTTCAGACTCCTCAATTTCTAATATCTTTTCTTGCTACAGCAAGGTCTAATTCTGTTTTTAATAATGTCCCATTTCTCTGTAAGCTTCTCTCTCTTTTTCACGCAGTCTCAGATGAGGGCTTTTTCATGTTGTTTTATTTTTAACTTCAACTTGCCCCATACAGAGCAACACCTTTACTAGCTCTGAATATCTTCCTCCATTTTTCTTTATCTTTCCCATAATTCTTGTGTAATCACTTTTTGGTGATTCCTCAGCTCAAGTAGAAGGAATATTGTATTGAAAGGACCCTGGAGTATCTCACAGAATTGAAGGAAGAATTTAACACTCAAGACTCAGTGAGTTGGGCTTCCCTGGTGGCGCAGTGGTTGAGAGTCCGCCTGCCGATGCAGGGGACACGGGTTCGTGCCCCGGTCTGGGAAGATCCCACATGCCGCGGAGCGGCTGGGCCCGTGAGCCATGGCCGCTGAGCCTGCACGTCCAGAGCCTGTGCTCTGCAATGGGAGAGGCCACAGCAGTGAGAGGCCCGCGTACCACAAAAAAAAAAAAAAAAAAAAAAGACTCAGTGAGTTAAGGAACCAGTGCAGCTGAAGGTATCACAGCACCTGGAGTTCATGAACTTTCTTTCAATTATCATGTTTCAGGTCAAATAGAAAAATGAGTCACTGTGTAACTGAAAAGTATATTGGGAGAAAACAGGCTAAAACATGGAATTTACAACATGATCCCAGTTTTGAAAAAGAAATAAGGTATAGTGTTATCATAAGTGGACGGCATATAGAATAATGATTTCCTTCATTACATTTATCTTTTCTTTTCTTTTTATTTATTTTTGCTGTGTTGGGTCTTCGTTTCTGTGTGAGGGCTTTCTCTAGTTGTGGCGAGCGGGGGCCACTCTTCATCACGTTGCGCAGGCCTCTCACTAGCACGGTCTCTCTTGTTGCGGAGCACAGGCTCCAGACGCGCAGGCTCAGTAGTTGTGGCTCACGGGCTTTGTTGCTCCGCGGCATGTGGGATCTCCCCAGACCAGGTCTCGAACCCGTGTCCCCTGCATTAGCAGGCAGATTCTCAATGACTGCGCCACCAGGGAAGCCCCCATTTATCTATTCTTAAATGAATATGTATTACTTTTATAATTTTAGAAGTTTCAAAGAAAAACATCTCTCTGTCATAAGATTATGAAAAAAATGACCTCTTTGAACTCCTTGTTCATCATAACCATCCATTGTGTTTCTTAACAGTGGCTGGTGATGACCCAATGTTCTCCTTGGACAGAGAGGAAAGCTTCTTCCACTCGCACCTCTGCAGGGTGTTGACTCAGCAGCTTTTGCATTGCCTGAAATTGGAATAAACTTCACCGCCCAGGAAAGGCCCAGTCTCTTTTATCTGCTCTGTTCTCCTGCTGCAGAAAGAAGTGACTCCTTTAATGTTCTGTTTCCACCTATTATTCTGCTACCCTTTCCATGTAGTTCCCACAGGAACTCAGTTCTAGAAGACGTCATTATTTCTCTAACAGTGTTTTGTTGGATCATGAGGACAGGGGGTGTTATTCCCTTTTATTGGACAGGAAAGGGAATTATGACTGTCTCAACAGGAAAATAAAATTTTAAGGTAGGTAATATTGGTTAGAGAACAGCATAAAGAAGAAACAGCACACGGTTTTGAATGTAATTCAAATACAATGCTAGGGATAAGACATTCTCAGTCTGTACTAAGAGAAAAAGCAGGATGTAGACAGTATATACAAGATGATTCCATTTGTGAAAATATATTTATATTACTATTTTTGATTTGGGTAACTATAAATTCTTTTTTTTTGAAGTTCAGTGTTTCCTGGTTTGTTGGGTTTTGGATGTTTTTTATTTTCTTTTTTTTCCTTAAATAAACTTATGGTATTTGAAACATTAGAAATGTAAAAAGATAACTGCAGGTGGGTTACATATTGACTATTGACAGGAAGAGACCATGTACACACAAATACCCTGCTGTATTTTCCCAATTTAGCAGCCAAGATTTCAGAAATCATGGAAGTGAAGTAACTTCATAGAGCAAGAACAAATGCAACTGACCTTGGCCTGGCTTTTCCCTCACCCCTGAGTTCCCTACAGGGTATGCAGCTGGCCTGAGGCATTTTTTGGCCAGATAGAATCCTGACAGAGCTGGGGAAAAAAATAAAAAGAGTTAAATTTTTGCTGGGTCACCGCCACACTTGTTGTGACTCTGATCATTACTTTGATCCTAAGACATGGTTCAGAAATCCATTTTCCCCAGTAACACTGAAACTGAGTCCAGCAGCTCCCTTAAGTTCATTGTGGCCATTTATAAATATATATAATATATTTAAACCTGCCATTATCCCAGTCAATCTAAGTGTTCCATTAACCTCAGAGTAAGTGCACAGTACAGTCCTAGATAAAAGAGGGTGGGGGCCAGTGACTTTGCCATATACCCCTCCATAAAACCTGCCCTTGCCTCAGCTTTTAGGGGTTTTAAACTCTGGGTAATCTTCACTACCCACAGTAAAAGCCCAGGATTCCCTTTACCTAGCATGTTTCCTGATCTAACTATTTTTTCCAGCGTTTCATTCCCTCTGTGTTCTTCTAAACTTTCAAGAGGCTTCAGCTGGATTTTTAAAACTTTGGCATGTCCCTGGAAGATAGAGCAGTCATTGCCTTACTGTACAGTCAGCTGACAATGAGGATAAGTGGATGGTAGTGATTGGTTAGGGACAGGAGATGAAAATATGGCTGCCTGTCCAATACAGAATAAAAGTCCTGAAATAATCCATAGTGGTTAAAGAAACACCATGAAAGTTGTTGTGGGCCGCAGAAATGATGCCACCTAAAGTGTGTTACAACTTCTTATTTTGGAAAATTTTTTGAAGTGAACAATATGATCCCCCTAATGTAAAATAGTGAATAATTATTACCATTTTGTCCATCTGTGCTTTCTATTTTTCCTTAAATAAACCCCTATTTCTTCCACCATTTTGAAAATCTAAAAGGTAAAATCATACCTTCAAAAATGAACTTGATATTAACCCCGTCATTAATTAACACTGGTTATTTCTAAATAATCTTATTAAATATATGGATATCTTCACAGTATTTGGAGGGTACACCCTCTATCAGCAAATGCACAACACCATCCATACTAGACTCTGTGGAGACTGTAGCAAAGAATGAAGCCATGACTCTGCTATGTGCTCATATAAAATATCTTGCTTTTCCTCATTTTAAAAAATTCCCATGGCTTCAGTAAACTTTACTACTAAACAGAAAGCCCCTCCTCCTTTTTTATTTCTCTTTCCTAAAGCAGCAAGATCTACACCCTACCCCCTTTTCAAGTATTCAATTCTTTCTGATATTCTTCAGTAGTTCCCTGCAGTTACAGCTGTTTTTCTGTTTTTTTTTTTTTATTATTTTTGGCTTTTCTTTCTTATAATTTTTTAACATCATTATTGGAGTATAATTGTTTTACACTGTTGTGTTAGTTTTTGCTGTATAACAAAGTGAATCAGCTATACGTATACATATATCCCCATAACCCTCCCTCTTGCATCTCCCTCCCACTCTCCCTATCCCACCACTCTAGGTGGTCACAAAGCACCGAGCTGATCTCCCTGTGTTATGCAGCTGCTTCCCACTAGCTATCTACTTTACATTTGGTAGTGTATATTTGTCCATGCCACTCTCACTTCATCCCAGCTCACACTTCACCCTTCCCATGTCCTCAAGTCCATTCTCTACATCTTCATGTTTATTCCTGACCTGCCCCCTGGATCTTCAGAACCTTTTTTTTTTTTTTAGATTCCATATATATGCGTTAGCGTATGGTATTTCTTTTGCTCTTCCTGACTTACTTCACTCTGTATGACAGACTCTAGGTCCATCAACCTCACTACAAATAACACAATTTCCTTTCTTTTCATGGCTGAGTAATATTCCATTGCATATATGTGCCACATCTTCTTTATCCATTCATCTGTTGATGGACACTTAGATAGCTTCCATGTCCAGGCTATTGTAAATAGTGCTTCAATGAACACTGTGATACATGACTCTTTATGAATTATGGTTTTCTCAGGGTATATGTCCAGCAGTAAGATTGCTGGGTCCTATGGTAGTTCTATTTTTAGTTTTTTTAAGGAACCTCCATACTATTCTCCATAGTGGCTGTATCAATTTACATTCCCACCAAGAGTACAAGAGGGTTCCCTTTTCTCCACACCCTCTCCAGCATTTATTGTTTGCAGATTTTTTGATGATGGCCATTCTGACCGGTGTGAGGTGATACCTCATTGTAGTTTTGATTTGTATTTCTATAATGATTAGTGATGTTGAGCATCCTTTCATATGTTTGTTGGTAATCTATATATCTTCTCTGGAGAAATGTCTATTTAGGTCTTCTGCCCATTTTTGGATTTGGTTGTTTGTTTTTTCGATATTAAGCTGCATGAGCTGCTTGTATATTTTGAACATTAACCCTTTGTCAATTGCTCCATTTGCAAATATTTTCTCCTATTCCAAGGGTTGTCTTTTTGCCTTGTGTATGGTTTCCTTTGCTGTGCAAAAGCTTTTAAGTTTCTTTAGGTCTCATTTGTTTATTTTTGTTTTTATTTCCATTTCTCTGAGATGTGGGTCAAAAAGGTTCTTGCTGTGATTTATGTCATGGAGTGTTCTGCCTATGTTTTCCTCCAAGAGTTTTATAGTGTGTGGCCTTACATTTAGGTCTTTAATCCATTTTGAGTTTATTTTTGTGTATGGTGTTAAGGAGTGTTCTAATATCATTCTTTTACATGTAGCTGTCCAGTTTTCCCAACACCACTTATTGAAGAGGCTGTCTTTTCTCCATTGTATATCCTTGCCTCCTTTATCAAAAATAAAGTGACCATAAGTGCATGGGTTTATCTCTGGGCTTTCTATCCTGTTCCATTGATCTATATTTCTGTTTTTGTGCCAGTACCATACTCTCTTGATTACTGTAGCTTTGTAGTATAGTCTGCAGTCAGGGAGCCTGATTCCTCCCACTCCATTTTTCTTTCTCAAGATTGTTTTGGCTATTCTGGGTCTTTTGTGTTTCCATACAAATGTATGGAATTGTAAAAATATTGTTCTACTTCTGTGAAAAATGTCATTTGTAGTTTGATAGGGATTGCATTGATTCTGTAGATTGCTTTGGGTAGTATAGTCATTTTCACAATGTTGATTCTTCCAATCCAAGATCATAGTATATCTCCCCATCTGTTTGTATCATCTTTAATTTTCTTTATCACTGTCTTATAGTTTTCTGCATACAGATCTTTTTTCCCCTTAGGTAGGTTTATCCCTAGGTATTTTATTCTTTTTGTTACAATGGTAAATTGAAGTGTTTCCTTAATTTCTCTTTCAGGTTTTTCATCATTACTGTATAGGAATACAAGAGACATCTGTGTATTAATTTTGTATCCTGCTACATTACCAAATTCATTGATTAGCTCTAGTAGTTTTCTGGTAGCACCTTTAGGATTCTCTATGTATGGTATCATGTCATCTGCAAACAGTGACAGTTTTACTTCTTCTTTTCCAATTTGAATTCTTTTTATTTCTTTTTCTTCTCTGATTGCTGTGGTTAAAACATCCCAAACTATGTTCAATAATAGTTGTGAGAGTGGGCAACCTTGTCTTGTTCCTGATCTTAGTGGAAATGGTTTCAGATTTTCACCTTTGAGGACAATGTTGTCTGTCGGTTTGTCATATATGGCCTTTACTATGTTGAGGTAACTTCCCTCTATGCCTACTTTCTGGAGAGTTTTTATCATAAATGGGTATTGATATTTGTTGAAAACTTCATCTTCATCTATTGAGATGATCATATGATTTTTATCCTTCAGTTTGAAATATGGTGTATCACATTGATTGATTTGCATATATTGAAAAATTATTGCATTCCTGGGATAAACCCCACTTGATCATGGTGTATGATCCTTTTAATGTACTGTTGGATTCCATTTGCTAGTATTTTGTTGAGGATTTTTGTATCTATGTTCATCAGTGATACTTGCCTGTAGCTTTCTCTTTTTTTTTGACATCTTTTTCTGGTTTTGGTATCAGGGTGATGGTGGCCTCATAGAATGAGTTTGGGAGTATTCCTCCTTCTGCTATATTTTGAGAAAGTTTGAGAGGGATAGGTGTTAGCTCTTCTCCAAATGTTTGATAGAATTCACCTGTGAAGCCATCCGGTCCTGGACTTTTGTTTGTTGGAAGATTTTTAATCACAGTTTCAATTTCAGTGCTTGTGATTCATCTGTTCATATTTTCTATTTCTTCCTGAGTCAGTATTGGAAGTTTGTACTTTTCTAAGAATTTGTCCATTTCTTCCAGGTTGTCCATTTTATTGGCATATAGTTGCTTGTAGTAATCTCTCATGATCCTTTGTATTTCTGCAGTGTCTGTTGTTACTTCTCCTTTTTCATTTCTAATTCTATTGATTTGAGTCTTCTCCCTTTTTTTCTTGATGAGTCTGGCTAATGGATTATCAATTTTGTTTGTCTTCTCAAAGAACCAGCTTTTAGTTTTATTGATCTTTGCTATCCTTTCCTTCACTTATTTTTCACTTATTTCTGCTCTGACATTTATGATTTCTTTCCTTCTGCTAATTGGTGTTTTTTTGTTCTACTTTCCCTAATTGCTTTAGGTGTAAGGTTAGGTTGTTTATTTGAGATTTTTCCTGGTTCTTGAGGTAGGATTGTAATGCTCTAAATTTACCTTTTAGAACTGCTTTTGCTGAATCCCATAGGTTTTGTGCAGTTGTGTTTTCATTGTCATTTTTTTCTAGTTTTTTTTTTAATTTCCTCTTTGATTTCTTCAGTGATCTCCTTGTTATTTAGTAATGCTATGTTTAGCCTCCATGTGTTTGTGTATTTTGCAGTTTTTTTCCTGTAATTGATATCTAGTCTCATAGCATTGTGGTCAGAAAAGTTAATTGTTACAATTTCAATTTTCTTAAATTTATCAAGGCTTGATTTGTGACCCAAGATATTATCTATCTTGGAGAATGTTCCATGAGCACTTGAGAAGAAAGTGTATTCTGTTGTTTTTCGATGGAATGTCCTATAAATATCAATTATAAGTCCATTTTGTTTAATGTGTCATTTAAAGCTTGTGTTTCCTTATTTATTTTCATTTTGGTTTGTCTCTCCATTGGTGAAAGTGGGGTGTTAAAGTCCCCTACTGTGATTGTGTTACTATCGATTTCCCCTTTTATGGCTGTTAGCATTTGTCTTATGTATGGAGGTGCTCCTATGTTGGGTGCATAAATATTTACAATTGTTATCTCTTCTTCTTGGGTTGATCCCTTGATCATTATGTAGTGTTCTTCTCTGTCTCTTGTAAGAGTCTTTATTTTAAAGTCTATCTTTTCTGATATGAGAAATGCTACTCTAGCTTTCTTTTGATTTCCATTTGCATGGAATATCATTTTCCATCCCCTCACTTTCAATCTGTATGTGTCCCTAGGTCTCAAGTGGGTCTCTTGTAGACAGCATATATAGAGTTATCTTTTTTTTTTTTTTTCCATTCAGCCAGTCTATGTCTTCTGGTTGGAGCACATAATCCATTAACATTTAAGGTAATTATCAATATGTATGTTCCTGTTACCATTTTCTTCATCGTTTTGGGTTTGTTATTGTAGGTCTTTTCTTTCTCTTGTATTTCCTGCCTAGAGAATTTCCTTTAGCAATTGTTGTAAAGCTGGTTTGGTGGTGCTGAATTCTCTTGACTTTTGCTCGTCTGTAAAGGTTTTAAGTTCTCCATCAAATCTGAATGAGATCCATGCTAGGTAGATTAATCTTGGTTCTAGGTTCTTCCCTTTCATCACTTTAAATATGTCCTGCCACTCCCTTCTGGATTGCAGAGTTTCAGCTGAAAGGTCAGCTGTTAACCTTATGGAGATTCCCTTGTATGTCATTTGTTGCTTTTTTCTTGCTGTTTTTAATATTTTTTCTTTGGATTTAATTTTTGATGGTTTGATTAATATGTGTCTTGGCATGTTTCTCCTTGGATTTATCCTGTATTGGACTCTCTGCACTTCCTGGACTTGACTGACTATTTCCTCTCCCATATTAGGGAATTTTTCAGCTATGATTTCTTCAAATATTTTCTCATTTCCTTTGTTTTTCTCTTCTTCTTCTGGAATGCTTATAATTCGAATTTGTTGTGTTTAATGTCCCAGAGGTCTCTGAGACTGTCTTCAATTCTTTTCGTTCTTTTTTCTTTATTCTGCTCTGTGGTAGTTATTTCCACTATTTTATTTGCCAGGTCACTTATCTGTTCTTCTGCCTCGGTTATTCTTCTATTGATTCCTTCTAGAGAATTTTTAATTTCATTTATTGTGTTGTTCTTCATTGTTTGTTTGCTCTTTAGTTCTTCTAGGTCCTTGTTAGACATTTCTTGTATTTTCTCCATTCTATTTCCAAGGTTTTGGATCATCTTTACTATCATTACTCTGAATTATTTTTCAGGTAGACTGCCTATTTCCTCTTCATTTGTTTGGTTCTGGGGGGGGTTACCTTGCTCCTTCATATACTGTACATTTCTCTGTCTTCTCAGTTTGTTCAACTTACTGTGTTTTGGGGTCTCCTTTTCACAGGCTGCAGGTTTGCAGTTCCTGTTGTTTTTGGTGTCTGCCCTCAGTGGTTAAGTTTAGTTCAATGTGTTGTGTAGGCTTCCTGGTGGAGGAGACTGGTGCCTGCGTTCTGATGGATGAGGCTGGATCTTGTCTTTCCATTGGGCAGGACCATGTCCAGTGGTATGTTTTGTGGTGTCTGTGACAACTTGGTGTGTCAGCCTCTCTACCAGTGGGTGGGGTTGTGTTCCTGTCTTGCTAGTTGTTTGGCCTGCGGTGTCCAGCACTGGAGCTTGCTGGTCATTGAGTGGAGCTGGGTCTTAGCGTTGAGACAGAGATCTCTTGGAGAGCTCTCGCTGATTAATATTATGCAGAGCCAGGAGGTCTCTGGTTGTCCAATGTCCTGAACTTGGCTTTTCCATGGCAGAGGCTCAGGCCTGACACCCGGCTGAAGCACCAAGACCCTATCAGCCACACAGCTTGGGCTTCTCTGTCTGAGTTTTTAAATCCACTCTTTCTCTAATTTGCTGCCTTCTCACGGTCCCATTTCAGGGTTCTATTATCATCCAAGGTGTGTAGGGTGATCTTTAGGACACAAACACCAGCTCTGACACATTCAAACTGGGTGACCTTGGAAGAGTATTTCTAAGTCTCAGTTATCTTATCTGTAAATGGAGAATCATAGCTTCCTTATAGATTTGCTGCTAGTGTTAGAGGGTCTCCTGCAGAGGCAGCGGGTGGCTATGGTTCACCACAGGGACAAGGACACTAGCAGTAGAAATTCTCTGTTTGTCTTTCTTTCTTCCTTTCTTTCTTTCTTTCCTTCTTCCTTTCTTTCCTTCCTTCTTTCTTTCTTTCTTTCTTTCTTTCTTTCTTTCTTTCTTTCTTTCTTTCTTTCTTTCTTTCTTTCTTTCTTTCTTTTTCTAGCTTCCACATGCCCCTTTACATGGTCCCATTCTTTCTCTATGTGGAACCAATGTTCCTTATTGGATTCTGAAGACACATCGGATGGCAGTGACTGACCAGAAGTGTGAAGGGGAAGCATGCCTGCTTCCTCTATACAGAAAATGTCTTACTTTCATTATCTGATGTTAGAATGGAAGGTAAGGAGAGAAATCACCAAATCAACAATACATTTCCCAAAAGCTATGCTACTGAAAATATTTTTATAGATGATTCATATGGGAAAAGCCAGAACACCAATAGTAAGAATGTATCATGCCAAACGTATGGACACCAAGGGGTGAAAACGGGGATGGGTTATGGTGCTAGGGTGAATTGGGACATTGGGATTGATGCATATACACTAATATGTATGAAATAGATAACTAATAAAAACCTGCTGTATTAAAAAGATAAAGATGTTGTTCCAAAAAAAATGTAACATACCATTTAGAAAAAGAGATACTTTCATACCTCCTTAAGTGAAGACACATAATGAATAAATTTATTTCATTTTTATTATCTATATTTTCTAGTTATCCTCAAATAAACGTATATTACAGATGATTTTAACACTTTAATGGTGAAACATTACCTCTGAAACAGAACACATCACATCTGCTTATGATAGCAATCACAAATAAATTGTCTGTTGAATAGATCATCATCGGCAAGCATTTGTTAACCTCAGATTGCTGGCACGACCTGGGTGTCTGGCAGTAGGGTCTGGGAATTCCATGTCCTAAGCTCTTCTAGACATCCCTTTCCTTGGCTTTCAAAATTTCCAGGTCAAGTAACCCCTGCCACCACAGTGAAACTCCAGACTTCCTTTTTCTATATCTTCTCATCCTATAACATAACCAAACTCTCTCTTCCTGGTTTCCCATTTTCTCCTGGGTTTCTTCTACCATTTCCAGACAGATCCACTATAATTTTTAAATGTCTGTGTGTCCCTTTAGCTGAGACTCAGTGCTGTCTGCCTCATGTAAGGTCAGCACTGTTTGATCCTAGGATAAAATAAATGGAAGTGCCTACTTTGGAATAGAAACAGAATTGCTCACCCTATGTTTTCTTCAAGGAAAAAAGTCTTAATATGATTAAATTTGTTTATAGCAGAACATAAAGGAAAAGAGTACCACATTAGTAGATAATGCTAAACAGATGTCTTGAAATTCATTCATAGTTCACTGATTAGAGGAAAAAGCAGAACACAAACTATAGTCATCAAAAAAGTGATTTCATGTTTTGTAAAAGGAAATATTAACAATACTATCTAATTTATGTGGAAGTGAATTAAGTTATTCTTTATGCTCATCTCTGTTTCCTAACTTCTTCAAACCAAATTGAATTATTTTACAATTTTTAATATATTAAAGGAAATAATATTGCCTGTGGCATTCCAGATTACCATATGGGGAGGAGACCACATATTCTCCTATTCTTACTGTGTGCTCCATTTTATTTAGGCAACAAATGAATTTAACTGAAAACAGGCAGCTGCACAGAGCTGGCAAAAATGCAGTAATTCCTGCCCTGGCTTTTTCCTCAGGCCTGGCTTCTCTGTGGGACTTCTGGTCACTCTGATCAGCATTAAGAAATAGCCAAGTTTTATTATCAAGAAGAGAAGAGATAACAAATGTTGGCGAGAATGTGAAGAAAAGGAAACCCTTGTACACTGTTGATAGGAGTTTAAATTGATGTAGGTACTATGGAAAACCATATGGATGGTCCTCAAAAGACTAAAAATAGAACTACCATATGGTCCAGAAATCTCACTTCTGGGTACATATTCAAAGAAAACAAAAGCGCTCCCATATTCATTGCAGTATTATTCACAATAGCCAAGATATGAAAAAAAAAACCTAAGTGTCTGTTGATGCATGAATGGTTAAAGACATAAACAGATAAAGATTTCAGCCATTAAAAAAGAAAGAAATTCTGCCATTTGTGACAACAAATTTTGGATAAAATTGAAGAGCATTATGTTAAGCAAAATAAGTCAAGTGTAAAAACATATACTGTATAGTACCATTTATAAGAGGAATCTGGAAGAAAAAAAAATTGTAGAACCCATGAAAACAGAGAGTAGAATGGTGATTGCCAAGGTCTGGAGAGGTGGATGGATTGGGGAGATGTTGATTGAAGGGTATAAACTTTCAGTTATATGATGAATAAATTTTGAGGATTTAACGTACCACATGTGGTTATAATACTGTATACTTGAAATTTGCTAGGAGACCAGATTGTAAGCATTCTCACCAGAAAAAAAAAAAAAAAGTGGGGAGAGGGGGTAACTATGTGAGGCAATGGATGTCTTAATTACCTTGATTGACATGATCATTCACAATGCATACATATATCAGATCATCACTTTGCACACTTTAAATATACAATTGTTCCTCAGTATCCCCAGGGGAACTGGTTTCAAGACCTGCCAGTGATACCAAATCCTGGGTATGCTCGAGTCCCACAGTGGGCCTCCATATTCAATGATGCAGAACTGTGTGCCAAACTATGTATTTATTGAAAAAACTCCACGTATAAATAGACCTGTGTCCAGTTCAAACCCTTGTTGTTCAAGAGTCAACCATATACACGTTTATTTCTCAACCATACCTCAATAAAGCTGGGGACAGGGGGGAGAAAACAGCCAAATTCTTGGTGTGCCACTGTCTTTCACATACAGGCATAAATCACCATTCACACTAAAAAATAATGACCCATGCATTTTTTAAATTAATTAGCAGACTTCGTTTATAAAACAGCCTTAGGTTTACAGAAAAATTGAAAACAAATTGTTCCCCAGTCCTTGAATTTTTGTTTAAAGAAATATTCAAGCACATCGGCTTCTGCAAGATAATTGAAACTATATGTTCACATAAAAAGGTGCATAACAGCATGATTCATTAAAGCCAAAAAGTGGAAACAACACAAACATCTGTCGATTGATGAATGGAAGAACAAAAGATGGTATATCCATAAAATGGAACATTATTCAGCCATAAAAGGATAAAGTTTTGATACATGCTATCACATGTATAAGTGTTGGAAACATCATGCTAAGTGAAAGAAACCAGACAAAGAAGACCACATTTTATATGATTCCATTTATATAAAAGGTCCAGGAGAGGCAAATCCATAGAGATGGAAAGGAGATTAGGTTGCCAGGTTTGGGGGAGAAGGGAATGGACTGTGACAGCTATTAGGTACAGGGCTCCTTTCTGGAGTGATGAAAATGTTCTGAAATTAGATCGTGGAGGTGGTTGCACAACTTTGTGAACACATTAAACCCCACTGAAATGTACACATTAAAAAAATTAGGTTTTCTGTCCGCCTGCCGATGCAGAGGACACGGGTTCGTGCCCCGGTCCGGGAAGATCCCACATGCTGCAGAGCGGCTAGGCCCGTGAGCCATGGCCGCTGAGCCTGCGCATCCGGAGCCTGTGCTCCGCAACAGGAGAGGCCACAACAGTGAGAGGCCTGCCTACGGCAAAAAAAAAAAAAAAAAAAAATAGATTCTCTGTTTATTGAATTAGAGCCCAACCAGTGATGTCACATCCTTACTGGGGTTGAAGGGAGAAAGCAAAGTCCATGGCTTGGAGTCTCTGAGGAGTGTCCCCATCTCCAGCTCTATAGCACCAGACAGGGTCCAGCTCTCTCCCAGGCACGCTGCTCTGATCTTGTAGACTTTACACCAGGGTGGTTCTGAATTTCAGTTTAAGATTAAGACCGCTGTCACAAATTTATTGAAAACCAAATAATCTGTATGAATGAGTGTCTCTGTTCCAAGGAGCTGCTTCTTCCCCACTCCTGGTATCTCCCTGCACCTGAACCAGTGCTTGGAAGGGAGGAGAGGTTTGGGGCTGTGCCATGTCCTCCACGATGCCTCACTCTCTTGCCGCTGAAGCTCAGCTTTTCCTTGAGTTTTTGCCACACTTTTGTGTACTGTTAGCTGGATTTTTAAACTTAACTTCCCTCTTTAGATGAGCCCATTTCTTTTCTGTATCACATGCAGAACTGACACAGTTTGCTGGATCTTCTAATGAATGGTAGCGATTCATTAGAAGCAGGGAGGAAACTACCAAGTTTAGTTTAAAAAATCTGTAGCTGATTAATCTTGGTTAAAGTAGAGCATAAGAGATAAGCATTACATTAATAGAGCACTTCTAAAATCACACCACAAAAAAATATCTTTATCGTTTGTCATATAGGGAAAAAAACAAGACACAAACAATATGTACAGTGTGATCCCATTTTTGTACAGAGTTATCTATCTTACTATTGCTGATTAGTGCCATAGTGAATTATTTTCTTCTTTTTAACATCTATTTTCCACTCTTTATAAATTTCACATATATGTCTCATATAATTCTTAATATTCAAAAGTAAAATGGTACCAGCCATATTTCTCAGACATTTATAATGACTCTAATCTGATCGTCCCAGACAGTCATTTACTAGGCTGAGAGAAGATATACAATCCTTCCTCGGTACTTTCAGGTAGGAGGGAGGCAGGGAGAGGCTAAAAGCCACACAGGTGGGCTCTGCCCTCCAAGAGCTCATGTTCTGAGAAATTGACGCTCTACCTCAGAGTTGGGGCTGACATCTTAGCAGGCTCTCTGCTGCCTGTCCTTTGATTCAGTCCTTCTTTTATTAAGCAACATTTATTGAATGGCCACTCGTGAGGACATTGTCCCCATCTTCAAGAAGTCCACGTAAACATTTACTTTTTTGCCCACTTTTCATGCTAGAACAAGACATGGCTTGTTCTTCTGGGGCTCCCTGTGCCAGACTCATCTTGCTATTCATTTATGTGCTGCCATTAGATCCTGACCAAGCTGCCAAATCTGGACCTGTTTTTTTTTTTTTTTTTTTTTTGCAGTACACGGGCCTCTCACCGTTGTGGCCTCTCCCGTTGTGGAGCACAGGATCCGGACTCGCAGGCTCAGCGGCCATGGCTCACGGGCCCAGCTGCTCCACGGCATGTGGGATCTTCCCAGACCGGGGTATGAACCCGTGCCCCCTGCATCAGAAGGTGGACTCTCAACCACTGTGCCACCAGGGAAGCCCGATAAGCAAATATTTTTGACTCACATCCCCTACCTGTCCACACAGGATTCCTAACGTCCCCCCAGCTACTTCCACAGCCCTCAAAAGCAGGGCTGACCTCAGGTGTATTCAGGAATATGTCTGCATCCATTCTCCCTGTCTAGTGTCTTCCACTGTCCATCAGATGCTGGGGGAACCTCTATACTGTGTGTACCCTTAGTGTCCTCTGAGGAGACTCCAGGCTACTAAAAATATGTTGTTTAGACCAACTGGTATAAATTTAAGTTTTAAAACTACACTGAAGAAGATTTAATATTAGAAAAAATTTATAGTGACACTTTTGTAAACTGAAAAGTTGTTTAGTATTAAAAAAATAATATTCCAACCACAGTTTTAAAACTTGCTCAAGCTGAATTGTATAGGAGGTTTGCTCAAAGCGAGGTTCACTCAGGGTTAAAACAGCAAAAGAGCAACTACAGAGAGCTGTGTACCTGATAATACTGTAGACCTGCCCTGAGACATGCTTAGGGGCTGCAGAATAAATAAGAGACTTGAGTGATGTTCTTTAAATGTGTCCCTTTAGAATATAATCCACATCTGCCAAGGAACAGTTTTATGCGTGCATTTAGTATTTATGCATTTTCTCTACTTGCAGGAGAAACCAGTGGAAACTAAAATGACAAGGGTCAATTATTCATCTCTCTCCTTCCCACAACATAAAAATATAATCCCAAAATGACATTTTCCCACGCAGATTTGTTTCATAGACATCCAGCAACTTACACATACATACACAATCCCAAACCTAAATTGTTTCTTCACTTGTGACATTTCATTTCCTTATTCCTCTAGAAAATAGTATTGAACTTTCCCAGGAAAATAAAATATACTTCCAACCTGAAAGTTTAAATCTTCAAGACTATGCAATCCCTTTGACATAAAAATGAAATTCAAGAAAATTCAAGACCCTTCTAGGCTGTGTTGTTCCTAGAATAACATATCACACAAGTTTCTCAGTATCTTCAATATTACAAAGCAACTCTAAAACTGATGTGAATTTGAACATGAACTAGTTACATATGTGTGTGCCTATCAATTATGAAAAATGACTAAAAGTTAACTATTTTAATCACACCATATATAAAAGTGTTGGTGCAAGACCACCAAACTATGAATTACAAAACAAGTGATCAGCTTTATAGCCCTTAGCTAACTACACACCTTCAGCCTATCAAGAGTTGAAGTAGGAGGTAAGAAAAGATTTTGTGAGAACTTTCCCTACCCATGGAAGGAATGGAGTTCTCCTTTCCCTGGAGCCCAGTGAAGAATGGCTTCTAGAATTAAATATGTCTGCTATGAGTTTGGTAAACATGGTATTGGTATCCTACTCATGACTGAGGAATCTGAAGAGTGAGATGCTAGTTGGGTTGACATATAGCAGTGCAGTCTCTGGAAACATTTTGAGAGTAAGTGAACTCCCATTTATGAAGCGTCAAAGTTGCAGATTTCCTATGGACTGTGTAAGAGAATGAGAGAGAACAGTGATAGCTCAAAAAAAAAATGGTTCTGAAGAACCTAGAGGCAGGACAGGAATAAAGACACAGATGTAGAGAATGGACTTGAGGACACGGGGAGGGGGAAGGGTAAGCTGGGATGAAGTGAGAGAGTGGCATGGACATACATACACTACCAAATGTAAAATAGATAGCTAGTGGGAAGCAGCTGCATAGCACAGGGAGATCAGCTCGGTGCTTTGTGACCACCTAGAGGGGTGGGATAGGGAGGGTGGGAGGGAGGGGACGCAAGAGGGAGGGGATATGGGGATACAAGTATACGTATAGCTGATTCAGTTTGTTATAGAGCAGAAACTAACACAACATTGTAAAGCAATTATACTGCGATAAAGATGTTTACAAAAAAAAGACTGCATCTTAGAAGTTCTGCTATTTCAGTATTCTAGTTAATAGATATACATAGACATATATGTGTGTGTGTGTGTATATATATATATATATATATATATATATATATATATATATATATATACCCCTCCAGTCCTCAGATCTTTTCTAAGACATCTTTCCTTTTGGAATCCATCACAAATAATTGAGGCTTCAAACTTCCTCTAACCCCTGGTTGACTGACTCTCTGAGGCTGAAATTAATATTGGATAGGATTGGATTGGATTGGATTGGATTGGATTGGATGGAATTGGGTTGGATTGAAAGACAGTAACTCCACCCCCCCACCACCCCAGACAGAATTAACTGGCTCTTGCTATCCTCACCTACCCCACCATAAGAATGGACATTCCCCAACAGTCCCAGAATCGTGTTTTTCTCTATGTATTTCCCAATCCTTTCTTGTCTCTTTACACTGCAGTGGTTGGCTGCCTCCTGCCCTAGAGTTTGCCTGGAGATAAACTACGGCACTAGGAGTTTGCTCTGGTTAATGAATCAGTCTCAAAAAATTTCTGACAAGAACTTTCTTCTGTTTGATACTTTCCTAGCCTGTTGCTTCAGAGATGGAAGGTAGACCATGCACTCCTCCCTGACAACCTGTGTTTCCTCAGCTCTTTGATTTCCCAAGACTTTCAAGAAACATTTTCAATGAAAGACTTCTATTTTTACAATCATTTTCCCTCCTGTAGCAAGAACTAACTCCTCTATGATGTTCATTTCCCATGGATGTTCCTTTGCCATTTCCTCAGTGTTAGTTGAGTTTGGGTTCCTTTTTGTCTGTTTTTCATTTCTACTTGCCTCATTAGGTAATCCCATTCCTTTACTATCAAATATGGGATTAACACTTTGACAGATGGAAGAATCATCTTCTCTCTCTTTCCCATTGTTTTATGTATTAGTTAAGCTTTATTTGCTGCAAGCTATAAATGTCTCTTTATATATTAAGAGAAAAGAGAGATTATATTAGTAGGCTACAGAGTAATCCCTAAAATTGAAAAGGAATTGAACTACAAGACTGAGGAAGGGAAAGAATATGGGCTGCTCTGGGCTCTCAGCAGCAGTCGTTGGGTGTATCTACCCAAGCTCCCCCAGTACTCATTGGGTGGTAGTAACTCTATGCACAGAGATTTTTATCATAAAGTTATCTTCAATAGAAGAGGGGGGAGAGGAAAGGATCAAATTGTGCAACGGTAACCCCTACTGTTTAAGTAAATTATTGTAAATACACAACAGCGAACTTCTGTGTGGCCATTTTCAATGACATTTATGAAAACTCTGTAAAAACATGGGAAATGCTGATTGTAAACTATGAAGTGAAATGCAATTTACAAAATGTAAAAACATATGCCTAAGGTGCAGAACTGTGTAATAAAGCTATCATTTGTGATAAAATGGAGAAAGTATACACATAATATTTTTGTGACTATATTTAAAAATATCTGTTGAAGGATACACAAAAAATTAATGAGTAGTTATCTATTGGGGTTAGAGGTGGAACTGAGCAAATATAGTAAAGGGTTGGCCAAAAGCTTCATTCAGTTTTCCCATAAGATGGCTCTAGTGGCATTTAGTTGTCATTAACTTCATTCGAAACAACTTTGTGACAGCTGTCATAACAGCGTGCATTTAAAAAAAAACTTATCAAAATTGCTGAATTTTTGTGTAGTCATTTTAATATTTAAGATGGAAGAAAAAGCAACATTTCCCATAGATTATGCTTTATTATTTCAAGAAAGGTAAAAACGCAACAGAAATGTAAAAAAAAAAAAAAAAAAAAAGATTTGTGCAGTATATAAAGAAGGTGCTGTGACTGATTGAACGTGTCAAAAGTGGTTTGCAAAGTTTCATGCTAGAGATTTCTCGCTGGACAATGCTCCACAGTCGGGTAGAGCAGCTGAAGTTGATAGCAGTGAAATCGAGACATTGAGAACAATCAGCATTATACCATGTGAGAGATAGCCATAGCTGACATACTCAAAATATCCAAGTCAAGCACTGAAAATCATTTGCACCAGCTTGGTTATGTTCATCACTTTGATGTTTGGGTTCCACATAAGTTAAGCGAAAAAATCCTCCTTGACCGTATATCCCCATGTGATTCTCTACTTAAATGTAACAAAAACATTCTGTTTATTTATTTATCTTTAATTTATTTATTTATTGCGGTACACGGGCCTCTCACTGTTGTGGCCTCTCCCATTGTGGGGCACAGGCTCCGGACGCGCAGGCTCAGCGGCCATGGCTCATGGGCCTAGCCGCTCCACGGCATGTGGGATCTTCCCGGACCGGGGCACGAACCCGTGTCCCCTGCATCGGCAGGCGGACCCTCAACCACTGTGCCACCAGGGAAGCCCAACATTCTGTTTTTTAAACAAACTGTGATGGGCAATGAAAAGTGGGTACCGTACCATAATGCGAAATGGAAGAGATCGTGGTGTAAGCAAAATGAACCACCACCAACCACACCAAAGGCCGGTCTTCATCCAGAGAAGGTGATGTTGTATATATGGTGGGATTGGAAGGGAGTCCTCTATTATGAGCTCCTTCCGGAAAACCAAACGATTAATTCCAATAAGTACTGCTCCCAATTAGACCAACTGAAAGCAGCACTCAATGAAAAGCATCCGGAATTAGTTAACAGAAAACGCATAATCTTCCATCAGGATAACACAAGACTGCATGTTTCTTTGATGACTAAGCAAAAAATTTTACAGCTTGGCTGGGAAGTTCTGATTCATCCGTCATATTCACCAGACATTGCACCTTCGGATTTCCATTTATTTACGTCTTTACAAAATTCTCTTAATGGAAAAAAATTTCAATTCCTTGGAAGATTGTAAAAGACACCTGGAACAGTTCTTTGCTCAAAATGATAAAAAGTTTTGGGAAGATGGAATTATGAAGTTGCCTGAAAAATGGCAGAAGGTAGTGGAACAAAACGATGGATATGTTTTTCAATAAAGTTCTTGGTGAAAATGAAAAATGTGTCTTTTATTTTTACTTTAAAACTGAAGGAACTTTTTGGCCAACCCAATACCTCAATGGGCAAAAGATTTTATTATATATCTTTTCATACTTTTTGAACCGTATGACTGCATTACTTATTCAAAATATTAAATATATATATGTGTGTATATATATATGGAAGGCAATATACAGAGATGGTTGAGTCGATGGTTTATTCTCTTCTTTCAAAATGTGTCATCCAAATTTCCTCTAAAGAAAAAAATGTCTCTTTTACAATTAAAAGAGGAAGCCAAACAATTTGTCCATTTTTTAAAAACTAACTTCTTGTCAGACAAACTAGAGTCAATAAAATTCTAAGAAAGGAAAAGGAAAGTATCATTTGTGGAATTTCAAAGAAGTATCAATAACTATGCCAAGGACTTAACCAGTTTTTCCCTTGGGCAACCAAGCCAGATCATCAGGAAGGACTCTAAAGAGAATAGTTTCCATGAGGAATACTGTTTCATATAGTGCTAAAGATCGTGCTCCTCAAACTTGGATATATACACCAGTCGTTTGGCAACCTGGTGAAAATGCAGATTTCAATTCAAAAGATCTGGGTGGGGCCTGGGATTCTGCATTTCCAACAAGCTTTCAGGTGATATGGGTGCGGCTGACCAGCAGACCATGCTTTTGAGTAGCAAAGGTCTACTGTCAATACTGTTATAACTGTTATAAATACTTCTAATGAAGCCCAGAGTCCCCACTTGGCAGGGTAAGACTGTACCTCAGAGTGGCTCACAGGCCAGTTAGCCTGGCAGAAATGATTAACAATATAGTATTATTTATTTTGCCTAGTTAAATTTTAAATTTTAGAGAAAAGTAAAGTTAGAAATAAATAAGAGATATCAAACAAAAAGATGTCTTTCTTATGGCCCTTGAAACACCTTCTCACCATTTGGTAAAAGTTGACTGCTTTGGAAAAGTAAGTACCCTGCTGTCCTCCACCATCCCAGCCTGGCCTAGGTCTTTAACAGCACTTAGTTGAAGAAGATAATCCTTGCTCTTCTGGGATTAGGAGTCCTCCTCAGCCAGAGATGGGGCCAATGAGACATTTGGTTTCTAGTCTTAGCTCATCCATTTAGGAGCAGTATTCCTTTGGGCAAGTCATTTCAGTCTCCAGCATCCAGACTCCTCATTTATAAAGTGTGGCTGATGAGCTCCTTCTGAGAATATCTAGCCTAGGACATCTGAGGCTGATTCAAACAACTGGGCAAGCTGCAGATGACTGCCATGTTTGTACTTTGTCCTCAGAGCCTTGGGGAGCTATGGAAGGTTTAAAAATAGGAGAATAATACAATGCTATGCAGGGGGACTAACACAAGAGGATAAGAAACCCCACAGTTTGCCTAACAATCGGCCAAATGATGTTTAACTATGTGCAGCTGCCAAAGTTAAGGCAAATTTCAATTACTGTCACCAGCAGAAGGGAGTCATTCCAAAAGGCAAGGCCAGACCTCTATTTACTCTTCAAACATATAGTTGGGTTTAGCAAACAAAACTGTTATTACAGGCTATTATGGAATGTCAGTTATTACAAGTGTTTAAATTTTTATAGATCTGCTTGAATTTTATTACATAAGCATTTCACATCTGTGACTAAAACTCAGGCTTTTCATATGCTACGGCCTGTGATCAAAGCATAAAATGTGATTCTGATTAACATTTCCCTCTTGAAATTAATAATCACTGCTATTATTTATTAAGTAATCCCTTCTGTGCTAGGTGTATTACATGCCTTGTCTCAATTTACTGTCATAGCAACTTTAATGAGATAAATATAACTATACCCATTTTATAAATAAGAAAGCAGACTCAGGAGGTGAATTAACTGGGCAGGGGATATACAGTTGACTGACCTAGATTTTGAACTCTGCTCTATCTGACTTCTTGGCTCTTAAACTCTAGCTCACGTAAAGCAGAAACAAAGGACAGGTGTAAATTTTCCAGTTGTCCATCTTCAGAAATCACTCAGTATTCTTTTTTTTTTAACATCTTTATTGGAGTATAATTGCTTTACAATGGTTTGTTAGTTTCTGCTTTATAACAAAGTGAATCAGCTATACATATACATATATCCCCAAATCTCCTCCCCCTTGCGTCTCCCTCCCACACTCCCTCATCTTTTAACCATCACACATGCACATGAAGATGTAAACTCAATCTGTAAGCAGCCATGAGTGTATCGCATACTTGGTGAGAAGAGTCATGTTATGAGTGACACGCTAGGTACTTTTAGAGTATTTGTAAAAGAATGAATAATCTTGAATACAGCCCTTGTTTTGTATTATCAGTTTTATACTACTCTTTGGATGCATATAGTTAATGTTTCAGTATGTATCCAAACAAATATGTTTGCTTTCACATACATATATATATATATATATATATATATATATATATATATACATATGTATACATGTATATGTGTATACATGTATACATGTATATGTGTGTGTATATATATATATAGTAGATATTGGATATCTATGAATTCACTTATTTCCTGTATGTGCTCAATTTGAGTATCAAATGCTTATGGACAGATCTTTTCTAACTGTTTGTTTTTTAAAAACAAAGTAACAGACAGATATATACATCTATGATTATATTTCTTGGTACCATAGTGACATCTTGTGGGAAAAGCATGCTGAGTTGCATCTGTATGTTTCTGAATGTTTCAAAACTACTTTTTCTCTTTATGAAGTAGACATTGTCATCAGACTCCATTTGAGATGTTGACCATTGAAATATACTTTGGTGCTATACAAATTTAAGATAACAGAGTTTTATATCCATTTCCAATATGTTGAAAAATAATAAATTATTTCTGAATCATAAGTAGTCTAAATTGATAGAGTCATGAGATGTGATCCTGATAGTAATACTGCATGAGTTTTATGCCAGTAGACATTTAGAACAGTTATCTTGTTTCTGTTTTTAGAATGTAAATGAAACAGTTTCTTCTGGGAATGATTTAAAATAATTTAAAAGCAGATAGATAGTATTAAATTTTCTCCATGATAAAATCCTTGTCCTCCCCCCCCCCCCGGATATCTTTTAAAAGATTCCAAAAATCAAGGCTTACTAGCAGAAGATGGTTTACTAAGTACAAAACAAATAAATAATTATTTCTTGAGTGCTAACTAGGTACAAGGCATTATGGATGCTTGCTTTCTTTTTCCTCCTAAAACCTACTGCTTTGATCAGCTGGCTACAGCATGTTTGTTAATGAGGCTGAGGGATGATATTATTCACACGGGGATGGGTTTTCTTGTTTTGCTTCTTGGGAAATACAGTCGAACCTTGGTGAGAAGGATTGATTCCAGGGCGCACACACACACACACACACACACCCTTCCTCCACGGATACCAAAATCAAGTCCCTTATATAATATGACATAGGACAGTTGACCCTCCATATCTGCAAGTTCAACCAACTGCAGCTCAAAATCCATAGATGGGGAACTTGCAGATACAGAGGGCTGAGTGTAGTATGACATCATGGAATGACAATGGCCTTTTAAATCAAACAAACACTGAGTGTTCTTCTTTTCTATTTCTTAAGCCAGGTCCTAGGTACACACACATTTGTTTCATTATTCTCTATACCTTATTTATTCATTGTGTGTGTATTATTTTACTAGTGTTTTTTAATACTATGAGATATTTTTTAAAGCTGTTACCTTAACCTGGTAAAACAAAGCAAATATTCTATCTTTTTTGTTATGTTTGATCTATATAATATGTCAAAACAGATGTGGTTACTGATTGTAAAGTAGTTATTACCAGATAAATTCATTTTATTTTCAACTACTTTATTATTTACTTACTATTTATCACCACTAGAGGGCATCTGAGAACCAAGCTAAGTACAACACAATGCTGTGAGTAAAACAAGCCTCTATTAAAATAAGACTACATCTTCCATCAAAAAAAGCTAAATGTTTTTTCTTGGCCTAGATATTCAAAAATTGCTTGATGATGGTTTTATAATAAAGTTATAAATATGCATACACTTCTTACTAAAATCTTAAATTAAAACACTTCCTTTTCTTTTCAATACAATGCAACAGTTAATTCTGTAATAAGAATTAAATTTGCAAATACCAAGTATAATAATGGCAATAATGCATCAAATTGTATTTTCAATTACACCTGCCTACATTTTAAAAGTTGGTACCCAGTTATAAACAAACTATTGAATATCTGGAAAAGAATGCAGAATTAGCTATGCAAGACTGGTCTCAATTATTATTATAAATCCCCAGCATGTAATCATTTTTAGCATATTTCACCCAATGTTTTAAGTACCTCCTGTGGGTCAGGCATTGTCAGTGTTCTGGATTCACTGTCAAGGAGCTTGTCTAGTAGAAGAGATAGACAAGTAGACAGATGAGGAGATGGACTATAATAATCAGTGTGCTGATAGGGCATGTACAGCACAAACAGACCAAGGAGGGACAGCTCCAGCCCTTCCAGGTAGTTTTCTTTTCCTGGTTGGTGCCTAGCTCACACTACAGAGATCTAGGCTAAAGGATAAGGGCTGACATGCAAGTGTGGTTTCAAATCCTGTTCCACACTCTTACTAACTCTATGACCCAAGCTCTCGAAGCTCTGATTTTTCCCTCAATAATGCAGTAATATTACTGACACAGCCTACCATAGAGGTCTGCTGGGAGGACCAAAGATAATGCCTATAATGTACTTGATACCACAGTTGGCACACAATTTTTCTGAACTATCATTAGAACAGACTCCATAGTCCCAAGTTGGGGGTGACCAATATGACACAGAGAGCACATGCTTTCACTGTGTCATGATAGATGAAATCTGGTGGAGGAGAATATTAGGATCCTCTGGATCAAGAGGAGGGTTGATGGTTACACACAAGAACTAGGCTCCAAGCTCTTGGCCACTCTAACCAATATATTTTTGTTCTTTGCCCCTCATGGCTGAGTTTCTTGCTTGTTTCCTTCCTTCCTCCTTTCCTTTCTTCCTCTCTTCCTTCCTTCTTTCCTTCCTTCTTCCCTCCCTCCCTCTCTCTCTCCCTTCCTTTCTTTCTTTCTTTCTTTCTTTCTTTCTTTCTTTCTTTCTTTCTTTCTTTTCTTTCTTTCTTTCCTTCTTTTTTTTCTGTTATTGTCATTGTTACAGAGTATCAGGGTGGAGTGGAATAATCACTTTTTTCTGTTGAACATGGCATTCAAGAATGAAATATGGGGCTTCTCTGGTGGCGCAGCGGTTGAGAATCTGCCTGCCAATGCAGGGAACACGGGTTCAAGCCCTGGTCTGGGAAGATCCCATATGCCGCGGAGCAACTAGGCCCATGAGCCACAACTACTGAGCCTGCTCGTCTGGAGCCTGTGCTCCACAACAAGAGAGGCCACGACAGTGAGAAGCCCACGCACCGTGATGAAGAGTGGCCCCCACTCGCCGCAACTAGAGAAAGCCCATGCACAGAAACGAAGACCCAACACAGCCAAAAATAAATAAATAATTTTTTTTTAAAAAAAAAAAAAGCAAGGATGTTTAAAAAAAAAAAGAATGAAATATGTTCATTTTGTCTGCATACTGGTTTGGGTATTTAATACATGAGTCTCAAGCACAATATCATACTCAGTTTTGATTTCCTAAAAAATCTATTTATTTAGAGGGTTGAACTGGATGAGATTCACAAATCATATTGTGTTTTTATTTTCTTAATCTTTTTTTATTACATTTACTCAGAACTGGAAAGGCAACAACAAAACCAAAACCAGATGGGAAAAACTAAGCCAAAGGAAAACCAAATCCTGATTACTGACAATGATTTAGATCATATTTTATCAATCTGTGATTTAACAATAATGAGTACGTATTTTGATAAGGGTATAATATCTCGGACCAAGCTTCTCTCTCTAACATCATCGATATTTGTATCATGACAGAGGATGAAATAATCCAGCAAACTGAGGTGGAGAGTTTATAGCTATTTTCCTCTCAGCTGTAAAATGGTCTGCTTTAGTAGATCAGTATCATGTGTACCCTGCCTACCAAGAGAGTCACAAAACAGATTCCTCCCTCAGAATCTCCTAGAGGGAAAGAACCTACAAGAAGGTCTCACCTTCTTTTGTCCTATATTTGGGAAGCAGTAAAAAAAAAAAAAAAAAAAAAAAAAATCTGGAGTGATTTTTGACCTCAACTGGTGTGTGGATGAGAAGCTGACCTTGTTTTAAGTGGAATCCAAGTGAAAAGTGATAGAAGACACCGAAATTATGATGTCTTTCCTCTGTCCCCATGGTAACTATCATCTCAGCGACTATTTTTTCAGATTAAAGACAAAGTGTTCTTGACACTCTTCTCCAGATCAAATAGATTTGTTTTCAGCTGATATATTCCAAGTTGACCAAACAGCTTCTTTGATAAAATAAACTACCCACAAAGAGATCCTGGTTGAGCACAAAAGAGAATGAAAGCTGGGCTGGGAAGAAAGAAGGAGAGAGTGTTATTTGATGATCTATTCTGTTGTTTATTTTTTTCCCTGTAAATATAATTGCAGCTAGAGCTATGTCTCTGTCTCAATGAATAAACTAGCTTTTCACAGGCAGTTTTATTTTAGTCCTCTACATCAGGAATTCGTTTCTGGCAAGAGTTGAGCACACCAGCTCCAGCTGAAACAGGCTGCAGAGAAAGCAGTCCAGAGCTCTCTCTGACTGTGACAGTGATTGAACCTCTCTGGGTGGAAATGCCACACAAATGCAGCATGATTTCTAGTCCTCCAGGAGATATAGGAGAGTACCGTGGAACAAGTGACCTCGTGCCACTGTCTAGGAGGGAAAAATACAGGCAGCGACTGTGTCCTAAACACACTGCTTTGGGAGCCTTGCTTTGCTCTATAAAAGCAAGGGGGCAAAGCTTCACCTAGAAAATGTTGACAGTAGTAGTCATCAAGCTGGCACCTCTGTGGTTTACTCTGTGTCTCAACACTCCTTTAAATATTTCTTTTACCCCCATCATTCTTTAGAAGTTAGTCTGGTTTCTGAGATTATCCAACTTTTCCCTATGATCAACACAGTGCAGCTTCAGAAATTTAGGATTCCTTTCTTTAACCAAAGAATGCTTCTTTACCAGTCTACTTAATTGGCTGGCTGAGATTTAAGAGAAAACAAGTGCTAAACTTCAATAAACAGTCATCCTACCTTTGTTCCGACAGCCCTCCCTGTACCCCAGTGCTCACCTAACAACCCAAGGCTCAATACTCCTGCCTTCTTCCCTACACACTCTTAGTTGAAATAGCATGACTTTCTTTTAGTGTGGCTCATCAAACATGATTGAATGCCTTCTCCATGCCAGGGAAGGCATTAGGCACCTCAGGGATACAGAGATAATAGAGGCAGCCCCTGGCATTGACTGGTGTTCTGTACTGAATGTCCCTTTATAGAGTAGGGGGACTTAATTTGGGAGCTTAAGGATGGGCTTTGAGGGGGTGGAGTGGATGCAGAATGCCTGCGTCTCCTGAAATTTGTGTGTGTGTGTGTACGCCCATGAGCGCCTATAAGCATTTTTCTGGGCAGAAGGCCTATATATTTCATAGTGTGTAGGAAAAGGTTACCACAAAATACCAGATATGTTCCTTGCCCTCTGGAGTAAAAGGAAGGGAACCAGAATAGTGATGAGCAGGAGACTGGGCAGGGTCAAGAGATGGAATGAAATGTACGGCAGCGTTATTATTTAAATACATAATATCAAACTACGAATAGTCAATCTACTTCTTTCCCCTTCCTCTCCCCATCATTTTCTCAGTGCTGTCAACTGTTTTAAACAAAATTAAGTAAAACATCTGATGAAAACAAAATTCCATTTTTATATAAAAAATATTTTAAAGGCCTATAATTAAAAACATGTGTTATACTTATGTCTCACAGCTTTTAAAAATAAGGTTCGTAATGCCATTATGGGTTATCCTATTTCTGAAAAAGATGTTCCAAATAGCATTTCCCCCAAAATGAGCACTTCCTCTTCATCAAATCAACTCACACAATTATGGCAAAATGAATGCTACATACAGCATCAAACCTGTAAATAATCAAAAATCATATAATTCCATTATTGGATCAGATTTAGGACAGAAATAATATAGTAATTAAAACCTTAACTCCTTCAGGAAAAAAAAGGGTGAATCAAGACTTACTTCTATTCTGAGGATGTTTTTCTAGTTTCATTTCAAGTGGCAAAGTTGGATGGTAACGTGCCTTTTTCTTTTGAGCCAAAGCAGTGTTTTAGTTGGACTGGCCTGCAGGCGAGAGGCTAGACTCTGGGAGTTTCACTGGGTTTGCACGTGGCAGTGTTCCCAGTGTCATGGGGTGCTCTAGCTGGACCTGCTGACTGTGACTCAAGATCCTTTTGTCCAGAACACTTCCTGGAAGGTGAAACTGAGACAACACAAAGGTAGAACTGCCTCCTCCTACTCCAGCGCATTGCTGCATCCTATTTCTTTGCCCAGTGTCCTTCCTGGCCACATGTTTGCTCACTACCTGAGGGGGAGAGAGAGCACCCTCGAGGAGTCAAGCTTTGAGATAAGGTTTAAAGGATGAGTGACCCCCTGAGCAGGTGGCCCCTCAGGCTGAATTCTCATCACTGTCGCCCTCTCCAGTTCCACTTCTTGAGGGACCAAATATTTCCTTACCATATTCTGTTTAGGACCCGAGGGAAGGCCACGGCAGCCTCCTGGGGCCCCTTGGTCTGCCGCTTATCCTTCTTTCCCTCCTGGACATCTAGACTGATCCCTCCCATGCCTACGATCCTAGATCTCCTACAACAACACCTCAAAAGCAAACCTCCGGCATCCTGTCTTCTTTCCTCTTACTGCCTGCCTTGTGCTTCCTCACTCTTGCTTTTCTTTCCATTGCTCTTTAGCCGTCCCCGAGGCTTTCCCCTGTGTCTGCAGAGTCTTCATTTCATTGGAAATAAAAGCCTCTAAGGCCCTCAAACAGTGCACAAGACGTCTTCTCCCCCTTCATTCTTTGAATACTGTGAAGCCTGGTTTATGCCTCGTCCCACTACTACCCTGGACATTTCAAGTTGCTTCACTTCCTCCCTTTGTTGCCCAAACGCTGTGGTTTGTCTTTTCAACCATCCTCCCAGCACATTCATCGTTCCAGCCACCTAGCTTATCCACTGTGGCCACTCTGCAAACCCTCAATCTTGGATCAGCCCTACCATCTGTCATCTCTTTTATTACATCTGCTGAATATGGCTGGAGAAAATCACCCAATTGTTCAGGTTAGCACCATTATGAAAACAAGTCTCCAGCCATAGTTTCTTCAAACTTAACCACTCTTCTCAAGTTTTCTTCTCCTAGGTTAAATTAACCTCCTAATACACTAAGAAAAATCAAAACTATGTGTTTTTTATGCCCTCAACTATTTGTAGCCACATCGTGAGAACATCTCATTAATCTCTCTACTCCTATAAGTTCTAAGAAAGGTGTGCCCCTTGTGCTGGAGGCTAACCCTCTTCCCTGTACTCTGATCTCTTACTCCTCAGAGACTGTTCCATTACTTATCCCCACCACCCACCCCCTTGCCTATAGCTATAACCACTCTCTTTCAATTGGCTTTTATGTCAACTCATGACTGTATTCTCTTTTCCAGTTCTGTGAGGGAAAACCTCACAATTCTTATTGGTTCTATGGTTCTTATGGTTCTCCCTCTAGCTGCCATCATTTCCATGTTTTCCAAGTAGAGCTTCCTGAAAGAGTGATGAATATTTTATCACCTCTACATCCTAACTTCCCTTCACTCCTTAACCTGTTACAAACCACATCGGGCCCGGGAACCACACTGACACTGTTCTCATTGAGATCATCAATTATCTCCTCATTGCTAAGTAGAGAGGGGTTTTCTCATCTCATCTAATTTCTCTATGCATTATGACACTGTGAACCACACTCACTTACTTCCTTGGCTTCCTTGATATCACTCTCTCTTTATTTGATACCCATTCTTTGGCCAGTCTTTCTCGACTTCCATCATGGACTATTTTTTTACTCATGCCTTAGATGTTGGTATTCCCAAGTCAGTACCTTCCAACCTTTGCTACCTCATAATGTACATGGATAATGAAACTATTTCTACAATATTCTGGGATAAATTGGATACTATATGGAAGTATCTAAATGGTATTGATGAAAAAAGTAATTGTCTTCTCTTTATATTGTATAATTTGTAATAAGAAAAAAGAATTAGAAAAGATATTAAATACTGAATTTTTTGAAGTTCCAATTTTTTTAAATTTTTTATTCTTGAAATGGCTACTCACAATTTCTTGTCAAGGCTTTATAGTGGTAATTTCTTCATACTTTTGATAAGTTACCATCAACAAGAAACTTTGTTCACTCATGTAGATGATAAAAATATTTTCTTAATTTTGATAACTATTCAAATGTTTACAGCAGTTGACATCATATTTCCAGAATCTAATAGTTCTTCCATTTCTTTCCTTGACAAATGTAATGTTAAAATTTCTTGTGAAAATATGAACGAATTTCTTATCTGATTGACTGAACTTTTTCATATCAAGGATTTCAAAATGGTGACAATCCTTATCTGAAGTACTTGCAGTATTACATATACTTTGGGTACCACCCTGGCCACAAACTAACAGACCTATCCATTGTATGTGAAGTCAGAGATTTGGGGCCACCACCTGGAGCTGCACCTACCACCCTGTCTAGCCTTCCTATGACCCTCCTACCTTCCATCTCGCTCAGTTGTCCACATTTAGGGCTTCTTGGGTACCTAGACCATCAATTCCTCCAGAAATGCCATAGTTGGCTACCTCCACTCTAAAATAGACATTGAGGTGGTAGATTATATCCTTGACAATATTCTGATTTTTTCAGCAATGAAAGTTACAGAAAACCCTCATCATGCTAGAAAACTTCAAGACTGAAACATAAGTTACAAGAATGCTATGTTCAAGCATCCCACTGAGGATCCCCCAAAATGGCTGCCACATCTAGAGGCAACCTGCCCAGGGACTCTGAATACTGTTAATCCCACTCAGCTTCCCTAATGTGAGGGGATCAGTATCTCATGGAAAATCAGTACCATATTACACCAGGCAGAAAACTCTGCCACTGGACTGTCTTTAGCTCTCTTTCCACTATATATATTCTTCCAGAAAGAGGACATTTTCTTCTCTGACTGCAAAAGCCACTCATATGGTAACAATTCCTGACCTGCATGTCTGTCTTCTGAACTGTACCTGTGCCAGGAATATCCTTCTATGTGTCCCCCTTCATTTTCTTACTGGGATTACTCCTAGCTGTCTTTCCAGACTCAAATCATCCGCCATCTCCTCTGGTAAACCTTTCCTCATCATTCTAATCACAGTTGCCTCTGCTAGAAGCACACATTATACTCTGTCCTGTCACATACTTATTATTATATCATTTGCTTTCTTGAATGTTCTAAAGAAAATTATAAAGATATACATACCTGGCACATACTTCTTAGCACCAAGAACTCATAGCATAGTGTTTGGCCAGACATCTGTGTACTACAGAGAATGATAGGACTCTCTTGACTACAAGCATGAGGACAGGTTTATTTGATAACTGCATGCTGTGTGCTCATCGCAAGACCCCTCACAGCCAGGAGATGAACCAGCCTCATGGCCTGGTGCTCTTAACCCAGGTAGTCCATTAATCCCCACCTTGTGCCATCCTCTAAATTAGGCCATTGTCCCCATCCAAGTCAATCCCTCTATAATTTTTTGTTCTCCTACACAGAAGTCACGTTCCAATAAGTAAGATAATAGTCATATAGCCCAAGGAATTTATGCTATTCGTGACGAGACAGACAGTTACTGTGGGTGTCATCAAGTCAGTGGACAAGAAGGGAGCTGGAGCAGGCAAGGCCACCAAGTCTGCCCAGAAAGCTCAGAAAGCTAAATGAATATTATCCCCAATACCTGCCACCCCAGTCTTGATCAGTGGTGGAAGAACCGTCTCAGTTTTTCTGAACTGGCCATTTAAGTTTAATAGTGAAAACTGGTTAGTGATAACAATGCATGTAAAACATTTAGAAGGAAAGGAGAATGCTTTGTGAACCATTTGTTTTGTGTGTGACAGTTTTAAGCTATTAGTTTATAAAATCAGTACTTTTTAATGACAACAACATGACCAAAAATCTGTCACAGAATTTGAGGCTCACTGAAAAAAATGTTAATAAAAAAACCTCTGAATGCCTCTGGGTCTGTTAAGGACATGCCGTTATCATAATCTCGATACTGATCTTATCAAATGGTTTAGAACTATGGCCGTCCCCTGCCTCTGCTTGGCCAGACATTACCAGAAAACACTTCTACCTCAGAGCTCTGACCAGTCTCACTTTGCCATTTAAACTCAGAACAGAACAGAACTTGGTATATGCATTCAATATCCATTTGACCTTTCTCTTTTTGGCTTCAGCCCTTTTCATTTGCTAACCAAAGTAGCACTTAATAAATGCTTGTTGATTGAGTTCCCTTGCTAGACGAGGTGAAGTGTAGGCTTTGCCTGAAGAAGGCTCAGAGGAGAGAGTCTGGAACCATTCTTTGAGCCAGAAAAGATAGGAATAAAAAGTAGGTTTGGATATAGAAATTAGATCAGTTCACAACATTTGGGATTTGCAGTGCCTGTAAAACAACCACACAAGCAAAGAGGCTGGTCTAAGCCTCGAGAAATGATGCCAAGGACAGCTGACATTTCCCAGGTCACCATGGCATAATCTCCGTGGATAATAACCACTTCACCTACTGTGAACTTTAATCATGAATTAAGAAAAAAAAAAAAAACCCTGCATTTAGAGTTATCCAATGCTAGAAGGGACCATTTCCTGCTGTGGGTTGCTACGGAGGTTGGGTGATTGTTGGCTCAGAAGGATGCAAAAAGTAATCTTACAGAGGTAAAGATTGACTTCAAAAATTGTATAATTCTGTAATCATATTATCCAGTAACAATAAGCTGTATTTTTGGCTTATCTTAGAACCACCTGTAAAAAATAAACAGAAGCCTCAATTAAAAACAGTTGGGAGACTAGAAGCGAGAGCTCTCCCAGAGCCCAACAGGAAGAAGAAAGATTCCTCTTTGCTGACAAGGACTCAACCAATGAAAAGCCATGGACTCTCTGCTAACTACAGCCCTCCCCAGCTTCCTTTTCCCCTCTATAAAAACATTCTACTTCCCTTGCCATATGGGGGCTTGCACATGGCTTGCCATGTTTGCAGACCCCAAATTGCAATTCTTTGCTGATCCCAAAGAAACCCATTTTTGGCTGGAGAAATAACAGGTAATCTTTTAATTTTAGGTCAACACACCTCATACTCTCAGGGTTCTAACTAGGAAACAAATGTAAAGTTTCCAAAATTGTGGCTTGATTTAATCCTGACATCACATGCACTGACATTCAGGGCAAAGTAATTGGAATGGAGTGCAGGGAGATTTACAACAATTTCATGAAATTGTTCAAAAGACTTTCTTGAGCATTAATCCATTGTTTCAAGACAATAATTTGATGACTTAAGAATAAGTAAACCAGAAGCATATGGATTAAATTTTCCTTGAAGTACACTTGAGTTCCAAAGTAAGGAAAAAGGCATTTGGCAAAATCCAATCTGCCTTTGCCAAACCTAAAGTGTTTGAAAAATAATTTCAGAGGTTTTGCCAAACCCCAAATGCCACTGTGTTCTTCCATCCCACCCAGATCTCCAAAAGTGCAAAGCTAATATATCTACTCAGCATTCTAAATGAGTGTGGGCATTTTGGTAAGAAACCAGACTGCTTCATTTAGAGCCTCCAATGAGATTCCTTAACATTTTTAGAAAGAAATCATTTGATTGAACGATCTTTTGCTTCCCATCCATGCTCTGACCTCTAAAATCTCCACCTAAGATTTTTTCAAAATTGTCCAATAAGTGTACTGTGAAATTATTTTTAGTCTTTAGCAAAGGGAATTTTTGAGCAGAAGAATTATTTTTAACTAAATTTTACCAGAAGCGTAGCAATATCTTCCTATTAAAATTGTGTGTGTGTGTGTGTGCTTCTCTTTCTATATGTTCATAGTGTTGACAAAGTGAACATTCAGTTTTTATTTAAATCATCTCTGAACTAAAATTAAATTTTGCAATTGAAGCTGCCAATGGGGAATTCCCAGGGGCCTGAATCAGGTCATGATTGAACCAGTAAACAAAACCTTTGAGAAATCACCAGCTTGTATTTGGAATGTGGGTGGTAAAGGCAAGTCTTTCACCCTGCAAATGACTCTGTTTTTGAACAGCAACCTTAGCTATGTTGAATTTCCACCCATAAGGGGTATTTTTTTCTGGAAGATTGCCAGTAAATGTCTATGTAATGCACTCTGCCTTTGCAAAATGACATTTGCTCACCTAACAATGAAGAATAAATTTGGCACAGCTCAGAGGGCTTTCAGTTCCCGGGGAAGCTATTCACAGGCTTTTTATTCTGGGGCTAAAACAGTTGATATTCTTTTTTGTTTTCTTGAATCTTATTTACTTTTAATTGTAATAATTCCTGAAATTGTTATAGGTACTTCATATTACCATGTCTCAAATATTTGTTGAAATTTAGATGAGAAAATCCAGAGACGTTTTGATTATTTGGAAATATCTTATATGGTTTTTAAATCATTTTTAGTTGAAATAATTCATTTTCACCAGAATTTGATTGCTTAGAACACATTTGACTCAAGAAAGGAGCATATTTCTAATGTCTTTAAACTCAGCTATGAAATGACTGTTCTTTACCTTGGACTTATACCCTGAAGCCCTTCAAGAATGGCTTGCTTGTTAGGTGTTAGCTTGCTATAAAAATAGTTATTTCTATAAGAATAGTTCCCTATATGTTGTCCAATCTTGTGTTATAAGAACTAGCCTTGGACTTCCGGGTAAGATGGCGGAAGAGTAAGACGCGGAGATCACCTTCCTCCCCACGGATACACCAGAAATACAGCTACACGTGGAACAACTCCTACAGAACACCTACTGAACGCTGGCAGAAGACCCCAGACCTCCCAAAAGGCAAGAAACTCCCCACATACCTGGGTAGGGCAAAGCGGAGAGATTCCCGCACAGAGGATCGGTGCCGAGCGGCACTCACCAGCCCGAGAGGCTTGTCTGCTCGCCCGCCGGGGCGGGCGGCGCTGGAAGCTGAGGCTCGGGCTTCGGTCAGAGCGCAGGGAGAGGACTGGGGCTGGCGGCGAGAACTCAGCCTGAAGGGGGCTAATGTGCCACAGCTAGCCGGAAGGGAGTCCGGGAAAACTCTGGAGCTGCCGAAGAGGCAAGAGACTTTTTCTTCCCTCTTGGTTTCCTGGTGCGCGAGGAGAGGGAATTAAGAGCGCTGCTTAAAGGGGTTCCACAGACGGGCGCGAGTCGCGGCTGAAAGCACGGAGCCCAGAGACGGGCGTGGGACGCTGGGGCTGCTGCTGCCGCCGCCAAGAAGCCTGTGTGCGAGCGCAGGTCACTGTCCACACCGCCCTTCCGGGAGCCTGTGCAGCCCGCCACTGCCGGGGTCCCGGGATCCAGGGGCGGCTTCCCTGGGAGAACGCACGGCGCGCCTCGGGCTGGTGCAACGTCACGCCAGCCTCTGCCGCTGCAGGCTCGCCCCGCACTCCGTGCCCCTCCCTCCCGCCCGGCCTGAGTGAGCCAGAGTCCCCGAAGAGGCTGCTCCTTTAACCCTGTCCTGTCTGAGCGAAGAACAGATGCCCTCCGGCGACCTACACGCAGAGGCGGGGCCAAATCCAAAGCTGAGACCCAGGAGCTGTGAGAACAAAGAAGAGAAAGGGAAACCTCTCCCAGCAGCCTCAGAAGCAGCGGATTAAAGCTCCACGATCAACTTGATTCATGGAATACATGAATAGACAACAAATCATCCCAAATTGAGGAGCCAGGAGTCAGTGCTGTGCCTCTGAGGTGGGAGAGCCAACCTCAGGACACTGGTCCACAAGAGACCTCCCAGCTCCACATAATATCAAACGGCGAAAATCTTCCAGAAATCTCCATCTCAACACCAGCAACCAGCTTCACTCAGCGACCAGCAAGCTACAGTGCTGGACACCCTATGCCAAACAACTAGCAAGACAGGAACACAACGCCACCCATTAGCAGAGAGGTGGCCTAAAATCATAAAAAGTCGGCAGACACCCCAAAACACACCACCAGACGTGGACCTGCCCACCAGAAAGACAATATCCAGCCTCATCCACCAGAACACAGGCACTAGTCCCCTCCACCAGGAAGCCTAAACAACCCACTAAACCAACCTTAGCCACTGGGGACAGACACCAAAAACAATGGGAACTACAAACCTGCAGCCTGTAAAAAGGAGACCCCAAACACAGTAACATAAGCAAAATGAGAAGACAGAAAAACACACAGCAGGAGAAGGAGCAAGATAAAAACCCACCAGACCTAACAAATGAAGAGGTAATAGGCAGTCTACCTGAAAAAGAATTCAGAATAATGATGGTAAAGATGATCCAAGATTCTATTTCCCAGATCCAAAATATTGGAAATACAATAGACAAAATGCAAGAAACAGTTAACAAGGACCTAGAAGAACTAAAGATGAATCAAGCATCGATTAAAAACACAATAAATGAAATAAAAAATACTCTAGATGGGATCAATAGCAGAATAACTGAGGCAGAAGAACGGATAAGTGAGGTGGAAGATAAAATAGTGGAAATAACGGCCGCAGAGCAAAATAAAGAAAAAAGAATGAAAAGAATAGAGGACAGTCTCAGAGACCTCTGGGACAACGTTAAACACACCAACATTCGAATTATAGGTGTTCCAGAAGAAGAAGAGAAAAAGAAAGGGACTGAGAAAATATTTGAAGAGATTATAGTTGAAAACTTCCCTAATATGGGAAAGGAAATAGTTAATCAAGTCCAGGAGGCACAGAGAGTCCCATACAGAATAAATCCAAGGAGAAATACGCCAAGACCCATATTAATCAAACTGCTCAAAAATTAAACACAAAGAAATCATATTAAAAGCAGCAAGGCAAAAAGAACAAGTTACACACAAGGGAATCCCCATCAGGATAACAGCTGATCTCTCAGCAGAAACTCTACAAGCCAGAAGGGAGTGGTACGACATAATTAAAGTGATGAAGGAGAAAAACCTGCAACCAAGACTACTCTACCCAGCAAGGAACTCATTCAGATTTGATGGAGAAATTAAAACGTTTACAGACAAGCAAAAGCTGAGAGAGTTCAGCACCACCAAACCAGCTTTACAACAAATGCTAAAGGAACTTCTCTAGGCAAGAAGCACAACAGAAGGGAAAGACCTACAATAACGAACCCAAAACAATTAAGGAAATGGGAATAGGAACATACATATCGATAATTACCTTAAATGTAAATGGACTAAATGCTCCCACCAAAAGACATAGATTGGCTGAATGGATACAAAAACAAGACCCATACATATGCTGTCTACAAGAGACCCACTTCAGACCTAGAGACACATACAGACTGAAAGTAAGGGAATGGAAAAAGATATTCCATGCAAATGGAAACCAAAAGAAAGCTGGAGTAGCAATTCTCATATCAGACAAAATAGACTTTAAAATAAAGACTACTAGAAGACACAAAGAAGGACACTATATAATGATCAAGGGATCGATCCAAGAAGAAGATATAACAATTGTAAATATTTATGTACCAAACATAGGAGCACCTCAATACATAAGGAAAATACTAACAGCCATAAAAGGAGAAATCGACAGTAACACAATCATAGTAGGGGACTTTAACACCCCACTTTCACCAATGGACAGATCATCCAAAATGAAAATAAACAAGTAAACACAAGCTTTAAATGATACATTAAACAAGATGGACTTAATTGATATTTATAGGACATTCCATCGAAAAACAACAGAATACACATTTTTCTCAAGTGCTCATGGAACATTCTCCAAGATAGATCATATCTTGGGGCACAAATCAAGCGTTTGTAAATTTAAGAAAATTGAAATTGTATGAAGTATCTTTTCCGACCACAATGCTATGAGACTGGATATCAATTACAGGAAAAGAGCTGTAAAAAATACAAACACATGGAGACTAAACAATACACTACTTAATAACGAAGTGATCACTGAAGAAATCAAAGAGGAAATTTAAAAATACCTAGAAACAAATGACAATGGAGACACGACGACCCAAAACCTATGGGATGCAGCAAAAACAGTTCTAAGAGGGAAGTTTATAGCAATACAATCCCACCTTAAGAAACAGGAAACATCTCGAATAAACAACCTAACCTTGCACCTAAAGCAATTAGAGAAAGAAGAACAAAAACATCCCAAAGTTAGCAGAAGGAAAGAAATCATAAAAATCAGATCAGAAATAAATGAAAAAGAAATGAAGGAAACGATAGCAAAGATCAATAAAACTAAAAGCTGGTTCTTTGAGAAGATAAACAAAATTGATAAACCATTAGCCAGACTCATCAAGAAAAAAAGGGAGAAGACTCAAATCAATAGAATTAGAAATGAAAAAGGAGAAGTAACAACTGACACTGCAGAAATACAAAAGATCATGAGAGATTACTATAAGCAACTCTATGCCAATAAAATGGACAACCTGGAAGAAATGGACAAATTCTTAGAAATGCACAACCTGCCAAGACTGAATCAGGAAGAAATAGAACATATGAACAGACCAATCACAAGCACTGAAATTGAAACTGTGATAAAAAAATCTTCCAACAAACAAAAGCCCAGGACCAGATGGCTTCACAGGCGAATTCTATCAAGCATTTAGAGAAGAGCTAACACCTATCATTCTCAAACTCTTCCAAAATATAGCAGAGGGAGGAACACTCCCAAACTCATTCTATGAGGCCACCATCACCTTGATACCAAAACCAGACAAGGATGTCACAAAGAAAGAAAACTACAGGCCAATATCACTGATGAACATAGATGCAAAAATCCTCAACAAAATACTAGCAAACAGAATCCAACAGCACATTAAAAGGATCATACACCATGATCAAGTGGGGTTTATTCCAGGAATGCAAGGATTCTTCAATATACGCAAATCAATCAACGTGATACACCATATTAACAAATTGAAGGAGAAAAACCATATGATCATCTCAATAGATGCAGAGAAAGCTTTCAACAAAATTCAACACCCATTTATGATAAAAACCCTGCAGAAAGTAGGCATAGAGGGAACGTTCCTCAACATAATAAAGGCCATATATGACAAACCCACAGCCAGCATTGTCCTCAATGGTGAAAAACTGAAACCATTTCCACTAAGATCAGGAACAAGACAAGGTTACCCACTCTCCCCACTCTTATTCAACATAGTTTTGGAAGTGTTAGCCACAGCAATCAGAGAAGAAAAGGAAATAAAAGGAATCCAAATCGGAAAAGAAGAAGTAAAGCTGTCACTGTTTGCAGATGACATGATACTATACATAGAGAATCCTAAAGATGCTACCAGAAAACTACTAGAGCTAATCAATGAATTTGGTAAAGTTGCAGGATACAAAATTAATGCACAGAAATCTCTGGAATTCCTATATACTAATGATGAAAAATCTGAAAGTGAAATCAAGGAAACACTCCCATTTACCATTGCAACAAAAAGAATAAAATATCTAGGAATAAACCTACCTAAGGAGACAAAAGACCTTTATGCAGAAAATTATAAGACACTGATGAAAGAAATTAAAGATGATACAAATAGATGGAGAGATGTACCATGTTCTTGGATTGGAAGAATCAACATTGTGAAAATGACTCTACTACCCAAAGCAATCTACAGATTCAATGCAATCCCTATGAAACTACCACTGGCATTTTTCACAGAACTAGAACAAAAAATTTCACAATTTGTATGGAAACACAAAAGACCCCGAATAGCCAAAGCAATCTTGAGAACGAAAAATGGAGCTGGAGGAATCAGGCTCCCTGACTTCAGACTATACTACAAAGCTACAGTAATCAAGACAGTATGGTACGGGCACAAAAACAGAAAGATAGATCAATGGAACAGGATAGAAAGCCCAGAGATAAACCCACGCACATATGGTCAACTTATCTTTGATAAAGGGGGCAGGAATGTACAGTGGAGAAAGGACAGTCTCTTCAATAAGTGGTGCTGGGAAAACTGGATAGGGACATGTAAAAGTATGAGATTAGATCATTCCCTAACACCATACACAAAAATAAGCTCAAAATGGATTAAAGACCTAAATGTAAGGCCAGACACTATCAAACTCTTAGAGGAAAACATAGGCAGAACACTCTATGGCATAAATCACAGCAAGATCCTTTTTGACCCACCTCCTAGAGAAATGGAAATAAAGACAAAAATAAACACATGGGACCTGATGAAACTTAAAAGCTTTTGCACAGCAAAGGAAACCATAAACAACACCAAAAGACAACCCTCAGAATGCGAGAAAATATTTTCAAATGAAGCAGCTGACAAAGGATTAATCTCCAAAATTTATAAGCAGCTCATGCAGCTCAATAACAAAAAAACAAACAACCCAATCCAAAAATGGGCAGAAGACCTAAATAGAAATTTCTCCACAGAAGATACACAGACCACCAACAAACACATGAAAGGATGCTCAACATCTTTACTCATTAGAGAAATGCAAATCAAAAGTACAATGAGATATCATCTCACACCAGTCAGAATGGCCATCATCAAAAAATCTAGAAACAATAAATGCTGGAGAGGGTGTGGAAAAAAGGGAACACTCTTGCACTGCTGGTGGGAATGTGAATTGGTACAGCCACTATGGAGAACGGTATGGAGGTTCCTTAAAAAACTACAAATAGAACTACCATATGACCCAGCAATCCCACTACTGGGCATATACCCTGAGAAAACCATAATTCAAAAAGAGACATGTACCAAAATGTTCATAGCAGCCCTATTTACAATAGCCCAGTGATGGAAACAACCTAAGTGTCCATCATCGGATGAATGGGTAAAGAAGATGTGGCACATATATACAATGGAATATTACTCAGCCATAAAAAGCAATGAAATTGAGCTATTTGTAATGAGGTGGATGGACCTAGAGTCTGTCATACAGAGTGAAGTAAGTCAGAAAGAGAAAGACAAATACTGTATGCTGACACATATATATGGAATTTAAGGGAAAAAAACGTCATGAAGAACATAGGGGTAAGACAGGAATAAAGACACAAACCTACTAGAGAATGGACTTGAGGATATGGGGAGGGGGAAAGGTAAGCTGTGACAAAGCGAAAGAGTGGCATGGACATATATACAGTACCAAACGTAAGGTAGATAGCTAGTGGGAAGCAGCTGCATAGCACAGGGAGATCAGCTCGGTGCTTTGTGACTGCTTGGAGGTGTGGGATAGGGAGGGTGGGAGGGAGATGTAAAAGGGAGGTGATATGGGAACATATGTATATGTATAACTGATTAAATTTGTTATAAAGCAAAATAAAAAAAAATGTTATAAGAACTAGCCTTGCAGAAAATATGACCCCAAGGGCAATTGCTTCTGTTCCCCAGATGCTGTTATAGAGTAAAAACAAGGGATTAGCAACAAGGCCCTGGAATGCTCTCTTACAGAGATCATTTGGTTGCAAGGAAGATGAAACTATTCAAACTAGCTCAAATATTTATAAATAGAGCAATTGAAAGGATAGAGTAGAATATCATAGACCTCAAATGCAGAAAATATACTGAGTCCTCCTGAAAACTCAGGTCCTCATGTAGATACTTCTCCCCTCTCTGAGGAGGCAAATAATCTCAGCTCCATTTATTCTTCTTGTCTCCACAGACCAGCTTTTTTATATTGGCTTGTCATAACTGAATATAGTCATAGGTCCTGAAACGACATGATGATTCCAGGGTTTACCACCTTCAGAATACCAGTCCTCAGAGACCAGACTCCTAGCAACCAGGGAGCAGGGCAGAAGAGGAAATGCTTAGAAAGGCCCTGGTAGCCTACACAGCCCACAAACTGGGGTGTATATTACCATTTCCCATTATGTTTAAAATCCCTATTGTACTGGGTCCACATGATATTCTACTCAGAGGGTAAGTAGAGTCATATTCCTTTATTGCCCCAAACTTTATTAAAACAAGCCTAAGTTTCAACCTCTAGATTGGCAGATACACTAGTTACCTATTGCCACATAACAAATTCCTCTAAAATTTAGTGATTTTTAAGAATTATGAACACGTATTTTTTCACAGCTTCTCTGGACCTGGAATCTGAGAGTTGCTTAGCTGCATGATTCTGCCTCAGGGCCTCTCATGAGGTTGCAGTCGAGATGCTGGTCAGAGCTGCAGTCATCTGACGGCTTGACTGGAGCTAGAGGATCTGCTTCAAGGTGGCTCATTCACATGGTTGTTAGCAGCATGCTCAGTCTAGTTCCTTGCTGATTGTTGGCAGGTAGGCTCAATTCCTCACCATATGGACTTCTCTGTAAGGTTGCTTGAGTGTCCTTATGACTCAAAAAACTAGTGATCCAAGAGAGAGCAAGGAGAAGGCCACAATGCCTATTACAATATAGTCTCAATAGTCGTGCATCTTCACTTCCACCAGTCTATTCATGAGAAGCAAATCCTCTTGGGATTGGGTTCCACCTATTGCATGGAGTGGACCTTTCTGGAGCAGAAATATTGGATGAGGGACAAAGAGGATGAGGAAGCTTATGAGAGGCCCATAAGCTTGGAGAATTTATAACATATTTTAAAACAACCATATCAGAAGATCCATATTTATCCTCTTGTGCTTGCCCTTGTCCTCTGTTCCACATAGTACCCCAAAAGAACACAATATAAACATGAGATTCAGGAAAGGTCTAGTGAAAACTGGGAAGAATTCTGGCATCTCCTTGGCTACTATGATGGTTATCTCTGCTCTCCAAGGCTTTGCAGAACCTCTGTTGAATGTTAGACTGGAACTACTCAGCCATGAACAGCATCATCTCATTGCCCCAGGTCTCCACACAGCCATCTTCAGAGAAAGTAATAGCTATATCCCCACTCTCTGTGTTAATTATGACCCGTTGGGCCTCTTTTAAGCTTCCTCATCCTCTTTGTCCCTCATCCAGTATTTCTCCTCCAGGAAGGCCCACTGTGTCCGTGCTCAGATTCCTCAGATTGTACAAGTGCCCTCTGCTCCCCCATGGAACCCTCAGCCACTATCTATTTGTGAAGTTCCTAGGATTTCTAGGGGAAAATAAGATTCCTTTTCAATATTAAAGTGTGTAAGGAGTCTCTCTCTCTCACACACACACACACATACACACACACATACAAAAGGGCAGTTTCACACAAAACTTCTGCTGGGCTAGGTAATAATTTGTTCTTTGGATAAAAATAATAAATCTTCTTTTGTTTAAGTGACAGGTGATTAGGACTGTTAATTTGTGTTTTTGGAAAATCCCACATAGACTACAGAGAAAAAAAGGGACCTAAATCTTTTTCAGTCAGGCAAGAGTTAGATTAAAAAATCCCATGGTTTCAGAGACTCTTCTGAGGGCCATGAATTGATACAAGACATTCCCCTTATTTCAGTGATGAAGCTTTAGTATTAAAATTTACTGACTACCCTCAGCTTACCAGTTTTTGGAATCAATTTTACAGCCACCACTCAAAAGCTTAAGTCACAGGATTAATTTTGGGCTGGGAAGGGATTTAGGATACATCTGCTTTACTTATTTCATTTTAAATATGATATTAACTACACTGGTCATTAAGCTATTGCTATCTGTCATGCACATTAACTCATGACTCTGTGTCATGATGAATTATTACAGTGTGAATGTACTTTATATTGTGGCTAACGTGTAAAATGATCAACTGTCTTGATTTGCCCAGAACTGAGAGATTTCCCAAGACGTGGGACCTTCATTGCTAAAGTCAGGAACATTAAAGGCAAAGCAGGAGATTTAGTCACCCTATTAACATGTTGTATTTGTTACCAACTGCTGCATAACAAATTACCCAAAACTTAGTGGCTTAAAACAATGGATATTTATTTATCTCTCAGTTTCTGAGGGTTAGGAATTTAGGAGCAGCTTACCTAGGTGGTTCTGGCTCTGAGTTTCTCATGATATTATTGTCAAATTGAGGACCAGCACTGCAGCCATCTGAAGGCTCAACTGGAGCAGTAGGATTTACTCTGAAGATGGCTCACTACTATGACTGTTGGCTGGAGACCACAGTTCCTCACTATATGGGCCTCTCCCCAGAGCAAATGATCCAAAAGAGAGAGGCAGAAGCCAAGAAATTGTTTTTTAATGATCTAGCCTTGGAGTTGACATACCATCACTTGTCACATATTCTATTCGTTATACTGACCCATCCTGCTACAACATGGGAGGAGATAGCAACAGTAATGACCCAAGGGACATCAGAGCTCAAGAAGGATAAAGAAGTTGTCTGTACGAGAGGAATGTGGCGTCAGAGATGGGAGGTTGGTTACATACAGGGGATAAGGATCAATTAAGTAAGCATATTTAGGATAATGGGAGCCAGGATTCTCAGTGTTGTAAAAGTGAGTTACAAATATGGAAAAGAAGAGAATGAGACAGAATGCTATGGTGTTAGATTGAAATTGGAGATATCACTGTGAACTCATTGTTTTCAATAATATAGATATGTAAATAAATGTAGATGTAATATAAATGGAATTTTTATAAATTCCTTAGATCTGTCCACTAAGAGAGTATAGGAGCAGCAGGACCCAATGGCAATGAGCACACCTAGCATAAATAATACCCCTAGAATAAAGGCTATCGTATCATAAACACCATAAACATTTAAAATGAAACAGGGCTCCATGGACAAATGACTGATTCCAGGACTGCAGCAAGGAAAGTATAAGATGATCCTGGATATCTTCCTATGCCAGAAAGTAAAGAAATGCTCCAAGAGTGATGTGGATATGTCAAAAGTACACAAAAGTCAGCTTTAAAGTGTTCCCATTGGCCAAATATGGTCTCTTTTTGCATCCAAATAAATGATAGCAATGAATTTTAGTCTACAAAAGAAGATAGAAAACTATACTGACAGACAGATAGGCAGACATGGAAAGTTTGTTGAGAAACAAGATATTTCCTTGTTTCAAAGTAACTCTCCAAGAAGTTCTTATTAATTTCAAGGAAGGGGGGGTGGTAGGGCATGCTGGGAGCGGGGGCAGGGGGGAGTAAATTTACAGTAGAGAAGCCTAGCAGACATCACCTTGCTCAAGTAATGAGCATCACCAATAATGGGACAAGTCAAAATCATGTGCCATCTGATAAAATGCAAAGATAATAATCCAACATCATTTCTGTGATATTCCTGCCAATCTAATCTTAACTTAATCATGAAAAATGTCTGCCATATCCAGAATGGAAGATATTATTTTTTAAATAAATTTAATTTGATTTTAAAAAGTGACCTGTAAATCTTTGGAAATGTCAAAGTCATGGAAGTCAAGAAAAGACTGAAGGGCTGCTCCAGACTGAAGGAGACTAAGGAGATGTAATGACTAAATGTGATTCTGGACTAGACTGGACTTTTGGATAATTTGTGACACTAGAAGGGGTCCTGAGGATTAGATGGTAATCCAACTTAGCTTTCTATTTTATCTTTTTATTGAAGTACAGTTGGTTTTCAGTATTATATTAGTTTCAGTTGTACAATATAGTGATTCAAAGTTTTTATAGATTATACCCCATTTAAAGTTATTATAAAATACTGGCTACATTCCCTGTGCTGGGCAATATATCCTGGTAGCTTATTTATCAAGTTAATTTTTTGATTCTCCGTATTGTGTTTTGAGTTGGAAAATGCCCCTTTTTTAAAAAAATACACAATACAATATTTGGAGATGAGGCATCCAATCAACAATTTACTCTCAAATGGGTCAGTACATAAAAGTTCTTTGTATTGTTCTTGAATTATTTCTGTAAATTAAGATTCTTTTAAAGTGAACTACTTTTTAAAAGTAAAACATTTCCTCCAAAATTTTTGTTTCACCTCCTTTATGGCTGATTTCTTTACCATTATGCCAACACATTATTTCAACTTTTGGTATTCTTAGGCTGTTTGGGGGTACAATTATTTATTTATTCATTCATTTGTTAAACAAACAATTACTGGTCACCCATCATGTCCCAAGTAACTTGCTAGGCGTTGAGAATTTAACTATGAACAAGATCCAGCATCTGCCTCTAAGGAGCTTTAGACTGATGGGGAGACAGACAAATAAGCAGATAACCATCATATGTAATGTGACTTGTACTATGTTTGGGGAAATACCAGGTGGCAGAGGAGAACAGAGGACAGGTACCTTAGGATGTATTCTGGGAAAACTTTCTAAAGGGAGGGATTTGACATCCCATGAGAGTGCATTTCTGAGACCTGAAGGAAAACTAAGAATGACCCAGGAGGAATATACAGCAGGTGTGTCCAGGCACAGGAAACAGCATACAGAGAGGAGCTGGAGGGGAAAGTAGGAGCATAGCCTACTGTAGGTACTGCAAGGAGCTGAGAATAACTGAAGCAGAGAATATGCAAAAGAGGGTCAGGACATGAGCCTGGGAAGGAGGGAGCCCAGAGGATGACCTTTTGGAAATGCCTAAAGCACCATCAGAACCTGCCACCCAGATTATTACTACTAGCTCCAGTAGTCTAGTCACAAAGCTTGCTGCACCCACAGCACTACCCACACACCTTCCCAGAATGTGACTCTGAGAAGAGCATGGTTTAGCCAGCTCAGGACTGTTTGATATTAGCAAAGAGAAGCACACCATTTGCAACAAATTCCTTGACATTGTTAAGTTTCTTAGCCAAGTTTAGAGAAGTGTTTGTTGAAAAGAGTTATTGGCATACTTGTTTGCATATAATCTTTCATCCCTGGATGGAAAGATATTTACAAAAGTTGTCTGGCAAAATAGAATTGGATACTTTTTACTCTTCCTAAGATACTTGCTCTATTCTAAATAGCCCCTCACAGTGCATTTCTCCTTGGCAACCTTGTGGTTCCCTGAATGCACGCATCCATTTACCCCAGCGGTTGCTCTTGCACTGTGGCCTGTTTTCACTTTGGTGGCAGACTTCAGTTCCCTGCTGCTCATCCAACAACACATGTACTAATTCCAGAACTCCTGAGCAAAGAATTCCTCAAGAGTAACCATGATATTTATTGTTAGTGTAAAAGATGTTTGCCGAATAGAAAGATTACTTCATCTTGTTATAGTTGTTAGAGATGAGAAAGAGACAATACTTGGTGAATTGATCCCTCCATCTGGTTAGGGTAGGATTATTCCCTGTGACAGATTGGCTGTGGTCAACTATACAAACTAAATGAAGTGAAGCCCAGACCATCTGTGCATGAAGCCATTTTTGAGTTGTTAGTATGGACCCCTGGATAAGCACTTGCACCGGGCAGTGAGGTTGGGAGCACCTGGTGTTCTTATAGTGCATCCATCCAGCAGCTGTGGTCAGTTGCTAACTAGATCCAAGACCAGAGTATAAACAGAATGTCCTGGGTTTCTTCCAGCTCAGTTTAAAACATGTCAGTAGTTTGTTTCTGGCTTCTTCTTGTTACTATTTAAGCTATAGAGTGTATATATGGGTCTTTGCAACTCTGTTACTTAAGTTTTAAGAATAAAAGAACAAAGCATAAAGCAAATAATAGCAATATTAGCTACCTCTTTACTGAGAATTTACTACCTATCAAGTTTTTGCCTGATGATTACATCATTTCTAATTTTCCTAACAAGTCGGTAAAAACAGTTATTATCCCCACTTTATAGTTAAATTCAGAGAGGTTAAGTAGCTAGTCTGAGATCACAGAGCTAGTCATCTGATTACAAACAGTGTTTAAATTTAAGGCTGCCTAGCTTTAAACTCATGGTCTTTTCACTATTCCATTACAACTCAAAGATATCATTTGGTAGTTCTCCTTTGTTTATTTTGTATTTTTTTAAATAAATATTATTGAGCAATTATTCTGTGATAGTCTCTGGTCTAAGATACAAAAAAATTTTAAACATGGCTGCTCTATCTAAGGATCACACAAACTGAATGATGGTGGTACACATGCAAACAATAAATGAAATGATATAAAACCTGATGAAGTCCATGAAAGTTGTGCATAGTACATTCAGAAATGAGAGATCTATTCTCAGTGAAGTGACCAGAGAATACTTCCAAAGGGAGCATTTGAGGTGGATCTTAACTATGTTCAGATGGTAAAAAGAAGGACATTCTGGGAGAGAGGCAGAGCAAAGGTGTACAGGCAGGAAAAAGCAAATGTTTTCCATCCAGGAAAGAGTAAGCCCATTGATGTGGCTGGGATGTAGAAGATTCCTTGTCCAGCACTATCTGGCTTACCTACCACCCTGTGCTTCTCCATGCCCATCACAAATGCATTCTACTGGTGAGCACTGTGACCAACTGTCGAGACAAATCTGCTGATAAACTTGGAAAACATGAATGAGTTGAGAAACACATTATGTAGAGTGGATGCAGGACATGAGAAATGAGAAGGAAGGAGGCTACTGTCAAATTGCTCTCTTGGTCTTCCCCTTGTATTTCTTTCCCTAACAGCCAGCTGAACCCTGAAAAAGGTTTTTGAAATCAAACTAAGAGGTTTTCTATGAATTCATATTAACTGATACCAAATGAGCGCTTGCTCATGCTTGCATTGCTGTCAGTCATCACTCACTGACTCCGAGTCTTATCCCCTCAACTGCTATACCAAACCATTTCCATGAGCATGAACTGCATCCCCAGGAGTTGGCCACTGTTCACATGAGCTGCTGGGACTTCTTGTCACTCCCCCTCTAAATTCTTCCGTACTTACACTCTCCTTTCCATATAAAACTCCTTTTATCTTTCTCACATCAACTTTTCCTTCTCTCTTGTCTTAGAGAAAAGGATTCATTCACAGTCATTGTTCCCAAAACCAAACCCACCATTTTTATTATTTTCTCCATTTTTTTTTCTAGCTCTTCTGGACCCTTCTTTCTTTAATTGTTCTAATTCTTCTTTGGTCTCCAATCTCTCCCTACTTCCTCTCATTCTAAAAACATGCTTAGATCTCATTTATAATTTTTTTAATTAATTACAAAACTTCCCTGCACCCTGTTATTCCTTCTATCAGCCGTCATGTTTCACTGTCCTCTCTCTGCCAAAAGTCTAAAAATAAAACTGGTCAAACCAGATTTTCCACTTCCTCGCTCTTTGAAGCTCTTATAATTTGGCTTACATTCCCCCCTCACTTCACTTAGGTCGTTCTCTTGAAATTCTCTAGTGGCCATCAAATCCAGGAGCCTTACCTCATCAATTTCCTTAACTGCCCCTCTGAAAATCTGGTCATGCTAAACTGGGAAGGGCCCTTCCATCAGCTATTTATACCCTAAGTTACAGCACTGTTTTCTCATTGCCTAAGACAGAAACCGAAATCTCTCATTTCCTGTGCTCCTTGAACCACCATCCTCTTGAATCCTCCATTCTCTCCATTTTCAATGACATTGCAGTTATTTAATACTCATTACTTCACTTGGATTATTGCAGCTGCCTCCTAATTGCACTCTTGCACTCTCTGTTTCTTGTCTTGGCCTCTAACAATCCATTATTTTAAAGTCTACTGAAAATATAGATATAGATAGATATGTATAAGATAGATATAGATATAATGATGTTGCATCCCTTCATTAAATCATTTACAGATTACCTATGGCCTTCATGAACTCTTAAACATGACATATCATGCTCTGGCCTGTGACACCCAGTTCAGTCCAGCCTCATTTATACTCCCCTCCCCCACTTTGTATACCATACCCCATATCATAATTTACAGTTCTCTGAAAGTGTCATGCTCACTCATATCTTCAAGCTTTTACAGGTTCTACACTCTCTGCCTAAATTGCTCTTTCTAATCTCTTTCAACTGAGTGAGATTCACACTTGTTTCGTAAGAGTCAATTCAGATGTTATCTCCTCTACAACATCTAACTTGATCCCCACTCTGCCCTGTCCCAGAGCCTCAAACAGAAGGTGCCAGTCCTATGTAATCCCATGAATCTCACCGGTTGTCTCTATCCTGGTAATCATCACCCTGAATTCTGATCACCTGTAAAGGCTGCAGTTAATGGCATAAGTATTGTAATTGGTAAGAATACTACAAATTCATTTGAAAAGAGATTTGGTGATAGTTTTGAAATAATGGTCCATAACAGATACTGGATAGAAAAATTAAGGCATTCCATGTACCCAATCTGAGCTTTCTTGGGGAAGAGGCATGGCTGGAGGAGTGATCATATTCGTATCCATACTCTCGACTGTCTTCTCAGGTGGAGCAAAGAAGGTCCCTAATCTAACATCTAGACTCTATGAAATGAGTACATACTTCATGTAATAATGGATGATCCTGTGTGGGTTATTTTGAGCTGTGACTTCTTGCTACACTTTTAGTTCATTTTCAAAGTGCTGAGATTCTTGCAACAAATTCCTCTGACAAATTAGGCATCTAATTCCTAAGCACCACTGAATAGAAATGGTGTTATATCTATACACATGGTGACTACTGGCTGGATGAGTTAAAACTGGTGCTTCTTATTCCAGCAGATAAAGAAATTGGTGAGACCACCTGGGTGTGACCTTCTGTTGCTTTTGTTGCAACAAATTTAATGTTTCTTTTGTGTCCCCCAACATAGCTAGCATGGTAATGAATATAAGGAGAGGCTTAATAAATGCTTGGTGTTTGATTGACTTAAAATACCACCTAAAGCAGAAAATACATTTTGGAAGCAGATTATACACTGTAGGGAAAGGGAAAACAAAAATGCCTCAGGTTTTAAATCTGGATCACCATGAAAAGAATGTTGAAGAGATAGAAATATCAGGTAGGGTAGTGGTTTTCAGGAACACAAATGATGAGCTTTGGCTATAGGAATATTATATTTGTGGTTCCAATAAGATCTCCAGGTAAAGGTAAAAAATATGTATATTTTTATTTTATATATGTATAATATATATATATAGAGGAACATATGTATACATACATTCTCCATGAAAATTTTTATTTTTTAAAGTTATTCAAACAAATGGATTTTTAGCAGTAATATGAGAACTGTACTCCCAAAAAAGTAAATATACAGCAGACATTTCCAAATAGAAAAGTTAGATTACTGAAAACCTCAAGGTTGAAGAAGACAAAAGATGATGGAAAAGAGGGTTAAAGAAACAAAGAAACAAAATCACAACTTTTTGTCAAAGTGATTTATAGACATACAAATATGAAAACATTTATTCAAATAAATTAATATAGACTGCACATTGAATAAAACAATCAATTACACTATTTTATATAACAAATTTTATATAACAATGGAAACATCAAAATTAATTATTATTTATCATTTCAGTTACAAGGAAATGTTTTTGAATTTTAAATTTAATTTTATTTATTTTTTTATACATCAGGTTCTTATTAGTCATCCATTTTATACACATCAGTGTATACATGTCAATCCCAATCGTCCAATTCATCACACCACTATCACCACCCCACCGCCGCTTTCCCCCCTTGGTGTCCATATGTTTGTTCTCTACATCTGTGTCTCAATTTCTGCCCTGCAAACTGGTTCATCTGTACCATTTTTCTAGGTTCCACATATATGCGTTAATATATGATATTTGATTTTTTCTTTCTGATATACTTCCCTCTGTATGACAGTCTCTAGATCCATCCACATGTCTACAAATGACCCAATTTTGTTCCTTTTTAGGGCTGAGCAATATTCCATTGTATATATGTACCACATATTCTTTATGCATTCATCTGTCAATCGGCATTTAGTTTGCTTCCATGACCTGGCTATTGTAAATAGTGCTGCAATGAACATTGGGGTGAATGTGTCATTTTGAATTATGGTTTTCTCTGGGTATATGCACAGTAGTCACATTGCTGAGTCATATGGTAATCCTATTTTTAGTTTTTAAAGGAACCTCTATACTGTTCTCCATAGTGGCTGTATCAATTTACATTCCCACCAACAGTGCAAGAGGGTTCCCTTTTCTCCACACCCTCTCTAGCATTTGTTGTTTGTAGATTTTCTGATGATTCCCATTCTAACTGGTGTGAAGTGATACCTCATTGTAGTTTGGATTTGCATTTCTCTAATAATTAGTGATGTTGAGCAGATTTTCAGGTGCTTCTTGGACATCTGTGTGTCTTCTTTGGAGATATGTCTATTTGGATGTTCTGCGCATTTTTTGATTGTGTTTTTTTTTTTTTTTTTTTTTTTTTTTTTACTATTAAGCTGCAGGAGCTGTTCATATAATTTGGAGATTAATCCTTTGTCTGTTGATACGTTTGAAAATATTTTCTCCCATTCTGAGGGCTGTCTTTTCATCTTGTTTATGTTTTCCTTTGCTGTGCAAAAGCTAAGTTTCATTAGGTCCCATTTGTTTATTTTTGTTTTTATTTCCATTACTCTAGGAGGTGGATCAAAAAAAGATCTTCCTGTGATTTATGTCAAAGAGTGTTCTTCCTATGTATTCCTTTAAGAGTTTTATGGTGTCCAGTCTTACATTTAGGTCTCTAAACCATTTTGAGTTTATTTTTGTGTATGGTGTTAGGGAGTGTTCTAATTTCATTCTTTTACACGTAGCTGTCCAGTTTTCCCAGCACAACTTATTGAAGAGACTGTCTTTTCTCCATTGTATATCCTTGCCTCCTTTGTCATAGATTAGTTGACCATAGGTGTGTGGGTTTATCTCTGGGCTTTCTATCTTGTTACATTGATCTATGTTTCTGGTTTTGTGCCAGTACCATATTGTCTTGATTACTGTAGCTTTGTAGAACAGTCTGAAGTCAGGGAGTCTGATTCCTCCAGCTCCATTTTTTTCCCTCAAGACTGCTTTGGCTATTCGGGGTCTTTTTTGTCTCCAAACAAATTTTAAGATTATTTGTTCTAGTTCTGTAAAAAATACCATTGGTAATTTGATAGGGATTGCATTGAATCTGTAGATTGCTTTGGGTAGTAGAGTCATTTTCACAATATTGATTCTTCCAATCCAAGAACATGGTATATCTCTCCATCTGTTGGTATCATCTTTAATTTCTTTCATCAGTGTCTTACAGTTTTCTGCATACAGGTCTTTTGTCTCCCTAGGTAGGTTTATTCCTAGGTATTCTATTCTTTTTGTTACAATGGTAAATGAGAGTGTTTCCTAAATTTCTCTTTCAGATTTTTCATCATTAGTGTATAGGAATGCAAGGGATTTCTGTGCACTAATTTTGTATCCTGAAACTTTACCAAATTCATTGATTAGCTCTAGTAGTTTTCTGGTGGCATCTTTAGGATTCTTTACATACAGTATCATGTCATCTGCAAACAGTGGCAGTTTTACTTCTTCTTCTCCAATTTGTATTCCTTTTATTTCTTTTTCTTCTCAGTTTGCCGTGGCTAGGACTTCCAAAACTATGTTGAGTAATAGTGGTGAGAGTGAACATCCTTGTCTTGTTCCTGATTTTAGAGGAAATGCTTTCAGTTTTTCACCATTGAGAATGATGTTTGCTGTGGGTTTGCCATATATGGCCTTTATTATGTTGAGGTAGTTTCCCTCTATGCCCACTTTCTGGAGAGTTTTTAGCATAAAGCGTGTTGAATTTTGTCAAAAGCTCTTTCTGCATCTATTGAGATGATCATATGGTTTTTATTCTTCAATTTGTTAATATGGTGTATCACAGTTATTGATTTGCACGTATTGAAGAATTCTTGAATCCTTGGGATAAATCCCACTTGATCATGGTGTATGATCCTTTTAATGTGTTGTTGGATTCTGTTTGCTAGTATTCTGGTGAGGATTTTTGCATCTATATTCATCAGTGATATTGGTCTGTAACTTTCCCTTTTTTGTAGTATCTTTGTCTGGTTTTGATATTAGGGTGATGGTGGCCTCATAGAATGAGGTTGGGAATGTTCCTTCCTCTGAAATTTTTTGGAAGAGTTTGAGAAGAATGGGTGTTAGCTCCTCTCTAAATGTTTGATAGAATTCACCTGTGAAGCCATCAGATACTGGACTTTTGTTTATTGGAAGATTCTTTATCATGTTTTCAATTTCATTACTTGTGATTGGTCTGTTCATACTTTCTATTTCTTCCTGGTTCAGTCTTGAAAGGTTATATCTTTCGAAGGATTTGTCCATTTCTTCCACGTTGTCCATTTTATTGGCATAGAGTTGCTTGTAGTAGTCTCTTAGGATGCTTTGTACTTCTCCGGTGTCTGTTGTAACTTCTCCTTTTTCATTTCTAATTTTATTGATTTGAGTCTTCTCCCTCATTTTTCTGTTGAGTCTGGCTAATGGTTTATCAATTTTGTTTATCTTCTCAAAGAACCAGCTTTTAGTTTTATTGATCTTTGCTATTGTTTTCTTGTTTCTATTTCATTTATTTCTGTTCTGATCTTTATGATTTCTTTCCTCCTGCTAACTTTGGGTTTTGTTTGTTCTTCTTTCTCTAGTTCTTTTAGGTGTAAGGTTAGATTGTTTATTTGAGATGTTTCTTGTTTCCTGTGATAGGCTTGTATAGCTATAAAATTCCTTCTTAGAACTGCTTTTGCTGAACCCCATATGTTTTGGATCATCATGTTTTCATTGTTATTTGTCTCTAGGTATTTTTTGATTTCCTCTTTGATTTCTTCAGTGATTTCTTGGTTATTTAGTAACATATTTCTTAGCCTCCATGTGTTTGTGTTTTTTACATTTTTTTCCCTGTAGTTGATTTCTAATCTCATAGCATTGTGGTCAGAAAAGATGCTTGATATGATTCAATTTTCTTAAATTTACTGAGGCTTGATTTGTGACCCAAGATATGATCTATCCTGGAGAATGTTCCATGGGCACTTGAGAAGAAAGTGTAATCTGCTGTTTTTGGATGGAATGTCTTATAAATATCAATTCAATCTGTCTGGTCTATTGTGTCATTTAAAGCTTGTGTTTCCTTATTAATTTTCTGTTTGGATGATCTGTCCATTGGTGTAAGTGCGGTGTTAAAGTTCCCCACTATTATTGTGTTACTGTCAATTTCCTCTTTTATAGCTGTTAGCAGTTGACTTATGTAGTGAGGTGCTCCTATGTTGGGTGCATATATATTTATAATTGTATATATAACATATATACAATATAATTGTATATATATTTATAATTGTATATATAATATATATACAACATAATTGTATATATATTTATAATTTATAATCTTCTTCCTGGATCAATCCCTTGATCATTATGTACTGTCTTTCCTTGTCTCTTGTAACATTCTTTATTTTAAAGTCTATTTTATCTGATATGAGTATTGCTACTCCAGCTTTCTTTTGATTTCCATTTGCATGGAATATTTTTTTCCATCCCCTCACTTTCAGTCTGTATGTGTCCCTAGGTCTGAAGTGGGTCTCTTGTAGACAGCATATATATGGGTCTTGTTTTTGTATCCTTTCAGCAAGCCTGTGTCTTTTGGTTGGAACTTTTAATCCATTCATGTTTAAGGTAATTATCGATGTGTATATTCCTATTACCATTTTCTTAATTGTTTTGGGTTTTTTTTGTAGGTCTTTTTCTTCTCTTGTGTTTCCCACTTAGAGAAGTTCCTTTAGCATTTGTTGTAGAGCTGGTTGGGTGGTGCTGAATTCTCTTAGCTTTTGCTTGTCTGTAAAGCTTTTGATTTTTCCATCGACTCTGAATGAGATCTTTTCTGGGTAGAGTAATCTTGGTTGTAGGTTTTTCCCTTTTATCACTTTAAATATGTCATGCCACTCCCTTCTGGCTTGTAGAGTTTCTGCTGAGAAATCAGCTGTTAACCTTATGGGAGTTCCCTTTTATGTTACTTGTCATTCTTCTCTTGCTGCTTTCAATAATTTTTCTTTGCCTTTAATTTTTGCCAATTTGATACTATGTGTCTCCGTGTGGTTCTTCTTGGGTTTATCCTGTATGGGACTCTCTGTGCTTCCTGGACTTGGGTGTCTATTTCCTTTCCCATGTTAGGGACGTTTTTGACTACAATCTCTTCAAATATTTTCTCGGGTCCTTTCTCTCTCTCTTCTCCTTATGGGACCCCTAAAATGTGAACGTTGTTGCATTTAATGTTGTGCCAGAGGTCTCTTAGGCTGTCTTCATTTCTTTTCATTCTTTTTTCTTTATTCTTTTACACAGCAGTGAATTCCACCATTCTGTCTTCCAGATCACTTATCCGTTCTTCTGCCTCAGTTCTTCTGCTATTGATTCCTTCTAGTGTAGTTTTCATTTCAGTTATTGTATTGTTCATCTCTCTTTGTTCTTTAATTCATCTAGATCTTTGTTAAACATTTCTTGCATCTTCTCCATCTTTGCCTCCTTTCTTTTTCCATCATCCTGGATCATCTTCACTATCATTATTCTAAATTCTTTTTCTGGAAGGTTGCCTATCTCCACTTCATTTAATTGTTTTTCTGTAGTTTTATCTTGTTCCTTCATCTGGTAAATAGCCCTCTGTCTTTTCACCTTGTCTATCTTTCTGTGTATGTCATTTTTGTTCCACAGGCTTCAGGATTGTAGTACTTCTTGTTTCTGCTGTCTGCCCTCTGGTGGATGAGGCTATCTAAGAGGCTTGTGAAAGTTCCCTGATGGGAGGACCTGGTGGTGGGTAGAGCTGGTTGTTGCTCTGGTGGGCAGAGCTCAGTAAAACTTTAATCCACTTATCTGCTGATGGCTGGGGATGGGTTCCATCCCTGTTTGTTTTTGGCCTGGGGCAACCGAACACTGGAGCCTACTGAGGTTCTTTGGTGGGGCTAATGGAGGACTCTGGGAGGGCTCACGTCAAGGTTTACTTCCCAGAATCTCTACCCCCAGTGTCCTTGTCCACACGGTGAGATGCAGCCATCCTCTGCCTCTGCAGAAAACCCTCCAACACTAGCAGGTAGGTCTGGTTCAGTCTTCTATGGGGTCACTGCTCCTTCCCCTGGGTCCCAATGCTCACACTACTTTGTGTGTGTCCTCCAAGAGTGGAATCTCTGTTTCCCCCAGTTCTGTCAGAGTCCTGCAATCAAATCCCACTTCCCACTAGCTAAGTCTGTTTCTCTAGGAATTCCTCCTCCCATTGCCAGACCCCCAGGTTGGGAAGCCTGACGTGTGGCTCAGAACCTTCACTCCAGTGGGTGGGCTTCTGTGGTATAAGTGTTCTGCAGCTTGTGAGTCACCCACCCAGCAGTTATGGGATTTGATTTTATTGTGATTGCACCCCTTCAACCATCTCATTGTGGCTTCTCCTTTGTCTTTGGATGTGGGGTATCTTTTTTTGGTGAGTTCCAGTGTCTTCCTGTCAATGATTGTTCAGCAGTTAGTTGTGATTCCAGTGTTCTCGCAAGAGGGAATGAGAGCATGTCCTTCTACTCTGCCATCTTGACCCTCATCCTCACCAGGAAATTTTATAAACTTCTCCTCTACAATGTCAATAAGATGCTTGTCATTTCTTTGCTTTTTGTAACGAATAATATGCCTAAAGGCATTTTTCCTATCTCTGGTTCTCTATGCAAAAGTTTATTGTCTATCTAATATCATGGCCACCTTGATTGCTGCTTCCTCAATTTCAGCTTTTCAATATAATCCCCTATAGAATTAAATCATACCTTGATTTAATGGCTGTGAAATTTCCAAGGCTGCTGAAAAGGTATACTGACTTAAAAGTAATATGCTGTAACTTCAACAAGGAAGACTTCTTAGAAAAGACTGTTGCCACCCTCAAAAGTCATTGATCAGCCATGGTTAATCACTAAGAATGGTGATATTTAACAGACTGAACTGAACTCTTCTGGGGAACTACAGAAATGTTCATGGGTCAGAACTCAATTCTGGTTTCAGATTTACATCAGTAGCACTCAATTTTGAGTTCTGTAAATTCATAAGAAAATATACTTTCAGAGAGCAAATTGGTTCAAACATATCTCAGGATTTTATCACATAGTCAGAAACTCCAGTGTAACCCAAGCATTCATAAACTTGGTCTGAAAAGTCTGAAAAGAGATCTCCTTAAACTCTTTCAGATTTTCTTGAAAGTAAGTTATACTGTTTGGTAATTCAGAAATATCCAGAGGATTGTAAAATAATGTAATAGTATGTTTTTCATTCTTCAAATTTGTAAGTAACTTCTGAACTTGTAACATTATATTTATCAAATAATTGTACATTAGTTCAAAATCCACGTTTCTTCAGGGGAGAAATGGAATTATCAAATGGAAATTTAGTCAACTGAGATTTTCACAAATCTGCATGACCAATGTGTGTTTGAGTACATGCACTTTCACAAATGAATTATCACTGCTCTTTTGTTCAAATGTAGCACATTAAGATATTTTATCAGTTAGTATTTTTTTGTTTGTAAATAAAAGAAAATGCAAATTACAATAATTTTTAAAATATAGAGAATTCATTATGTCACATAAATGGAGTATAACAAGGCTCCAGATTTGGTAAATTCTAGGCTTGATAACATTATCAAGGTCTTGAATTCTTCCCATTTGCCACTCTGCCATCCTCAGAGAACTGGCTTTGTCTTCAGTCAAGATCAGACAAAATAGTTGACACATTTCCAGGAATAGGAAAGCCTGTTTCTTCCTAAGGATTTCTTTTTATGTAAGGAAACCTTTTTCAAAAAAACGAACTACAACAACAAAAAACAACAACAAAATAAAACCAATAACACTCCCTTTTATATTTCACTTGTCAAAATTATATCACATTGCTAGGACAAACACGGGCAAGTGACTGGCTTGGGCTAATTAGGATTTATCGCTGAGTTGGGGCTAGGATCACCTTCCCTCAGCAAAAGTCTTAATTTCATTAATAAAAACAAAAAGTGAAAAAAATTGTATGTCAGCTACAAGTGTCTTGAGCCAATTAAGATCGAAGTTGATACTTTCAGAGCAGCTTGCTTAATTTCCTTGACATTATTTATTTAGTAATGCTTATTGATGGTTACCTTGTACCATACTCTCTACTAACCATTTGACTTACCAATATGACTGCATTAAAATAAACCAAGTCCTTATACTCTGATTCAGCTACCTCCAGTTATACCATTAACTCCTTATGGTAATTGCAGAAATAGGAGGGAAAGTTACAATCTTGATTCTTTCCTTTCTCCCATCGGGTGTGGGGGGGGTAAGTCTCACAGGCAGCAATCACAGTAAAACCTGTGAGAATGATGCCAAGAAACCTAAAAAGAGAACTCTTCTCTGAAGAAAAATTATCAAAACCTCTTTTAGTTTCCTTCTTTGTAGTTTCCCTATCTGTGGCAAGTGAAATGTTTTTTTTTATGTTTCAATCAGAAGCTTCTAATTTCTTACCAGGTGGTTAGGTTGGGCTAATTCATGTGAGCTGGCAAATCTTGTAAGACTGTTTTCGCCAAAGACCTCATACAAATCACAACATTGGTTTAGATGGACAGCACTTGACTGTAGGCTCCATGAGCCATGCCTTTGGAACAGGGAAGAGAGCCTAGGGGAAGCCTACATCTACTGGCATTCTTCTGAAAGTAGAAAGGAAACATCCAAATCTTGCATAGCACTTTCTTGCAATTAGAAACACTAAACGCTTCTGTAACTCCCATAATTAGACTTGGCGTTTTTCTTTTTCTCCTAAGATGTCAGAATCATGGAATCCCTGAGATCATCTGGAAAACACAGTATACAAATATATATATATATGACAAATGTTTTAATCTTCAAAATAAACATATTACATGTAAGCAATTCTAGAAGGAAAAACACACAAGCTGGCTCCAACTTTCCCAAACATCTGACAGTCTAACTAAGAATAAACACTGGTAGATAATGCATTATAAAAAGATATTAATACTTCTGAGGAAATTCACAATTTACCAACATAATTTAGAAAATACCATTAAAACACTGTCTTCTACTAATACAGTAGAAATCTCTGGAACTATAAAAAAGAACAAGAGGACTTCCCTGATGGCACAGTGGTTAAGAATCTGCTTCCTGGATGGGTTTGAGCAGCCCTGGTCCGGGAAGATCCCACAGGCTGTGGAGCAACTAAGCCTGTGCAGCACAACTACTGAGCCTGCACTCTAGAGCTCGCAAGCCACAAGAACTGAGCCCGCACATTGCAACTACTGAAGCCCAGGCACCTAGAGCTCGTGCTCCACAACAAGAGAAGCCACTGCAATGAGAAGCCTACGCACCACAGCGAAGAGTAGCCCCTGCTCGCCACAACTAGAGAAAGCCCACATGCAGCAATGAAGACCCCAACGCAGACAAAAATACATTAATTAATTATTTTTTTAAAAAAAGAACAAGAAAGCTCTTTATGTCCTTGATATAAAATGTTCTCTGAAATATATAGCTAAATGGAGAGGGGAGTAAAAGGATCAGCACATTGTATATATTAGACCACCTTTTATGTAAAAAATGTGGAATAAAAATAATCTGTATTTATCATTTCCTCATATAAGCATAAAGAACTCTGAATGTATAAAATGAAACTATGAGCAGAGGTAGAGTAGAAATATGGCAGAAGAACAAGAAAAAAGAGACATTTTATGATACAATTTGTTATACTTTGTTGGAGTTTGTGTCATGTTAATAAACTACCTATTCAGAAAAAGTGGATTAGAAAATTCTTAGACTTCACCTTCCACAAAAATGGAGCAAATGTACATTTTGCTATTCCTTTCATTAAGTACAGCTAAAAACTCTGGATATTATATGCAAAATACAGGAATACCTTGGAGATATTATGGGTTCAGTTTCCAGACCACAGCAACAAAGTAAATATTGCAATAAAGTGAGTCACACTAATTTTTTGCCCAGTGAATATAAAAGTTATATTTATACTATACTGTAGTCTATTAAGTGTGCAATAACATTGTCTAAACAGTGTACATACCTTAATTTAACAACGAACTTTATTGCAAAAAAATGCTATCAGCTGAGCCTTCAGCAAGTTGTAATATTTCTGCTGGTGGTGGGTCTTTCCTTGATGTTGAGGGCTGCTGACTAATCACGGTGGTGTTTGCTGAAGGCTAGAGTGGCTGTGGCAGTTTCTAAAACTAAGACAGCAATGAAGTTTGCTGCAATGATTGACTCTTCCTTTCATGATCAATGTCTCTGGAGCATACAGTGCTGCTTGATAGCATTTTTCCCACAGTAGAATTTCTTTCAAAAATGGAGTAAATTTTCACAACCACTGCTTTATCAACTTAAGTTTATGTTATATTGTACATGTTTTGTTATTATTTCAGCCATCTTCAGCATCTCACCAGGATTAGATTCTGTGTCAAGAAAACACTTTCTTTGTGCATCTATAACAAGCAACTCCACATTCATTAAAGTTGTAACATGAGAATGGAGGAATACAGTCACACTTTTAGAATCCAGTTCTAATTCTAGTTCTCTTCTTATTTCCACAACGTTTGCAGATACTTCCTTAACTGAATTCTTGAGCCGCTCAAAGTCATGCACGACTACTGATTTATTTCTGGGCCTTCTGTTGTTGCACTGATCTGTCTGTTTTTATGCCAGTACTATACAGTTTTGATAACTATAGCTTTGTAATATAGTATGAAATCAAGAAATGTGATGCTTCCAGCTTGTTCATCTTTCTCAAGATTGCTTTGGCTATTGGGTTGTCTTCTGATTATCTGTCTTTTCTAGAATTCCCTCTTCACTATCCAGTTGCTGCAGTTTCTTAAATTCTTTCTTCTAGAACTTCAGTCTACAAGGAGTATCTATGGGTTTTAATAAATACTTTTAGTAACACCATTAGGCACTGTCTGCACCCCTAGGTTAAAAGTTACAAAAACAGGAAACTCACCATGGTAGTTTCCTTTCCCTTTGTCCAAGTGCTGATTTCCCTCTTCCTTATGGTCACTCTCCAGTAATTTCAGGTACATTTTTGTCTGTTTATTTGTTTTATTTTGTTTTGTTTTTGCACTGAGTTTATAGTTGGTATCTTCAGGATACTCAATATGATAGAGGTGTATTTAGCTATCCTGGCAGTGGAGTTTTAAAGAATATTCTTTTAGGAATACAGTTTACTTAAAATTTTAGTATTTTTGATATCAAAGTGCTAAAATACATTTAAATGAGAGATAAGACTTAATGTGTATCTACTATTATCCAAAATCAAAGTCTTTTTTTTTCCCTTCAAGACTTTGCTTGGACTTTTAGAATGAAAGATTATAGGATAGTTTCATAGTTTATCCTTTTCTGTACCTTATTAAATGCGATTTTCATTACTTGGTTTTATTCAGTGACTATTTTGCATGGGCATAGTTTTTGGCCATGGATATACATTGAAGGCTAAATTAGAATATCTACCCTTAAGAAGCTCTATTTAATAAAGGAGACCAAATACATCAACAAGTATTATAACAGAGGTATTAACTGCTATATCATAGATAGTTCCAAAGTGCTTTGGGAACACATGGAAAGGTAAAATTAGCTTTGCTTGTAGAGTAGGTGTGGAGGGACCAAGGAAAACACCATAGGTAAGATAAGATTTATAAACTGAGCCGTGAAAGTTTATAAGAGCTCACAGGTAGTTCAGACAGCGAGATAGATATATATATATATATATGTATATATGCACATGCATACATACTGAGGGTCAAAAGCCATGAAGGCCAAAGGCCTTTTAATGATGCTGTGCACACTATGTAGCTATAAATTTAATTAATTTGATACCATAATTGACATTTCAGGAGAGAATGTGATTTCATTAGGGAAGGCAATGATTTCTTTAATTCATTTTGAAAAATGTTTAATTTTGAAATATTATAGATTTATAGGAAGCTGCAAAGATAGTACAAAGAGTTTCTGTGTATTCTTCACCCATCTTCTCCCAATGGTCACATCACACATAATTATAGTACAGTATAAAAACCAGGAATTTAATATTGGTATAATGTATGTGTATAGCTCAATGCCATTTTAACACAAATATAGATTTGTGTAGCCACCAGAGGATCAAGATAACAGAATCATTACTTCACCACGAAGACTTCCCTCATGCAACCCCTTTATTGTCACATGCACCCACCCCCTCCAACTGTCCCTAACCGTTGAAATCCACTAATCTCTTTTCCATCTTTATAATTTTTTCATCTTGAGAATGTTATAGAAGTAGAATCACCTTATGTGACCTTATGAGACTGGCTTTTTTCACTCAGCACAATGCCCTTGAGATCCAACCAAATTGTTGCAAGTACCTATATTTATTGCTGTATGTTTCTCTGTCAACATTACTGTAGCTGAATTCCTAAATGTTGATAAGTTGGGTTTTCATTTTCATTAAATTCAATATATATTTTTATGTCCCTTTAGACTTCTTTCTGAACCCACGGATTATCTTGATTCCAAGTGTTTGTAGGTTTTCCTGTAACCTTTCCGTTACTGATATTGATTTAATTCCATTGCATTCAGAGAACACACTCTGTACGATTCCAATTCTTTTAAAATTTGTTGAGGTATCTTTTATGACTCAGGATAGGGTCTGTTTTGGTAGATGGTCCATGGGTGCTTGAAAAGAATATTTGTTCTTCTGTTGTTGAGTACAGTGTTCAATAAACGTCTCTTAGCTCCTGTTAGCTGATATCTTTGTTGAGTTCTTATCTAGTCTTGTTGATTTCTGTCTAATTGTTCCATCAATTACTGAGGGAGAGGGATTAAATTCTCTAACTATAAGTGTGATTTGTCTATATCTCCTTTCATATCTATCAGTTGTTTTAAAAAATTGAAATATAGGTGATTTACAGTGTTGTGTTAATTTCAGGTGTACAGCAAAGTGATTCAGATATATCTATGTATATATGTGTATATATATTCTGTTTCAGATTCTTTTCCATTATAAGTGGGGAGGGGCATGCTGGGCAGGAACAGAATGGAGAGGAGGAGAGGACAGGAATAGATCTAGACATTTTCATACTAAGATGAAGGAAGTCAGACAGAGAAAAACAAACATCATATGACATTACTTATATGTGGAGTCTAAAAAAATTGATACAAATGAACTTCTTTACAAAACAGAAACAGACTCACAGACATAGAAAACAAACTTACGGTTACCAAAGGGAAAAGTGGGAGTGGGGGGGGAATAAGTTAGGTTTTTGGGGTTAACAGATACATACGACTATATATAAAATAGATAAATAACAAAGGCCTACTGCATAGCACAAGGAACTATAGTCAATATTTTGTAATAACCTGTAATGGAAAATAATCTAAAAATGAATAGCTATAGATATAGTTAGATCTACAGAGAGAACAGAATCACTTTTCTGCACACCTGAACTAACACAATACTGTAAATCAACTATACTTTAGTTTAAAAAATACATATTAAAGAGAGGGTGGGTGAGAGGGACAGACATGGTAGTGTTGGACTAACCTATTGACACTATGCCATTGTAATATCATTTTATATTTGAGGCAAATGGGAGAAGGATGGGATAGAGCCCTGCGTAGGAAAACACTTCAAAGCCTATAGGCCTTAAAATAGAACTTTATTTTCGTAGCATGTTGGGAATTTTAGTTAGCAGTATGTGGGATCTAGTTCCTTGATCAGGGATCCAACCAGACCCCCTACACTGGGAGCCTGAGCCTTAGCTGCTGGACCACCAAGGAAGACCCTCAGGACTAATTCCTAACAAGCACTTCCACCACCAAGGAGCGCCAAGGTCCTTTACTTCGCCAGGCGCTTAGCTGCACCGCAAAGCCTACGGGCCTCCATCTGGGGGGTCGTTCTTGCTGTCTCTTGCCATGTCGCCGTGTCCTTCAGGGACACATTCTTCATGTTAAAGCCCACGTTGTCACCGGGCAGGGCCTCAGGCAGGGCCTCCTGGTGCATCTCCACAGACCTGACCTCAGTGGTGACATTGCTGGAGGAAAGATGACCACCATGCGTGTTTCAGGAAGCTGCTCTCCACACGGCCCATGAGCACAGTGCCAATACCAGTGCAGTAAGAGAAGGGCAGGCAGTCACAACAATTCTAGACCCACCCAATGAGAACTGGCTTCCTGGGAGGTCCCTTGGTTCTTGGGATCAAAGACCAAAGTCACCTGCAGCACTGGTAGGAAGTGCTGAATCCGATGACTGGCTATTTATGCTGTGTATCAGATAAACTGGAAATGCTGGGGGCTTTGGTACTTTATCCCAGCTCACAAGTCAGGATCTGAACCCTGGCAAATCACACACGAGAGCTCATTCAACTCCATCATTCCTATAGAAGCCCTGTCACCTCACCTCCAATCTTGTACAAGTCTTGCAGAGGCAGCCTCAGGGGCTTGATGAACGGGAAAGTGGGAGGGAGGGTGGAGTCCAGAGCTTCCAGCAGAGTCACCCTGGTGGTGCTGCCCTCCTTTCGCTCAACCTTCCAGCCTTTGAACCAAGGCATCTGTGGGGATGGGGATGCAGAGCAAAGAGAGGTGAGCCTGGGGCGTGGCTACCTGGGTGCCCACCCCAGGACCAGGACCAGGACCCACACCAGCTGCCCACCCGCCCGGCTACCCACAGACCCAGCCCGCACTCACATTGGTGCTGGGCTCCAGCATGTGGCTGTGCCAGCCCTAGATGGTCACAAAGACCGCTGAGGCCTATCTTCTTGATGTAGGTGCTCACTTCCTTCGTGATCTCCTGGAAGCGCGCGGAGCTGTAGGTGGGCTCGGTGGAGTCCATCTTGTTGTCGGGCACAATCAGCCGCTTCATGCCCAAGGTGAAGGCCAGAAGCCCATGCTTGAGGGTCTGCCACTGCTTGGAGATGCCCGCCTAGAACTCGCCCAGCAGCCAGCCACAATGAACACTGCGCAGTCAGCCTGCAGGACACAGACATCACGGGGTCAAGGGTTTAGTTAGGGGAGGGAGCCCCGGACCGGCTGGGAAGATGCTAGAGCTTCGGGCAGGCCCAGGCCCCTTGGTAAAGCTCCGGGAACATAGGGAATGGCTTGGGACACTCTCCAGAAGGGGACAAATTCGTGGATCCCTTGGTTGCTGCTGTGCACAGAGGTCCCATCTTCCAGTTAAACTCTCACCCAGTCCCACACATGAGGTTTTAGTTCCTTCCTCCCGGACCCCAAGTGACCTACTTGTCTGGGTGTCAGAAAACCTGGTCCCTGCCCCAGCCTGAAAGGGGGATGGTGTCTGAGCCTCCTCATTAGGGTCTGTCCTCCTCCAGTTCTTTCAGAATTGATGATTGGTGTGGGGTGAGGAAAACCTTCTAAGGCTTATGATACTGATCTTCCCCAAGTCCCAGAAATAAAGCCTAAGTTTCCTCCCGTTCCGAACCTCTCCTCCCTCCCTCCACTGCCCCTTCCCCCATAGGGATGCCCCTGGGAACATGGGCTGCTTTACTTGGGTGGTGCCCATGATCATGTTCTTGATGAAGTCCCTGTGGTCCGGGGCATCAATGATGGTGATGTAGTACTTGCTGGTCTCAAAATTCCACAGGGAGATGTTGATGGCGTTGCCACTGCTCTCTCTCTCTCTGCCTTCTCTGCCTTCAGTTTGTCCCGCACCCAGGTGTACTTGAAGGAGCACTTACCCGTGTACAGAGGGATGGCAGTGAGTAGAGCAGCATCGATGGTGAGCAGAGGGGTCTAGCCTGGCGACTTCAACAGTTCCTTAGACCCGACAGCGCACCCTGCTGTCCATGCTCTGCCACCAGACCCACCCAGGAGCTGGACATCCTTCCTCCAGCTCCCCGCCAGTCCTAGACACAGGCACCGCGGGTGCCTTACCTCCACTGCCTCCTGCTCAAACTTCTCAATGGTCCTCTTGTCGATCCCTCCACACTTGTAGATGAGATGCCTGGTGGTGGTGGTGGAGTTGCCAGAGTCCACATGGCTGATGATAGTGATATGGCTCTTCTCTTTGCCCATGGTGGCGGGTTCCTTCCTTCAGTCACTGTTAAACTGGAGCACGGGGTGGGTGAGGCCAAAGCATTCCACGCAGACCCCCTGTCTCTTCTCCTCCCCTCCACCTTGCTCATGCCAAGCACCCAACTCCCCACTGTCCAGAGCCTAGGACAGGGTAGTGTCAACTGAAAAGCAAAACCAACTTGCCAGGCTCACACCCCGGTAAGGGTCAGGATCCCAGGGGCATAGCTGGTACTTCCAAGTACATAGTCCTGGCCCAACCATCTTTCTCCTGTGTGGGCTTTCCCCAGAACATGTGGGGGCTTAGCCATCCCCCATTCCTCCCATCCCCCCACCCCACCCACACTCCTGACCCACTTTTTGCACAAGAAGCCCTGACATTCCATACTTTCAGCTTTTCCCCTGCCCCCTGCAAGTCCCTACCTCTAGGGAAGAATGAATGAAGTCGACCCAGCAAGAACTGTGGCAGTTGAGATGATAGTTAACATCAAGATGTCTTGCTTCCTGCTTTTATAAACCTAACACTGGACCTTCCTTCTGATTCCACCCACATCTAACGCCCAGAGCCAAAACTGATTTAGGAAATACCATTCGCTACCCTCAAGCCCAATTTCACAGACTTCTTCCTTGATGGATTGGATATTTGGATGAAGAGAGGGTGGGTGACCAATGTTGACAGCAGCACTATTTACAGTAGACAAGGATATGGAAGCAACCTAAACAGATGAATGGATAAAGAAGATGTGAGATGCATATAGTGATGTATAGAGAGAGAGAGAGAGAGAGAGAGAGGGATTGAGATCTACACAATGGACTATTACTCAAACATAAAAAAGAATGATATAATCTCATTGGCAGCAACATGGATGGACCTAGAGATTATCATACTAATTGAAGTAAGGAAGACAGAGTAGGACAAAAATCATATGACATCACTTATATACGGAACCTAAAAAGGTGATACAAATGAGCATATTTACAAAACAGAAACAGACTCACAGACATAGAAGACAAACTTATGGCTTCCAAAAGGGAAAGGAGATGGGGAGGAAGGGATAAATTAGGAGTTTGGGATTAAGAGATACACCCTATTGTATATAAAATAGATAAACAATAAGGATTTACTGCTGAGCACAGAGAATTAAAGTAAATATCTTGTAATAACTTACAATGGAAAAGAATCCGAAAAAGAATCACTTTGCAGCACACCTGAAACTAACACAACACTGTAAATCACCTATACTTCAATTAAAAAAAAACTCATAGATGTGAAAGGAGATATAAAGTCATAGTTACAATTAGAGACTTTAAACTCCCTCCCTCAGTAATTGATGGAACAATTAGAAATCAACAAGACTAGAGAAGAACTCAACAAAGATATCAGCTAACAGGAGCTAAGAGACCTTTATTGAACACTGTACCCAACAACAGAAGAACAAATATTCTTTTCAAGCACCCATGGACCATCTACCAAAACAGACCCTATCCTGAGTCATAAAAGATACCTCAACAAATTTTAAAAGAATTGGAATCATACAGAGATTGTTTTCAGAATACAATGGAATTAAATCAATATCAGTAACGGAAAGGTTACAGGAAAACCTACAAACACTTGGAATCAAAATAACCCATGGATTCAGAAAGAAGTCTAAAGGGACATAAAAATATATATTGAATTTAATGAAAATGAGAGCCCAACTTATCCACATTTAGGAATGCAGCTAGAGTAATGTTGACAGAAAAACACAGCAATAAATATAGATACTTGCAACAACTTGGTTAGATCTCAAGGGCATTGTGCTGGGTGAAAAAAGCCAGTCTCATAAGGTCACATAAGGTGATTCTACTTCTATAACATTCTCAAGATGAAAAAATTATAAAGATGGAAAAGAGATTAGTGGATTTCAACGGTTAGGGACAGTTGGAGGGGGTGGGTGCATGTGATAATAAAGGGGTTGCATGAGGGAAGTCTTCGTGGTGAAGTAATGATTCTGTTATCTTGATCCTCTGGTGGCTACACAAATCTATACTTGTGTTAAAATGGCATTGAGCTATACACATACATTATACCAATATTAAATTCCTGGTTTTTATACTGTACTATAATTATGTGTGATGTGACCATTGGGAGAAGATGGGTGAAGAATACACAGAAACTCTTTGTACTATCTTTGCAGCTTCCTATAAATCTATAATATTTCAAAATTAAACATTTTTCAAAATGAATTAAAGAAATCATTGCCTTCCCTAATGAAATCACATTCTCTCCTGAAATGTCAATTATGGTATCAAATTAATTAAATTTATAGCTACATAGTGTGCACAGCATCATTAAAAGGCTTTTGACCTTCATTGCTTTGGACCCTCAGTATGTATGCATGTGCATATATACATATGTATATATATCTATCTCACTGTCTGAACTACCTGTGAGCTCTTATAAACTTTCACGTCTCAGTTTATAAATCTTATCTTACCTATGGTGTTTTCCTTGGTCCCTCCACACCTACTCTACAAGCAAAGCTAATTTTACCTTTCCATGTGTTCCCAAAGCACTTTGGAACTATCTATGATATAGCAGTTAATACCTCTGTTATAATACTTGTTGATGTATTTGGTCTCCTTTATTAAATAGAGCTTCTTAAGGGTAGATATTCTAATTTACTCTTCAATGTATATCCATAGCCAAAAACTATGCCCATGCAAAATAGTCACTGAATAAAACCAAGTAATGAAAATCGCATTTAATAAGGTACAGAAAAGGATAAACTATGAAACTATTCTCTAATCTTTCATTCTAAAAGTCCAAGCAAAGTCTTGAAGGGAAAAAAAAAAAAGACTTTGATTTTGGATAATAGTAGACACACATTAAGTCTTTTTTTTTTAATATAAAAACTTTTTTAAAATTTATTTTTATTTATTTATTTGTTTTGCTTTATAACGAATTTAATCAGTTATACATGTACATATGTTCCCATATCCCCTCCCTTTGGCGTCTCCCTCCCACCCTCCCTATCCCACCCCTCCAGGTGGTCACAAAGCACCGAGCTGATCTCCCTGTGCTATGCGGCTGCTTCCCACTAGCTATCTACCTTACGTTTGGTAGTGTATATATGTACAAGCCGCTCTTTCACTTTGTCACAGCTTACCCTTCCCCCTCCCCATATCCTCAACTCCATTCTCTAGTAGGGCTGTGTCTTTATTCCTGTCTTACCGCTATGTTCTTCATGACAATTTTTTTCTTAAATTCCATATATATGTGTCAGCATACAGTATTTGTCTTTCTCTTTCTGACTTACTTCACTCTGTATGACAGGCTCTAGGTCCATCCACCTCATTATAAATAGCTCAATTTCGTTTCTTTTTATGGCTGAGTAATATTCCATTGTATATATGTGCCACATCTTCTTTACCCATTCATCCGATGATGGACACTTAGGTTGTTTCCATCTCCGGGCTATTGTAAATAGGGCTGCTATGAACATTTTGGTACATGTCTCTTTTTGAATTATGGTTTTCTCAGGGTATATGCCCAGTAGTGGGATTGCTGGGTCATATGGTAGTTCTATTTGTAGTTTTTTAAGGAACCTCCATACCATTCTCCATAGTGGCTGTACCAATTCACATTCCCACCAGCAGTGCAAGAGTGTTCCCTTTTTTCAACACCCTCTCCAGCATTTATTGTTTCTAGATTTTTTGATGATGGCCATTCTGACTGGTGTGAGATGATATCTCATTGTAGTTTTGATTTGCATTTCTCTAATGAGTAAAGATGTTGAGCATCCTTTCATGTGTTTGTTGGCAGTCTGTATATCTTCTTTGGAGAAATGTCTATTTAGGTCTTCTGCCCATTTTTGGATTGGGTTGTTTGTTTTTTTGTTATTGAGCTGCATGAGCTGCTTATAAATTTTGGAGATTAATCCTTTGTCAGTTGCTTCATTTGCAAATATTTTCGCCCATTCTGAGGGTTGTCTTTCGGTCTTGTTTATGGTTTCCTTTGCTGTGCAAAAGCTTTTAAGTTTCATTAGGTCCCATGTGTTTATTTTTGTCTTTATTTCCATTTCTCTAGGAGGTGGGTCAAAAAGGATCTTGCTGTGATTTCTGTCATAGAGTGTTCTGCCTATGTTTTCCTCTAAGAGTTTGATAGTGTCTGGCCTTACATTTAGGTCTTTAATCCATTTTGAGCTTATTTTTGTGTATGGTGTTAGGGAATGATCTAATCTCATACTTTTACATGTCCCTATCCAGTTTTCCCAGCACCACTTATTGAAGAGACTGTCCTTTCTCCACTGTACATTCCTGCCTCCTTTATCAAAGATAAGTTGACCATATGTGCGTGGGTTTATCTCTGGGCTTTCTATCCTGTTCCATTGATCTATCTTTCTGTTTTTGTGCCAGTACCATACTGTCTTGATTACTGTAGCTTTGTAGTATAGTCTGAAGTCAGGGAGCCTGATTCCTCCAGCTCCGTTGTTCGTTCTCAAGATTGCTTTGGCTATTCGGGGTCTTTTGTGTTTCCATACAAATTGTGAATTTTTTTGTTCTAGTTCTGTGAAAAATGCCAGTGGTAGTTTGATAGGGATTGCATTGAATCTGTAGATTGCTTTGGGTAGTAGAGTCGTTTTCAAAATGTTGATTCTTCGAATCCAAGAACATGGTACATCTCTCCATCTATTTGTATCATCTTTAATTTCTTTCATCAGTGTCTTATAATTTTCTGCCTACAGGTCTTTTGTCTTCTTCGGTAGGTTTATTCCTAGATATTTTATTCTTTTTGTTGCAATGGTAAATGGGAGTGTTTCCTTGATTTCACTTTCAGATTTTTCATCATTAGTATATAGGAATGCCAGAGATTTCTGTGCATTAATTTTGTATCCTGCTACTTTACCAAATTCATTGATTCGCTCTAGTAGTTTTCTGGTAGCATCTTTAGGATTCTCTATGTATAGTATCATGTCATCTGCAAACAGTGACAGCTTTACTTCTTCTTTTCCGATTTGGATTCCTTTTATTTCCTTTTCTTCTCTGATTGCTGTGGCTAAAACTTCCAAAACTATGTTGAATAAGAGTGGTGAGAGTGGGCAGCCTTGTCTTGTTCCTGATCTTAGTGGAAATGGTTTCAGTTTTTCACCATTGAGGACAATGCTGGCTGTGGGTTTGTCATATATGGCCTTTATTATGTTGAGGAAAGTTCCCTCTATGCCTACTTTCTGCAGGGTTTTTATCATAAATGGGTGTTGAATTTTGTCGAAAGCTTTCTCTGCATCTATTGAGATGATCATATGGTTTTTCTCCTTCAATTTGTTAATATGGTGTATCACGTTGATTGCTTTGCGTATATTGAAGAATCCTTGCATTCCTGGAATAAACCCCACTTGATCATGGTGTATGATCCTTTTAATGTGCTGTTGGATTCTGTTTGCTAGTATTTTGTTGAGGATTTTTGCATCTATGTTCATCAGTGATATTGGCCTGTAGTTTTCTTTCTTTGTGACATCCTTGTCTGGTTTTGGTATCAAGGTGATGGTGGCCTCGTAGAATGAGTTTGGGAGTGTTCCGCCCTCTGCTATATTTTGGAAGAGTTTGAGAAGGATAGGTGTTAGCTCTTCTCTAAATGCTTGATAGAATTCTCCTGTGAAGCCATCTGGTCCTGGGCTTTTGTTTGTTGGAAGATTTTTAATCACAGTTTCAATTTCAGTGCTTGTGATTGGTCTGTTCATATTTTCTATTTCTTCCTGATTCAGTCTTGGAAGGTTGTGCATTTCTAAGAATTTGTCCATTTCTTCCAGGTTGTCCATTTTATTGGCATAGAGTTGCTTATAGTAATCTGTCATGATCTTTTGTATTTCTGCAGTGTCAGTTGTTACTTCTCCTTTTTCATTTCTAATTCTATTGATTTGAGTCTACTCCCTTTTTTTCTCGATGAGTCTGGCTAATGGTTTATCAATTTTGTTTATCTTCTCAAAGAACCAGCTTTTAGTTTTATTCATCTTTGCTATCGTTTCCTTCATTTCTTTTTCATTTATTTCTGATCTGATTTTTATGATTTCTTTCCTTCTGCTAACTTTGGGATGTTTTTGTTCTTCTTTCTCTAATTGCTTTAGGTGCAAGGTTAGGTTGTTTATTCGAGATGTTTCCTGTTTCTTAAGGTGGGATTGTATTGCTACAAACTTCCCTCTTAGAACTGCTTTTGCTGCATCCCATAGGTTTTGGGTCGTCGTGTCTCCATTGTCATTTGTTTCTAGGTATTTCTTAATTTCCTCTTTGATTTCTTCAGTGATCACTTCGTTATTAAGTAGTGTATTGTTTAGCCTCCATGTGTTTGTATTTTTTACAGCTCTTTTCCTGTAATTGATATCTAGTCTCATAGCATTGTGGTCGGAAAAGATACTTGATACAATTTCAATTTTCTTAAATTTACCAAGGCTTGATTTGTGACCCAAGATATGATCTATCCTGGAGAATGTTCCATGAGCACTTGAGAAGAATGTGTATTCTGTTGTTTTTGAATGGAATGTCCTATAAATATCAATTAAGTCCATCTTGTTTAATGTATCATTTAAAGCTTGTGTTTCCTTATTTATTTTCATTTTGGATGAACTGTCCATTGGCGAAAGTGGGGTGTTAAAGTCCCCTACTATGATTGTGTTACTGTCGATTTCTCCTTTTATGGCTGTTAGTATTTGCCGTATGTATTGAGGTGCTCCTCTGTTTGGTGCATAAATATTTACAATTGTTATATCTTCTTCTTGGATCGATCCCTTGATCATTATATAGTGTCCTTCTTTGTGTCTTCTAGTAGTCTTTATTTTAAAGTCTATTTTGTCTGATATGAGAATTGCTACTCCAGCTTTCTTTTGGTTTCCATTTGCATGGAATATCTTTTTCCATTCCCTTACTTTCAGTCTGTATATGTCTCTAGGTCTGAAGTGGGTCTCTTGTAGACAGCATATATATGGGTCTTGATTTGTATCCATTCAGCCAATCTATATCTTTTGGTGGGAGCATTTAGTCCATTTATATTTAAGGTAATTATCGATATGTATGTTCCTATTCCCATTTCCTTAATTGTTTTGGGTTCGTTATTGTAGGTCTTTCCCTTCTGTTGTGTTTCTTGCCTAGAGAAGTTCCTTTAGCATTTGTTGTAAAGCTGGTTTGGTGGTGCTGAACTCTCTCAGCTTTTGCTTGTCTGTAAACGTTTTAATTTCTCCGTCAAATCTGAATGAGATCCTTGCTGGGTAGAGTAATCTTGGTTGCAGGTTTTTCTCCTTCATCACTTTAATTATGTCGTACGACTCCCTTCTGGCTTGTAGAGTTTCTGCTGAGAAATCAGCTGTTATTCTGATGGGGATTCCCTTGTGTGTAACTTGTTCTTTTTGCCTTGCTGCTTTTAATATGATTTCTTTGTGTTTAATTTTTGAGCAGTTTGATTAATATGGGTCTTGGCGTATTTCTCCTTGGATTTATTCTGTATGGGACTCTCTGTGCCTCCTGGACTTGATTAACTATTTCCTTTCCTATATTAGGGAAGTTTTCAACTATAATCTCTTCAAATATTTTCTCAGTCCCTTTCTTTTTCTCTTCTTCTTCTGGAACCCCTATAATTCGAATGTTGGTGCGTTTAATGTTGTCCCAGAGGTCTCTGAGACTGTCCTCTGTTCTTTTCATTCTTTTTTCTTTATTTTGCTCTGCAGCCGTTATTTCCACTATTTTATCTTCCACCTCACTTATCCGTTCTTCTGCCTCAGTTATTCTGCTATTGATCCCATCTAGAGTATTTTTTATTTCATTTATTGTGTTTTTAATCAATGCTTGATTCATCTTTAGTTCTTCTAGGTCCTTGTTAACTTTTTCTTGCATGTTGTCTATTCTATTTCCAAGATTTTGGATCTGGGAAATAGAATCTTGGATCATCTTTACCATCATTATTCTGAATTCTTTTTCAGGTAGACTGCCTATTACTTCTTCATTTGTTAGGTCTGGTGGGTTTTTATCTTGCTCCTTCTCCTGCTGTGTGTTTTTCTGTCTTCTCATTTTGCTTATGTTACTGTGTTTGGGGTCTCCTTTTTGCAGGCTGCAGGTTCGTAGTTCCTGTTGTTTTTGGTGTCTGTCCCCAGTGGCTAAGGTTGGTTTAGTGGGTTGTGTAGGCTTCCTGGTGGAGGGGACTAGTGCCTGTGTTCTGGTGGATGTGGCTGGATCTTGTTTTTCTGGTGGGCAGGTCCACGTCTGGTGGTTTGTTTTGGGGTGTCTGCCGACTTTTTATGATTTTAGGCCACCTCTCTGCTAATGGGTGGTGTTGTGTTCCTGTCTTGCTAGTTGTTTGGCATAGGGTGTCCAGCACTGTAGCTTGCTGGTCGTTGAGTGAAGCTGGGTGCTGGTGTTGAGATGGAGATCTCTGGAAGATTTTCTCCGTTTGATATTATGTGGAGCTGGGAGGTCTCTTGTGGACCAGTGTCCTGAAGTTGGCTCTCCCACCTCAGATGCACAGCACTGACTCCTGGCTCCTCAATTTGGGATGATTTGTTGTCTATTCATGTATTCCACAGATGCAGGGTACATCAAGTTGATTGTGGAGCTTTAATCCGCTGCTTCTGAGGCTGCTGGGAGAGGTTTCCCTTTCTCTTCTTTGTTCTCACAGCTCCTGGGTCTCAGCTTTGGATTTGGCCCCGCCTCTGCGTGTAGGTCGCCGGAGGGCGTCTGTTCTTCGCTCAGACGGGACAGGGTTAAAGGAGCAGCCTCTTCGGGGACTCTGGCTCTCTCAGGCCGGGCGGGAGGGAGGGGCACGGAGTGCGGGGCGAGTCTGCAGCGGCAGAGGCCGGCGTGACGTTGCACCAGCCCGAGGCGCGCCGTGCGTTCTCCCAGGGAAGCCGCCCCTGGATCCCGGGACCCCGGCAGTGGCGGGCTGCACAGGCTCCCGGAAGGGCGGTGTGGACAGTGACCTGCGCTCGCACACAGGCTTCTTGGCGGCGGCAGCAGCAGCCCCAGCGTCCCACGCCCGTCACTGGGCTCCGCGCTTTCAGTCGCGACTCGCGCCCGTCTGTGGAGCCCCCTTAAGCAGCGCTCTTAATGCCCTCTCCTCGCGCACCAGGAAACCAAGAGGGAAGAAAAAGTCTCTTGCCTCTTCGGCAGCTCCAGAGTTTTCCCGGACTCCTTCCCGGCTAGCTGTGGCACATTAGCCCCCTTTAGGCTGAGTTCTCGCCGCCAGCCCCAGTCCTCTCCCTGCGCTCTGACCGAAGCCCGAGCCTCAGCTTCCAGCGCTGCTCGCCCCGGCGGGCGAGCAGACAAGCCTCTCGGGCTGGTGAGTGCCGCTCGGCACCGCTCCTCTGTGTGGGAATCTCTCCGCTTTGCCCTACCCAGGTATGTGGGGAGTTTCTTGCCTTTTGGGAGGTCTGGGGTCTTCTGCCAGCGTTCAGTAGGTGTTCTGTAGGAGCTGTTCCACGTGTAGCTGTATTTCTGGTGTATCCGTGAGGAGGAAGGTGATCTCCGCGTCTTACTCTTCCGCCATCTTACCCGGAAGTCTGCATTTCTCTAATGATTAGTGATGTTCAGCATTCTTTCATGTGTTTGTTGACAATCTGTATATCTTCTTTGGAGAAATGTCTATTTAGGTCTTCTGCCCATTTTTGGATTAGGTTGTTTGTATTTTTTTTTTTTTTTTTTTTGATATTAAGCTGCATGAGATGCTTGTATATTTTGGAGACTAATCCTTTGTCAGTTGCTTCATTTGCAAATATTTTCACCCATTCTGAAGGTGGTCTTTTCCTCTTGTTTATGGTTTCCTTTGCTGTGCAAAAGTTTTTAAGTTTCATTAGGTCCCATTTGTTTATTTTTGTTTTTATTTCCATTTCTCTAGTAGGTGGGTCAAAAAGGATCTTGCTGTGATTTATGTCATAGAGTGTTCTGCCTATGTTTTCCTCTAAGAGTCTGATAGTGTCTGGCCTTACCTTTACGTGTTTAATCCATTAAGAGTTTGTTTTTGTGTATGGTGTTAGGAAGTGTTCTAATTTCATTCTTTTACATGTAGCTGTCCAGTTTTCCCAGCAACACTTCTTGAAGAGGCTGTCTTTTATCCACTGTGTATTCCTGCCTCCTTTGTCAAAGATAAGATGACCATATGTGCATGGGTTTTTCTCTGGGTTTTCTATCCTGGTCCACCGATCTATATTTCTGTTTTTTGTTCCAGTACCATACTATCTTGATTACTGTATCTTTGTCATATAGTCTGAAGTCAGGGAGCCTGACTCCTCCAGCTCTGTTTTTCTTTCTCAAGATTGCTTTTGATATTTGGGGTCTTTTGTGTTTCCGTACAAATTGTGAAATTTTTTGTTCTAGCTCTGTGAAAAATGCCATTGGTAGTTTGATAAGGATTGCACTGAATCCATAAATTGCTTTGGGTAGTATCGTCATTTCACAATGTTGCGTCTTCCAATCCAAGAACATGGTATATCTCTCCATCTGTTTGTATCATCTTTAATTTCTTTCATCAGTGTCTTATAGTTTTCTGCATACAGGTCTTTTGTCTCCTTAGCTAGGTTTATTCCTAGGTATTTTATTCTTTTTGTTGCAATGGTAAATGGGAGTGTTCCCTTAATTTCTCTTTCAGGGATTTCATCATTAGTGTATAGGAATGCAAGAGATTTCTATGCATTACTTTTGTATCCTGCTACTTTACCAAATTCACTGATTATCTCTAGTAGTTTTCTGGTGGCATCTTTAGGATTCCTTGTGTATAGTATCATGTCATCAGCAAACAGTGACAATTTTACTTCTTGTTCTCTGATTAGGATTCCTTTTTTTTTTTTTTCTTTTCCGATTGCTGTGGCTAAAACTTCCAAAACTCTGTGGAATAATAGTTGTGAGGGTGGGCAATCTTGTCTTTCTCCTGATCTTAGAGAAATGGTTTCAGTTTTTCACCTTTGAGAATTATGTTAGCTGTGGGTTTGTCATATATAGCATTTATTATGTTGAGGTAGGTTCCCTCTATGCCTATTTTCTGGAGAGTTTTTATCATAAATGGGTGTTGAATTCTTTTGAAAGATTTTTCTGCTGCATTTGAGATTATCATACGGTTTTTTTCCTTCAGTTTGTTAATATCGTGTATCACATTGATTGATTTCCATATATTGAAGAACTCTTGCACTTCTGGGATAAACCCCACTTGATCATGGTGTATGATCCTTTTAATGTGCTGCTTGATTCCGTTTGCTAATATTTTGTTGAGGATTTTTGCATCTACGTTCATCAGTGATATTGGTCTGTAGTTATCTTTTTTGTGTGTAACATCTTTGTCTGGTTTTGGTACAAGGCTGATGGTGGCCTCATAGAATGTTTGGGAGTGTTCCTCCCTCTGCTGTATTTTGGAAGAGTTTGAGAAGGATAGGTGTTAGCTCTTCTCTAAATGTTTGAGAGAATTCATCTGTGAAGATATCTGGTCCTGGGCTTTTGTTTGTTGAAAGTTTTTTTTATACAGTAAGTTCTTATTAGTCATCCATTTTATACACATCACTATATACATGTGAATCCCAATCTGTTGGAAGATTTTTTTAATTTTTTTTTTTTTTTTTTTTTTTTTTGCGGTACATGGGCCTCTCACTGCTGTGGCCTCTCCCGTTGTGGAGCACAGGCTCTGGACGCGCAGACTCAGCAGCCATGGCTCACGGGCCTAGCTGCTCTGCAGCATGTGGGATCTTCCCGGACCGGGGCACAAACCCGTGTCCTCTGCATCGGCACGTGGACTCCCAGCCACTGCACCACCAGGGAAACCCTGTTGGAAGATTTTTAATTGCAGTTTCAATTTCAGTGCTTTTGATTCATCTGTTCATATTTTCTAGTTCTTCCTGGTGCAGTCTTGGAAGTTTGTACCTTTCTAAGAATTTATTCATTTCTTCCAGGTTGTCCATTTTATTGGCATATAGTTGCTTGTAGTAATCCCTTATGATCCTTTGTATTTCTCTTGTGTCAGTTCTTACTTCTCCTTTTTCATTTCTAATTCTATTGATTTGAGTCTTCTCCCTATTTTTCTTGATGAGTCTGGCTAATGGTTTATCAATTTTGTTTATCTTCTCAAAGAACCAGGTTTTAGTTTTATTGATCTTTGCTATCATTTCCTTCCTTCATTTCTTTTTCATTTATTTCTAATTTGTATTTTATGAATTCTTTCCTTCTGTTAGCTCTAGGGTTTTGCTTGTTCTTCTTACTCTAATTCCTTTAGGTGTAAGATTAGATTGTTTATTTGAGTTTTTTCTTGTTTCTTGAGGTAGGATTGTATTTCTATAAGCCTCCATCTTAGAACTGCTTTTGCTGCATTCCATCGGTTTTGGGTCATCCTGTTTTCATTGTCATTTATTTCTAGGTATATTTTGATTTTCTCTTTGATTTCTTCAGTGATCTCTTGGTTATTTAGTAATGTTATGTTTAGCCTCCATGTGTTTGTATTTTTTACATTTTTTTCCTGTAATTGTTGTCAAGTTTCATAGCACTGTGGTCAGAAAAGATGCTTGATATGATTTCAATTTCCTTAAATTTACCAAAGCTTGATTTGTGACACAAGATATGATCTATCCTGGAGAATGTTCCATGAACACTTGAGAAGAAAGTGTATTCTGTTGTTTTTGGTTGGATTGTCCTATAAATATTAATTAATTCTATCTGTTGTAATGTGTCTTTTCAAGCTAGTGTTTCCTTATTTATTTTCATTTGGGATGATCTGTCCTTTGGTGAATGTGGGGTGTTAAAATCCCCTACTATTATTGTGTTACTGTCAATTTCCCCTTTTATGGCTGTTAGCATTTTCCTTTTGTATAGAGGTGGTCCTATGTTGGGTGCATAAATATTTACAACTGTTATATATTCTTCTTGGATTGACCCCTTGATCATTATGTAGTGTGCTTCTTTGCCTCTTGTAATAGTCTATATTTTAAAGTTTATTTTGTCTGATATGAGAATTGCTACTCCAGCTTTCTTTTGTTTTCCATTTGTATGGAATATCTTTTTCCATCCCCTCACTTTCAGTCTGCATGTGTCCCTAGGTCTGAAGTGGGTCTCTTATAGACAGCATATATATGGGTCTTGTTTCTGTATCTATTCAGACATTCTGTGTCTTTTGTTGGAACATTTAATCCATTTACATTTAAGGTAATTATTGATATGTATGCTCCTATTACCATTTTCTTCATTTTGGGGGGTTTGTTATTGTAAGTCTTTACCTTCTCTTGTGTTTCCTGCCTAGAGAAGTTCCCCTAGCGTTTGTTGTAAAGCTGGTTTGATGGTGCTGAATTCTCTTGACTTTTGCTTATCTGTAAAGGTTTTAATTTCTCCTTCAAATCTGAATGAGATCCTTGCTGGTTAGAGTAGCCTTGGTTGTAGGTTTTCCCCTTTCATCACTTTAAATATGTCCTGCCAATCCCTTCTGGCTTGAAGACTTTCTGCTGAAAGATCAGCTGTTAACCTTATGGGGATTCCCTTGTATGTTATTTGTTGCTTTTCTCTTGCTGCTTTTAATATTTTTTCTTTGCATTTATAGTTTGATTAATATGTGTCTTGGAATATTTCTCCTTGGATTTATCCTGTATGGGACTTTCTGTGCTTCCTGTACTTGGTTGACTATTTCCTTTCCCATGTTAAGGATGTTTTCAACTATAATCTCTTCAAATATTTTCTCAGTCCCTTTCTTTTTCTCTTCTTTTTCTGGGACCCTTATAATTCAAATGTTGGCGTGTTTAATGTTTTCCCAGAGGTCTCTGAGTTTGTCATCAATTCTTTTTATTCTTTTTTCTTTATTCTGCTCTGTGGCAGTTTTTTCCACTATTTTATCTTCCAGGTCACTTATCCAGTCTTCTGCCTCAGTTATTCTGCTATTGGTTCCTTCTGTAGTATTTTTAATTTCATTTATTGTGTTGTTCATCATTGTTTGTTTGCTCTTTAGTTCATGTAGATCCTTGTTAAATGTTTCTTGTATTTTCTCCATTCTATTTCTGAGATTTTGGATCATCTTTACTATCATTACTCTGAACTCTTTTTCAGGTAGACTGCTTATTTCCTCTTCATTTGTTTGGTCTGATGCGTTTTTACCTTGTTCCTTCATCTGCTGCATATTTCTTGGTCTTCTCAGTTTATTTAACTTACTGTGTTTGGGGTCTCTTTTTCACAGGCTGCAGGTTCATAGTTCCCATTATTTATGGTGTCTGCCCCCAGTGGGTCAGGTTGGTTTAGTGGCTTGTATAGGCTTCCTGGTGAATGGGTCTGGTGCCTGTGTTCTTGTGGGTGGGGCTGTATCTTGTCCTTCTGGTGAGCAGGGCCATGTCTGGTGGTGTTTTTGGAATGTGTGTGAACTTCGTATAACTTTAGACAGCCTCTCTGCTAATGCATAGGGTTGTGTTCCTCTCATGCTAGTTGTTTGGCCTGTGACGTCCACACTGGAGCTTCCTGGCCATTGGGTGGAGGTGGGTCTTAGTGTTGAGACGAAGCTCTCCAGGAGATCTATCACCAACTGATATTACATGGGGCCAGGCGGTTTCTTGTAGTCCAATGTCCTGGACTCAGCCCTCCCACCTCAGAGGGTCAGGCCGAACACCTTGCCAGAGCACCAAGACCCTGCCAGCCATATGGTTCAGAAGAAAAGGAAGAGAGAAAAACAAAACAAAACAAACAAAAAAACAACGAACAGAGAGAACCCTAGGACAAGTGGTAAAAGCAAACCTATACAGACAAAATCACTCAAAGAAGCATACACATATACACTGATAAGAGGAAAAGATTATATATATATATATATATATATATATATATATATATATATATATATATATATATATATATAAAGAAGAGAGCAACCAAACCAATAAACAAATCCACCAATGATAATAAGCTCTAAATACTATACTAAGATAAACATAAAACCAGAAACAAATTAGACGAAGAAAGTAAACCTGAAGTCTACAGTTGCTCCCATAGTCCACCACCCCAATTTTGGGAATATTCATTGTCTATTCAGGTATTCTTCAGATGCAGGGTTTATCAAGTTGACTGTGGGGATTTAATACACTGCTCCTGAGGCTGCACAGAGAAATTTCCCTTTCTCTTCTTTGTTCACACAGCTCCTGGGGTTCAGCTTTGGTTTTGGCCCCACCTCTGCATGTAGGCTGCCCTCAGGCATCTGTTCCCTGCCCAGACAAGAAGGGGTTAAAGCAGCGGCTGATTAGGGCTCTCTTGCTCACTCAGGCCAGGGGGAGGGAGGGGTACAGTAGTCATAATTGTAACACAGGGTGAGCCTGAGGAAGCAGAGGCTGGCATGATGTTGCAACAGCCTGTGGTGCGCCTTGTGTTCTCCTGGGGTCGTTATGCTTGGATCATGGGACCCTGGCAGTGGAGTGCTACACAGCCTCCCCGGACAGTGTGGATAGTGACCTGTGCTTGCACATAAGATTCTTGGTGGCAGTGGCAGAAGCGTTCGTGGTTCATCCCTGTCTCTAGGGTCTGAGTTAATAGCCACATCTCGTGCCCATTTCTGGAGCTTACTTAGGTGGTGCTCTGCCTTCTGTGGGCACACTGGGAAGGAATTCCCTCTCCTCATGCACCCTGAAACAAAGGTCTCTTGCCTCTCCAGCAAGTCCAGACTTTTTCACAGACTCCATCCCGGCTAGCTGTGGCGCACCAGCCCCCTCAGGCTGTCTTCACGCAGCCAACCCCAGTCCTCTTCCTGCAATCTGACCTCTGAAACCCGAGCTTCAGCTCCCAGCCCCCACCCACCCCAGCGTGTGAGCAGACAAGACTCTCAGGCTGGTGAGTGCTGGTTGGCACTGATCCTTTGTGTGGAAATCTCTCCACTTTGCCCTCTGCACCCCTGTTGCTGTGCTCTCCTTTGTGACTCCAAATCTTCCCCTCCGTCCATCCCCTGTGCCCAACAGTGAAGGGGCTCCCTAATGTGTGGAAACTTTTCCTCCTTCACAGCTCCCTACAAGAGGTACGGGTCCCTTCCCTATTCTTTTTTCTCTGTTTTTTTCTTTTTTCTTTTGCCCTACCCAGCTACATGGGGATTTTCTTGCTTTTTGGGAAGTCTGAGGTCTTCTGCCAGCATTCAGTAGGTATTCTGTAGGATTCGTTCCACGTGTAGATGTATTGTTGATATATTTATGGGGAGGAAGGTGATCTCCACTTCTAACTCCTCTGCCATCTTGAAGGTCTTCAGAGTCACTGTTGACCTTGGCCAGTGGTGAAGTTGAAGACATACTGCTGAAGGCCAAAGATTAAGTGACCCAAAGCCTATTCCATATTTTCAACCCTGTGTCTCTTCTAGTCTTTTGAGAATTCTGGGAGTAGCTTCCTCTTTTCCTAGTAACCTTTAGCTCCAAGCACCTTCTTGAGTTGAATTCCGTCTTTTCACTGTCCTGTGCACACTTTCACACTGAACCAAACTTCAAGTTCTCCATAAATTCTGACCTTGCTTTACCTACTCCAAGGCAGTGCCAAAGCTCTGTCAAGGTGGGATGTTTCCTCTCTGTGGTAAGCAATAAACTCAGCTTTGTCTTGTCAACAGATCATGTTAGTGATATTTGGGGACCCAGAACTTGACCAGACTAACCCAGCCATAGAACTGAGACCCTTTCCTTCATTCACATGTACACATTACTAATTCACAGCATTTGTGTAAATAGCTGACATCACTAGGTTGTGTTTTAGATTGTAATGTTGCTCAGACCCCATAGACCTCAAAAGCCTCTTATATCCCGCTTATCCTGAACTTTTGCAGACAAGCTTCTCCCTTTGTACTCAATTTGACTACCAAAAACAAGGCAATGTAAGTCTCCGACCCCTCCCTACCAGCACAACCACTAACACCTGTCTCAGAATCTACCTTTGCAAACCCAGGGACCATTTTTAATTAAGAGCCTTGCCAAATAACAGTTCTCCATCCTTTGAGCAGCCCTGATAATCTCTCAGGGATCTTGAAATTTCTGTCCTGAGCTTCCTTACAAGAGAAAAGAATAGCATGGATATTTATTTTCCCATTCAGATCTACCAAATTCAGTGGAGGCCCTTAAGCAAAAGTGGCTACAAATCATTTTAGGTTTAAATTATGAGTTTGATATATTGTTTTCTGTTATACCACTCAGTATAATTGCTCTAATGGATGTGTGCACAAGCTCAAAAGAGAAGTTATCCAAGGCATCCTGTGAAAGTCTGGTAAAGCTTCTAGAGGAACTGAGATGTGAAAGCTGAATTGGGCATTTGTAGCAGAGGCAAGAACACTCAAAGGAATAGAGATTGAAATAATAATAATCACTAAAATTGCTGAGCACTTCAAGTGTCAGCCCTGTTCTAAGCATTTCATTTTCACTCTTTTAAACAAACCATTGAATTCTCTCAACCACCATGGGTGTCAGTATAATTTTATCATCCTCATTTTACAGATGGGAAAATTGAGGCACAAAGGCATTTTGTAAATAGTTCAAGGTCGCACACACATTTCTAGAGTCTAGGATTCAAACCCAGGAGATAAGAGCACACTGAATCACATTGCAAATTTTCCTCCAACTGAAAAAACAAGATGAGATTAAAAGAAATGAGAGATCTCGCTAAGGGGTTGGAGCATTAATAACAAGAGAAATAAAGAAGGGAGATGATGTTGTATAGCATTATCTTCAATCTTTGGGATTTTGTCATTTACAGACTTCTTCAATTTTTCCTTGTGACTCTTTTCAATTATTTTAGAAAAAGAAAAGTGCACAGTTAAGGATTGTTAATTCGTGCTTGCATGGGGAAAGGATTCCTGTCACAAGTTGAGACCAGGCAGAGACCCGCATAGTATAGGAAAATGATTGAGAGCTCAGTGTTGAGACAGAGCAGGCTCTGGGACTATTGGCAAACTGCAACTCTCTGGCCTGCAGTTTCTTCACAAAAAAGTAATGGATGGAACTCAACGGTCTCTAAAATCCTATCAAGTTCCATATCCCTATTGCCTCCCACCAACTTGCACTTGGACCCCTGTGCTTGCCTGCTGTCAGCTGAGTTTCCCATGTTTGTATGTTCTTATTCCTCCTCTCCTTCCTCTTTCTCCCATCTTCTATCTCTCACTGTTCTGGTACCATCTGTTGTTTTCATACATCCTGATAGCTCAAGAATGAGTTTTTACATGGGAAGTTTCTCCTATATGAGATTAGGCTCTTCACAGGAAAGATACACTTTAACAAAAAAATTATGAATGTAGTCTTCCATCATGGTCATGTTTTGTCCTTCAATCTCAATTTTTCTTCTTTGTAGTGGTTATGGTATTAGGAATAAATATACATATTTATTATGGCAAAGTTAGAAATTATACATAAGCAAAATATTTTTGCATATATCTTTCTAGACTCATATACATTATTTATCTTTTATTTTCAAATCCCAATTCCTGAGAAATTTGTTAAAACTCCTATGTTAATTGTAAGCAGAGTTTCTTCTGAGAAGTTACAAGAAGAGTTGAGAAAGCAAAGAAACTGGTAGAAGAAATACGTCAAATCTTGGATAAAATTGTTTCCAAAGAAAATGGATCAAATTCTGGTCTTAGAAACTCCTGCCTCACTTTATTCCATATTCATTATAGTCTTGTAAAAAACTAAAACTGTGCAGTACTTATGCATGAATACCCTGTACCACTTTTAAGAAATGCAAAGCACAGATACGATCTCATTGCCTTTCATCAAAACCTCACAGAGTGAAGTAAGTCAGAAAGAGAAAGACAAATACTGTATGCTAACACATATATATGGAATCTAAGAAAAAAAATGTTATGAAGAACCTAGGGGTAAGACAGTAATAAAGACACAGACCTACTTGAGAATGGACTTGAGGATATGGGGAGGGGGAAGGGTAAGCTGTGACAAAGCGAGAGAGAGACATGGATATATATATAGTACCAAACGTAAGGTAGATAGATAGTGGGAAGCAGCCGCATAGCACAAGGAGATCAGCTAGGTGCTTTGTGACCGCCTGGAGGGGTGGGATGGGGAGGGTGGGAGGGAGGGAGATGCATGAGGGAAGGGATGGGGAAACAGATGTATATGTATGACTGATTCACTTTGTTATAAAGCAGAAACTAACACACCATTGTAAAGCAATTATACTCCAATAAAGATGTTAAAAAAAAATTTAAAAACCTCACAGAATCCCTGTATGAAAGTGCTGTTCTCCCCACGTCAGAGGTGTGTTACAAAGCTAAAAGTTACCAAACCTGTTCATGGTCTGCCATTTTATGCAATTTGGGATTAGAAATAATCTAAAATTCTATTCTCTCTACTGTTATCTTGCTATTGTTAACATAACCCTAAGTCTATAGTATCTCTCTTTTGAAGGAAATGAATTCCAAGAAACTGCAGGACAAGAAACAGATCTCAATATCATTCTAATTTTATTCGTGTCTTGGGGAATACAAGTGAGCTATCAATGTAACTATCAGTAAAACATCCCTAGGTCCTTAGATGAGAGGTGTTAAATAAACACATTTTTAACTGAGTCTGAAAAATGTGTTTACTTATGAACTTCCTACACTATTCTGACTGCTTTCCCAGAAGCAGGCTCCCTTCATCACCACAGGGCTTCCTAGGGAGCCTGCGTACTCTTGTTCTTCAGCATTCTCAACACGTGACCCACTCTTTGAGAGGGCTGTTCGTTTGTGCTGTGATGCATCATCAATTTTCCCACTGCAAAGGCTGCCCCTGCTCTCATCTGACTCAGAGCCTGTCAAACAACCCCTGACCTAGAAGTCTTCATGTGGCCCTATATCCAACATCTTTCTTTTTTTCTTTTTTTTTACATCTTTTTTGGAGTATAATTGTGTTACAATGGTGTGTTAGTTTCTGCTTTATAACAAAGTGAATAAGTTATACATGTACATATGTTCCCATATCTCTTCCCTCTTGCGTCTCCCGCCCTCCCACCCTCTCTATCCCACCCCTCTAGGTGGTCACAAAGCACTGAGCTGATCTCCCTGTGCCATGTGGCTGCTTCCCACTAGCTATCTATTTTAAGTTTGGTAGTGTATATATGTCCATGCCACTCTCTCGCTTTGTCACAGCTTACCCTTCCCCCTCCCCATATCCTCAAGTCCATTCTCTAGTTGGTCTGTGTCTTTATTCCTGTCTTACCCCTAGGTTCTTCATGACTTTTTTTTTCCTTTAAATTCCATTTATATGTGTTAGCATACGGTATTTGTCTTTCTCTTTCTGACTTACTTCACTCTGTATGACAGACTCTAGGTCCATCCACCTAATTACAAATAGCTCAATTTCGTTTCTTTTTATGGCTGAGTAATATTCCATTGTATATATGTGCCACATCTTCTTTATCCATTCATCCGATGATGGACACTTAGGTTGTTTCCATCTCCTGGCTATTGTAAATAGAGCTGCAATGGAAATTTTCATACATGACTCTTTTTGAGTTATGGTTTTCTCAGGGTATATGCCTAGTAGTGGGATTGCTGGGTCATATGGTAGTTCTATTTGTAGTTTTTTAAGGAACCTCCATACTGTTCTCCATAGTGGCTGTACCAGTTCACATTCCCAGCAGCAGTGCAAGAGTGTTCCCTTTTCTCCCCACCCTCTCCAGCATTTATTGTTTGTAGGTTTTTTGATGATGGCCATTCTGACCGGTGTGAGATGATATCTCATTGTAGTTTCAATTTTCATTTCTCTAATGATTAATGATGTTGAGCATTCTTTCATATGTTTGTTGGCAGTCTGTATATCTTCTTTGGAGAAATGTCTATTTAGGTCTTCTGCCCATTTTTGGATTGGTTTGTTTGTTTTTTTGCTATTGAGCTGCATGGCTGCTTGTAAATTTTGGAGATTAATCCCTTGTCAGTTGCTTCATTTGAAAATATTTTCTCCCATTCTGAGGGTTGTCTTTCGGTCTTGTTTATGGTTTCCTTTGCTGTGCAAAAGCTTTGAAGTTTAATTAGGTCCCATTTGTTTATTTTTGTTTTTATTTCCATTTCTCTAGGAGGTGGGTCAAAAAGGATCTTGCTGTGATTTATGTCATAGAGTGTTCTGCCTTTGCTGTTATGATTTCTTTGACTTTCTGTCTTGCCTTCTCCCCCTGTGCTCTTTCTTTAGACCCAAACTTTATCACTTCTGTCTCTGTTTTATCCTACTGTAATCATATCAAGAAATTACCCTTCTTCTCACTTGTTAAAAGGAGCAAATTAAAGTCTCTTGTACTTGTTTTATATCCCCAACCTCTCCCAACCTCCCAAACAGAAAGAAAAAAAAAAAAGCAATTGTATAAAGCTCCCTGACCGCAGAAACAGTGAATAAGGTTTTATTCAGCTTTACATCCCCAGAAGCTCTTATTACAGTGACATGCAAGCAGTAATTTATGTTTAATTAGCTCTTGGATTGCATTTGAAGGCCTCGGTTTGGCCAGATAACAAAGTTCACAATAAACATCACAGTATAGATTATAATCTGGTCTCTATAATTCTACTCTTTTCTTATTTATAATCATCATTTACATGTAATGCACCATTTTCTGGACTCCATTGTTGAAAATGAACTTTTGACCCTAAGAGATAAAAGGATTTAATGTTCATTTAGGTAGCCAAAATCTCCTACCAGTTAGATGCTCACAACCTCTTTCACATCAAAAAGCTCAGAATCACCACATATCCACAATACTAAGTCATACTTTTCACAATTTAGCATTTCTAAAATTGTGATGAATTTTATAATTGATGCATACATTTACTGTGGTAGTGCTGATTTTTCCCTTCAACCATTAGTGATGTTTCTTACAAATACAAGGTAAAATTTGGATTTCAGTGCTTCAAAATAGCACTTTTGAAAGAATGCTACTTTTTTTCATTTTTTACTCTACCCAATGAATATTTTTCTCAGCAGGAAGTTCATGAATTTTTAGTTCTTGATTAATTTACCCTGAAGTATGCAAGTAAGTGTCACCTCATCATAAAGTAACCAATGACACATCTTCCATTTAGTGCCATCAACTGTTTTCTGCATTTTCTACTCTTCCAAAGTGTGTTATGAACTGATATATGTTGTTAGGACACTTGCCAGATTGTGCTCCTTCTATAGCTACATTTGACATTTAATTTAGGGGTTGAGCAAATGGCAGCTGCTACAGGCTGTGACTACCTGTAGCACTGAAACTAATTTAGATAGAATCAGTAGCTTTTGCTTTTTATTTCCCAAAGAATTATCAAAATTACAGGGATTATAGAATTAAATTAAGGTATTAAAACCCTGTTTCAGCCTCTCACTGATATGAAATAGGTGTCATGGTGCCCAGAATATTAAATTTAAAAATAGTATATTAAAGACTTTTTCTTTCATATTTAGATAGTTACATATTAAAAGACAGATATTATCCTCCTTCATAAGGAAATACACAAATCATTAAGAAAAGTTTGAATACTTTTTAAAAGAAAAGAATGAGAAACACAACAAATAACTCATCAAAGAAATATAAAGGACCAATACGTATGGAAAAAGAAAAGTACAATATCACTATTAATTGAAAGCCATTTACCATAGCTACCATTTTTTTTTTCACTGGTCAAGTTTTCTAATAACTTAAAAAAATAGCTTTATTGAGATAAATGTCACCATTTTAAAGTTCACAATACAGTGGTTTCAATATATTCACAGAATTGTGCAATTATCACCACTGTCTAATTTTAGTGCATGTTCATTTTTCCCGAAAGAAACCACAAGTCCATTAACAGTCAGTCTCCATTCCTTGTTCCCCCAAGCTCCTGGTAATCACTAATCTACTTTCTGTCTCTATGGATTTGCCTATTTTGGATATTTCACATAAATGGAATTACACAACATGAGGTCTTTTGTGAATGCTTTCACTAAGCATTGTGTTTTCAAGGTTCATACATATTCTAGCATGTAGCAATACTTCATTCTTTTTATCGTTCCAGTGATGTTTTGACAATGTTTTGGTGAAATTAAACTCTCCAACATTATTGTTGGGACAATATATTGATTTTTTTTAAAAAGTCCTTCCTGGGGAACAATTTGGCAATCTATATTTAAAAACCTTTTAAAAAATATAAAACTTTTCACCCTGGAATTCCACTTTCAAGAAATCACTCCAAAGAAACAATCATAGATGTGCACATAAATTGGCCACATTGATATTGTTTGCAGCTCTGTACTTGATTAGGAAATACTGGGAGCAACATGATGCTCAGCAGTATTGAATATGTTTGATAAATCATGATGTGGCAATATTGTGGGATATTCTGCAGCATTTGAAATGATGATGGGGACTGTGCTGTAGGAAATTGTCCTGGAGCTATGGGGTTGTCATCTTGTGGATTACAACCCCTTTTCTAATTAAATCAGATCAGTTATGTTTTTTTCAAAATGTAATGTAAACCTGACTATATAATAAAAGGGTTATGCTGCTTTAAAAATTAATTTTAAAACAAGCCTTATAGATGAATATTTTAAATTGCAGAGATTAGTGATATAAAGTTGAGTGGCAAAAGCAATTTAACACACACTATGTACAGTTGGATTCCATTTTTTGTAAAAAAATAAGTATATGTGCATGTGTGTATTAAAGATATATGATATATATGTATGTTTTTACTTTTTGCCTCTGTGTTTTCTGTAACATTTATGGCTACTTATATGATAAGAAAAAAAAAGTCAACTTTTTCTTTACTCTGTAATTCAGACACATAGCACACAATGCTTCTTCTTCATCGTCTGTTTTTCTTTTTCTTTTAATATTTCTTTTGTGTACCATAAAGAAGCTTCTTAGTTTATTTGCTCCCATCAATTGAGCTACAATATCACTTCTATTTTGAATCAACTGGCTGCACTTCAGTTTCTCCTTCTTGTTCTGGCTAATCATAAAATATTATTCAGTCAGGTTCATAGATAAAAGAATTTCCCCCTAATTCCATTAAATAGTTTGTACACACACCCTAAAGGGAACCTTGGTCCCCACAACCCAGGCTTGTGCCCTGATATTGCCAAGATTTTTTCAGTCTCTTTAAAAGTACAAAGAGGTTAAACCAGATTCTAAAACAAGGCAAATTCAGGCAGTTCTTAGTTTATGTAGATAACCAGACTACTCTCTGTATCTACAAGAACATGGAACATCTAATTTTTTCCAGTAATGAAAAATTCACTCAATGAGCTGATCTTAGCAAATACTTTGATGTTTGACTATTTGAACTCTAGACATACGTCTTTTTTTCTTTTATAAATTATAGGTATATGAGCAAACTTTCACTATTCATCCTTAGTACAACATGTGCTAAAAAAATTAACTCTTTACGGCTTCAAACCAAGCAACACACACCATTAATTAAATTGCAAGTTAATGACAATTACTGAAAACAAATTCTAAAGCAGCAAGACAACAACCTCCTCTTCCGGGGGCCCTGTAGATGCTCTTGTAGATCTCAAAATTGCATGCATACGATTTGTAATTAAAAGGCAAATAAAGTAAATCTAATCTGTTCATCCTTATGAAGGTTGTCCAAAGCAAATGTTCTCCAGTTGACCTTTAGTAGACAAAACCACAGGCACAACAGTTAAAACCAAAGAATGCCATTGGTGATGGGAGTCAAAGACTTCAAAGGAAGATTTGGCCAATAAACACTGGTAGGTATGACATTTAATCCATAGTGTGATTATTTGGGGAATGACTTCTTTCTTTTTCCAATTTCATTCATTTAAAAATATGGAGCCTGGTTTACTTTCCACTGTGAATTCATAATATCCTCACTGTACACTCTGCTGCTAATGGCACCAGATTATTGTTTAAAAAGAATCCTTCATACAGTTTGAGTTTTATAAGTTTACAAATGCAGAAAAAAATATGTGTTTCAATATAAAGATTATTTTAAAGAGGTCCTGGCTACTATTTATACAGTTTTCTCTGTGAAATTACAGTTTTTTGGTAGATCCCTTATTGCAGTTAATAATATGTTTTACCTATGTAATAAGTTACCAAAAGCAGATACACAATTATATAATTTATACAAGATTATGTAAATGGAAAATTCAATAACATTCAAAGAAGTTGTTTTCATGAACTATATTTTATTCACATTTGCTTTTATGAGATAATGTAGATGGTGAAAACTTAGTGGAGTTACTGGCAAATAGTAAATACCCAACATTGATGTTATCATTATTATGACTATTACTAGACTATTATTTATGAATGCTATGAGCCAAACATTTCATGCTGGCACAAAGGCAAGCAACAAATTCTGCTGACATTGAACTTACCAGTTATCAAGGAGATAGATGTTTATTTAGAATTACACAAACAAATCTAAATTTACTACGTTCCTGTGAAGTAGAGGCATACAGTGCTATGAGAATGTAAAATAAAAGGCCTGAGCTGTTCTGGAGGGTCAGGGGAGGCCTCCCAGAAGTAGTCGTGCTTAAGGTGACATCAGAACAAAGACCAAACAAACAAAGAGAACAAAGGAACAAGATGGTGAGAAAAGGGGCTCCCAGCAAAAAGAAAAGCATATTTGAGACAGTGAAGGTCAGTGCGATTGGATCAAAAACGCAGAAGAAAAATACATGGATTCAATACATATTTAGATAGTAAAATCCACATGAGGAAGTCATGCACTAGACATAGAGAAAGAAAGAAAACAACTTGTCAAGTGATGACTCCTATAACCTGGCAGACATCACCCTTGACCAAACGATTAAAATTATCATCAGAAATGAATGAATTGAATGAGAAGAGACCATTATCCCTTCTGTGAAATTCCTATGCAACAGTGTTGGGAAAAATGGATATTCACATACAAAAGAAAGAATTTGGATACTTAACCATGTATCATATACAAAAAAAGACTCAAAATGGATTGAAGACTTAAACATAAGACCCAAACTATAAAACTCCTAGGAGAAAACAGAGAAAAAGCTTCAAGACATTAGATTTGACATTAGATTTTGGATATGACACCAAAAGCACAAACAGCAAAAGAAAAAATCAACAAACGTGACTTCATCAAACTTAAAAACGTCTGTACAACAAAGGAAAGAATCAGTAGAGTGAAATGTCAACCTATAGAATGGGAGAAAATACTTGCAAATCATATACCTGATAAGCATTTTTATCCAGAATATATAAGGAACTCTTACAACTCAACAACATAAAACCAAATAATCCAAATGACTTGAATAATATAACTTCTCCAAAGAAGTCATACAAATGGCCAACAAGTATATCAAAAGATGCTCAACATCACTAATCATAAGAGAAATGCAAATCAATAACACATGAGATATAACCTCACATCTATTAGAATGGCCACTATCAAAAATATAAGAAATAAGTAGTATTGAAGAGGATGTGAGAAATTGGAACTTTTGGGCACTGTTTTGGGGAATGCAAAATGGTGCAGCCATTATAAAAAATAGTAAGAAGGTTCCCCTCAAAATTAAAAATAGAATAATGATATAATCCAGCAGTCCCACTTCTGGGAGTATACTGAAAATAATTCAAAGCAGGATCTTGAAGAGACATTTGCACACCCATGTTCATTGCAGGCTTATTCACAATAGCCAAGAGGTCGAAGCGACCAAATGTCTATCAATGGATAACTGGAATATTATGTAGTCTCAAAAAAGAAGGAAATTCTGTCACATGCCACAATATGAATGAACCTCAAGGACATTATGCTAAGTGAAATAAACCAGTCACAAAAGGACAAACATACGGAATGATTCCACTAATACGAAGTATCTAAAGTAGTCAAAATAATAGAAACAGAAAGTAGAAACGTGGTTGACAAGGGCTGCAGAGAGGAGGGGAAGGGGAATTAGTGTTTAACAAGTATAGTGTTTCAGTTTTACAAGATGAAAAAATTCTACAGGTCTGTTGCACAACCATATGAATATACTTAACCCTACTGAACCACTTAAAAATGATTAAGATGGTAAAATTTGCTATATTATTTTACCACAATAAAAAAATAACTAACGTCTTCAAAAAATCAATGTTATGAAATATGAAGAAAGACTCAAAAAATAGTTCAGATTAAAGGAGACTAAAGAGAAATGACAACTGAATACAATACTGATATATGATCTTGGATTATTTTTTATAAAGGACATTATTAAGGCCTTAGAGGAAATCTGAATAAAGTCTGTGGATTAGGTAATATTGTATCAATGGTAATTTCCTGATTTTGATAATACTCTGCTTTAATGTGGAAGAATTCCTGTGATTTTAGCAAATAATGACCTAGGTATTTAGGGGGGAATTGTATACAACTTACTCTTAAAGGGCACAGAAAAAAGAAGTGTCTTTGTGTATGTGTGTGTACAAAGAAAGAGAGCAAATGTAGTAACCTGCTAACGTTTGAAGAATGTGAGTGATAGTTATCCAAGAATGTTTTTGTAGTATTCCTAATTTTTTAGCTTGTCCAACCAGATTTCATTCACCAAAGTGGGGAATATTGTATAAAGGGTTTCCACTCTGCCCCTGCCCAGTACTGGTGCTGGGGCTTTCCATTCTTACTTTCACTGATGATTTGGTGTGTTTGAGGACCCTGGACTTTTGTAAAGGGGGAAGAAGAATCAAACAACCAATGCATTTCTTCTTGGCAATACACAGTGCTTGCTCAAGGAGAGACACTGTTCTGTAGGCTTTGTCTGGGTTCCATGCTTTGATTTGGCTTTCAGGCGCCTCACTGGTACTGTTCATCAGTGAGTTAGGCAACATCCTGATCATGAGTTCTCCATCTGATGCCCTACCATGCACCCAATTATAAGTGGATTAAATGAGATCTATCTGCCTGGACCACATCTGAGGTCATATCCTGTTCTCCTCCTCCATTCCACCTGCAAATTGGGTATCCTTTTCTACCTCTGCAGGTGCTGGATATATAATGATGTCCTTCTGCCTCTAATCTTGATCCAATTTTATTATATATACAATCTATATCCTGTTTCCTCCAATGAAAATCTTTATTCTTGATTTTTCTAAAAACATATATGGAGATCAGAGAATTTCTAGGCTACAGATAAAATTTTGAATGATGCCAGCTTTATAGTTGATAATTGAAGCTTTTGTTTTGGATGAGTCTTCCACGGAAAAGAGCAGAGTGAGAAGACTAGAAAACCTTGAGGATTTCCTAATGTTTAGCATATTAAATATTTAAGTGCTTATTAAATTATAGACATTATATATATTTTAATATTAAAATTGAAGTCTTCTTTAGGACATTTTACAGTCCTTTCCAACCTGGAGATGCTATGATTTCCTGAGTTACTTTCAGATTACCTGAAAATTACTTTCATCCTTGAGGAGAAAGAATTAATCAAAAAAATTAAGCATAGTGATTAGTTCAGCTGACTTAATGACTTATTTTGATTATTATACAGTTGACAGTTGCTATAAACCTCACTAAATCACAGCACAGTAAAACTCATGCTGTGATAGTGGCAAAATTAATGGCATTAATTGGGGAACAGGGGATAACCTCATTTTTCTCATCATTAAACAATTCTTATTGGAAAGGAAACCAGAAATGCAGAATATTATAAAGGAGAAAATAAAAATCATCCATAATTCCCCAGCCAGAAATAACCTATCAACATTATTAGCCATTGCTCTTAATGATTTATTCTAAAGAAATACTTATACTATCAAGTACAATAATGAAAAAAGATAAATATATGACACATATTGATATAACATCTATATGCTTATTATGGTATCATCATAATGAAAAATTGAAAACTACCCCATGTATAGGGGTAAATAAATCATGTACTACCTATGTAAATGACTATTATGTTAGAAAATGTGGGACACTTGCTTGAGTTAGGGCTTCATCACAATCAACTACAGGTAAAAACTTAATTGTGATGGCACTTGGCAATGCATGCCATGGATTACTAGCACAGTATATCCTTTCATATTGACAAGTAATTGAGCCCTGCATTCAAGACCAAGGACATGACTGAGCCAATCCCCAAATTCTATCTTTGTGAGATTATGAGGAACCACTTTTGAGTAGTACAGAATCAGCCTGAGTCAAAGCAAGAAAAAAACAACAGTAGGTATTTAAACAGATATTATATACATATATAAAAGTATAAATATATATATATATACTTTTTACTATTTACAATTTTTTATTACTTTCTGCTTTATAACAAAGTGAATCAGTCATACATATACATCTGTTCCCACATCCCTTCCCTCTTGCGTCTCCCTCCCTCCCACCCTCCCTATCCCACCCATCCAGGCGGTCACAAAGCACCTAGCTGATCTCCCTGTGCTATGCGGCTGCTTCCCACTATCTATCTACCTTACGTTTGGTAGTGTATATATGTCCATGCCTCTCTCTTGCTTTGTCACAGCTTACCCTTCCCCCTCCCCATATCCTCAAGTCCATTCTCAATTAGGTCTGTGTCTTTATTCCTGTTTTACCCCTAGGTTCTTCATGACATTTTTTTTTCTTAAATTCCATACATATGTGTTAGCATACAGTATTTGTCTTTCTCTTTCTGACTTACTTCACTCTGTATGACAGACTCTAGGTCTATCCACCTCATTACAAATAGCTCAGTTTTGTTTCTTTATATGGCTGAGTAATATCCCATTGTATATGTGTGCCACATCTTCTTTATCCATTCATCCGATGATGAACACTTAGGTTGTTTCCATCTCTGGGCTATTGTGAATAGAGCTGCAATGAACATTTTGGTACATGTCTCTTTTTGAATTATGGTTTTCTCAGGGTATATGCCTAGTAGTGGGATTGCTGGGTCATATGGTAGTTCTATTTGTAGTTTTTTAAGGAAGCTCCATACTGTTCTCCATAGTGGCTGTACCAATTCACATTCCCACCAGCAGTGCAAGAGTGTTCCTTTTCTCCACACCCTCTCCAGCATTTATTGTTTTTAGATTTCTTGATGATGGCCATTCTGACTGGTGTGAGATGATATCTCATTGTAGTTTTGATTTGCATTTCTCTAATGATTAGTGATGTTGAGCATTCTTTCATGTGTTTGTTGGCAGTCTGTATATCTTCTTTGGAGAAATGTCTATTTAAGTTTTCTGCCCATTTTTGGATTGGGTTGTTTGTTTTTTTGCTATTGAGCTGCATGAGCTGCTTATAAATTTTGGAGATTAATCCTTTGTCAGTTGCTTCATTTGCAAATATTTTCGCCCATTCTGAGGGTTGTCTTTTGGTCTTGTTTATGGTTTCCTTTGCTGTGCAAAAGCTTTGGAGTTTCATTAGGTCCCATTTGTTTATTTTTGTCTTTATTTCCATTTCTCTAGGAGGTGGGTCCAAAAGGATCTTGCTGTGATTTATGTCATAGCGTGTTCTGCCTATGTTTTCCTCTAAGAGTTTGATAGTTTCTGGCTTTACATTTAGGTCTTTAATCCATTTTGAGCTTATTTTTGTGTATGGTGTTAGGGAATGATCTAATCTCATACTTTTACATGTCCCTGTCCAGTTTTCCCAGCACCACTTACTGAAGAGGCTGTCCTTTCTCCACTGTACATTCCTGCCTCCTTTATCAAAGATAAGGTGACCATATGTCCGTGGGTTTATCTCTGGGCTTTCTATCCTGTTCCATTGATCTATCTTTCTGTTTTTGTGCCAGTACCATACTGTCTTGATTACTGTAGCTTTGTAGTATAGTCTGAAGTCAGGGAGCCTGATTCCTCCAGCTCCGTTGTTCGTTCTCAAGATTGCTTTGGCTATTCGGGGTCTTTTGTTTTTCCAAACAAATTTTGAAATTTTTTGTTCTAGTTCTGTGAAAAATGCCAGTGGTAGTTTGATAGGGATTGCATTGAATCTGTAGATTGCTTTGGGTAGTAGAGTCATTTTCACAATATTGATTCTTCCAATCCAGGAGCATGGTATATCTCTCCATCTATTTGTATCATCTTTAATTTCTTTCATCAGTGTCTTATAATTTTCTGCATACAGGTCTTTTGTCTCCTTAGGTAGGTTTATTCCTAGATATTTTATTCTTTTGTTGCAATGGTAAATGGGAGTGTTTTCTTGATTTCACTTTCAGGTTTTTCATCATTAGTGTACAGAAATGCCAGAGATTTCTGTGCATTAATTTTGTATCCTGCTACTTTGCCATATTCATTAATTAGCTCTAGTAGTTTTCGGGTAGCATCTTTAGGATTCTCTATGTATAGTATCATGTCATCTGCAAACAGTGGCGGCTTTACTTCTTCTTTTCCAATTTGGATTCCTTTTATTTCCATTTCTTCTCTGATTGCTGTGGCTATAACTTCCAAAACTATGTTGAATAAGAGTGGTGAGAGTGGGCAGCCTTCTCTTCTTCCTGATTGTAGTGGAAATGGTTTCAGTTTTTCACTATTGAGGACAATGCTGGCTGTGGGTTTGTCATATATGGCCTTTATTATGTTGAGGAAAGTTCCCTCTATGCCTACTTTCTGCAGGGTTTTTATCATAAATGGGTGTTGAATTTTGTCGAAAGCTTTCTCTGCATCTATTGAGATGATCATATGGTTTTTCTCCTTCAATTTGTTAATGTGCTATATCACATTAATTGATTTGCATATATTGAAGAATCCTTGCATTCCTGGAATAAACCCCACTTGATCATGGTGTATGATCCTTTTAATGTGCTGTTGGATTCTGTTTGCTAGTATTTTGTTGAGGATTTTTGCATCTATGTTCATCAGTGATATTGGCCTGTAGTTTTCTTTCTTTGTGACATCCTTGTCTGGTTTTGGTATCAAGGTGATGGTGGCCTCGTAGAATGAGTTTGGGAGTGCTCCTCCCTCTGCTATATTTTGGAAGAGTTTGAGAAGGGTAGGTGTTAGCTCTTCCCTAAATGTTTGATAGAATTCGCCTTTGAAGCCATCTGGTCCTGGGCTTTTGTTTGTTGGAAGATTTTTAATCACAGTTTCAATTTCAGTGCTTGTGATTGGTCTATTCATATTTTCTATTTCTTCCTGATTCTGTCTTGTCAGGTTGTGCATTTCTAAGAATTTGTCCATTTCTTCCAGGTTGTCCATTTTATTGGCATAGTGTTTCTTATAGTAATCTCTCATGATCTTTTGTATTTTTGCAGTGTCAGTTGTTACTCCTCCTTTTTCATTTCTCATGCTATAGATTTGAGTCTTCTCCCTTTTTTTTTTTTTTTTTTTTTTCAGTACGTGGGCCTCTCACTGTTGTGGCTTCTCCCGTTGCGGAGCACAGGCTCCAGACACGCAGGCTCAGCGGCCATGGCTCACGGGCCCAGCCGCTCCGTGGCATGTGGGATCTTCCCGGACTGGGGCACAAACCCGCATCCCCTGCATCGGCAGGTGGACTCTCAACCACTGCGCCACCAGGGAAGCCCCTTCCTTTTTTTCTTGATGAGTCTGGCTATCAATTTTGTTTATCTTCTCAAAGAACCAGCTTTTAGTTTTGTTGATCTTTGCTATCCTTTCCTTCATTTCTTTTTCATTTATTTCTGGTCTGATCTTTATGATTTCTTTCCTTCTGCTAACTTTGGGGTTTTTTTGTTCTTCTTTCTCTAATTGCTTTAGGTGCAGCGTCAGGTTGTTTACTCGAGACGTTTCCTGTTTCTTTTTTTTTTTTTTTTTTTTTTTTTTTTGTGGTACGCGGGCCTCTCACTGTTGTGGCCTCTCCCGTTGCGGAGCACAGGCTCCGGATGCACAGGCTCAGCAGCCATGGCTCACGGGCCCAGCCGCTCCGTGGCATATGGGATCCTCCCAGACCGGGGCACGAACCCGTATCCCCTGCATCGGCAGGCGGACTCTCAACCACTGTGCCACCAGGGAGGCCCCCTGTTTCTTAAAGTGGGATTGTATTGCTATAAACTTCCCCCTTAGAACTGCTTTTGCTGCATCCCATAGGTTTTGGGTCGTCGTGTCTCCATTGTCATTTGTTTCTAGGTATTTTTTTATTTCCTCTTTGATTTCTTCAGTGATCACTTCATTATTGAGTAGTGTATTGTTTAGCCTCCATGTTTTTTGTATTTTTTACAGATCTTTTCCTGTAATTGATGTCTAGTCTCATAGTATTGTGGTCGCAAAAGATACTTGATACAATTTCCATTTTCTTAAATTTACCAAGGCTTGATTTGTGACCCAAGATATGATCTATCCCGGAGAATGTTCCATGAGCACTTGAGAAAAATGTGTATTCTATTGTTTTTGGATGGAATATCCTATAAATATCAATTAAGTCCATCTTGTTTAATGTATCATTTAAAGCTTGTGTTTCCTTATTTATTTTCATTTTGGATGATCTGTCCATTGGTGAAATTGGGGTGTTGAAGTCCCCTTCTATGAGTGTTTTACTGTTGATTTCCCCTTTTATGGCTGTTAGTAGTTGCCTTATGTATAGAGGTGCTCCTATGTTGGGTGCATAAATATTTACAGTTGTTATATCTTCTTCTTGGATTGATCCCTTTATCATTATGTAGTGTCCTTCTTTGTCTCTTCTAATAGTCTTTATTTTTATTTTTATTTATTTATTTTTTTTGCAGTACACGGGCCTCTCACTGCTGTGGCCTATCCCGTTGCAGAGCACAGGCTCTGGATGCACAGGCTCAGCAGCCATGGCCCACGGTCCCAGCCGCTCCTCGGCATGTGGGATCTTCCCGGACCGGGGCACGAACCCATGTCCCCTGCATCGGCAGGCAGACTCGCAACCACTGCGCCACCAGGGAAGCCCTCTAATAGTCTTTATTTTAAAGTCTATTTTGTCTGATATAAGAATTGCTACTCCAGCTTTCTTTTGTTTTCCATTTGCATGGTATATCTTTTTCCATCCCCTTATTTTCAATCTGTATGTGTCTCTAGGTCTGAAGTGGGTCTCTTGTAGACAGCATATATATGGGTCTTGTTTTTGTATCCATTCAGCCAATCTATGTCTTTTGGTGGGAGCATTTAGTCCATTTACATTTAAGGTAATTATTGATATGTATGTTCCTATTCCCATTTCCTTAATTGTTTTGGGTTCGTTATTGTAGGTATTTTCCTTCTGTTGTGCTTCTTGCCTAGAGAAGTTCCTTTAGCATTTGTTGTAAAGCTGGTTTGGTGGTGCTGAACTCTCTCAGCTTTTGCTTGTCTGTAAAGGTTTAAATTTCTCCGTCAAATCTGAATGAGATCCTTGCTGGGTAGAGTAATCTTGGTTGCAGGTTTTTCTCCTTCATCACTTTAATTATGTCCTGCCACTCCCTTCTGGCTTGTAGAGTTTCTGCTGAGAGATCAGCTGTTAACCTTATGGGGATTCCCTTGTGTGTTATTTTTGCCTTGCTGCTTTTAATATGATTTCTTTGTGTTTAATTTTTGACAGTTTGATTAATATGTGTCTTTGTGTATTTCTCCTTGGATTTATTCTGTATGGGACTCTCTGTGCCTCCTGGACTTGAATAACTATTTCCTTTCCTATATTAGGGAAGTTTTCAACTATAATCTCTTCAAATATTTTCTCAGTCCCTTTCTTTTTCTCTTCTTCCTCTGGAGCCCCTATAATTCGAATGTTGGTGTGTTTAATGTTTTCCCAGAGGTCTCTGAGACTGTCCTCTGTTCTTTTCATTCTTTTTTCTTTATTGTGCTCTGCAGCAGTTATTTCCACTATTTTATCTTCCACCTCACTTATCCGTTCTTCTGCCTCAGTTATTCTGCTATTGTTCCCATCTAGAGTATTTTTCATTTCATTTATTGTGTTTTTAATCGATGCTTGATTCATCTTCAGTTCTTCTAGGTCCTTGTTAACTGTTTCTTGAATTTTGTCAATTCTATTTCCAAGATTTTGGATCTTGGAAATAGAATCTTGGATCATCTTTACTATCATTATTCTGAATTCTTTTTCAGGTAGACTGCCTATTTCCTCTTCATTTGTTAGGTCTCGTGGGTTTTTATCTTGCTCTTTCACCTGCTGTGTGTTTTTCTGTCTTCTCATTTTGCTTATGTTACTGTGTTTGGGGTCTCCTTTTTGCAGGCTGCAGATTCGTAGTTCCCGTTGTTTTTGGTGTCTCTCCCCAGTGGCTAAGGTTGTTTCAGTAGGTTGTGTAGGCTTCCTGGTGGGGGGGACTAGTGCCTGTGTTCTGGTGGTGAGGCTCGATCTTGTCTTTCTGGTGGACAGGTCCACGCCTGGTGGTGTGTTTTGGGGTGCCTGTGGCCTTATTATATTTTTAGGCAGCCTCTCTGCTAATGGGTGGTGTTGTGTTCCTGTCTTGTTAGTTGCTTGGCATAGGGTGACCAGCAGTGTAGCTTGCTGGTCATTGACTGAAGCTGGGTGCTGGTATTGAGATGGAGATCTCTGGGTGATTTTTCGCTGCTTGATATTATGTGGAGCTGGGAGGTCTCTTGTGGACCCGTGTCCTGAAGTTGTCTCTCCCACTTCAGAGGCACAGCACTGACTCCTGCCTGCAGCACCAAGAGCCTTTCATCTACCCGGCTCAGAATAAAAGGGAGAAAAAGTAGAAAGAAGGAATTAGTAGAAGAAAGAAAGAGAGAGATAGAGAAAGGAAGAAGGAAAGAAAGGAAGGAAGGAAGGAAGGAAGGAAGGAAGGAAGAAGGAAAGAAAGGAGGGAGGGAGGGAGGGAGGAAGGACCGAAAGAAAGAAAGATAGAAAGCAGGGAGGGAGGGAGGAACGAAAGAAAAAGAGTGAAAGGAAGAAGGGAGGGAGGGAGTGAGGAAGGAAAGATTGAAAGAAAGGATGAAAGAAAAAAGAAAGAAAGAAAGAAGGAAACAAAGACAGGAGGGAGGGAGGGAGGGAGGAAAGAAAGAGAGAAAAAAGAAAGGAGGGGCGGAGGGAGGGAGGGGGGAAGGGAAGGTAGGAAAAAAAGAAAGAGTGAAGATAAAGTAAAATAGAATAAAGTATAAAATATAGTAGCATTATTAAAATTAAAAAGTAATTATTGAAAAAAAAAAGGACAGATAGAACCCTGGGACATATGGTGGAAGCAAAGCTATACAGAGAAAATCTCACACAGAAGCATACACATACACATTCACAAAAAGAGAACAGGGGGAAAAAAATCTTAAATCTTGCTCTCAAAGTCCACCTCCTCTATTTGGGATAATTCGTTGTAAAAAGAGGAAAAGGGGAAAAAGCCTGAAATCTTGCTCTCAAAGTCCACCTCCTTAATTTGGGATAATTCGTTGTAAAAAGAGGAAAAGGGGAAAAAATCTTAAATCTTGTCCTCAAAGTCCACCTCCTCAATTTGGGATGATTCACTGTCCATTTATGCACTCCACAGACGCAGGGCACATCAAGCGGACCGTGGAGCTTTAATCCGCTGCCACCGAGGCTGCACAGAGAGATTTCCCTGTCTTTTCCCTGCTCTCACAGCTCCCGGGTCTCAGCCTTGGACCTGGCCCCGCCTCAGCGCGTAGGTCAACGGAGGGCGTCCGTTCTTCGCTCAGACATGACGGGTTTAAAGGAGCCGCTGATTCGGGGGCTCTGGTTCACTCAGGCCGAGGGGAGGGAGGGGCATGCAGTGCGGGGCGGGCCTGCGGCAGCAGAGGCCGGCATGATGTTGCGCCAGCCCGAGGTGCTCCGTGCGCTTTCCCGGGGAAGCTGTCCCTGGGTCCCGGGACCCCGGCAGTGGCGGGCTGCACAGGCTCCCCGGAAGCGGGGGTGGACAGTGACCTGCGCTCGCACACAGGCCTTGTGGCGGCGGCAGCAACAGCCCCAGCGTCCCACGCCCGTCTCCGGGGTCCGCGCCTTTACCGCGGCTCGCGCCCGTCTCTGGAGCTTCTTTAAGCAGCGCTCTTAATGCCCTCTCCTCGCGCTGCAGGAAACAAAAGGGAAGAAAGTGTCTCTTGCCTCTTCGGCAGCTCCAGACTTTTTCACGGACTCCCTCCGGGCTAGCCGTGGTGCACTAACCCCTTCAGGCTCTCTTCCTGCCGCCAGCCCCAGTCCTCTCCCTGCGCTCCGACTGAAACCTGATACCCGAGCCTCAGCTCCCAGCCCCGCCCGCCCTGGCGGCCGAGCAGACAAGTCTCTAGGGCTGGTGTGTGCCTGAGGGCACCGATCCTCTGTGCCGGAATCTCTCCGCTTTGCCCTCCGCACCCCTGTTGCTGCGCTGAAGCTTTCCCCCTCCGCCACCCGCAGTCTCCGCCCGCGAAGGGACTTCTACTGTGTGGAAACCTTTCCTCCTTCACGGCTCCCTCCCACTGGTGCAGGTCCCGTCCTTATCCTTTTGTCTCTGTTTATTCTTTTTTTCTTTTGCCCTACCCAGGTATGTGGGGAGTTTCTTGTCTTTTGGGGGGTCTGAGGTCTTCTCTCAGCGTTCAGTAGGTGTTCTGTAGGAGTTGTTCCACGTGTAGATGAATTTCTGATGTATCTGTGGGGAGGAAGGTGATCTCCGCGTCTTACTCTTCCGCCATCTTCCTCCGTCCCCAATGGGGGCATTATTTACTATTTACTATTAAAGTATATATATATATACCTTCTTACTATATATATATATATACTTATATATATATAAGTATAGCTGCTTTACAATATTGTGTTACCTGTTGTATTTCAGGTGTACAGCACAGCGATTCTGTTATATATATATATATATATATATATATATATATATACACACACACACACACATATATGTATATATATATATATTCTTTTTCAGATTATTTTCCTTTATATGTTATTACAAAATATTGAGTAGAGTTCCCTGTGCTATACAGTAGGTCCTTGTTGTTTATCTATTTTATATATATATTAGTGTGTATACATTAATCCCAAAGTCCTAATTTATCCCTCTCCCACCCCTTTCCCCTTTGGTAACCATAAGTTTGTTTTCTATGTCTGTGGGTCTATTTCTGTTTTGTAAATAAGTCCATTTGCATCTTCTTTTTTTAAGATTCCACATATAAGTGATATCATATGATATTTGTCTTTGTCTGGCTTACTTCACTTAGTATGATCCTCTGTAGGTCCATTCATGTTGCTGCAAATGGCATTACTTCATTCTTTTTTATGGCTGAGTAATATTCCATTGTATATATGTACCACATCTTCTTTATCCATTCATTCTTTGTCCATCCATTTTAACAGAGACATTTTATTCAAAGGAATTGATTAAATTGTTATTGGATAATTGAAAATGTGAAAGGAGGACACTAAGGTAACATATAGCTAGCAATTTCAGGAAGCTCTGTCACCTCAGTGGCAAGGGTTACAAACAGAAAAGGTTGATGTAATTGGCACCTGAGGCTTGGAGGAAATGCCCTGCAGAGCTGCCACTCAGGTCCCTTAGAAGATAATTCTACCCAGCTGTGATGGTAACTCTGCAGCTTGGAGGGGCCTGTAAAGTGGGAACATTATTTTTATTGTTTTATAAAGTTCTTGTGTGAATTAAATGAGGTTACACATGTGAAGCTCTTAGCTATTATTATTGGTGGAGGTAATGTAGGCCAATAGTTAAGCACAGGAACCTTAAGTCAGACCATCTGGGTTCAAATAGCATGTCTAAGAAATACTAGCTGTTTGCATAGAAAGTCTCTTTGCTTTCTTGTTATCATAATGACTGTAAAATGTGTTGGAATTTATTAAATATTACTAGAATATCAAACTGGGCAATTTTTGATAAGATGGGTTTAAATTTTCAAAACAATCCTATAATGTAAGTAGTATTCTTTTCTCGATTTCACAGATACAAAAACTGAGGTATAGTGAGGTCAACTAATTTTCCCAAGGCTACATAGCTCATCAGTGATAGAACTTGTATTGAACCAGGATTCTCCATAATATTTACCACCATATAATACATTATATATTTTTACTTATTTCCCCCTGCCCACTAGAATATATGTGTCATGAGAACAACAATTATTAGTTTATTTTTTAGTTTGTTTGTTCACTACTTTGTTCAGCCCTTTGAACATGGCATGGTACATAATAGGCACTGAATAAATATTTGTTGAGTGGATATAAACCCCGCAGGGAGTACAAAAAAGAACAACTATATATATACATATATATTATCTCACTTTGTAATGGCCACAATGTTGAGAAATAGTAGGATACGTATTATTTTGCCTGCATTTATCATAGAAAAAATATTTAAACAGGTGAAATTAATTCTTTAAGTTACATACTTAGAGGACCCTCGGACGTTGGATAAGCAGCTCATAGTTGTATTCTGTACTTTAAGTTTGAGACAGAGGTCAAAAGAGAGAAGCAGGGAAAGTGTTAAAAGGAGGAGACAGGCTCACGATAAAATCTTTGTGAGATCATGGTACTCTGTGGGCCAGAGTTTGAAGCCTCAAAGGCTGACTGCTGTGGAGCAGGAATAATGAGGTATGTCACTACTACAGTTGTAGCAGACTGAAGATGTCAACATAGCTTTCTCACTGATCTGAAAATTCTTAAAGATATAGTTTCAACTCTAAGTCAAAATTACTTAGTCAAATTTTCTCCGGCTCATTCCAGAAATCATGAATAAAAACTTAATTTGAAAACCATGGGAACAAAATAAAAATGAATCTACCTCAAGTTTCCCAGAGAGCAACATGAGTTATAATCACTAGTTAAACATTCAAAGACTTCAAAGCAGCATTTAGAGAAATAATTGGTTAAACCAAACCTGGCCATTGTACTTGGAACTTCACAGGGTTTTGTAAATCTCAATTAATTAGTGTTTATAAGCTACCATGAGATCATTGGATAAATAGTAGATAACAATAATTAAGCGTTATTATATGAAATGTGTTATTACGTTTAAGCTCTCATGAGAATTGTTAAAATGAAAAAGAATGCCAAATGGTAAAGCCCATAAAAATAATTTTTAAATGTGTATAGCTTCTTTAGTCTGAGCCCTGAAAGATGTTTGAAATTGGTTACCCTCCATGAAATGTTGAAATGTTTTTATGGATGGTGAAATAGAAGCACAGAGATACAGAGGACAGCTAGAAATAAAGCAGCATTTTCCATGATATCAGTCTTTACATGAATCTGGAGCAAAGACTACAGAATCATAATTAAGGCAAGACCTACTTACCAAACAAGACAATAAGGAAACAAGCTTGTAGCTGTTGTAGGATCTAGCAATAAGCATATGTTTTCTTTGCAAAAATTAGTAGGCTCTTGTTCTTAAAATAGCCGCTTCTACTGCTAAAGTCCGAGTCCCTGTGAGTTTTCACCTAAGTTGGAAACAAATGTCAGTGTCAGCATGTTTGTTTATGAGCTGAGGCTTGAAAGCTTTTCCAGTTTTGCAAAATTGAATGCAATCTTCTCAGCGTAGCTCTAAGATGGTTTATAGAGTGAATAGGGAGGGTACAGCTGCCACACTATTGTCCAGTTCCTCAAACAATCCTTGTTACACATAAGCTCTTCTCCCTGCATCACTTAGGAAATAGAGAAACTCCTCTATTTTCAAAAAGTTGAAATACCAAGAAGCATATGAGAGTTTAGCTTTTGTTAGTCCATGGTGATTTATACAAATGATGGACAACACTGTGTTCCAGGAGGGATCAGGAATCTTTTGCTCCTAGCTGAAAGTCGGTGAGTTGAAAGTTTATCAATAAAGGAAGCACTGAGCAACAGGTGAGCATATTTATCAGGATCCTCTGCCAATGCTTTTCCCTTGGGCCCTTCCAGGTGAGTCACTTGATGTGCTCATAGGTCAGCCGCTACCCAGGTGCCAGAATGAGCAGCGTTGCTTTAGGAACCAAAGAACTCTCTGGCTGTACCAGAATGAAAATAAGAATCCAAGGATGAGAGTGAGATGATCAACTTTTTAAAAAACTTCTGGCACTGTTGTTATTCCCTCCTGCTGGTCTGAAAACAAAAACTGATCTGATTTACACAAGAATTGGCATAGACTACCATTAGCTACTAAAATGTAAGATATTTCAGAAATATTTTGGAAAGACTGATAAATAAAAGATGAAATAACCAAGATTAGTATAAAATGTCCACTCCTTTTTTAAAGTTATATTCATAGATATTTTGAAAATATTTAAAAACATTGAAACCAACACATATGCTATTTATCATTAAATATAAATTTATAGACATTGTCCAATCTCTACAGACAACAGGGGGTCAGTGTATTTCTTCCCCAACTGATTTTGAAAATAGTGTTTATTTTAAACATGTGTAGCATTTTTTAATTCTCCAGTGCCCCTTTTTCTTAACACCAAAAACATTGTCCCATCTTCACAGTAAAAAGCCACAAGACTATTTTTAGTACTAGGTTATTTTTGAGAAGCCTCTTAATTATGTGGTTAAAAAACCTTTATGGCGTACGGAATATTTCTAAGTTATGGTCATTTTTTTTTCTTGGTCAGACCTCAAGATATATGATACAGGGATTTGCTTCCCTAAAACTGTATACCTACAATTTATCTTGGTTATCTTATTTAATAAGGTTCTCCATAAAATCTAACTCATTTTTCTTACAATCTAACATTGTAAGCCCTCTGCAAGGATTGGAGTTTGTTTTCTCTTCAGTCCAATCTAATACTGGTGTTCTTAATTATTTTCTTCACAAAACTTCTATCAATGATTTTTGCAGTTTTTATTTTTAACTTCCAAATTTTTTGAGGGGTTATCTTGATGCTTCTCATGCTTGTTAGAGAACTTTATAAAGCAAGAAAACTTAATGATGAAATTATACAATAATCAATCGCTAAATTTGAATAAATGTTTCTTCATAATTAGGCTTTGGAAATTCTAGGATTTGGGGAAGATCAATCCACTGGGTTCCTTCTTTGTCTCCAGGAGCAGACAAAATACAAGTCAGGTGTACACACTAAGCTTTTTGACCAGACTGTTTGACCTCTATTATTGCCTTTGTTCTCCTGATCCTGTGCTTCCTCTGTCACCAGACTTGCATGAAGCTACCCTTTAAAAAAAAGCTGCTTTCTTTGCCTGGTTCTGCCCTTTCCCCTGTGTCATTTTGACCCAACTCTCTGCCATCTCACCTAGATATCCCAGAAGAATATTTATGGGAAAGTGAGATCAATGCAATGGTATTTTTTTTAACAACCTTATTGGAGTATAATTGCTTTACAATGTTGTGTTAGTTTCTGCTGTACAACAAAGTGAATCAGCTATACGTATACATATATCCCCATATCCCCTCCTTCCTGCATCTCCCTCCCACCCTCCCTATCCCACCCCTCTAGGTGGTCACAAAGCCCCCAGCTGATCTCCCTGTGCTATGCGGCTGCTTCCCACTAACTATCTATTTTACATTTGGTAGTGTATATATGTCAGTGCTCCTCTCTCACTTCGTGCCAGCTTACCCTTCCCCCTCCCTGTGTCCTCAAGTCAATTCTCTACGTCTGCATCTTTATTCCTATCCTGCCCCGAGGTTCCTCAGACCGTTTTTTTTTTTGTTTTTTTTTTGTTTTTTTTTTAGGTTCCATATATCTGTATTAGCATAGGGTATTTGTTTTTCTCTTTCTGACTTACTTCACTCTGTATGACAGACTCTAGGTCCATCCACCTCACTACAAATAATTCAATTTCATTTATCTTTATGGCTGAGTAATATTCCATTGTATATGTGTGCCACATCTTCTTTATCCACTCATCTGTCGATGAACACTTAGGTTGCTTCCGTGTCCTGGCTATTGTAAATAGTGCTGCAATGAACATTGTGGTACATGACTCTTTTTGAATTATGGTTTTCTCAGGGTATATGCCCAGTAGTGGGATTGCTGGGTCATATGGTAGTTCTATTTTTAGTTTTTTAAGGAACCTCCATACTGTTCTCCATAGTGGCTGTATCAATTTACATTCCTACCAACAGTGCAAGAGGGTTCCCTTTTCTCCACACCCTCTCCAGAATTTATTGTTTGTAGATTTTTTGCAATAGTATTTTTCAAAGCACATTGTACTATTTTTTAAAAGGGGCTTTTTTTTTTTTTCTGGTGGTGTTTTTTTCAAGTTTATTTTGAAATGATACCAACAGTAAAACTTGAAATTATAATTTTTTTTACAGACTGTTATTTCCAATAAGTAAAAAAAGTTACAACAAAATTTTTGTACATTTTTGCATTTTGTTTTTACAATGCTGTACTATAGTTAAAATGCCCTCTTGTTGTTGTTTGAAACCACTTGCAAAATATTCCAGATTTCTTCATAGGTCATAAAGTGCAGCAAATTTCTTTTACTTTGAAATGGTAATTTTATGTGCCTATCTACGTCCCTTCCATAGAGAAGAATTTTTTAAGTGGTTAATGTGTTCTCTTATCTGAAGATCAGCAAAAGGGACAAAATAGATTAGAAGATTTAGTTTAGCTACTTATCAGCTCCATGAATTTTAGCAAATCAATCTCTCTGAGCCTCTAAAATAGGAAAAACAATATCTCTCATAGTACTCATGATAACGGAGTGGACATCTATCATCAAATTCCCAGCAACCCTTTTGCCCTCAGGGAACTGAACCTTTCTACCCCATGTAGTTCTGATAAATGGTTAATTCCCAGAGCCCCACCAATCTCCAGACCACAAGTTTATTAAGTGACAACAACCTGGCCAATCAGAATACCTCAACCTTCTCTCCACTGTGACTGATCCCAGAGAGGGGCACATGACCTACAAAGGGCCGACTGGAGTCCTTCTTTGAGCTTTGCTCTATGAAGACACAAAGGGAATCTCTCCTCTAGGATAACAAATGCAAAGAAACATGTGAAGCTAAAGTTAGGTGACTTTGAGTTAGCAGAGAGAAAAGCTGACCTGAGAGTTATACAGTTAGACCCTTTAGTCCTGCCATGTTTAAAGTCAGATCTACCCTTGAGGTTTTCAAGTAAGCCCTTACCCTCCAAAAGAGATCCCCTTTTAAATGCTTTACTAGTTCAAAATGCTTTTTATCACTTGCAACTGAAAAAGTTGAGACTAATATAAAGGATTAAGTGAGACAAAATATGCAAATATAAAGATGTGTACCAACGTTAAGGTATAACTACTGTTCAAGGATGACAGCCCCCCAAATTATCATGAGGAGAAATTCATGTCAGAGAAATATAGTCAGGACAGTACCATGTGGGGGTCACTTGGTAAATATGAACATCCTCATTACATGGTCTGCAATCATATCCCATAACCAAAAATAAGGGGGGAACTTCCCTCCTAGAGATCACTCTGAATTTCTGGCGATAGCATATGGATAAAGAAAATTCAAACTGAGCTCTGATGAACCATACCACTTGATGAAAATTTCAAAATCTGCCCAAACAAGCAATCACTTAGAAAAATCCAAAAAGACTGTCTACCATAGAATTTCTCCTATTCCCTTAAATAATGTTGTATAAATATTGTTTTAGTCTTCAATGTGAATATTCGAAGAACACAGATTGCTATGATATTTTGTAACTTTGTTTCTTCTATGACTATGATGGCTTTCTTCCTCCTCCCAAGTATTAAATTGGGTTGTTAACTTAAAAGGCAAAAATTAGTGACTATATTTGTCCCTGTTGTAATAGAGGATAAACAAACAGTTGTGGTTAGTGCGTAGGCATTTAAGATGTTCAGAATGCAGATTGTGGTTTAGAGATCTATCTCAAAAATGGGATTCCCAGAATAGGAGTCTATTTGGAAATGAACACAGTGCACAGGTAGAGCAAAGACATCAAGGAAAATAAAGTCTGGAAGGCTCACTCAATTCCATTACAAGTACAATGCTACACAGTAAAATACACAGTGATGTTAAATAACCCTTCTCCTCTGACATGTGGGTTGAACAATTTTCTGACACATCAGAAAATAAATAGGACAAATCTGTTTTCGTTCTGTGTGTTTTCCTCTTTACCTAATGGAAAAGGGTCTGCAATTTTGCACCAAGGTCCTATGTATGAAACACAGATGACAGTGTTGGTGAAATAACAAGAATGCCATGTCTAATTTAGCTCAAGTTAATGAATATTTGAACACACACCCACTATGTGACAGGAATGGGGTGAGAGAGTAGCCATACAAACTGATTAATATTCTACTCCCAAAGAGAAAATCAACTGTGGAAGCCCAATGTATAAGATGTACGAAAGAGAAATTTCTCTACTTGGCTATATGGAGGAAGAGGGTTTGATACCACTTCTTCTGACTCCTAATCAAGTGCTCTTTCCACTGTAGTATGGGTTTAATATTTCACATGTCTACATTTATCTATTCCTTCCCTGTTAAGATCAGGTCAACAAACAGAATGTTGTATATTAAGTACCCCCATGAAGCCCGTATAAGATGTAAAACTAGCCTAGAGGAGAAATTGAGTAATTCTCCCTGGGGATAGCTGGGAAGTTTTCTGAGGAAGTAATATCTGGGCAGGGTTTTGAAAAAATTATTTTTCCTTGGTTGGTGTATTAGGTTTCTCCAGGGAAAAAGAACCAGTAGGTCATACATGGAAACTTATCATAGGAATTGGCTCACTTGATTAGGAGACTGAGAAGTCCCACAATCTGCCATCTGCAAGCTGGAAAATCGGAGAGCCTGTGGTGTAATTCAGTCTGAGGTTAAAGACCTGAGAAGGGGAAGGAGGAGGGAAAGAGAGGGAGCAATGGTATAAGTTTCAACAGAGCCCAAAGATTCGAGAACCAGGAGCACAAAAGTCCAAGGGGTAGGAGAAGATGAACGCCCCAGCTCAAACGGAGAGAACAAGTTTACCCTTCCCCCAATGTTTTGTTCTATTAGGGCCCTCAGTGGATTGAATGATGTTCACCCACATTGGCAAGGGCCATCTGCTTTTCTTAGTTCACCAATTCAAATGTTCATCTCTTCTGGAAATACCCTCATAAACAAACCTATAAATAATGTCTTACCAGCTATCTGGGCATCCTTTAGCCAAGTCAAGTTGACATAAAATTAACCACCACAGATGGAGAGGGACGTTCCAGGAAGAGGAGTCCAGGAAGAGGTAAGAAAATCATGATGAGCTTAGTGTACACTTTGATAATACTAGAGAGTAAAATACTAATTCCAAAGGAGTTGGAAGAGAAATCCCCTTAGATTATTTATTCTAATTAGAGAAATGTCCAATCGGAGCCATAAATGAATTAATTATACTCCAAAACCACTGAGCTGTACAAGTTTCTATGGTTCTGGGATCAAAAGGATATTGTTCTGATAATGACACGGCAGCAGCTATACACATAAAATAAAAATCTAGTTCTGTGCTGTGCCAGCCCAACTTTGTTCCATCAGAGCCATTCTCTCCAACAGTATTTGCATAGTGCTATAGTCATATTTGTACATTAGGGATAGAAATGGGTGAAACCCATTTTGTGTGTTTTTTTAAAAAAATTAATTAGTTAACTAATTTATTGATTTATGGCTGTGTTGGGTCTTTGTTGCTGTGCGTGGGCTTTCTCTAGTTGTGGCGAGCAGGGGCTACTCTTTATTGCAGTGTGCAGGCTTCTCATTGTGGTGGCTTCTCTTGTTGCAGAGCAAGGGCTCTAGGCATGTGGGCTTCAGTAGTTGTGGCACGCAGGCTCAGTAGTTGTGGCACACGGGCTTAGTTGCTCTGAGGCATGTGGGATCTTCCCGGACCAGGGATTGAACCCGTGGCCTGGGCATTGGCAGGCAGATTCTTAACCACTGTGCCACCAGGGAAGTCCCCCATTTTGTGTTTTTTAGTTCCTCATCCCAACCTCAACCTCACACTATCATCCTGTTTAATTTAGAGAGGGTCTTGTTAGGAAGTAGGCCTCTTGCTATATATAGGTCAGAAAATCAATTTCGCTATCAAATAAAGGCAAATGTATGTCAGGCATTGTACTGTCCTTAAAGGCAAACTGAGCTTCACTCCCTCTTCCAGCTCCAGTGAAGGTGCTAACCAAAACTGAATGAGAAAATCAAAACACAAAGAAGTTGGGGCCAGGAGTCTCTATGGGCTGCAGAATTTATCCTTCATAACTGGAAGCTGAAAGTTAGCCAGAGTTCCAGCTCACCCATAATGTTTAGTCATACTTTGGCTAGAAGTTTGAGTAAAGATTTTTCAGTCCTTCCATTCTATTTTTAGATCTGGTGATGTGTCACCAAAATGTAATCACAATGTTCTTTTTGCATTATTTTAAATCTCTCTAGGCTTTAACCTCCACAAACAGATCTCTGAAAAATTAGTGAAAATACAGACTTTCAGCAGATACTCTAGGAAACAAGGCTTTTGAATTGCCATGTTGAAATCAAATTACATGTAGAAGAATATTGCAATTATTTTATACCTTTAATTTCTCACCCACAAATGTGAACACATGGTATGTTGACATGCTCTTGTATATTCTTTCTTTCTGTCTAGGAAGAAGCAAGACAAGTTTAGTATCCATTCATGCATTAAAAAAACATTTATTGAGCAAGTGTTATGTGCCAAGTATTGGACAAATACAAAGAAAACACAGACAAGATTTTTTTCTTGGGATAGAAGAGACAGTCAACAAAATAAGCAAACACTTCCAGCCAAGTGTGTAGCAATATGTTACAAACTTTGTGAAAGAGATTAGAATAAGGCACAGTTGTAATAAGACATTGACCATGGGTCTCTGAAAAGGAGTCATAAGGAAAAGTAGCTGTTTGCTAAGTGGCCATGGAAGGGTGGCAAGGTTGGCAAGGGATTAGGGAAGGGACTCCAGGCAGAGGTGACAGCAGGAGCAAAGGCAAAGAGGCATGACTTGGCTTAGTTCACTGTTTCTCAAACTTGCATAGTATTTAGAACTCATAAAATTTCTATTGTACCCTAAAGTCAAATTAAGTTGTTTTCTTAAGTGGAGACATAACACTAAGTATAAACCTTAATGTTTATAGATACTATATAATTATAAAACCAAAACAAATGGACAAATTAATTATAAAGAAAAATACAAAAGTAATACTGTTCCAAATAACAATATCAATTGAATGGTATAAGTGATATTTTTTACTGGGATAGTATTGTCTTGATTGCTGTGAATCTTTCGAGGCTGACATGACTATATACTACTTTGTGCAAAATGATGATTCAGTTCTTTTAACACTTTTTTTTTTACTAGAACCATTGCCAGATCTTTATTCATACAGCAAGCTGTGACATCACTTGTTCTTCAGTAGTAATGAATGTGTCACTAAAAATATTAAGTCTACCTCTCTTCTTTATTCATTAATTCATGACAATGAGACAATTTTGTGGTCGTATTCACTTAGAAAGTGATCACTCTAGACCCTTATTGCTCAAAATGTGGTCCAAAGTGTAACAACACTGGCATTGTCTAGGAGCTTGTTAGAACTGCCTTGGGCCACACAGGACTTACTGAATCAGAGACAGCCCCTTTACAGGATCTCCAGGTGATTCCTGGACACACTAAAGTTTGAAAAGCACTACTCTAGATGATTCAAAATATGCTTATATTGTTTTTGAAGATAATTGTCAGAATTAAAACACGAAAGAGAAAACTTCTCATAGAGACCTCTTGACCTCCTGATGGTCTCTCTCGCTAGCCCATTAGTGGAATTTAAAGAAATCCAGCTTGACTGAAGCATAATTCCAGGGGCAAAAGATATGGCAACCAATAAGGCTGGAGAGATAACAAAGACTGGTGTGGCAAACTAAGGAGTTTGGACTCTATCTGTTAATCAATGAGGAGCCACTGAAGGATTTTAAGCCCTGGAGAGAATAATGAGATTTGCACTTTTAGAAAGATTACTCTGGCTGAAATCATGGATTAGAGGACGGCTGACTGGAGCCATGGAGACAAGCTAAGGGCTTATTTTAATTGTCCAGGCAAGGAGGGCTGACCTAGGGTTGAAACTGGGGCTCCAGAGGAGGGGGTGGGTACCACAGATAGCAAGGAAGTAGCTTGGTGACTGATTGCATGTCAAGTTTCTTTCTCAGCCAACTAAGGCAGGAAAAGCAATTCCAAGGGCAGGTTTAGGAAAAAAGATTAAGCATAACAAAGTGTACATATTGGGCTTGTGGAAACTTTGGAATACCCGCTGTGGAGATGTCCAGTGGGCAGCTGTGACAAAGGTCTGCCTGGGCATGTAGATTTGGGAGGAGTGAAGGCAACTGCAAACAGAATCATCAGGGAATAACTTATGGAGAAGATGTGGAATTTTAAATTATTGCCTTGCTTCGCCATATAATCTATATATTAAAATAGATTCTTGGTGTTTATGAAATATCTACTTTAGTTTGATCCTCGACCAAAATTATGATTCTTTCTATATTGTCACAGTTAAGGGTCTTGCCTCATACATTAACAGGAATAGATGTCTTTTTAAAGAAATGATTCAGCTACTAATTGTTTTTCTCATTTTTGAAGGTGCCCTGAAACGGCTTAGAAGAGAACTGTAATTTTTGTTTCTTACTTGAGAAAAAAACTGTAATGTTAGGTAACACTTTTTCCTACTTTAGAGAAGGCTAATCAGTAGCTGTCTTCATTGTACAAAGTAGCAGTCTCCTTTGTGCAATACATAAATCAGCCACTACTTACTCTCTGGAAGGGCAGAAAGAAACTATTATCAGAAATAAAATCTCACCAACAGATGCACATGGTTTCTAAGAATGATGCACAACCGTCTTACACTTTTTCTGTTGTCACCCTCAGTCACCGAAGAGTCCCCCTGAGCCGCAAGGATATCCTGGAAATCCCTCCTCTCTGTTCTCCCATCCTTGTCAAATGCACTCTTTCAATATGTTTATTCCCTCTTCCACTGTCCTCATCCTCAGCATGAAAGGAAAAGTCAGATCATTCAGGTCCTGAGTCATCTGTCTACCTTCTGAGTGAAGCACCTACAAGGCAAGATACCAACATACCTGTTTCATGCTGATACTGACCTTAAACCTAATCCAGGGAGTCACTGTGGAAACAAAGGTCCTCCCTTCCCTGTCTTATCTAAGTTTTCTTCCCAAGAGAAGGGATGGGTCAGGAAAAGAAACTCATCCTGTCACCTAGCTACATCTGTCTTTCCTGCCTAGTCCCATTTTTTTCTGTGCGTTCTTGGCCTCTCCTCCAGAACAAGTGGAACCCAGCTGGATGGTATGGCAGATGTATCAGTGGTAAATGTTTATAAAGAGTCTTCTGCTTCCCCACAGAGTAAGCTGTGAGCACCTGGAGGGTGGCCCTGTTCGTGTTTAAGGAATAACTTAAGACACCTAAAGTGTTACCTTGGATAACTATGCTGCGTCTACTCCTCACCCAGAGCATTTTCTCATGTTGCCTCCATCTTTCTCCTAAGTTAGAGAACTGTTCTGTATTGAAGAAATTGGATGAACCACATGACTCCTGCCTGTTCCATTTCCCAAGATTTCACCCAAAACCTGTCAACCCCAGACTCATCTACACTGATGTTTTTGATGAGCTGATTTCCCTTCCAGGGTGGGTACTCACACTATACACATTCCCCCAAACTGACACTTCTCTATGGTTTTAAAAATAGGCACAATGCAGCATAAGAGTTTAGACACAGATGAACACTTGTAAAATAACCTCATGAATTATGATTGCAAGTCAGATTAGTTTACATGAAATACCCACAATTCAATCAGATATCTTTTTAAGAGTTGTAAGCCCCCAAAATATAAGAAAATGTATTCCATTAAGAATCCCATTAAGTTAATTTTTGCATTTACATGTTTTTAATAGACTCTCCCCCAGACTGCTCAGGCTGCCATAACAAAATACCATAGATTAGGTGACTTAAAAAAGAGAAGTTTACTTTCTCACAGCTCATGGAAGCTGGAAAGCCCAAGATCAAAGTTCCCGCAGGGTTTGGTTTCTTGTGAGACCTCTGTTTTTGGCTCAGATGGCTGCCTTCTTCCTGTGTCTTCATATGGTGAAAAGAAATGTGTCTTCCTCTTTTTTAAGGACACCAGTTCTATAGAGTTGACCTATTTAACCTTTTTAAAGACTATCTCTGATACACTCAGATTGGAAGCTAGGCTTCAACGTATGAATTTGGAGGTGACAGAATTCAGTCCATAACAGAGTCCTAAAATGCAAATTCAATTTAAGTGATCACTCTGGATAGGCAGTGAAGACGTTTTTGAATGGATACAAAAAATGAAGTAGTGTGGAACTTTTCGTAAATGGGAAATGTTTCTTACTAATGTATCATGGAATCTATTTTGTGGGTTGGAATGAGCAATTGTTTAAAAAAATAAAATATATACTTATATATGTAATATACCTGTATCATATGAAATATATTCATTTCTTTTTATATGAGTTGAGTCAAAAATATGGAAAACCCCTGATATAGTGTGAATAATTTCAATTCAGGTTCATGGCTCATGACCACCTACTTGAGTTATGGAAGAATGACACAGTAACTATGAAAAAGATTATCCAGAGTCCCATTCTAGTCCTGAACAAGAATCTAGTCAGCATCATAGCTGAACTATCTGATCTAAATAAGCTCAGTCAACTGAGATGATAACAGTGTTCCTAAGTGGTAAATGTATCTTTTAACCCCAAGGAAATTTTAAATTTAGTACATTGAGAAAGATTTAAAAGAATCAAAACTATAGTATTATATTTTCAGGTAAAAAGTAGTTTGATATTTTATATACTTGTAATATTTACGAAATTTGGTTTTTAAAAATAACTTCAACTTAGAAACTTCAATTGACTTGCAGAATTAATTTGAAATTTTACAAAAATTCATGAAAATACTAGAATACTTAAAGAGAACTTATGATTGGCCATTTTATAAGTTTAAGGTACTAAATTTATTCAACTGTTCAGATTCAGAAAGATTTTGTCTAGGTAGAAGATTGAAGATCTAAACAGGGAAATTGTTTAAAAGTTGGTCCATTAAATTGATGTTAATGATGACATTCTCCAACTTAAAGAAAATACTTAAAGAAAATACATGATAAAAAATATCATCAAATATCCCGTTGTTCCAAAAAGGTAAGCATCTGCTTGTCATTTCACTTACCTTTTCTCCCAAGGCAAAGCTATGTCCTCCACTCCATTTTCTGAGACTCCTCTTCCATCTTGACACCTACTAGGAATCATTCTAAATCAGCTGTTCTCAAATTTTAGCCAGCATCAATATTACCTGGAGAGTTTGTTAAAATACAGATGCCAGGTCCCACCTGGAGTTTTGGATTTCAGAGAAGGAGGGTGGAGTCCCCAAATTTGCACTTCTAACCAGTTCCCAGGTAATGTTGATGTTGTTTGTCTTAGGTCCCCAGTATTTCATTCATTAATTTAGTCAAAAAATATTTACTGATCACACACTCTGTCAGACAGTGCATTTTGTGTAGCATTCTCTTTCCCTGTGGCAGTCCTCTCCTAGAAGCCCCCAGTGACAAATTTAGGGGCTTAGGGATTTTGGAATGTTTCTCTTCAACAGTCTTATTCCACTAATTTGATTAGCAAACAGTTTCTTCTGTACAGTGTGAAGGGAAACCTCATATAATCTAGGCTCAGTTATTTCAAATTCTGAATTAGTGAAGTGATGATTGATGAGCTTGTTTTCTGCCCTCCAAAATGGTACTTTGTGGTTACATGGGCCACTTAAGACTGAGTTTGGAACGTTGGTTAGATCCTGTTTTGCTTTTTTCTTAAGCTACAGAGAGCATTTTTGGAACAATGGGATATTTGATGATATTTTTTATCATGTATTTTCTTTAAGTTTTAATTATGTTGGAGAATGTCATTTTTCTTTGGTGATATATGTGTCAAGATGTCTAATATTTACTTTAAACGTTTCAGAAAATATATATACATATATTACATATGTACATATTATATTGTTATATCTATATCTAAACATCTATTATATACTGTAGATAAAACATGTTTCATATTTAGATATTATAGATAGATAAATAGATTATATATATTATAACTTTGTGCATAATAGATACCTACATGCTCTCTACCTATATTCAAAAAATGTCCACATTTTGCCATATTTTTTTCTCTCTCCTAATTTTACATGTATACAGATGGTTTGAGCATCTCAACCAACTATGTATATATACACAGTGTTACTTTTTTCAACTTTTTGTATGTTTGAAAATTTTTATAATACAAAGTTTAGGTGGAAAAGCAAGTTTAGAAAAGTTACAATAATTCATCAGATATTTGTCTCTCATACCAACGAGATTTTCACTATATGGTAAATGTTGTTCTACTTGACACCATAATGTAACACAGTTCAGAGAGCTTCACAAATCTTTGAAGCATTCTTCAAAAGATCACAGAGGAAAGGATTAGAAAGGCTAAATGTGCTGCAGCATTATGTGAAATTGAGAACAGTTAGACTACTTTTATTTATCAAGTAAACTAAAGCTAATCTCTGTAAGTCATGTCTGTCTCAATAAAAGTTTAATAAACTGGCAGCAGGAGGGGAAAAAAAGAATTCTCTAATAAATGTAAAAATAAGAACTCACCCCTTCTGAAAAAATAACTTTTTGTCATTATTACATATAATTTTGTAAAATTTTCTAATTTCATTATCAGATACAATTCAGACTGACAGAATGTAAATGAATGTACATTTTCAGGGTTAATAGCTTGAATTTTATTTCTCATAAAGGAAGTTGCCACTGTGACCACGGGTTGCAGATTTGGTCTTTTTTCCATCTGAAATGCTCAAACTATGGAGACAGTGGGTCTGTTCTTTTTCAATTATCCTTCTTATCACACTCATTAGGGTGCTTCACTCTGATTGAGTTATGACTTTTCCTTGCTGCGTGTGGACTCATTTATTTGAGTTAGTTCCCTTAAGCTTCCTCTGGGCTTGTTATTTTCTTCTTCACTTTTTTCAGCACCTTAGCTAGGGCCTGTTACAGTGGGCTGGGGGGCAGCAGTGGGAGCACAGACACGCTGGTGGCCAGGAAGCACGGATAATGAGCTCCATGTTGCCTTTCATGCTGAGAGAGCCCTCCAAGCCAAATGGGAGGACCCTTCCTCTGTGTCCCTACAGATCTGTTCAGGCGCCTCTACCAGAAAAGGCAAGAAACTAATTTTAGAAGACGATCAGGGGTTCAAAACCTTTGTTAGGTGTCCTCTGTGGGCTGCTAGCATATGAAGTACAAGAGATACTAAGAATAAGACATGGTCTAAAAGTTTAGAGTCTAAAAACAGAGGATGTAAGTGTGGAGGAAGAGCTATACAAAAATGATCACAAATGCGTATGTGGTGTCTTAACAGAAATGTTCATCGTCTTGTGGTCTTGGAGTCAGAGACAGCTCTGTTTAGCCTGGAGGGTTGATTTGTTGTTTGTGGGTTTTCTGCCTCAGTGTCCTCATCTTCATTATAAAATTCTTACCTCTCAAGTTAGGGTGAGGAGTGATAGGCCAAGTGAGCTCAGGGGCACTGTAGCTGCTCAGTCAAAACTTCCTTCCTTCCGACGTGCCCGGTGGTCTCTGTGGAATCCACAGTGTGAGAGCTAAGGAGGTTCAAAACGTCCTCTTCTGAACAGCAGTAAGTTTTCAACTATACATGGGCAAAATGTCAAATACACTCTACCCATAGTTAATTCTTATTGAAAGTGTGGAGGAGATTCCCCATCCTAATTCTGAGGCACAGCAGTATCTCAGGTATAGAGCTAAAAGGAACCTAAGTGAAACAGCAAATGTAAAGAGGTTAGGACAGTGACTGGCACATTGCAAGTGCTTAATAAATAATAGCCATTATCATTATTAAAAATAATAATTATTATTTATTAATTATATTATATAGGACTTCCCTGGTGGCACAGTGGTTAAGAATCTGCCTGCCAATGCAGGGAACACGGGTTCAAGCCCTGGTCTGGGAGGATCCCACATGCCACAGAGCAACTGGTCTCGTGTGCCACAATTGCTGAGCCTGCGCTCTAGAGTCCACGAGCCACAACTACTGAGCCCATGTGCCACAGCTACTGAGGCTCACGCACCTGGAGCCTGTGCTCCACAACAAGAGAAGCCACTGCAATGAGAAGCCCACGCACCGCAACTAAGAGTAGCCCCCACTCACTGCAACTAGAGAAAGCCTGCACGCAGCAACGAAGACTCAACACAGCCAAAAATAAATAAATAAATATTTTAAAAATTATATAAATTTATATAAAAATATAAGATAATTTTATATTTTGGGAAGACAGAAAGCCTGAAAGGTGAAACTCCCTAAATCACATAGCTAATAAATGGCCTTTGTGCAACGATTTAATTAATGTCTTTACTATAGTTCACTAGACTGAAAGTTTATAGCAAGAATAAGGTGAGTTTTTGCTTACCCCTGTATTCTCAGCATCTGCAGAAGCACAGGCGTATAACTGATGCCTAAAACTCTTTGTTGAGTGCATTTGGTTCTTTTAAGCATGGCCTTTGGAACTAGATAGACTTGGGTTGAAATCCCAACTCCAGTACCTTCTATCTATTTAACCACTTTCAATCATAATTTCCTCACCTCTTAAAAATGAGGCTTGCAGTCCTTAAACAGACTTGTGGAGAAGCTTAGATGACGTGATAAACATAGCACTCTGCGATATATGAAAGCACTCTGTGCATCAAACCCAGCACATGGAGGTGCGCAGGACATTTTAGTCCCCTTAGGTTTTGCTTTCTTTACAGCTTTGTCAATTTTTGTCAGCAAACATCATGGTTTGCCACAAGGGGGCAATACTAAATGGAAATTGAAATCTATATCTAAAACAAAACAAACAAAACAAAATACCAAAAAACTTTCCTCAGTTAAATCAATTTCTCCCTCCCTCTCTCTCTCTCTCTGTTTCTTCTCCCTCGTAAAGGTAGTTAGTCCATGATGCTTTCATACTTAGAATTCTGTTCTGTTCCTTCAGCCTGTTCTTCAGAAATCTGTCATCATAATAAAATCTTAGCTCTAGAAGGTACTTTAGAAGTCATAGTGTCACATGGGACAAATTCTACCGTCTGCAGTTATTCCTGCTCCCTTAGTTGGTGGTCTTGACTTGCTGCTTCCACTAATTGATTCTTATGTCTTCTTTGCTTCTCTAATTAATAATGAAATTATTTAAGTGAAATAAGCCAGACACAAAAGGCAAATATTGTGTGATTTTGCTTGTATGAGGTACTTAGAGAAGTCAGATTCATAGAGACAGAAAATAAAATGGTGCTGACCAGGGGCTGGGGAAAGAGGGGTATGGGAAGTTGTTGTTGAAGGGGAATAGAGTTTCAGTTGGAGAAGTTAAAAAAGTTCTGGAGTTGGATGGTGGTGCTAGTTGCACAACAAAATATTTAATGACACTGAAATGTACACTTAAAAATGGTTAAAATGGTAAATTTTATGTTATATATTTTATCACAACAAAAAAATTGTTACAAAAATTGAATCATGTGTTTTGCTCATTTGGATTCAATGTTGTATTTCTAGATGTGACATAAAGTTGAAATAGAATGATACAAAACCCATGTTCAAGGAGTATCTTTGAGAAAAGAGAAAGATAACACCCAGGGTGAAATGCAAACAGGGACAGTGACACGGCCTTCTCACCATGGAAGGGTACTGAAGGGTAAGTTTAGTCTCCTTAGGTACATTCGCCTTCTGTTTTGTCATCTCTTACCAGGCCTGAATTTAGCCTCAGAATATCTGAGTCTAGGAGGCCTACGTCTACAAAACTAATTGAAAAATAATAATAATCCAACAGTGACACTTACTGAGTACAAATTAAGCGCCAGGCTTAAGTGCCAGACATGATATAGGTCAAGAAAAATGTTTTATTCAGGTTTACAAACATATATTAGTTTACTGACCTCACCTCACTATTTTGCTCTTTAAAATAAACAAAGCCCCGCACACCCCATTTCAGAATTAAACAAGCAAACAGACATTTCTCTGTGCCAGTAACCATGCCAAAGAGTGTGTCAGCCAATAGTATTTGTGAAGCTCACCATGCAGCTGACAGGGCCACATACTATGAAGCAGAAATTTTTGGAGAGGTTACATTTCAATCCATTAAAATTTCCTATGAAAAAGAACTTGCAAGTATGGACACTCTTTTTTTTTAGAAAGGCTATTCTTTTAGAAAGAATCTAGTTCCATTATTATGGTAGGGAAATAAAGCATGAAAACAACAGTTCAAAACTGACCATAAATCCACCTTAAAGCAAAACCATTTCTGGTGTCTCTTGAGTGTCTGGGTTAATGTGGCATAAGAGAAAGCCTGACTAGCAGGTATAATTAAAGTATGATTCACAGGAATAAGTCATGAGTAACTCTGAAAGGACCTACAAGAGAGAAAGTCCATTATAACATACTAAACTTTAGAGTCTAATGATGGAGGGTAGGAGGAAATATCCTAACCCCATGTAAATGCAGTGATAGGTCTGAGTGGAAACATACTGATAACGGCATCAGTGATTATTGGTCCAACGTCTGTGTAAGGCTCTGTAACATAGCATATTCTGCCTCATGTAATATACAGATACTCATTCTCTGTTTTTTTATTCCGAGAACTGCTTGAGGTCAGGCACAATGCTTTGATTTATCTTTCCATATAAATTGCTTCTCTGCCCAGATCCTAATAATGTATACAGTAGGCATAAAACATGCAATTACATACACGAATGGGTAAATGATAATTTATATCTTAGAATCTAGAATAAATCTGTCTTGACATATAAAACTTTTAAAGAAAAAATGAAAATTGAAATCCAACTTACTAAATGAAACTTATCAAAGGATGTTGCATTTTTAAATAATTAATCACAGGACTTCCATTTAATGAAAAACAGGAAGAGATTGTTATATTTTATCCTGTTTCATATCTCAGCAATTGGTATTGGATTTAGTTGCTTGTAACAGCAACGTGGCAAAAGTTGAAAGGGAACTACTTGTTTGGCCTGACTAATTTTTTGTCTTTCAGGCTGTGTGATGAATAGATGTAAAATCACCTTAGGTGAAAAACTGTACCACTGCAGCTTCTACCACTCCATCAACTAACGAATAAAATTATTGCCCTCCACCCCACCCCACCTTCCCAAATGAGGCGTATTTAACTGACAGACACAAGACAGACACTAAAAGTGAAGAGGACTCTAGTGGTAATCGGCCATTCTGCCAATATTTTGAGGTCTAATGATGTAAATATGGATGGAAGGTTAAAGTCCAACTTCCCTGGCTCAGAAGAAAATAAAATGAAAGCTATCAAATATACTGTTTACATCATCTTATCAGTCTTGGTTTAAGGTTTCCATGCTATTTTTAATGTTCATGTGTACTTAAAAAAAAAAACCTAAAAGTCTTGACAGATTCTGAAACTTAATTGGGAAAAATGTAAAGCACTTTAATGGAATTTTTCCCATGATCTGTAGAAGAGTTTTTTTAACAGATGGTTCAAAAGGACGAAGCAATGAAAACATAGAAATTAAAAGCAGATCCTTAAGAAAAATAACTGAGTTCTCAGAAATCCTATAGATGATGGCAGGACTAGATGTAAAGCAGCAGTTTCTTTTGCTGTCAAGGTTTTGAGAGAACAGAAATTTATTTGGTGATCCTCTACCAGAGGGATAACTGCCTCTTGGTATGAAGTAACTATTCATTTGGAACTTCAGCCAACTTCAACAGTTTGAAAACTCCATGCTTTTGGGGCAATTCCATCAAGGTGACGATCAAAAGTAGTATTGTGATACAAATAGTTATTCTTCTACAAGAGGAACACCTATGTCCGAGGTGCTTGTTTGGGGAATAAAAACGACCTAAAATCTTCCCACCTTCACAGCAACTAAGAAAAATAACAACAACAAACAGCCTTAGGCCTATGTAGCTTTTCGTTTTGAATATAAAAAACCTGACTTTCTAGGATCAATGCAGTGAACGGTGGGTAAAAGTAAAACTTTTCAACCTGGAATATATATGCATTCAGTGCAGACTCGCGAAGCAAAATCTAAACTAACGCTCGAAAGTAGCATCTTCCAACCAGGCTTCAAACTTTAGAGAAAGTTAACGTTGGCTTCTGTCCCAGAGAATTCCAGGGAGTGGGTGGTGAGGCAGGGGTAGGGAGGCATGTTGGGAGTTGGAGATCATTTTGTGGGGTGGCGGACCCCGAAGTGTCACCGCGGGCTAGGGGGAGCGGCCGCCCAGCAGGGGCAGAGTTAATCCCCGGGCGCAGGCAGGAGCGCTGTCGCGCGGCAACTGAGCGGCTCCCGGGAGCTAAGTGCGGACGGGCGGGGGCAGGAGGGTAAACGGGAGGAGGGGCGGGGCGGCGCGGGCTGGGAGCGCCGCGGCGGGAGGAGGGTCTCCGAGCCCGGCAGGGTCTGCGTGCGCTCTGAGCCTGCGTCCAGCGAGGGGGAGGGTTTCCCCGGCCCGGCCGGAGAGGCGGCTGGGCGCTTCTGACTCCCAGCGCAAACGACTGTCAAGGGAGCAGGAGAGCGGAGCTGCCGGAAGTGTCTGCGCGCCGCGAGAGAACTTTCCTGCTCCGGCCGCGGCCCTGAGCCTCCGCGGCCTCCGTGCTCCCGGCGACGATGCGTCCGGGTGACAACGACCTGAGCGGACCCGCGCCTCGGCCCGCCTCGCGTGTGTGCGCTCGCCTCGCCTCCGGGGAAGAAGCCTGAGCCCGGAGGCGTCCGCGCGCCGCGGAGCCCCGCACAGGCGGCGCGGCGCGCGGGACCCATTTCCCCGGCGCGTCCCCTTGCGTCCCGGCTAGTTCCCCGCGATCGCGCGTCCCCGGAGCCGGCCGCGGTCGCCGGCTGTCCCCGCCCTGACCGCCGGCCCGGACGTGTCCTCGGCGGCCGCTGGCAGTGCCTGTGCCATGGGGCTGCCGACTCTGGAGTTCAGCGACTCCTACTTGGACAGCCCGGATTTCAGGGAGCGCCTGCAGTGTCACGAGATTGAGCTGGAGCGAACCAACAAGTTCATCAAAGAGCTCATTAAGGACGGCTCTCTGCTCATCGGGGCGCTGAGGAGTAAGTTCCCCCGGCGGGGAATGGGTGGAGAGGGCGCGGGGATCTGGAGAGTCCCCCCGGGGTGTGGGTCTGAGGGGTGGGTTGGGGGAAGAGAAGCTTCTTTTGTTTGAATGGGTTTGTGGACAAAAGCTGAAAGAGCTCCCCTGCTGGTGACCAACAAAGTTTGTTCGTAGGTGTTCTTGACTTATTTACTCCCAAGTCTACAGAGAAGGGAAAGGTCTCTCTCTACTAGACCCCGGAGTATATCCTGAGGAACGTTGTTCAAAGTCATCTTTTTGTATAACGCTCCTGGAAAAATGTTGGGGACTATTGGTCTTTTTTGTAACTTTACTGTGCCTAGTTTGAACACTTTAAAAAAAAGTCCTTAAGGAGGGATTCGAGAGTTTATCGTAAGGATAAAAATGAAGCTAGTTTTAGTGATATTCAGAGAAAATGATTAATTTCTTACGTACCTCAGTGGCACTTCATTGGGCACAATCAGTCATTGAATTGGCCTTTTAAAAACATATATAGATTTGTAGCTTTGCGATTTAGTAAGATGAAGACAGAGCGGCACCAGTGGATCTTATCTCTTTACAAGATTTTTGTGCGTCTTAATTTTTGGTTTGCATTGTAACTGGTGTTGGTCCAGTCACTGGGGAGGAGAGTTCAGTGGCTAAAGACCAATCAGAACTTCTGACGATCTATAGAAAGTAAAGACTGCCTTTAGGAGATTCTCCCACCTCCTTTCCCACACACCTCCTGTTCAGATTTTCTGCGTCCCCTGGATCTTCATTTTCAATTACTAGGACCTATGAGAGTCTTAGTAAAAGAAACTCTAGAGTTTCTCTTACAGAGAATTGACTGACTAAATGATAAGGCTTAATTTGTTTAGTTACCTTCCCCAGGACCTGTTTGCACTTTAATAAAAGTTTCTGAAAGCCTCTGTAACGAACCCCTGGAAATTCTGGCCTCCCATAGGTGAGCAAGATATTTTTGTTAAGGTGGAGAGGCCTTTGGGTGATCCATCTAGCAATTCCCAGGACATAGGTAGGGGAAGCATCATTGATATGTCAAGTGCAAGGTCAGTAACAACATGATGGACATGTGCATGTGTCTGAAACTAAAACAACGTTAGCATCTGATCTCTATTTGGAAGTATGTATTAGTACTAAGGTTGAATCTTAGCAAAATGTCTTGAAATTAGTGTGCTCCCAAATGCTTTTTATTTTACCATCCCAAATGTGAAAACATCTACTTATCACTTGTGTTACTTAACAGGGTAAAGGAAATAATGTTCTATGTCTACATTCACTTAATTTCTGAATTTGAGGCTACTGATAATGATAGTATTTACTGATTTGTGAAAACTACTAGTTTATCTGCAGTTCTGTTTATTTCATGTATACACAAATGTGAACTCTCCTTCTTTCTGATTTGCAAATCCCACTTGAGGTCTCTGGACTAGCCTCTGCGTCTTAGGGAGCATGATGCCTTTTCAAAAAGAGTTTCCCCATCTCAGTGTTGAATGCCAGGCTGACTCTTGCTGGAGCTACCATATGGTCTACAAATGACATTTTCCTCTTGCTCTGCTGGAGATCAGTTCTGTTGCTTCAAAAGTTGAAAACACATAGCTGTGATAAAACCTCCGAAATGTGCATCGTTTTACTAGTAATGTTATGAACTCTACTACGATTGAATCTAACCTTGCAAAAATCAGGTGATTCCCATATTTATAGGTTTGTTCTTCCATTCATAAGTGAAGAAGTCTGGAGAGTGTAAGTTCCTTGAACATACAGACCCTGCCTCATGAACTTGAACTTGTACGCTTAAATATACAACCTGTCTTTCTAGGATTCTTAGGTTTGTGATGAGAGTACATTACGTTAACTAACATTTGATTATTACTTCTCTTGTAGTAGAAAGAAAACGTTTTATTCCTTGTTAAACGGATTCCCAACATTAGCTTCCAAATGGGAAAGATCTGGAGCTGAGAAACCCTTGAAGTCACGTGATGGTGCTGCTTTCTTCCCACCAAGTGACCTTCTGTCCCCGGGGGAGGATGCTCTGAGGCTAGGCTGCAGCTGCTAAATGCCTGCTCTCTGAAGCTGCTCCTGTAGGAGGATCGGAGTGTGTCTAAAGGACTTGAAGCCAGCTTAATTCTATCCCGAAGATCCACCAAGGAGCCCTCCTTCCTCCAGTCCTGCCCCTTCTGACTGTTTTTCCTTTCTGCCCTAGGAAGCCTTCACTTTCCCTAACCTTAAACTATGCCTTTCCTTTCTCCATACGTGCTGTTTCGATAAGTGTATCCATTATCCATTTCAGATTTATTTGTAGCACTTTGCTTTCATTTTCATTTATAGTTAATGGTTTCTTAATAAGACTTTCCTGAGCTGACAATCATCAGTGCATTTCTAAGCATCTTATATTATTTCCAACCTAGTTAATAACTTTTCTGGTGAAAGTCTTGGCATGCTCTCTTGGGTAATACATGCTTTACTGTTCCAGTAGGAGTCACATATGCTCCTTAATCTTTTGTTCAGGATGTGCATTTCTTTTGTAGAGTATTTTGAAGGATACTTATAAATGAGGACCTTTACTTTGAATTTTAAATTTTTAAATTTTAAATAACAATAACTTTGAATTTTAAATAATATATGTAAGATACCATATTTTTTTTTTTTTTTTTTTTTTTTTTTTTTTTTTTTTTTTTTTTTTTTTGCGGTGCGCGGGCCTCTCACTGCTGTGGCCTCTCCCGTTGTGGAGCACAGGCTCTGGATGCACAGGCTCAGTGGCCATGGCTCACGGGCCCAGCCGCTCCGCGGCATGTGGGATCTTCCCAGACCGGGGCACGAACCCGTATCCCCTGCATCGGCAGGCGGACTCTCAACCACTGCACCACCAGGGAAACCCAATACTTAACCATATTTTTAAGATGAATTATTGCATTTCACATTCATATCCACTCTGAGAAAACGGGTGACAGTTAACTAAGTGAGTTAACATAGTGACTTAACGTAGACCTGAGTTTAAGTTCTGGTGCTGTCAAATGCTCTGTGATAATTAGCAAATAACTTAAGCTCTGGGTCCTGCCTTTCCTGTAAAATGAGGGAGCATCTATAAAAATCTTACCACTAGGATTATTTGTTCATTTTGTTACATGCCATATAGACATTTGGTGAGTGGTATTTGAGAATATATGATACAGGTGAATTGGGTTCTAGTTCATGCTGTATGACTCACAATCTCCACCCTTTTTATCAAATGTTACTCTATGAACTTTGTTCCTTTAACAGGTGCCAGTCTTAAAATTTGGGTTGTGAAGTTATAGGCTAGTTTTGCTTATTAATTTTCTTTTTTATAGATTATATCCAAAGAAACATTTCAAAATGGCTTTCTCATATAATTCCCCCCTTTACTCTCTCTTTTTATACTTTTGAATTCAAAGAACCATCGTTGAGTAGAGCTTTGTCTTTACAAGAATAGACAGACCCTCCCTTCCAAGAAAAGAAGAGAAAAATAGGGGGAAAAAATGGCAGAAATGGAATTTTACTCATTGAGTCAAATTGATGGAATTGATTGGGTGGAGGGAGCCTAAGCAAGTCCACATTCTTTCCTCCCGCCTGCCCAGCAGCATCTTGGCCATCCCTCCTTTCTTATCACTGTCCACTTCCTCTCATTACCTCAAGGTGGAATTGGCCAGGTGTTTCCTCTACCTTTAGGAGAGTGTTTCTCAACCTTGTATGGCTGGTCTTCTTTCAAAGAAAAAAAAAGTTAGTGGACTCTAATATAATTTTATTAATTATGATAGTTAAAAATATACCTGCATGAAACTATAATTCTTATGCTTATTCATGCAATCTTAAAAGCAAATCAGTTTACACATTAAATATAAATAATACTGTGAAACCAATTCAAAACTTTTAAACTACATTTAACCAATGGATGATGTTATTTTGCTGAAATGACATTTTCTCTCATATAAAGACTGTTGATAATATCTTGTGTGTGTTGATGATTCATTTTCTCATTGTTTTCCTGATTGAAAGTACAGTTCTTCAGAATCAGCATGTCCTGATGATGGCCTTGTCTCTCATAAACTTTATTTCTTGGTTGTGTTGCCTCTGTTCTTAAAGCAGTTGTTCCTGACACTAGCGATCCATGACACAAATAAGAAGGGCACCTATTTGAGTGGTAGAAGTTGGTCACTCATAAATTGATGTAAAACATGCAGTTAATTAAGACATTAGCAAGAGGAAGCACACAGTTTATTTTATTCAAGTATAGTTGGTTTGCAATGTTCTGTTACTTTCTGCTGTACAGCAAAGTGATTCAGTCATATGTATACATTCTTTTTCATATTCTTTTCCATTATGTTTTATCACAGGATACTGAATATAGTTCCCTGTGCTATACAGTAGAACCTTGTTGTTTATTCATTCTCTATATAGTAGTTTGCATCTGCTAATCCCAAATTCCTAATCCACCCCCCCACCCCCCACCCCCAGCAACCACAAGTCTGTTCTCTGTGTCTGTGAGTCTGTTTCATAGATAAGTTCATTTGGGAAGCACATAGTTTCTTAAAGGTGTCTACCCTCTGTGGCCACAGACCTCAGTTGGAAGTATATTGTCATGGTGCACTTGTGATCTGGGGATAAAGTAGTTGTTTAGTATGAAAGATAACCCTAAATGCCAAGGCCACATTGAACTATCTTGGAAAGGGTGAGGTACTCCTGCCTTCCATTTGCTGTGTTTCACTTTAAGCCAGTCTCTATTTTGTGTGTGTTCAGGGTCCACTTTGCTACCCGTTTTTGATGGCACAGGGAAGGAGTTAAATAAAAGGGAGGCACAATGACAAGTTTAAGGAACTTGAAAGACTTTCTTATGTAGTTATTGCACTATTTACTTGGTCATCCTTCAGCTTTTAGTGAGAACTACTATTGTTTTAGGCTATTTTTGGTATTTTAATTTGCACCTAGGTTTTATTTGGTTTACTGGAACTCACTGTAGATTCTTGTTTACCCTGCAAGAGCTACTTCACCGTTGCTTATTCCACTAATGTTGTTTTGCTTCTTTAGCTGGGCAGCCTAGTCAAAGGTGTGGATGTGTAGTTACTTCCACTATTCATTTGGTTCTTATAGTTATTCATTAGAATTTGAGTTAAATGAGCAGAAATAATTGTATCTTTCAAATGAACTGTAATTAATTTAGGAACTGGTAGATGAGGAATGTGGTGCTTTAAGGTTCTTCTTCAGAGACATGTATGAGTAAGAGCAGTTAGACTTGTGTTAATTTAAATGGGAGCCTTGGCGCCCATCAAAGTGGAATTAAATTGGGCTGGCTGAGTACTACCGTCTACCTCTCTCTGATTGTCTACATGAGCTTAATTGGTGCCCTTTAACAGTATCTTTATTTCCATTAGATTTCCTTTTTCCACAGACAGTAATTGAGGGGTTGTCCTGTTAGAAAGGAGTGGGTTGCTGGGAGAACAGAACATGTTTTCTGTCTCTTGGAGGAGAATGGCTTAGCAATAACCACCTTTTACACTGCTTCCTATGACAGTTATGATCAAGATACTCTGAGCATGCAGAAAACTCAGGTAACCACGAAACTTTGAAGTCACTGAAAAGCTGCTTTAACAAACATGCTTTCAATTATTAACATTTCTTAGAGCACAATGTTAATCGTGTTCACGATGATGCTTAAGAAGCATTTCTCCAATTATATAAGAAAAAAATAATAAAGCTTACATTCAGTATTGCTTTGGTGCCAAGTGTAATTTTATTCAAGTAATGTATATGTAGAGTGGTAAATCTTTTCTCTGGATTTATAAAGAGAAATATTAAAGTTTTCAGCCTATTAAGCCGCATTCAGTAAATATTATGCACCAATGAAATGTTTATTATGGACAGATGAGAAAGGGTGAAGGAAAGTGGGTTAATTAGTCTTGAATCTATTTCCTGAATATTGTTTCTTGCCAGAGCTGTGGTTGCCACCTGTTCTGGCCCCAGCCATCCCCGCTGTCTTGTCTGGATGGTCATTTCTGCTCATTTCAGCATCTTGGCAGGTGCCAGCTTCACCATGGCTGCACCTGCTGCCCACCCGGTTCAGTTTGCAGCTCTGCCAGTCTTTCTTTTTCCTCCAGCCTGCTGAATCTCTGCCCAGCATCTAATCCTCTTCAGAGTGTATCTCAAGTGGATCTGGCCTTACCAACCAAGGACTTGCTACCTGCTTCTTGCTGACTTTCATCCTGAAAATGAAAACCAGTTGCCGAGCACCTGGCTCTCTAGTTCAAGGAGTCTGTGCTTCATCTTTTGCAGCTGCCATATTCTGAGTTTCATGGCTGGGTTTCGTATAAGTGTAGTGACTTCCATAATATTTGTTAATCTTAATGGCCCTTGGGGCAGGATGATAGCAAGACAGACAATGGAAATGTGGTTATTTTAATGGTTTTGTTTTTGGCCAGGTGGATTTAAACTTGGCCTGGATATTTCTGGTACTGTGGAGCCTTCTCTGTAGGATTACAGCTAACCGGAGTGTTTGGTTCATCAGAATATGCCATTGTTCATATCTGCAGTTTTCTGATTTTATAGTCAAGAATCCAGTTATAATGCTGAAGAAAGTGTTACAGCAAAACACGCATGTACAATACTCTGTGTAAGGAAAGTGATTTGTTTTAGAAAAAGTGAATTGTGGAATAGTAAGGTACCATACAGTAGCTGATAATCTGTCAGTTTTTCCAACCTTTTTCATTGCAGAGGAGTGTATGCATAAAAGAAGAAAAAATAAGCCCTACTTTTCTAGAATTTTGAACCTTTCATTTGAGAGTAATTTGTCTAATTGTAATTTTTACATGGAACATGATGGGAAAAGGCTAGGATAAGACTAATAGTTAACTCTTTGTTGATTATTTTATATTAAGTATTACAGATTTTTCACTTCCAATTTTTAGATTTTGTGGTAAAAGTCTCTATGCCTAATAGTATTTTTAAAATGCCAAAACATGATGTTTTTTATGTTGTTGGTTTATCTGATTTTGGTGATTATCAGGTATAATGGCGAGCATATTGTATTTTGTGAAGGATGAGGAACCATCCTGGGATGATTCTCAATGTTGGGCGGTATGAAAATATTGGGAAGAAATGCACAATTGACATAACCTTGCTACATTGATAGTACTTTCCCTGAAACTTGACTTTACTCAGGGAAAGTAAACTTGACTTTGCTTTGGGCAGACACAAAATGACCCCTTTCATTTGGAAGTCAGACACATTTCTCAGTAGTGGAATTGCTGTATTTCCTCATGCAAATCTAAAAAGCCATACTGCTTGCTAGTTTATGAAAGACATGCCAAAAGTATTCCCTCATGTGTACACATATACTGGAGTTTATCCAAATGAAAGACCCAGCTTCATTTCTCTCTTTAGTACACAGGAAGAGTGATGATTTAATTTAGAAAACTGATACGTGTTTGTGATACGTGAAATGAGTATTCTGTATAATGTATTTATCCCCTTTCAAATGGAAACTGTGTAAATTGATTTTACTTTGCTTTGAGAATTTTCTCTTTTTCATTTATTTAATTTTTTATTCCTTAAAATGTCTGAATGAAAGATACGGCCCCAAACAAAACAAAACAAAACAAATACAAAAGGAGTGGTGGGAGAGATTAGCAAGGAGACGCAGATCAAAGTGAGTTGTGAAAGCAATTAAAATATTGTGGTTTTGGAACTTGTTTCAGACTTTTTTGTGCCGTCTATGAAAAAATTATTATGTGACACTGAGAATCAAAGGAATAAGAGATTCCAGTTGTTTTAAAAGTTGGTTGCAGAAAATATGAGGGACAATTAAAAATTGTCAACATAAGAGATAATAGGTGTGAATTTTTAAGGGGTACACCATTTGGAGAAGATTTGAGAAAGTTGTGTACTCCTGAAAAAATGATGTCAACATAGATGATAGGAAGGGACTTTCGCAGGCTTGTACTGACTGCATAGCAATCCTGGTTTTCCTCACGTGACCCTTTTTTAACGTTATTACTTCCTCTGGATCCCAGCTGCATCATGGCCCCTCTTTCTCAGTATGCACTGTTGTTGAATCCCTCTTCCGTATTTCCTCCGTCCTTCTCTTAAATGTTGGTAGTGTGCAAGGATTCCTTCTGAGTCCTTTTACTGTTTGCTTTCCTTATGTGATAACATCTGCTGCCAGGGCATCAGCTCTGACCTCCTTTTCCTGAGCTCTGCGTCTGATTTTCACCAGCCTGCTACCTATCACCACCTGGATGTGCTGCGGGCCCCTCAGACTCAGTATGTCAAGACAAAGTTCTTCCTCCTGCAGCTTGTTCTCTTTGTGTTCTCATTTGTTCAGTTATATCCTCATCCACCTGGTCATCTTAGAGAGAAACAGCTGAGTCTTTCTAATGCTTCCAGTTTCCTTCTACTCCAGTTTTTAAACCCCATTTTTTTTTTTTTTTTTTTTTTTTTGCGGTACGTGGGCCTCTCATTGTTGTGGCCTCTCCCGTTGCGGAGCACAGGCCCCGGACGCGCAGGCTCAGCGGCCACGGCTCGTCACGGGCCCAGCCGCTCCGCGGCATGTGGGATCTTCCCGGACTGGGGCACGAACCCGTGTCCCCTGCATCGGCAGGCGGACTCTCAACCACTGCGCCACCAGGGAAGCCCTAAACCCCATTTTTAAGCTGGTGTTTTTTTCATTCCACCCAGATCCTAACATTTGGTTAGTCCTGCAATTCTGTGCTCACAGTATCTTAAATGTGATGTTCTCTGCTTGCCTTAATACTCCTTCAGTGTGTGTATCTCTGTGTGTATGTATATATGTATGTATGTATGTAGATAGGAAATAATTTTTTTTTGTAGCTTAAAATGACAGAAATTTATTCTCTCACAGTTCTGGAGGCCAAAATCCAAAGTCAAGGTGTCGGCAGGGCCATGCTCCCTCTGAAGGCCCTAAGGGAAGATCTTTTTTGCCTCTACTAGCTTGTGGTATTGTCAGCAGTCTAAGACAGTCCTTTGACTTGTAGCTGTTTTACTCCTGTCTATGCCTCTGCAGTCACAGAGAGTACTCACTGTGTGTCTCTGTTTATTAGATTTTACTTAGTCTTTTGAATATAAACTTCTAGGTTCCAAGGTTATCTGTATTCTAATCTGACTGCATTGTGGATACTCAGTAATTGTGAACATGAACCAGTTTACATTTTACTAAGAACATTATATGGAGGAGGATTTTCATTATCTGTGGAGTGAAGGAGCCAGGGAATGGGGACTGCAAGTTTGGTCTTTAATATTTCTCCCACCAGGCTTCAAATGTAACTGCTCTGGCCTGGTTGTACTGACTTAGGACTGGGTAATTCAGGGGACAGCAGAGAGCATCAGGAGGTAGAACTTCATTCTAGTCCTGCTGCTGCCACTAACTAGTGGCATGGGTACAAGCCATTTGTCCTAGACCCTATTTTCATAAACAGTGGGAGTAGCATTTGCTGTATATTCGTTGTAGGGTTTTCATGTGGGCCAATGGACAAAATGCATAATAAAATAATTTAAAAATGGAACATTATTTTCATTTGCTTTAGGCAGGATCTTTGTAATCCAGATAACTTCAGCTTTTTTTCAAGGCTTAACTTTAACAGGTTCTTGTCAGTGTTATTATCATACTCCACAGACAAGATGATTGAGGTGGAAATGCTTTAATAGAATGCTAAAGCATGGGTTTGTTTGTCCCCCAAATTAAGTCTGTTTGGTAGGAAGTGATTAGGAGATGTGGCATGGTTTTGATTTAGCTTTTTACTTTTAAACAGATAAATAATTATCTATTATGATCTGGGAACCAAGGGACAAGGAAGCGTTGGGCTGCCATTTAGGGATAATCCTGAACCGGCAGTGTAGATTTTGAGACTTTATTGATGTATCTGCCGGTACTTTGATTCTACTGGCTTAGGTCAGTGGTCTATAAAACTTGTTGAAAGTGACGGTCGTAACTTGGACTTGTCAGAAGTGAAATAAATACTTGGGTAATTTCACATAATATAACAGGCCAAAATGCAGATGGGAGATCTTTTTTCCACATTGATTTCTGCATTGAAGGCAGACAGTGGCTTAGAAGAGTGCTTTCTGAGGTGTTTCTTATGCTGCACAGATGTTTTGTAAATGTCATGTTTGTGGTGAGATCATCCTAGTGATTATTAGTGAGAAAAGAAAATGATAAGACTGGTAGGGTGTTGCTGGAGGATCTGGGAGCAGGGAGTTATGGGAAAAAAAGAACATTGAATTAGGTATTGAAGAGGAAATTCAGTTGGCTCAGTGAGAAAATTGAATTGAACCTGTAAGCTGGTTGATCCAGGAAAGGTGGTGTGATTGAATTGTTGTCAGAATTGCCAGGAGAGTATATCTAGGTGGTATCCTAAAGTTAAAATAGATTATTTAAAAAAAAATTTTTTTCTTAAGCGATCTGTGAGCTTAAGGGAAGCTCTACCCTGGGGCTGGGGCAAGTAGGGAATGATGAACAGGAAGTCTGGACTTTAGGGACAGTTTGGAAAGTAAAGCAAGGGCTGAAAAAGCTCAGTCTCAGGGGATAAAGAAAGAAAATAGATATCCTGAATAAGCCTGAACAAGGGATAGTAGTAGCAAGTGAGTAAGAACTTTCAGATTTGTCAGGTTTAAACTGTTGGATGAATGTTTTGTTTTTTTTTTTCTCCCATAATTGCCTTGGCGCCTCAGACTGCTCTAATGGAAACTAGAATTCAGTGAGTATTTGTGACTGGCTGAGCGTGATGTTTTGTCACACCTACTGATGAGGGGAGGAGAGAGGAGAAGCAAGATGTCAGTTGCAAGATACTCTTCCCACTTTAAGTCCTTAAGTTACAGCTTAGGCTGACTTGTTTCTTGTTTGAGATTGTGTTTTGCATTTCTGTCAGAACATATGTTACTTTAAGGTAATCCCAATTTATCCAAATAATCTGAACATTAAATCTGGTTTAAAGAAACAGAGGGGTCGATCTTCAGCTAAGTTTAGTGTTATTCACACATGCGCAGTGCTGATAATGTTTAATCTTTAATCATTAGAACATTTTAATGTTAAGTAGGTTCATTGAAGATTTAACCTTAACAGCTGTCAACCTGGTGTAGTAGAAAGAGCCTGGGCTTCAGAATCAGAGCAATGCTTTTCAATCCCAGTGCTGTCCCTTATTAGCTACATGGCTGTGAGCAAGTCACTTGGCTTCTTTTGTGCTTTTCCTTGTCTATAATATGGAAGTAATATTTATTTCATATGCATATTTGCAGCATTAAATAAGATAACACATGTAAAGTGTTTAGCACAATGTATGATACTTGATATTAAATATTAATTTTCTCATCTATCTAATTTCTAGCTAATGTTGAGACCAAATTATGAACAACAACTGCCACCATATTTTATTCAAAAAAGAATGTGAGGTGGCTTTTCTAAGCAAAATCTTTACCTTGCCAGGACAGATGTACAATATATGTTGAGAGAGCACTGGATTTAATGTTGATGTGAGAGAGCTGTGGACGTGGGCCATGTGTCATTACTTGGTACCATGCACGTAACTTGCAGCAGGAGTAAGCCATTGCTTCCATGGAATGGTATAGCTAGCTTTTTAAGGACTTTTCCACATCAGAGATTTTGTGATTTTGTAAAAAACATGGTGCTCATCATGCTGATTTGATTATTTGCCTGTTTTTCTCTCTAGAAAGTCAGCTCTGAAAGAGTTAGTACCAGGTCTTTGGGATTTGGAGCTGGACATATGATACATTTTTTGTCAATGCCCATTACATGACTGAACTTATAGGTAGGAAGTTGTGTCAAACTAATGTTTAGAGATGCAGAAATCCCCAGGTTGTCACTCCATTTAATATTGAAACCAATTCCAAAACTTTCTATATGAAGGTAAATATCTTAGTGAAAAAACCGGTAGCACAGGATGTAGATTTACCAGAATGAGATTGATTAGAGCAGGCTTATTCAAGGAATTAATATGTGTATTAAAAAATGAATTTTCTCTTCAGCAGTGATGGTAATATGTTAGGCTAAAGTACAAGAGATGTTTCTAAGAAAGTGTAATTGCACAGACAATTTATGTTGTTTCCTATTTGTAACAAAGCATTGCATGTGTTATTTTCCAGATGCCATTTCAAAGTGTTGATTTTAATTGTATGGAAATGCCTTCTTTTAAAAATGTCATTCACTTTTTAAATAGCATTATTGAGGTATAGTTCACTGCCATAAAATTCATCCTTTTAAAAATGTACAATCCATTGGTTTTTCTTATGTTTACAGAGTTGTGCAACTATCACCATTGTCTAATTTTATTAAATTTTTTTTCAGCTTTATTGAGGTATAATTGACAAGATGTACATACTAGTGATTTGATATATGTGTACATTGTGAAAGAATTCCAAAGGATTCCTGTCAGCTAGTTAACTTATCCATCATCTTGCATATTTATTTATTTTTTATTTTTTGGTGAGACCATTTAAGTTCAACTCTCTTAGCAAATTTCAGTTGTATAATACAGTGTTACCAACTATAGTCACTATGTTTTATGTTATATTTTCCTACTTTATTCATCTAATAGCTAAAAGTTTGTATCCTTTCTCCAACCTCTCCGTATTTCTCCTACCCTCTAGCCCCTGGCAACCACCAATTTACTTTCTGCTTCTATGAGTTTGATTTTTTTTTGTTTTCTTAACGTATAAGTGATACCATGCAGTATTTGCCTTTCTCTGTTTGGCTTATTCCACTTAACATAATGCTCTCTCCGTTCATCCATGTTGTCGCAAATGGCAAGATTTCCTTCTTTCCCATGGCTGATAATATTCCATTGTGTGTATGTATATTCTTTGTCCATTCATCCATTGATGGACAACTAGGCTTTTTCTTATCTTGGTGACTGTAAATAATGCTGCAGTGGAAATGGGAGTGCAGATATCTCTTTGATATCTTGTTTTCGTTTCCTTTGTATATATACCCGGAAGTGGGATTGCTAGATCATATGGTAGTTCTATTTTTAATTTTTTGAGGAACCTCCATAGTGGCTTAACCAATTTACATTCCCACCAAGAGTGCCCAAGGGTTCCCTTTTCTCCACATTCTCACCAATACTTGTTATCTCTCCTCTTTTTTTTTCCCAGTACGCGGGCCTCTCACTCTTGTGGCCTCTCCCGTTGCGGAGCACAGGCTCCAGATGCTCAGGCTCAGGCGGCCATGGCTCACGGGCCCAGCCGCTCCACGGCATGTGGAATCTTCCCGGACCGGGGCACGAACCCATGTTCCCTGCATCGGCAGGCGGACTCTCAACCACTGCGCCACCGGGGAAGCCCCCTATCTCTCCTCTTTTTGATGATAGCCATTCTAACAGGTGTGAGGTGGTTTTGATTTGCATTTCCCCAGTGATCAGTGATGTTGAGCACCTTTTCATGTACCTCTTGGCCACTTGTACATCTTCTTTGGAAAAATGTCTATTCAGCTTCTCTGCTCATTTTTAAGTCAGATTTTTATTTTTATCTTTTTGTGCTATTGAGTTGCATGAGTTTGTTTTTTATATATATTTTGGAACTACTATGTAATTTTAGGATAGTTTCATTGCCCTAAAAGAAACCCCACACCCATTAGCTGTCACTCCTTATTCTCTCTCTTCCCTAGCCCCTGGCAACTGTTACTACTATACTATCTGTTTCTGTGATTTGTCTGCTCTGGACTTTTTGTGTAAATGGAATTATACAATCTGTGGCCTTTTGTGACTGACTTCTTTCACTTAGTATGTTTTCAAGGTTCACCTGTATTTTAGCATGTATTGGTACTTTATTCCTTTTCATTGCCAAGTATTCAGTTGTGTGAATATACCACCACATTTTGTTTATTCATTGAGTTGGATAAACAAATGAGTTTAACTCCAATGACTTGATGGACATTTTGGTTGTTTCCTTTTTTTTTTTTTTTTTTTTTTTTTTTGCTATTATGAGTAATGCTATAAACATTCATGTACCTGTTTTTGTGTGGACATATGTTTTTATCCCCTTGGATATATCCCTTGGTGTGGAATTTTTGGGTCATATGGTAACTCTGTGTTGGAACTTCCCATTATGAATAGAAATTTAATAGGTTTATAAGCATATATGTTACATTCTTATGATGGAAAGCACTTTGAGAGCTAAATGTATATTTAAAACAAAGTTATAACTTCCCATAACAAATTCAGATATGGCCCTTATGTTTTATTAGAGAAAACAGAACGATTTGGTGGATATTTAAGGAGGAAACATTCCATGTTCTTTTAATTTTCATTATAGATGGATAAGTATTTAAAAATCTCATAATGTAAATACAGGATAATAACAATTTTTACATATGTGCAAAGGGTGGCAAGAAGAGTAGAGAGGAGAAAGCAAGGAGAAAATATAAAGAACATAATGTCATGGCCAGAAGAGGTGTGGAGAAGAAAGAGGAAATGGAACGTTTACTCACATATTCATTCAGCATATTTGTTTAGCACTTGCTGTATGTCTGATACTGCTCTAGGCCCTGGAAATATGGAACAGACAGAGTCCCAGCTTTTCTGGGCTCACATTTATCGAGGGCATGCTGCTGATATCGTGTGGTGTGTGGGTTATTACTGCTTGGTGTTAGGACTTAGTGGGTACCATGTGTACCCTTTGTTTCCTCTAGACACCCTTTCTCTGTTTCACAGAGTGACTTGCACATGCCTCCATTATAGCAGTCAACACAGCATAAGGATCTCATCTAAGAATCTGGATGTCCATTCTTCATCCAGTCAGAACTATTCAGGAAACACTTAGTGGTCACCTACCACACTTCAGGCACTCGATACTGTATTAGATATTGAGTGAGTGTGTGTGTGTGTGTGTGCACGTGCGTGTGTGTGTGTGTGTGCTTGTATGCTGAGTGGCCCTAGTAAGTCACTCTCCTTCTTAAGCCATGGTTTCCTCATTTTTATAATGGGGATAATAATAATAATCCTTACTTTTTTTCATGAGGATTAAGTATCTTGTGAGATATACCTAGCATAGTGCCTGGCACACAGAAATCAGCAAATGGTTGATATTATCATCACATTATAACATTTAGCAGAAAAAATGAAGTAATCTCAATATAAAAAATGTTTAAAATGGGAAACATTTTCAGTGCCTTTCTATGATGATAAACTGTTTTTCATTTAGCCTTCCATGTCCACATGAACACACTTAAAAATATACAGTAATAACATATATACCATTTATATATAAATTAATACCATTATATCAGATATTTTCCTTGCTTCTGCATATTTTTATTCTTAGCATATTTATGGCTAAAAGTCCTCAGGTGAAGGTGATACTTATGCGTAAGTAATTTAAAGCAGTCTACATATGAAATGTAAGTGAAACCAGAGTGGGTTCCATTTTGAGTAAAGAAACATCTGCAGTTTGCCGCAGTTCACCCAAAGGAAATTGGATCATGTATCAGCTATGTGATTGAATAAGACTTTCATCTTTTAAAGAATTTTTCCTGCCTCAAATCTGCATTCATCTGTTGTTCTGAAATGAAGCCTGTGATATATACATTGTGACACGAGTTTGGGGAGCCCCAACGTATTCTGTCATTGGAGCACAGCTGTGGCATCCGCTGAACTTAACCAGAAATCAGAAATAACTATTTTTAAAGCTTCTTCAGGCTCGGACATTTAGATTGCTTCTTTTTCTTAACGTGGACAACTTAGTTCTTGTATGTTTCTTTTCGGGTCCTAAATTATTAGTTTATTTGAATTATACATTACTTCATCTTTTATTTTTTATTTATTTTTTATTTTTATTTTTTGCGGTACGCGGGCCTCTCACTGTTGTGGCCTCTGCCATTGCGGAGCACAGGCTCCGGACGCGCAGGCTCAGTGGCCATGGCTCACGGGCCCAGCCACTCCGTGGCATGTGGGATCTTCCCGGACCGGGGCACGAACCCATGTCCCCTGCATCGGCAGGCGGACTCCCAACCACTGCGCCACCAGGGAAGCCCCTACTTCATCTTTTATATGTTATAAACGCTGTACATTTTAAAGGAGTTACTTATTAAATTAGTTAGAGGGAGAAACTCATTCCTTAGGGCATCTTTTGGCTTTAGATGGTCTTTCTGACCGCTTGTTAAATTTACCCCTCCTGCTCCAGCCCCTCTCAAGTTGTACATGTGCACACATTCCAATCCAGTTTCCTCTAAACTGTGGTCTCTGTCTCTTTCTTTATGTCTAGTACTCTCCCTGGTACATATTGGTGGCCAGGTGACTATTGAATGAATACCTGGTTATGTTGAACTTGTGGAAATTTAACACTGATATATTCTGAAGCTTAGAACTCTAGTGACCACTTGTCAAATCCAAAGGACACTGTGGTTGTCATTTTTACTGGACTGTGGTATATTTGACCCTGCCAGCCACTCCTTGCTTCCTGAAGCTGCTTCTCCCTTGGCTTCTGTGGAGCCATATTCTCTTACAAACCTTCATCAGCTTGCTAACTTTTTCTGCTTAGTCTTTCAGAGTTCCCTTAACTCTTCCTTCCTCTTGAATGTAGATGTTCATATTATACAACAAGAACTTCTTCTCAATAGACGTAAATTGGTGATGGATATATAACCGAAACCAAATGGTTTGTATCTATAAGATAAAAGGGGGAAGAAGGTGAGGAGGCCTGTAGATAAGTGAGCACTAGACACAGGACAGTTGATTAGCTGAAGGATAAATACAGCTGTTAACCTCTACCAGGGGTCAGAGAAATGCAAATGAATATGAGTAAGGTATCCATTTTCTATCAAATTAGCCAAAATATTTTTTAAAATGCCTTATGCTAATTAGGGTGTACTAAGACTCTTTCATTATGCTGTTGATAGCAGTGTAAATTAGTAATGTGTTTCAAGAACCTTAAAGGATTTGTACCCACAGCTACAGTGATCCCAATTATGGTACTTTTCCTGTAGTGGGTAATATTGATTTCCCATACAGTGTCTGGGCCCTTTCTTTCTATAAGAACCTTGAGTTTGTTCTGGAACACAATCCTCGCTCCAGATCAGGGATAAATCCTGATTTGTTGAGTCACTCATGGTAACCCATTTCCCCTTGCCCATGACCCACTTCTAACCAATTTGATGTAAGGTACATCAGCTGTGTTTCTCTCAAGTTTCAGTGACTCACAGCGCCCCCATGAGTTTGTTGTGGTACTGCATGCAGTTGGGGAAACATGGTCCCAACCTATGACAATAATGAAAATTTACTTACAATAGAAAATAATTAGCAGTAACAACTAATTCCGTATACTTTGACAGTAATGACTTAATGGCCAATTAAACAGAACCCTTAGGATATAAATCTAAGAGAAAAACAAGGTACAGAAATGTGTACTCCTTTTGTCATTGTATGAGGGAAAAATAGGCTTGCTATAAAACTTAGTACAAAAAAGAAATGCCTGTATGTAAACATACTAGGGTGGTGATATGAGAGAGGTTCCCCAGCCCTTTCTTCCCTGCCTCCCGTAGTGGGGAAAAGGAAGTTAGTGAGAACCTAGTGGGAGGTGTTGGAGAGTCGCCACCCCCTTCCTTAGGGCTTTGCAGCTGTGATTCCAGGTGTGCGCACTGTTTTCCAGTGGGGTGGGAGGGGACGTAGAGTGGGAGGCCACGAGCTCTCAAGCTCCAGCCAATTTCTGAGAGTTGATGAGGTAGAAGCTGAGATAAATACTGTCTTTCTATTCTTTACTCTTTAACTACATTTCTTTCCAACCCATTAACAATTCCCTGTAAATAATTTGCCAGCAATTTCTTTAATTTATAGGCCTAACATCCTTTCCCTACCTGCTTTCCCACCCTCCCATTGCTGGCTATTTAAGTTGCTTTCTCTTCGTTTATCCAGTTGTCTTTGAGCAGTTTCTCTTTTTATTCCTTTAAAAATAGCATACTGAGGCTATCATAAAATACACATACCCAGGCCTGGGTTGTTTTGTTTGGTAGAGGTAAGCACACTGTTTTCATGGACAAATAATTGTACCTGGAGTTCTGTTAAAATATAACTAGCATTAATAACAATAAGGGTTCTCCTGGAAAACAGATTTAGCTTTTTTGTTTTTGTTTTTGCGGTACGCGGGCCTCTCACTGTTGTGGCCTTTCCCATTGCGGAACACAGCTCCGGACGCGCAGGCTCAGCGGCCATGGCTCACGGGCCCAGTGGCTCCGCGGCATGCGGGATCTTCCCGGACCGGAGCACGAACCCGTGTCCCCTGCATCAGCAGGCAGACTCTCAACCACTGCACCACCAGGGAAGCCCAGATTTAGCTTTTAAAGATGTTGAGAATATATTTCTGGTAATGGTTTAAGCAACAGAACCCATGGTGAGTTTCATTTCTTTTGTAATGTTTTATAAACTATAAGAAGCAAATCCAGTCCTGTGAAAATCCCTTGGAGGAAAATGTGACCTTATCATTTCTGAGGTAACAAATATTGGGGCATATGGGTCAAGGTTAAAAAGAGAAAGCTTGATAATTAAATCCATTCATTTATCAGGTAACTATTAATTACCTACTGTGAACAAGCATTGTTCTAGGAACATAGTATTTTAAAGTAAATCCAAATTATCATTTATAGGATAACAATAAAATGATAATTTGGTTCTCTTTAGTATCTGCTAAAAATTCTTGGAAATTTTAAAGCATTTAGTTGAGAAGAATTTGGAATAATAAAACATAAACTATTTATTGGCTATACTTTTGGGATTTCTTTAGGGAATCTGCAAAAATTTGTTCCTTTGGAAGTATTACCGTAAGTGGTCTGCTGTATTCATTGCCTTTCTGCGCCAAGCTTAAATTTGAGCAAATTTGTTGCATTCTATTAACTTTAGTAATCCATGTGTTTGTATTTTTAATGTGATTTGAATTTTGTTGTATTTATTAGTCATCCTTTCTAATAAAGTTATGCCACAGTTGTCTTATCTATTCTTTTTTTTTTTAATGAAAAAGAAAAAAATAATCTAAGGCAGGAATTTTGGCTAATCGGCTCTGTCTGGCCGCTCTGAACAGGTATGGTTTTGTAATATGGTATCAGTATCCTGTGCATTCTGTTATTTAAATCATGAGTAACCATAGTGTGCAGAATGATGCAAAGATTTCTGAAATCCTGTTTTTGTGGAAATAGACGCAATCTTTTTAGCAGAGGTTTTAAATGACCTGGAGAGACTATGAAATGACTTGCTTAAAGAGGATTAAAATGTATTTACCTGTGACGTCAGTTCTTAAATGCTGCAACGTGAAAAGGTTTTTGTTAATGGCATTTTATTTTCCCAAATCTGCTAAAGTTTATAAAAACACTTCAAAGGATGAACAGAGAATTGAATTTTATGTCCACTTATATGAAAACTTACAAATTATTTGTATGTGTTTTCATGTGTGTGATATTTGAGATAATTTTACTGCCATCTGAAGCTGCCATTCCCACTTACCCCTACTTCCAAAGTTGCTGAGGTCCTTTATCTTTCTTCTACCAGTGGGAATGGGAATTCAAAATTCCAACATGAAAGGAATTTTCTGGAGCAGATGTGACAGCCAGCCCTCTAACATCTTGAGATGGTTCTTGGGCCCGATAAAGAGATAGTCATCAGTCAGAGAAGAGAGGAGACACCTTCTAGCCTTCTCAGATTCTTTTTTCTTGGTTAGATTGAACTACATGAGACAGACCTACACAATTCTTATTTAATTTTGACTTTGGATCCCAAGTTAATTATGTCCTTGTGCAGTCTTGTTAAACTCTTATCTCCAGTTGGAGAATAGGGAAAACTAACTTTCCTCTTTTTGTCCTTAAATGTGTAGGGCTGGGACAAGACTTCAAACATGGTGGAAGTGGTAAAATCTGCTTTTGAGGAGACTCCCCCTCCCCATTCCACTTCCTGCTCTACTTAACTTGCTGCTTGGGAACATGTTTATCTAAAGGCGGTAACGAGAATAAACAGTGCAGTTCCTTATGGCTCTAGATTTATTAGATAATCATCTCTTTTTCACTACTACAGGCCGTATTAAAAAGTTTTCTTATTTTTAAAAAATTAAAACCATAATTGAAAAGGATAATAAAATACCAACACAAGGAAAGCTAAATGTCAATAGGATTCACCTGCTATCTACCAGGGACAATGCAACTATACCAGCCATTAGGGGTCTTATAAGAATTAGGAAGCAGTGATTTCTGTTCCTGAAAAGCTTACAACCTAAACAGAACACAGATATGTGAAAAGAACCAAAGTGGATGGGTTTTGGTGGATGAGAGGTCACTAGAGGAATTGCAGTCAGCATGTCTTGGAGAGGGTGATGTGCACAGGTTGGACTAGTATGGAGAGAGAGTCTAGCCACGTAGGGCAGCACAGTGATGGCACTGAAGTAGAGAGGCAGGGCTGACAAATTGATTTCTTGTATTAACTAAAGCAGTTAATAAATAAGAAATGGAAAGAGAACTGGGAAACGCATACTGTGAATGTCTTTGAAAGGTAGCCAAGCTAAGAGAGTCCACTAGATGTAAGCTCCATGGGGACCTTGCCTACCCGGTATTTTTTTTTAATTTTATTTTATGTTATTTATTTATTTATTTGTTTATTTATTTTTATGTCTTTATTGGAGTATAATTGCTTTACAATGGTATGTTAGTGTCTGCTGTGCAACAAAGTGAATCAGCTATAAGTATACATATATCCCCATATCCTCTCCCTTTTGAGTCTCCCTCCCACCCTCCCTATCCCACCCTGTATTTTGATTCACTGCAATTTCTGTTTCGTGAACTGAGCTGGGTTCTTGGGTGGTGTGGAATTAGATGTTGAACACAGGCCCTGACCAGCAAAGCAGAATTTTAGTTAAAACTTGTTTGTGGTGCATTGCAAAGGATGTTTTAAAGCTTAGATAATTAAGAAACCAGAATTTAATTATATATAAGTAAGTGAAAAAAGTTGATGGATCCTGGGTCAAAGAAATGCTATAGGTAATTAATGAAGATGATGAAATTGAGTACTTAATAAATAAACTGGTAGACGTTTTCTAGTTAGTGAATTTACTAACTGTTGTTTTTTTTTTTTTTTTTTGGAGGAAGTGATCATAATTTATTTATTTATTTATTTTTTATACAGCAGGTTCTTATTAGTTATCTATTTTATACATATTAGTGTATATCTGTCAATCTCAATCTCCCAATTCATCCCACCACCATCACCGTCCCCCCCCACCACTTTCCCCCCTTGGTGTCCATACGTTTGTTCTCTACATCTGTGTCTATTTCTGCCTTGCAAACCGGTTCATCTGTACCATTTTTCTAGATTCCACATATATGTGTTAATATACGGTATTTGTTTTTCTCTTTCTGACTTCACTCTGTATGACGGTCTCTAGGTCCATCCACGTCTCTACAAATGACCCAATTTCATTCCTTTTTCTGGCCGATTAATATTCCATTGTATATATGTACCACATCTTCTTTATCCATTCATCTGTCGATGGACACTTAGGTTGCTTCCATGACTTGGCTATTGTAAATAGTGCTGCAATGAACATTGGGGTGCATGTGTCTTTTTGAATTATGGTTTTCTCTGGGTATATGCCCAGAAGTGGGATTGCTAGGTCGTATGGTAATTCTATTTTTAGCTTTTTAAGGGACCTCCATACTGTTCTCCATAGTGACTGTATCAATTTACATTCCCACGAACAGTGCAAGAGGGTTCCCTTTTCTCCACACCCTCTCCAGCATTTGTTGTTTGTAGATTTTCTGATAATGCCCATTCTAACTGGTGCTAACTGTTGATTTCTGAAGCATCAGTTCTTTCTCATGACTTACTCCTATGACATGAAATAGAACCATATTTTTATGGTTTTATGTCCTTTGGGGTTAAAGTGTGTTTCACTGGGGGAAGATAACTGTCTCAAGGTTATTTTGAGAATGAATGTGTTGAATGGAGAGCAACAAGAAATATTAAATAAGCAAAGAGAGAGGGACAATGGGTATCAGTGCAGAGCCCCTGAACTGAAGGAGGGCTAGGGAGGAAAATTCCAGGATGAGCTCTCGAGGTACTTCAAGTTCAGGATTAAGTATTCATGGGGGATTTCAGCAGCTTAGACATCTGTTGAATAACAAATATCACTAAACATTTATCATCTCAGTATGATTCTAGGTTATGTAGAGGACAAGTTCAAAAAAGGAAATCATGGAGAAGCAGTCCTGGTTTTGTTTCTCGCAAGCAGGGAAGGAAACATAATTCATGCTTGATGTGGATTTAGTATTTACTCTTCACAGAGCTGCCTTGAGTGCTACCCTGGCACTCAACTTCACTCACGTAGGATATTATATATTCAAATGTTCCATTAGCTTTCAGACTGTGGATTGTGATCCTAGAGGGTTCTTGAAATGGATTTGGTGAGTTGAAATAGTATTAGGAGAAAAAATAGAATAAATAAGATATCACAGTGTATTGAATGTATTAAGGGAAAATATTGTTTAATGAAACTTGTTTCTGTTTTATAAATATGTGTGAATGAGTAGACAATGTTGGATTGTAAAACAGTTCTTACTCTGAGTCAGGGTCAAAAATGTAAAAAAAAGAAATCAGTGTTTTTTCAAGAACTGTAAAACAAAATGAGTATGTCATTTGATGAATTAGGTTGTGTCTGTCTAAGATGTATGTGGTGAAGCCTGATTAAGTTTTCTTTGGGCAAGTGAGTGGGCAGGTGCATGGAGAAGAGAAATTCTCTGGTGCCACGGAGATGTTTTGAGGTCACGGGGTTATTTGGCAAGTGGCACATCGCATGGGTCCTGTGAGGCAACTGACATGAAGTTCAAGAAAGAGAATTTATCTACTTCTTGAAAGCAGATATTTTCTACGTGAACTCCTATACTTCCGAAAGAAACAATGTCTTTTTATTTTGTTCTATTGAGAATATTTCAGAGTTTTGGAGGAGCATAACTTGGTTGTTAGAAAAAGGAGGATTTAACTAAGTGAGCGAGTTTGAAACAGAGCATAGGGCATCTTATAAGATTAGCTGAGGATAATAAATAAATTAGACAAAGTTTCAATATATCAAGAGTAAAAAAATTAAAGTTACATATAGGTAGGACATTTAATAATGGATTTCAAAAAGGAAAATACAAATGAGTCTCTGAAGAATAAGAATTTGATGAAACTGGAATCATCTACTATGTGGTGCATAGTAATTTCTCTCTTAGGGATATGTTTATATATTGAGTGCACAAATTATCAAAAAAATGTGAATTAAATTGAATCCTATGTTGAGTAAACTGTCATGTAAATTAATTTCTTGTGCAAGTAATGGTTCAGTATTTTATTTGAAATAACTTATTTAAATATGCATTGCAATTGATAGATCCTATGTTACTTGATTGAAGCTTTAAATTATTTAATGAATGGTGTTTGTGAATGAGGAAGTTAGGGGAAGTTGTGATGCTTCACTGCACATTTTTTACTTATGTGACTTACTGAATACTGTGATTCCTTAATAGATTGAAAGGAAAGAAAGAAAACCAATATTACTGAAAAAGTATTGGAAAAATCCTCAAAATTAAATGAAAAACTAAGAATAAGTACATGGTGCTGGGTAAACTTAAAAAATGTCAGGGCACAGCTAAATGAACTCAGATTTCTTGCTTCCATTGGATATTGTCCCTTTGTTTTTGCTGAAATACCAGCCATGTTAAATATTGTCAGAAAACAATTGAATAGGACTTCCCTGGTGGCACAGTGGTTAAGAATCAGCCTGCCAATGCAGGGGACATGGGTTTGATCCCTGGTCCGGGAAGATCCCACATGCCACGGAGCAATAAAGCCCGTGCGCTACAACTACTGAGCCTGTTCTCTAGAGCCCGTCAGCCACAACTGCTGAGCCCACATGCCACAACTACTGAAGCCTGCACACCTAGAGTCCGTGCTCCGCAACAAGAGAAGCCACCGCAATGAGAAGCCCCCACACCGCAACGAAGAGTAGCCCCTGCTCACTGCAACTAGAGAAAGCCTGCGTGCAGCAACGAAGACCCAGTGCAGCCAATAAATAATAAATAAATAAATGTTCCTTTAAAAAAAAAGAAAACAATTGAATATTCAATGATAGTTTCAAGTTAGGTAGATTTTATTGCAGATTAAGGCCATGACTGCAGAATATGGCCACTTAGATGTCAGTTGGGAGTTTTGGCCGTGATAATTAATTAACATCGGTCTGCCTGGCAACAGAGGAAAAGTCTAGGCAGACAAACAGATTGATTCAGAGTAACTTAAGTGGTCAAGTCCAGTAGAAGCCGTAGCTGGCCGCCTCTGGGCATCATATTAACATTTTCCTTAGCTTCTGTGTCTGCCTGCACTCTGCAGCAGGCTGGAGGTCAGGTCTGTGCTGCAAACATAGCCATTTGCTCCAGCTTCTGGTATTTGCTCACAGGGAGCCTCACCCATATCTCTGCCTCCCTCTCTCCTCTCCTCCTTTCTCTTCTTTCTCTGTGTGTGTGTGTGTCACGCACATGTGCACATGTGTGGGCAGGCTCAGACTAACAGACGATGAAACTGGCAGCGAAGGGACACTCTTGGCTCTACCAGCTCTGCCTGTCATTCAGATATTGCACATCCTAAATCTGTTATTTTACAAAGAAGAAAAATGAAGCCATCTCTTACACTCAGTAGAGACAGGTGCTTGAGAAAAGAAAAAGAAGCAGAGAAAGCCGGTCAGCAAAGTTTTTTATTACTTCTGCATCCCAGACACTATTTTAGGCCATAGTTTCACCCCAACCCTTGCCTCCTATGATGCATTGGCTGGTGCAATGTCTGCTGTCAGATGAGTCATCACGCCCCAGTTGGCTTGGTGCTGTAGTCAGCATTTATAGCCTTGGAATCGTTGCTTTGGAGCAAGATAATTGTTCCTCATCTGTCTCTCTGTGGGGAAGTGGTCTCCATGCTCCGGTTGTGATGGACCCTATAGCATAGTTTTCCTAAACTGGAATCTGCAGGTGCTGGGGACCTACCCCAGGGGTCACACCATGGTTGCTGACCATAAAGTAAGATGATCTGGTATATGTGAGTCTGGGAAATCTAAACAAATCACCCCTTAATTCAGTTCACCAGCCTGTTACTGAGTGCACAGCAAGTAGATGATCTGATAAAATTAAATGGATTATTTTGCTTAAAAGGTAAAGTGAGTGGAAAGTTTAGTTTGGCCTTAAGGGATTCCATATTTAAATTGTTAATGTGTAACAGTTGTTAATAATGTTGGGAAAAAATTTGGAAGATAATTCATATAAATAATTGTTCTGATGTTGGGAATATAGTTATTTTGGGGTATTTTCCCATTTTTCTTTAATGTTTCAGTATTGCTTATGTAACAATAGTAATAGTTTTTAATAATAATATAACTGGTTTTGTTCTTGTGAGGAAAAGAAACCCAAGTTGAAAATTACACATTTATAAATGTAAAAACATGCCTAGATTCTTGATCTTGAAGAATTTTTGAAAAAACAAACAAAAAATCCAAAAAACTTAAAATGTGGACTTTTTATGTCAATTTTATCTGACCATTGTTTGGGGTAACATTGTTTATTTTTTGAATATCTAATATTCATTGAGCACATATTACTTTTAACAATTTAAAATATAAATATGGACGGTCTTCTAACAAGGATTTTGTTAGTTTTTTTTTTTAGTGATTTTTACTATAGACATTTCAAACACACTCAAAATTAGAGAGACTATTATAATCAACAACCATATACTTATCATTCAGTTTCTATACACATTTTTAAAAAGCTATTTACAAAAAACTGAACACATAATAATAGAGTTCCCATATTACTCACCCTTTCCCAACATCTACGCACATATGCAGTTGCCCCTATTATTAACATCTTGCATTAGTGTGGTACTTTTATTAGAATGAATGGACAAGTATTGATATTATTATTACCTAAGGACCATAGTTTACATTAGCATTCACTCTTTATGTTGTATGGGTCTAAGGATTTTGACAAATGCATAATGTCATTTATTCACCATTATAGTATCAGGCAGAGTAGTTTCACAGGTCTAAAATATACCCTGTGCATCTCTTAATAAAACCCTCTCTTCTTTTCTCCCAAACCCCTGGCAACCACTGATCTTTTTACTGCCTCTGTAGTTTTGCCTCGTCTAGAATGTTATATATAGCCTTTTCAGATTGGCTTCTTTCACTTAGCAATATGCCTTAAGGTCCTTCCATGTTTTCCTGTGGCTTGATAGCTCCTTTCTTTTTATTGCTAAATAATTAGACCATTGTATGAATTTGCTACAGTTTGTTTATCCATTTACCTACCTAAGGACATCTTGGTTGCTCCTAAGTTTTGACAGTTATAATAAAACTGCTGTAAACACATGTGTGCAGGTTTTTGTGTGGACATAAGTTTTCATCTCCTTTGGGTAAATATCAAGGAGTGTAATTGCTGGATTGTATGTTAAGAGTACATTTAGTTACGTAAGAAACTGCCAAACTATCAGTATCTTCCAAAGTTGCTGAACCACTTTGCATTCTCACCAGTAATGAATAAGTGAGTGTTCCTATTGCTTCACATTCTTTCCAGCACCTCCTGTTGTCAATGTTTTGGATTTTGGTCATTCTGATAGTTATGTAGTGGCATCTTGTTGTAAGTTACAGTTTCCTGTGACATATAATGTGGAGGTTTTTTTTTTTTTTTCCTCATGTGTTTGTTGGCCACCTGTGTATCTTCTTTGGTGAGGTGTCGGGATCTTTGGCCCATTTTTTTAAGTGGGTTGTTTGTTTTCTTGTGTTGAGATTTAAGAGTTCTTTGTATATTTTAGATACAAGTTCTTTATCACATATGTGTTTTGCGAATATTTTCTCCTAGTCTGTGGCTTATCTTTTTATTCTCCTAACAGTGTCTTTCACAGAGCAGAGTTTTTAATTTTAATGAAGTTCAACTTATCAATTTTTTTCATGGATTGTGCTTTTGGTGTTGGATCTAAAACATCATTGCCAAAGCCAAAGTCATCCACATTTTCTCCTGTGTTATCTTCTAGGAGTTTTGTAGTTTTACATCTAGATCTAGGATGCATTTTGAGTTAATTTTTGCAAAGTGTGTAAGATCTATGTCTAGATTCCTTTTTTTTTTTTTTTTTTTTGGTGTATGGATGTCCAGTTGTTTGAGCCTCATTTGTTGAAAAGACTGTTCTTTTTCCATTGAATTTCCTTTGCTACTTTGTCAAATATCATTTGAGTTTACTTTTGTGGATCTATTCTGGGCTCTCTGTACTGTTCCATTGATCTGTCTTTTGCTAAGGCCACAGTCTCGATTAATGTAGCTTTATACTAAGTCTTGAAGTTGGCTTGTTTCAGTCCTCTGGCTTTGTTTTTCTCTTGTGAAACTTTGTTGGTTATTCTGGGTCTGTTGCCTTTCCATATAAACTTTAGAATCCGTTAGACAAAGTTACTTGCTGAGATTTTTGTTTAGGATTGTATTGATTCTATAGACCAAGTTGGGAAGAATTGACATCTTGATGATATTGAGCCTTCCTATCCATGAACATGGAATATGTCTCCATTTATTAAGATCTTCTTTGATGTCTTTCATCAGAGTATTGTGGTTTTCTTCATTTAGATCTTGTACATATTTTGTTAGATTTAAAGCTCAATATTTCACTTTTTGGGGCTAATGTAAATATTATTATTTTTTTATTTTTATTTTTTTAAATATTTATTTATTTATTTATTTATATTTACTTTTGGCTGTGTTGGGTCTTCGTTTCTATGTGAGGGCTTTCTGTAGTTGCGGCAAGCGGGGGCCACTCTTCATCGCCGTGCGAGGGCCTCTCACTATTGCGGCCTCTCTTGCTGCGGAGCACAGGCTCCAGACGCACAGGCTCAGTAGTTGTGGCTCATGGGCCCAGTTGCTCTGCGGCATGTGGGATCTTCCCAGACCAGGGCTCGAACCCGTGTCCCCTGCATTGGCAGGCAGATTCTCAAGCACTGCGCCACCAGGGAAGCCCTAAATATTATTTTTAATTTTAAATTCTAATTGTTCTTTGCCGGTATATGGGAAAACCACTGATTTTTATATATTAACCTTGTATCCTGCAATTTTGCTATAATTTCTTATTAGTTGTAAGAGTCTTTTTGTTGATTATTTGGGATATTCTACATAGATAATCATGTCACCCAGTTTTATTTCTTTTCTATCTGTATACTTTTCATTTCCTTTCCTTGTATTATTGCATTAGCTAGGATTCCTAACATGATATTCAAGAATGGTGAGAGGGAACATCCTTGCCTTCTTTCCAATCTTGGGGGAAAGCCTTTAAGTTTCTCACCTAAGTATGATTTTAGCAGTAGGTTTCTTTTAGATTTTTTTTTTTTAAATCAAGTTGAGGGAGTTCCCCTCTATTCCTAATTTACTGAGAGTTTTTATTATGAACGTGTGTTGGACTTCATCACATGCTTTTTCCACATCTATTGATATGATCATATGATTTTTTTTTCTTTCAGAGTGTTGATGTAATGGATTACATTAATTGACTTTCAAATATTGAACCAGTCTTATATACCTAGGATAAATCCCAAGTGGTTGTTTTATAATTGTTGGATTCAATTTTCTAATATTTTGTTGAGGATTTTTGCATCTATATCCACGAGATAAGTAGTTTTCCTTTCTTGTTATATCTTTGTCTAGTTTTGGTTTTATGGTAGTGTTGGACTCATGGAATGACTCGGGAAGTATTCTTTCAGCTTCTGTTTTCTGGAAGAACTTGTAGAGAATTGTTATTATTTCTTTCTTAAATGTTTAGTAGAATATACCAGTGAAACCACCTAGGCATGGTGCTTTTTTTTTGGTATATTTTAAATTATTGATTCACTTTCTTTTGTATCTATAGGTCTATTCAGATAATCTGTTTCTCCTTGTGTGAGTTTTTGTAATTTGTGTCTTTCAAGCAATTGGTGAACCTCATCTAAATTATCAAATTTGTAGGTATAGAGTTGTTCATACAATATTATTCTTTAATTATCCTTTTAATGTCCATGTTATTAATAGTGATGACCCTGATTTTATTTCTAATATAGTAATTTGTGTCATCTCTCTCTCTCTCTTCCTCTCTCTCTCTCTCTCTCTCAGTTAGCCTGGCTCGAGGTTTAGTAGTTTTATTGGTCCTTTAAGAAAAGAAACAGCTTTTCCTTTTATTGATTTTTGTTTTCTCTCTATTGCTATACTGTTTCTAATTTTATTGGGTTCTGTTATAATATTTATTATTTTGTGTTTTCTGCTTGCTTTAGGCTTCTATTGCTCTTCATATCTCTAGTTTCCTAAGGTGTAAGCTTATATTATTGATTTCAGATCTTCTTTTTCTCTAATTGTGTTCAATGCTATAAATTTCCCTCAAAGCATTGCTTTCCACAGTTTTTAATAAGTTATTTCATTTTCATTTAGTTGAAAATATTAAAAAAATTCCTCTTGTGACTTCTGAGACTCATGTGTTATTTAGAAATGTGTTGTTTAATCTCCAAATATTTGGGGATTTTATATGATTCCATTTGCTCTCCTCTCTTACATACCATTATATTTCTTTTTATTATTTTTAAAGTGTTTGCTCTGGAATCTGCAATATATTTACATTTACAACTAATGCAGGTCCACTTTCAAATAATACTATACCACATCACTCACAGTGCAGTCACCTGTATTCTGGGTATTCCCAATTCCTTCCTCCTCTCCTTTATAACATTGCTGTCATTCATTTTACTTCTCTGTATGCTGTAATTAATGAATACATTATCACCTAATGGATAAAAAATCGTTATCTATTAGGTGAATTAAGAACAAAAAGGAAAAAATAAATTACATTTATTTCTTCTGTTTCTTTTATGTAGGACTAAAGGACTAACACTTTTTGCAAGGCAGGTCAACTGATGACACAATTCCTCACTTTTTGTTTGAGAAAGTCTTTATTTCTGTTTCACTTTTGAAAGATAATTTCACTGGATACAGAATTTTAGGTTAGTGATCTTTTTCTACTAATATTAAATGTTAAAGGTAAAATTAATTATTAACATTAAATATTAAAAGTAACATTAAATTACCTTTTTCATTCAGTTCATTTTGCAGTAAACAAACACTATGAGTATGCAGACAGTAGACTAGCTGGATTTTAAATAAATAATAGTTAACTGGGTAGGGAGCACTATATTTTTATCAGCATGACATACATAAGTGCTTAATTGTCAATTTCCTTTTATTTTCATTTGTAAATGAAATCTTGTCTGTGTATTGTTTATACTGCCATTCTTCCACATAACAGTATAGTATCCAAAAATAGAAATTGTGGAAATATAGTAAAGGTGGGACTGCTTCTTGTCCATTCGTTCACTTACCCTGAGAGGGACCACATGATGAAATTGTAGCCTTCCAATATGCCCACGTGTTTGCTACTTTAAAATTTTTTTGCCAGTGTTTCACTTCTGAGTGTGTCCTATATGTAAATGTGTATCTATTGCTTGTTTAGTATATATCCTAGTGGATGTTACAGATTTAAGTAATTCTCTTTAAACTATTATATGCATGTTTCATTTTCAGAAGAAGGTAAAAGTGTACCATTGAGTCTTCCATTATAAAGTGTAAGCAGAAGCATAATATATAAATGAGTAGGAGGCATCAAATATTTGAGAGCCAGCTGCTTGTTATGAGATTGAAGTAAAAATGAAATGTTAAGGCACAACAGACAAGTTAGGTAAGCATAAATAGAAAATTAAGGGATGTCATTATCCAGGGTTAATTGCTGGGTTATAGAAGTAGTGGGAGCTATGAGTTGAGGAGGTGGATACATCACTTTGGCAGCAGAGCTGGTCCCTATAGACAAATTTAGAGGCCCTAAATCAGGGAAACTCACCACAGTATCAAAGTGCTAAAATTAGAATCCAAAGTGCTAAGAACTAAGTTCCCTTTCCCAAGTTTCTTTCTCCAAGTTTTCTAAACAGTTTGTCCAGATTGTTGACCAAATGATTGATTAATTATTTACAATTTAATAGAACAGAGAATTAACTGCAGGCTGAATTAAGGGGTAGAAAATAAAAGATTTCTTACATTACAGGTTAAAGTGATGTACTCTGTAGATCATAGAGTAGTGAGCAAGCTTTCTGGTTCTGCCCACTTGAGAAATTATCTCCCAAGCCTGATGGTTAAGGCAAGGGAATTGAAATACAACCCCTTAAAGTTCCTGGCTCTGTTCTCTATTAAATGTGGAGATACTGATGATGCTGATGGGTTAAGTTGATTAAATGACATGGTGGAGGTAAAGTAATTAAGTCAGTGTCACACAGCAAGTACTCATTAAATGTTCACTACTATTCAACAGTAGTAATAAAACCCAAACTCAGGTGTGTGCCACATAATTGTTTTGGGTAAAAGATATCTTTTTTGTGTGTGCATTTTTAGTGAACGTAAGCTAGTAAGTGCAATGTCAGCTACTGTTTTGTTTAGAACTACTGTGTCATGCAGATGAAAAAAGGCCCAAAACTTTTTTTACTCTTAAGGAAAATGGAATTTATTTGTGAAAGAAAGCATTATTATTTGGAGAGCTCTATTTCTATGTCTGTAATTTACATGGACCTCTACCAAAAAGTCATTGTAGAACCTCACCAGGGAAGCCCTGCGAATTTCAGCTCCTTCAGTGGATGATTGAGCTGCTGCCATCTCCATTGTTGTGGAGATGATTGGAATTACTTTCTCTTAAGTGGCTGAGCTCAGCTGGGTGAACTTCTCCGTGGTGCTTTTGTTTAGGATTATATCTATGCCAGCTGGGCTTCATTTGGCATTCATCTGACCTTGCTCAATTTGAAATCATCATTCCATCGGGGAGGTGAGGTGGTCCTAGAGGGGCTGAAAGTTGAGGAATGCTGCAGAATTGTTTTGTCAGTTTAGGGGCATGATTTAAGTGCACGTTGGTTATAATTCCTCTGTTCTTCACAGGGATCAGTGAGAATGAGTTCCTGCCTGCTGTCATGTGTTTGAAGAGCCATAGATGAAAGAAAGGAAGGCTAAGAGAAATTTATTATTGTTTTATTCTGAAAAGTTTCTCTTTCTGTTTTTGAAATAAATAGCTTGATTTGAAACAGTTTTGTGCAGCAAACCTTGAAAACCATTAACATTTATTGTACTGGTTGATATATGCTAGTAATTGCTAAAATATACCTGGGCTTAGTTGATAAATTTTGTTCCCTTCTGGGAAAACCACATGCATTGATACCTCTGTCAACAAGCCTGCTATAAAGGCTGCACCTGGGTTTCCATCTGCATTAGAGGTAGGGGTGGAGCAACCCATATTGGGTGGTGATTGGACAGAGACATGGAAGACCATGGGTAAGAGTGCAGAGCTTTCTGATTTAGTCACGGATTCAGTGGCTAGAAGCACTTTTGTTGAGAGGGATAAGGATGACTTAGGAGAGAAACAGTGACATTGAAGAACACAGGGTTGCCCTCTTTTCCCTCTCCCCTCTGTGGGAGTAGTTGTCAGTTGTAGCACTTACAACATGCATTGCAATTGTTTACTTTTGTTTTCCTCATCTAAGCTCTATAGAAGTAGAAAACTGTCTTTAACAGTGTGTTTGGCACATAGTAAGTCTAAATACATTTTGGATAAGTGAAATTATATGAGCAACTTTCTTTATATTTTTCCTACCTCCAGTAATAGAGTCAGAAAATAAAGTGTTGGGGGTTTCTCTTAGTTAGCCAAACCATTTAATTGTATGCTAACTGTAACAAAAAATAGACCTGTATTTACGTCATTAATATAGTGCCCAAAGGGTGTTTGGTAACTTTTAGATGACATGACAAACTTACTGAGTAAGGGTAAACCCTGAATCTTGGCATTCAACAGATATTAGTAAATATATATCCACATTTCAAGAGGCAAAAGGAAACCTGTGCATCAAGAAGTTGAAAATTAAAGCACAAGAAAATCATGGCTACCACCAGTTTGGAGATTGTGCCCCTGTTGTGAATTTGGTCTGGTTTTGGAGAATATGCCCGATGCTCATGTAGTCAAGGGAAGGATTAGACTGAAGTTACATTTCTAGCCCTATGAAGAGAGTCTGCTATGCCTTGTCGTCATCCTCTAGACATGCTTCATGTCAGTTTACTCATCACTGAGGGAAAATGAAGTGTCTATGCACCTCAGTTTTATACATAAATGAAGCTAACTTTCAAAAAGTAGTAATTTAAATGACATTTCGAAAATAGTTTACTTGCGTTCCTATTTAGCACGGGGTCTACTAGGTGAATCTCTTGATGCCGGGTGTGAGCGCACGAACATCGTATGACACTGGTTTCTGCTGATGTACAGCAGAGGTTGCCGGGGAGGTTACTGGGACTCTTGGCCCCCAGCTTCCGAGCCCACGATAGTTCCTCTATTCAGTTGTTTACACCTTCCTTTTCTTTTTGTCTGGAGTCATCTCTCTTGCCAGGTGTGCCTTGGCCTGGACCCGCTCACACTGCAGAAAAAAAGTTCAGTTTTCACTTTTTAATGACATACTACACATGTAAAAAGGTACTTTAGAGAGTAAGGGCCTGGAGTTTTTTCAAGTGCATTTCATTGAGGTTTACTTTCCCCTTCCTCTCATTATACAATGAATGGAGGTAGCTTTTACCTTTATGAGAATTGTATTTATTAAATATTATTAACAGTTAAATATCAAGGCAGGGTTTATAAAGTCTGTATAGTCCCTGATTAGTAAGTTTGTCATCTAAATTTCAAATAAGATTAATGTGACCGAATACATGGGGTGGTAATTTTCTACTTCAGGAAGGTCTGATATACTGTGGATTGTGTAGCTGCATTTTCCACCTGGGTGTCATGATTTCCTTTATCAAGTGCACAGCAGGGAGAGAAGCTCGAAACTGAGTCATGGGTTTGCTCTCTGCAGTACATCTTTCTGCTCGCTGCTGAGCATTTGCAGCTGAATTCTCTTTAGGAGAAGATCAGCTGTCTTGCATTTGACCTCAGAGGTACTTGTGGCTGTTAAACCTTGTGTATTAATGCTGCTGAATGTGTGAGTGAGTGCAGAGATATCCTCTGACCAAGAATGGCCTCTTTAGGCTGGAATTTAATTACAGCTGGAAAGCCAGTGCTGCTTTCTCACAAGGAGATTTTTAAGAAACACTGAAGATGCACGTCAAAGCTTGAATTCCTTTCCTCTCAAGGACTATCAGAATGGCGTATGTCTTTGATTAAACCTCATGCAAATGCTGACATAGGCAATGTCAAATAAATTGGAAATTTTGAATTGCAATTTTTTCCTTGAAGTGGGTTGCTTAAATAATAGTTTATTTTTACTTTCTTTTTCTGTATAATTTTGTGCAGTCTTTCAATATTTTTTCATCTTTCAGTATAATGGCTTTTTTAATACTCTTTAAAATAATGAGTGATGCTTTGACTTACAATATAACCTAGATTTACATCTTTGTGTACTTTTAAAGGTTTGAAGTCAAGACTAAAGAATTTTATTCTAGTGATTCTAAATAACTGGGAAGATCTCTTCATTTTTCTGGATGTCCAACTCTGGTCAATGGAAGGTGCTGTTTCTGAGAAATGGGTTCTTGAACTTGGTGAGACTGGCTTTTGTGGGCCACTTTGAGGGCACTGGGAGCAGGTATGGGTGGGAGTTGTCTGTTTGGGCCACTGGGTCCATAGAGCTGGCTTTTGCTGAGTCTCTAAATAAATCGCTGGCGAGAAGAGAATCTTCATGTAGCCAGCTGCCCAGTTCAGTTAGTAGTTATGTGAATGCCCGGTTCTACTTGGTGAATATTGTATTTCATCAGATCTTTGTTCAGAAGTTGCTTACTCAGAGAGACTCTTCCCTTACCATCTTAAAGTTGAATAACTTCCTTGTCTCACCCAGCCCCCCCCCACCTTTCTCTGACCTCCCATGTAGCAGTTATCACCAGCTAACACACTGTGCATTTTATTTCATGTTATCTTTCCATCAGAAGGTAAGTTCCATGAGGGCAGGGCGTTTTATCTCTTGTTTACTGCTGAATCCCAGTAGCTGAGACAGTGCTCAATAAATGTTGAATGGATGATGATTGAATAGCTTTCATTGGTTAGAAGCAGGTAGAGTCTATAATCTTTTTACCAGGAGGTATATTGCCTCAGACCAAATTTAGCCAAAACTGTGGGCCTTTAATCACAAGTAAGAGCAAACAGCCACATTTGGCTGGGGAAATTCCTCATATAGGTCCCTCAGTTACAATGGTCGACTTCTTGGGTGAGACTTTTTCTCTAAATCAGATGCTAGGACATTCTTGGGACAAGATCGGTAGGTCCTGTGATCAGCTTAAGTGGCCAGAATCTCTGATGTGGAGACAAGCCAAGAGGCTCTAGATGTGGAGAGCTGGGCCTGTGGCATAGTGAGTGTTTTATTTCTTATTCATAAGATGAGGAGCTTTTACTCCTCTGCAAATCAGACACTTACCTGAAGCAGCAATGTTACCAATGGAAAAATAATCTCTAATCTTTTTTATGGTGGCCCTAAAATCTTGAGAGATACTTTATATATGAATTATCTAACATCAAAATGTTGATTCACTTAGGACACTTATTATGTTAATTAGCTGACCCCCAAATGTTGTCAGATTAACTTATTCACAAACTTCATTTTACTGATAATGAAATATTTAATTTCACCACAAATCCAATGTAACACATACACACGTAAGCTTGGGATTTAGCATGCACTCAGTTTATACAAATCAAGTGTAAAAATAGCAGTTAAGAGCTCTGATTCTGTAGTCTGACTGCTGGATTCAGATTTAGGTTCACACTCTTACTATCCAGGTGACTTATGGCAAGTTACTTAATATATCCAAGCCTCAGTTTCCTTATCTATGACATGGAGTGAAAGCACTTAACTCATAAGGTTGTCATGAGGAGTATGTAAGATTTCTTATAAAGTCCTTGGCAAAGTGCTTAGCACATAGCAAGTCCTCAGTAAATGTTAGCTTAAATTTATTCACTTATTAAAGGTGTTTTGTGTCTACAGCACTATAGAGTAAATCCAAATTCTAAGTACATACTTTGGCTATGAATGGATTGGTGAGTGGGATCCCATAGACTGAGATTAAGAAAAAAAATCCCTAAGAGATCAAGCTCTCCTTATATGTTTAAAATGAACTTTATTTACAAAAATTAGATGCACACACAGTGGTTTCCAGAAAACCCCTTAAGTAGTAAAGAAACTATTGCAGCAAAAGCAAAGGTTTTTGTATTGTTCTTTTTTTTAAAATGATCTTTGTCATTAAACCAAAGGATTTAATGCAATCTGGAATGCTTTATTTAGCTATCGGGTTTTTAACTGCTGCTGAGACTAAGAGGAAGGTGAAAAGGGAAAATGGGGCTGAATTTCCGGTTTTAAAGGAGCAGGCCTGAATACATTTGAAGGTCATAAAATATGTGGATATAATTTCCATCTCCTCTGGCTCTGCCCTCCTCTCTCTCCATGGTCCCTTCCCCCACCCTCTCTCTTCCCTAGGTCTCACACACACACTTGATCACAAAAGCATTTACTTTAGAACATATCAAATTCCATGAATTTTTTTGTACTATCATATAAGTGTAACAGCTATTATGTAAATATTAGCTGGATTATGCAGTAAAGTTTTTGTTTAATAAGGTAATGCTTGAGGGCAGAGAAATTGTAAGATGACACCTTAATTCTCAATATTTAAAAGCATCACTGAGGCCAATTTCATGAACATGAAACTCGTGGAGTGTAGTGAGGCCTGTGGATTTATCTTGAGTCTGGCATTTGTCCTCAAGTAAGTTCTAATTTTAAAAACACAATAGTAAATATTATATCCTATTCAATTTTGACTATGATGGAAGTATCCTACAGAACTTTTTTATTGTGCTCTAAACAAAAAAGCTTAAATTTCAAAAAGGTATTTATTAAATAGTATATAACTTGTTCATAGAAGATAAAAAATTTCCTAATAGTGTAGACATAGAATTGTCTGCTGAAATGAGTTTTATTGATTCAACAATTTTTTTTTATATGCTGCCAAAAGGGGATCTGTGGAGAAAATGTACTTTTGCTTTAATTATCTCTCCCTCTATCTCTGTCTTTCCTGGTAATGTGTGTTGGAAGAAATGTTCAGAAAGTGCTTGGCCCTAAATTCAAAAAAAAAAAAACAAAACAGTAAATAATGCAGTATGATGTCAACTTAATGCCAGGGAACAGTAGTGTTTCCTAGAGTTTTGCTGCTCAAAGTGTGGTCCATGGACCAGCAGCATCCCGACAGCTTCTATTTAATGTACTGAGCTCATCAGGACCTTCGGTAAGCCTACGAAATCAAGATCTGTGTTTGACAAGGTGATCCAAATGCACATGAAAGTTTGAGAAGCACTTAGACCAGGGGTCCCCAACATCTGGGCTGTGGACCACTACCAGGCTGTGGCCTGTTAAGAACCAGGCTGCACAGCAGGAGGTGAGCGGCCAGTGATCGAGTGAAGCTTCATCTGCCGCTCCCCATTGCTCCCCATCGCTCACATTACCTCCTGAACTATCCCCCCCCCACCCCCATCTGTGGAATAATTGTCATCCACGAAACTGGTCCCTGGTGCCAAAAAGGTTGGGGACCGCTGACTTAGACTATATAAGAGAGTATAGTCAGGACAGTAAATAGTTCTCAAGCAGATGTTCAGTACAAAAGGGTAGTTTGATTTTGCATACCTTTTTTTTTTTAATTAAGTTTTGGCTGTATTGGGTCTTTTTTTTTTTTTTTTTTTTTTTTCGGTACGCGGGCCTCTCACTGTTGTGGCCTCTGCCGTTGCGGAGCACAGGCTTTGGACGCGCAGGCTCAGCGACCATGGCTCACGGGCCCAGCCGCTCCGCGGCATGTGGGATCTTCCCAGACCGGGGCACGAACCCGCGTCCCCTGCATCGGCAGGCAGACTCTCAACCACTGCGCCACCAGGGAAGCCCTGCATTGGGTCTTTGTTGCTGCGTGTGGGCTTCTCACTGCGGTGGGCTCTCTTGCTGCGGAGCACGGGCTCTAGGCGTGCGGGCTCAGCAGTTGTGGCTCGCGGGCTCTAGAGCACAGGCTCACCGGCTGTGGTGCACAGGCCCAGTTGCTCCGCGGCATGTGGGATCCTCCCAGACCAGGGCCCAAACCCGCATCCCCTGCACTGACAGGCGGACCCTCAACCACTGCACCACCAGGGAAGTCTCTGATTTTGCATCCTTTTGATGGATCTGTGAAACCTGAATATATTATGAGTTTGCTTTTTCTCACACAGAAGAGTTTCTGCAATAATGAGACATATGTATTTCTGAAAAATCTTACCATCTTCGGATATTGCACACACACACACATACACACCCCTGCAAATATCAGGACTTACTGGGAATAAATAGAGTTAAGGGCACATAATTAAAAACCTCTGCCACTTTAACTAGAGCATCAAAAAAACCAAAGTGTTCTGACAAAAATACCAGCAGAATTACACTGACATTTGTACCCAGCACCAGTAGATCCCATGCAGCCTTAAACTCTGAGGCTCCTGCTTCCTTCAGAAAAATCTGCTCCAGGGCTTCCCTGGTGGCGCAGTGGTTGAGAGTCTGCCTGCCGATGCAGGAGACACGGGTTCGTGCCTCGGTCCGGGAAGATCCCACATGCCGCGGAGAGGCTGGGCCCATGAGCCTGCGCGTCCGGAGCCTGTGCTCCGCAACGGGAGCGGCCACAACAGTGAGAGGCCCGCATACCTAAAAAAAAAAATGTGCTCCATAACGTTGACTTCCTTAATTTTTGTTTTTAATATAAGCACTCAGAATCTGCATGTGCAGCTTCACCAAACAGCTTAATTCTGTGAGAAGTACAGTGGATATTGAATCAACCAAATCCACCTGTTTTTGAGCCGAAGGAAAGCTCTTCTGCAGGATTTTTAGCTTTTCTCTTAAAGTCCTTCTATATAGGTAAAACACTTTTTAATTGTGAAAAGGCCTGTCCCTGATGTCTTCAAAATGTCATTATGTTGGAAAAAAAAATCACACTCAAACCAGTGTGACTTTTATGTCATGCCTTATCTATTAATCATGAATAACTTAATTTACATTACAGAAAGACATTATAGCAGAATCGACTGAAGTTTTCCATTTTCTAATTTTTGCAGGTTCCAGTGTGATATGAAACCACATAGAAACTTTTCATTTAATGTATTGAGTTCATCAGTATAAAGAGGTAGTTGGCTCACAGAAGTGGGATAGAAATACACATTAATGACAGTGTGAAATAATTTAAAAAAAAACAAAACAAAACACTGGATGTGAAACTTTCCTCTTGACCATTCGGGCTCCATATCCTCACTGTGAGGTGAAGAGTTAGGCCTGACAAAACAATCACTAGCTTCCCATCTTGCTCTGATTTTCTCTTGTAAATACTTTCTTAAAAATAATTCCTTTCAATTGTGTGTTTGGGGTTTAATGCTAAGCCGTTGCCAGATCAATGAGCTCCTGCCCCTTCTCCTACTTTCGTCTCTCTTAGTGAGTGGAATCCCCCTTTTTGTCTCTGGCCTTTTCAGAGGCTTGCTAAACTCTGGAAGACGAAATGCCAAAAATGACTCTAATGCAAAGTTATGTTACTGTCATTTTTTCTTTCATTCCTTATTCAGGGAGAAATCTGCAGGGAATCCAGTCTTTTAGGGGCTTTTAAGGGTTGGAAATAAGAAAGAACTGGGTAAAGAGGAAATGGGTAAAGAAAACTCAGTGATAGGACAGTATCTTACACCATTTAAGTGTTGTTTCATATATTATTGAGTCTTTCTTTACATAGGTAATGTGGAAAGGCCATACATACAGTGTTCAGAAATCAAAAAAGTAAAGGAAAACGGTAGAAAGAGAAGGTTAGTTCTCAGAGTTGGGACATATTTTTCTAAAAAGTCATGGCCTACCATTTCTCCTGGAAACCGTGTAGAGTAGGACAATGGGAGAGGACATATTGCAGTTAACCCAAGGTTTGATTTTGTTTTTGAAACCCGTGGCCTCAGTGGATTTGAGCAAGGAATAGGGATAGAGAACTCTCATTTTGTGGAGCTTTGTGAGCTTTCTTCGTTCTTCTACTTCTCCATTTTCCACAGTCACCTCATAATTTCCTTCTTGTGGATCCATGCCGAGGGCTTCCCGATTATCACTTGAAGATGGCTCTGGTGAGAGGGAAAACTGGGTGGAAATCCCCTGAGCTGCCTTCCTGGAATAAACCTGGGTTGAGAAATCATGGGGCCCTGGGCACACAGATGATGGCTGGTAGATAAACTGTGGAGTTGCTACTACCATTTTATCAAATGTGATAGACTGAGATTGGGTTGTACAGAAAGAGTCACAGCCTGGGAAGGGATCTTTGAGTGTGTGTGTTTTTCTAGCAATTCTTTTCTTCTTGCTCTCTCAGTTAATATTAAAACAAAAACAAGAACAAACAAACAAAACAAACAGCAAAAATTTGTGTAGTACCTTTTGTAGGAAATAGGGTGATTTTAAATACTTAGATCTGGAGAGAACATAATTTCTCTAAAAGGATCTGGATTTTTATTGCTATATCTAAACAGTTTGTCTCTTTTCTATAAAAATGTTATGTCGGTTTGGCATACATAAACATTTTTCTTTTCTGTTAAAAAAGGAAAAAGGGGAAGGAGAAGCACACTTGTTCTGGTGTTCCTTCTACCTTTGATTAAGCCTTTACACATAACTTCCTGACTCCACAAAACACCAGGGATAGAGTAGCAAACTCAACAACACTTAGAGGAAGCACTCAGCTGAATCCAGAAACTGGGACATCCTACAATTTAGTCAAGAGTCAGTGTCTTGGGAAAAGAAGGAAAAAATGAACAGGGAACTATTCTATATAAAAAGGGATTTAAGAAATTTAAGTGAATGCAATGAGTAGATTTTGCTAGGATCCTTATTTGTAAGCAAGTAGGAAACAAATCTTAAAGTAATTGGAGAAATTTGAATGTGGACTAGCTTTCTATGATATTAAAGAATCATTATTAATTTTGTTATAAATGAGAATAACCTTATGGTTATGCAAGAGCCCCCCGCCTCCCCTGTACCCAGATGCTCACAAACGAGGCAAGTCCTTTAACCTCCCCAGGGTCGGTTTCTACATCTGTGAAATGGAGGTGATTATTGTGGAGGCTTTTGTAGGGTTGATGTGAAGATAGAATGAGATGGTATTAGCACCATCTGGCCAGGGATTCTTATGCTTGGTTGCTGTTATTGCTGTCATTATTACTATTACTATATGTTTCATCTATCATTTTAATTCTAACCTGAGCTTGTTCTTTAAAACTTTTGTGTGCTTCCCTATTAGTGAACGTATTGGTGTCCTATCATTCAGTACCTTGACAGTTGTCCTAAGTGGCCTGTTCCACTAGGCTTAGACATCTTGGCCTATCATGGTTTTGTTCACTATTTACTGTTAGCACCTAGTTCTATACCAGGCCCAGTGACTGGCCCTGAGTAGATGTTTAATTATTTGTTGAATGAATAAGCTCTACTTTCTGTAAAACTTATAGCAGAAAAATTAATCTTTATTGAAACACTTATTATTAGTACTAAATGGTAATGGACTTATACTGACCAACCTGCTGGGTGAGGATTTAAAAGGGGCCCATACTCTAGCACTGTAGTGGACACTGGTGTCTGGATCCTCACGTTAGTGTTTCAGTCATTCACTTTTTACCCATTCAGGTCCCTTTTCCTTCTTCTTCCTCAGAAAGTACTCCTGTGACCATTTCTTTCTAATTAGATTATAAACTCTTTAAAGGTGACAGAGAAATCATATTAGACTCGCTTCTAGTGTCTTGCACCTAGTAGGCAGATGCTAGATGTCAAAAGAGGACTCTGTTTCTGTACTGGAATTGTTCTTGGATATCTTGATGGGGAGTTAGGAGAATATTTGCTGTAAAAAATGATTTTACGTGCTTAGAGAAATTGTTCAGTTGTAGAGATATTGGGGTAGCCTGTAATTTATAGCTGTCAAATATTGATTTGATTATAATTACAGTGCTTCAGAGGCAATTGTTTACCTATGTTTTCTCTCTTCATCTTGAATATTAATAATTGGAGGTGAGTGGGAAAGAGGCGTTTCTTTAATGTAGACTGGCATAAAGTGTAGAAAGAGCTGAAAGCCATTGAAATAACAAGAAGAGGCTAGATGCTGATACTTCAGAGATGCAGTCTGTTCAGGACCTCACAGTACTGTGACTAGTGAGGGAAATGTTTAAGTCTGAATATAACAGGTAAGTGTCAACTTTGTTCTAGGTTGTTTTTTTTTTTTTTTTTTTTTTTTTTTTTTTTTTTTTTTTTGCGGTACGTGGATCTCTCACTGCTGTGGCCTCTCCCGTTGTGGAGCACAGGCTCCGGACGCGCAGGCTCAGCGGCCATGGCTCACGGGCCCAGCCGCTCTGCGGCATGTGGGATCTTCCTGGACCGGGGCACGAACCCGTGTCCCCTGCATCGGCAGGCGGACTCTCAACCACTGCGCCACCAGGGAAGCCCCTGTTCTAGGTTTAAAAGAGTATCCATGTAAAGGATCTGACATTAGCTTAAAGATATAAAACTAGTGTAACTCAGTAATTCTAATGGATTTTTTTTTCTTTTCATTTTGTGGTTCAATCAGAACATTGCTTATGGGCATTTTATCTTTCTTTTGTATAAGGAGAGGTTTTAATTTTTATCCATGAGAGTAATATGTGTGAAGCTGGTAAACAATATGTTCCCCTACATAAAGTGATAAAGTATGTTACAAAATTACTGCTGCTACTACTAACTACCAAAGATAAATACAGAGTGGAAATATTATGTTACAAGTAAAGTGAACATGCAGAAATCTGTATTATTACGTTTCAAGTTTGGATATTTTGTTTTCTTTTTAAGAAGAAGCAGAGGAGAAAAAAAAAAAAAAACAAACTCTGCCTGTTGCATTTCATGCCAAGGTCAGTTCCTCATATTTTGTCTGACTGTTTAGTTTAATAACACTCAAGCATAGAGGCAATCAGGAAGATACTTTCCTTGGTAAATCTATAGTTATAAAGAAAGCATGTACTTCAGAATTTAAGAAAAAAGTTGCTTGTAATACCCAGACCTAGTTTGAGATATTTTTGAAAAGTGCTGATACTTTTCCAGAATTCCAGGATTAAGACAAGGAAACACAAAATAGAAATATATAGATTTGGCAGTGGCTTATTCCTCCCTTAGGTTGAATTGTCTTAGACTCCTCTTTTAAAAAAGAGGTAGATTGTATTAGTTGTATAATTTGAGATTTGTTAACTGGTTATCCTTTGTCTGTGAGTTTTAGCAAAGTGATTAAAAAGTGGGGAACTGTTGACCTACGGTAAATAAAATGCTCTTGAATTTTACATCTATTTCAGGATACATTCACCTTCTTAAACAATCTTGGTTTAACATGAAGAACTCTAGGTTTGAAAGTTTGAAATCCTGAGAAATATTTTTTCTATGATTCTGAAAAATAATTCAAATTGCATTTTTTGCTGAGAAGGATAAAATAGATATATCATGATTGTTTTCTTCCTAATTGAGTTTCATTTGTGTGATTGATGCTAATAAAAATATTCTAACTTAATTCAGTTTATTAAAGCACTAAGGATATTTTGCACAGTGAAGTATGGTATGTAAGTCTTTTAACCTCTTTCTGGAATTTTAAAATAAAAATTCAAAAAGCATACATAATTTACAATCTGCGTGTATGTATGCGTTGACTCCCCTGGCCCCCTTCATCTAATATGCCCCTCTTTTCTTGTTCCATCTTGTAAACATGAGTTGCTTGTGGCTTGTGTATGGAAAATGCTGCCAGGAAGTAGGGTGAGCAAAACTTCTTTTCCCATGACCTTTACTCTAATGTTGTTCCAAGGGTTCCCTACTTAGAAATGCCTTGATAACCACACTCATTCCTGACACACCCCACCCCCGACACACACAAAACTGCTGAGTGCCATCTGACCCATAGTCCAGCTGCAGATTTTTACAACACGAGTAGGGAAGGCTTTTACCTAGAGCAGTAAATATCTGTGAAAACATTTTGTGTGTTATATATTGCATGTGTATAGAAAATTAAAAAAAGAATAAGTTACTTGGTATAATCCTGGAAGCTACAGGTTGACTAGTGTCTGTCTGTTTTTTCCCTCTAATTTTGGACTCACTAAAGCTAGTTTGTATGTGTGTGCCTGTACATCCTTTAGTATTATTTCTGGAAGTTTTGCTGCTGACAATGAAATCTAGTTGCTAACACATACTTTAGATTACCTTGTTCCGTGACATTTATCATGAATATATAAGTTTTTAAAAGACCAGGTTATGCTGGTCACAGTCCATTCCACCCTGCACCTCGTGATGAAGTGTGATATATGATGCATTTCTTCCTTTGGAATAGAGGGGAGAGAAACATATTTGTTTGAAAAACACCAGTTTTCTAAACTTCCCGCTAACACAGTGAAATAAGCAATAGCATTCTTTTATTATATATAGAAAATTGAGACCGCATAGAAAAGGTTAAGTAATTTGCTCAAGATAACAAAAAGCTAGTCAGTCATGGAACTAGGATTTAAAACTGTTTGATGCTAAAGTACTATTCTTTGCCATTTGATGATAATACTGTTCAAGCTGCAAACATTATCCAGGAGCTTTATGGTCTACAGGCAAGTGAATGGAGGGTGGGCAGGAAAAAAACCTAGAAGACAGAATTTATATATGGAATGGTCCGGAAAGTGAAAGTGTCTGAGACCAGAAAGTGCAAGAGAAAGAGCTGGGTAATATCTGCTCCTGGTAGCTGCCCATCTGCTTCTTCCAGTGTCAGACTTTGCTGCTCCAGGAAAGATTCCTGCAACCCTAACACTGACCCTGACCCTGACCCTGAGCCTAACCCTAGCCCTGACCCTAACCCTGAGCCTGAGCCTGACCCAGATTTGGGAACTTACTGTATTATTTAAAAACAATATATATGTAGAGTAAATGGAATACTTGTGGTGATACGTTATTTCCACTGTCCTATGGAGACAGAAGCTGTCAGGGTTCTGTATACAGTGTAGTTTTTCCTGGAACGATGACATGAGGTCTCATTCAACCTCCCTGGGCTTAGGTGGAAAGCAGGCGGGTTTATTTGATGGACTACGGGCCACTTTGTGGAGTACACGTTATAAGACAGGGAAGAAGGAGCCTTGTTTTTATAGATAGTGAGATGTGATGCCTTCTCAAAAGCTGCAGGGCGTGAGGGTTAAATGTGTGTGAGAGGAGTGTGGGATACGGGAAACTCCACAGTGGACCGTTTCCTGTTCCGGCATATCCGCTGTGTCACTGACCTTTACACATCCCTTGGCTGCTCTTTGCAGGCCCTAGCCTGAACTGAAGAACACTGAAGGTTTAGCTTCCTTGTCCTGTCTCAGTTACTAGGAATCTGAATTATGGCCACACCAGTTAACAGCTCTGAGCCTGAATGAAAGTGTTAGAGGACCCGTGTCCCTGAAATGCTGCCTGGAAAGCAGGTTTCTCTTGTGGAAGACTTTTTTCCCTGCGGTGTTCCATTGTGAAAGTAGAGATTAATTTTGATAAAACAACTTAGTATGGGAAGTCCTTCTTTTAAGCTGAAAATGTCATTTTTTCCTTAACCAAGTTTAGAGGATGAATTACTTTGCATTTGTACTAGTGACTGCAGGGTGCAGTTCTGGGATGCCCAGGCTTAGAAGGAAATCCACCAGGTGGTCTGCTTTAATCTGAGACTTACAATCTTTTTATTTTTTTGAGGATTAAAAAAAAAAAACTTTAGAGGAAATCTTCGTGATCTTCTCAGGAAACAAAACGTGAAGGGCACTTGTCCTGAAATCATAGTTGGTCTTCTTCCCTTTTGTTTCCCTAAGCAGGCTCAAACTCATGCTTCAAACCATCTCCTTCTGCTTCTTTCTCACTGTGAGTCAAATACTTTCATCACACCAATCCTATTTATGAAAATAATCTGCTTATTCTCTACCAGGCTATTAACTCCTGGATGAGAGAGAAGGTCTTATTTTTTGTCTAACTTAATAGGTAGGCCTTTGTGTTTATAATGTTAACTGATTATCATCGTTGGACTAGAATCAGTGTCTTCCTTCATTTCTTTGGAAAGTTTGACAGGAAGCTGGCTTTGGGACTGAAATGGCCATAACGTCTCATTCAGTAACTACAGTTTGCCATTGACTGTCCTGCAGGAACACAGTGCAGGAGCAGTGGAGTGTGAGATTCCGAGGGCTCTACTTTTCAGTGCTGTGTATAGCTGAGGTTTCAGGCATGTAAACTGTGGTTGGTGATGGTAATATATTTGAAGGGCTTTGAGGTTCCTTTGGAAGGAACATGTTCTATAATTTGAAACCACAGATCCTATTAATTAGAAAGTCTTCTTGGTTGAATTACTGAGCACTTGTTACATGCCACACTGAGGTTCCCCCTCCTTAGGCCCAGAGAAGTAATTGCCTAGTAGTCACTCAGGGTCATGTAGTAGTTAATGCCGGTAGAACTGGGACTACAACCCTTGACTTCTGACACTCTGTCCAGTTATGTGTGAGTAATAATCCAAAGTCTACATATTTTTAAGTCTCATGAGGCATAAATGTTTGTTGTGTTGGATGAGCATTTTAATTCTAAATCTTTAACCTTGAGTTAATTCCCTTTAGAACTACTTATAACCACATGATAAAATAAGTATAAATGAAATTTAAGTTGGCTGATTTGGTGGACTTTCAAAAAAATCATTCTCATCAAATTGGTAAGGTTCTTGGAGCACTTAGCCATAGTTTATTTGGATAAATATAGTCATTGTAAACAAGGACACTAGTAGATTGTGGAGGAGCATTAAAGAATTATTCCTCAATTTGGTATTAAAACTGAGCACTGACCTAGAAAACAAAGATGTGTAAAATCTTTAGTGGGGGAAGAAAGACTAAATAAAAGATCTTTCATGTAACAAGTGGTACCCGTATGATGTAAAAAAAGTGTAGTCAAATGAGGATGGCCTATTTCATCTCAGAAACCAACTGGTACCTTAAGAAAATTTGAGTTCAGCCCATGTCCCTCTTTTTGTCAATTCCTCACTATCCTTTTTCCCTGGCTAAGTTCTATTCCATACATGTAGGAAATAAACTGAAAATTTTAGTCTTTGATTACTTGATTCAAATTAGCTTTAAAGAAGATTCCTTAATAGCAGGATACATAACTGGGAAACATTTATTTCTTTTCAGGTGTATTAACAAAATGTAATTGTTTCTGTTGGTCAAGTTTTAGTTTCAGAGTATTACTTTCCATACATTCTCACAATATTACCCCATTCTAAACACCTACTACTGTTTCCCTACATGACTAAATAGCTCCATTCTTCCTATCACAAGCCAAACTTGATTTTTATTTTATTTTATTTTTTTTTGCGGTACGTGGGGCTCTCACTGTTGTGGCCTCTCCCGTTGAGGAGCACAGGCTCCGGACGCGCAGGCTCAGTGGCCATGGCTCACGGGCCTAGCCACTCTGCGGCATGTGGGATCTTCCCAGACCGGGACACAAACCCAAGTCCCCTGCATCGGCAGGCGGACTCTCAACCACTGTGCCACCAGGGAAGCCCCAAACTTGCTTTTGAGTGTACTTTTTTTTTAAAACTCTATTCCACACTATGCATTTGTTTTCATTAAAAAACAAACAAACAAACAAAAAACCCCGAAGTGTTATGCTTATCCTGTGTATACAGTATATACATACCCAGTTTTAAAAAGGGCACTATTAGGGCTGCCCTGGTGGTGCAGTGGTTGAGAGTCTGCCTGCCGATGCAAGGGACATGGGTTCGTGCCCCGGTCTGGGAAGATCCCACATGCCGCGGAGCGGCTGGGCCCGTGAGCCATGGCCACTGAGCCTGCACATCCAGAGCCTGTGCTGAGCAACGGGAGAGGCCACAACAGTGAGAGGCCTGTGTAACGCAAAAAAAAAAAGAAAAAACAAAAGGGCACTATTAGAGGGTCTTACTATATGCTTTTATTGTTTCAACTGTTTATGCAAAACTAAATATCTTTTATGTACCAGGCCCAGATGTATTTGTTGAACAGTGAACAAAAAAGGCAAAGTTTTGTGCTTTCATAGAAATTAATTTTAACTGGGGGAGACAAATCAATGAATAAAATGTTATTGGTCAGGTCAGCACCATGGCAGTATGAGATGCTTTCTTTGTCTCTTCCCTTCGATCTACAACCAGTAAAACATCCATAACTCAACAAAGGGTCCTCTGCCCAATACACCAGGGCACCAGGTAGTTCCACACATCTGTACATCTAAAGGTGGGTGGACTGGAACACATAGAGGAGGTGGAACTGGGGGAAGAGTGGAGGTGGTGCCTGTGATCCTGGCCATGCTGGCTGGGTCCAGAGCCCCAGAGAACTCCACTGGTAGCAGCTGGGGAGGCAGTGTGGACAACACCAGCTTGCTGGCTGCAGTGGCACCCATGGCCACAGGGAATGAGGGGGCAGCAGAGCCTGCAACCCTGTCCCTCCAGCCACAGAGGTGCCTGTGACTCCAGCCCCTCTGCCTGCAGCACCAGTGCCTGCGAACCCTAAAACCCTGTGTGCAGCAGAGGTGCCCATGACACTGGCTGCCCCTGCCCATGGTAGCAGAGCCTGTGACCCAGACCACCCTGGACATGGTGGAGGTGCCTGCCATTTTGGTGCCCAGGCAGCAATGCCAGCAAAAATGGCAACACTGGCAGCAACAAAGGCACTAGTGACCCTGGAGGTGCAAGCAGTGACAACGAGGGCACCAGATGACAAGAGGCAGTGGAGGGTGGAAAGTTCACATTCTCAAATATAACCAGAAGCAGTCAGGTAAGAGAAACCAAAAACCTGTGCCATAGTGCCACCTACTGAAAAACAAAAGAGAGGCTTCTAATTACTAACCTGTTGAGTTGTTAGAAACAAGTAAAAAAAGCTTTACCTGAAGAAGAAAGGTGTATGCTACTTCAAATGCACTGGCCAGAGGAACAACTCATCAAGCACGGCGAAAAACCATGGTGCCTTGGTATCACAGAAAAAAAAATGATAATTTCCTAGAAACCACACTTAAAGTCATACTATTGTGACATAGAAAATTCAAGATAGCTGTCATGAAGAAACTCAGTGAGCTAGAAAAAAACTCAGAAAAGTAGGTCAGTGACTTCAGAAGTAAAACTAATAAACAGAAGGAATACTTTACCAAAGACATTAAAAGTTTTAAAAAAGAGACAGAATTCTGGAGCTGAAAAACTCAATAAATGAGATGAACGTAGTATTGGAAACAGAGAAGACCATATGGAAGAGAGAATCAGTGAACTCAAAGACAGAAATCTAGAAATGATACAGGTAGAAGAGTAGACAGGGCTAAGAGCTAAAAAAAATGGAGAAATTCTATGAGAACTATTCATCTTCATTAGGAGGGGCACCATAAGGGTAGTGGGTATCCCAGAAGGAGAAAAGAGGCAGGAAGCAGAGAGTTTGTTTAATAGATGAGAACTTCCCAAATCTGGGGAAGGAACTGGTTATTCAAGTCCATGATGTTAATAAGAGACCACCTAATTACCTCAATGCAAAAAGACCTTCTCCAAAACACATTATATTAAAACTTTCACAAGTCAATGGCAGAGAAAAAATTTTAAAGGCAGCTAGGAAAAAAAAGAGACAGTAACCTACAAAGGAACCCCCATTAGGCTATCAGCAGATTTTTCAGCAGAAGCTCTACAGGTCAGGAGTGAGTAGAATGATATTTTCAAAAGTATTGAAAGATAAAAACTGTCAGCTAATAATACTCCATCCAGCAAAGTTATCATTCAGATATGAAGGAAAAATAAAGGCTTTTCCAGACAAACAAAATCTGAGGGAGTTCATCACCACTAGACCTGCCTTGAAAGAAATGTTGAAAGGCGCTCTTCTACCTAAAATGAAAAGGCAAAAGTACACAAAACTTTGAATAAGGTGGTAAATAGACAAAGTCAGAAAATTGCAACTCTATCGGATTAGGTTGTTAAACGCTTAATTATAACATAAAGTTTAAATGTAAAACAGTAAAAATAACCATAGATACTTCAATTTGGTAACAAACTCACAACATAAAAAAGGATAATTTGAGACAACATAAAAGGGGAAGAGGGAAAAGATGGAACCCATATAGACAAATGAAGATAAGATGCTGTGTGCAGAAAAAGTATCATATCTATAAGACATTTTATACAAACCTCATGGCAAACAAAAAACATAAATCTAGAGAAGAGACATTAAACATCAAGAAGAGGGGAAACTGGAAAAATATCACAGAATACCATCAAACTAAAATGGCAGACAGAAACACAAGGAAAGAAACAATGGAGACGTAGAGCAACCAGAAAACAAAAAATATAAAATGGTAATACTAAGACCTTATCTATCAGTAATCACCTGAAATGTAAATGGATTGAATTCACCAATCAAAAGACACAGAGTAGCTGGATGGATTGAAAAACAAGACCCAACTATATGCTGGGTCCAGGAGACTCAGAGAAGCTCTAAGTGAAGAGACGGAAGATGGTACTCCATACAAATGGCAGTCAAAAGAAAGCAGGTGTAGCCATAGACATAGACAAAATAGACTTCAAGGTAACTTCAAGGCAAAAAAGGTAACAGGAGACAAAGATGGATATATAATGATAAAAGGAACAATTCATCAAGAAGATATAACTTATTAATATATATGCACTTAACATAAGAGCACCAAAATATATAAGGAATTATTAACAGACCAAAAGGGAGAAATTTACAGTAACACATTAATAATAGGGGACTTCAACACCCTACTTACATCAATGCATAGATTATCCAGATAGAAAGTCAATGAGGAAATAGTGACCTTAGATGAAACCACATGGGCTTAATAGATTTATACAGACATTTCATCCAAATGCAGCAGAATACACATCTTTCTCAAGTGCACATGGGACATTGTCAAGGATAGACCATATGTTGGATATAAAACAAGTCTCAATAAATTTAAGAAAGTTGAAATCATATCAAGCATCTTTTCTGAACACACTAGTTTCTATGAAACTAGAAATCAACTATAACAAGAAAGGTGGAAAAATCACAAATATTTGGAAACTAAACAACATGCTACCTAACAACTATTGGGTCAATAAAGACATCAGAAAATTTCTGAAGATAAACGAAAATGAAAATATGACACACCAAAATCTGTGGGATGCAGCAAAAGTGGTACTAAGAGGGAAATTTATAGCAATACAGGCCTATCTCAAGAAATGAGAAAAATCTTAAATAAACAATCTAACCTTACACCATAAGGAACTAGAAAAAGAAGGACAAGCAAAGCCCAAAGTCAGCAGAAGAAAGGAACTAATAAAGATAAGAGTGGAAATAAATGAAATAAGAGACTAATAAGACAATACAAAAGATCAGTGAAACTAAGACCTAGTTCTTTGAAAAGGTAAACAAAATTGACAAACCTTTAGCTGGACTCACTAAGAAAAAAGAGAGAAGGATCAGAGAAGTAAAATCAGAAACAAAAGAGGAGAAATTTCAATGGATACCACAGAAATACAGAGGATTATAAGAGAATATTATGAATAGCTGTATACCAACATATTGGACAACCTCAATGAAATGGACACATTCTTAGCATCATACAGTCTTCTAAGATTGAATCATGAATAGAAAATCTGAATAGACCATTCACTAGTATGGAGATTGAAAACAGTAACTGAAAATCTCCCCCCCCCCAAATTCCAGGACCAATGGCTTCACAGGCAAATTCTGCCAAACATTCAAAGAAGATTTAATACCTGTCCTTCTCAAACTCTTTCAAAAAAATTGGAACATTTCCTAACTCATTTAATGAGGACATTACCCTGATATCAAAACCAGTCAAGAACAACACAAAAAAGAAAATTCTAGGCCAAAATCTCTGGTGAACAGAGATGCAGAAATCCTCAAAAAAATATAAGCAAACCAAATATTTGACAAGATTCAACACCTATTTATGATAACAAAATAAAATGGATATAGAAGGAACATACCTCAACATCATAAAGGCAATATATGATAAACCCACTGCTAACATTATACTCAGTAGTGGAAAACTGAAAGCTATTCCTCTGATATCAGAAACAATACAAGGATGCCCATTCTCGCCATTCTAATTCAACATAGTATTAGAAGTCCTAGCAGGAGCAGTTAGGCAAGAAAAAGAAACAAAGGCATCTAAATTGGAAAGGAGGTAAAACTTTCACTGTTTGCAGGTGATATTTTATTCATATAAAACCCTAAAGACTCCACCAAAAGCCTATTAGAAATAATAAATGAATACAGTAAAGTTGCAGGGTACAAAATCAGTGTACAAAAATCTGTTGCATTTCTATACACCAACATTGAACTATCAGAAAAATTAAGAATATAATCTTACTTATAGTTGGAACAAAAAGAATAAAATAACTAGGAATAAATTTAACCAAGGAGGTGAGAAACTTGTACACTGAAAACTATAAGACATTATTGAACAGAATATAAGACACAAAGAAATGGAAAGATATTTTGTGCTCATGGATTGGAAGAATTAGCATTGTTAAAATGTCCCTAGTATCCAAAGCAATCTGCAGGTTCAGTGCCGTCCCTATCAAAATCCCAATGTCATTTTTCAGAGAACTAGTATTTTAAAAAGTCCTAAAATTTATACAGAACTATTAAAGATCTTAAATAGCCAAAATAATCCTGAGAAAAATGTTCAAAGCCAGAGGTACCATACTCCCTGATTTCAAATTATACTAGAAAACTGTAGTAATAAAAACAGCATGGTATTGGGACTTACTTGGTAGTCCAGTGGTTAAGAATCTGCCTTCCAATTCAGCGGATGTCGGTTCGATCCCTGGTCAGGGAACTAAGATCCCACATGCTGCAGGGCAACTAAGCCTGTGCACCACAGCTACTGAGCCCACGTGCTCTGTGCCATAACTAGAGAGAAGCCCACATGCAACAAGGAGGAGCCTGTGCACCACAACGAAGGACCCCACATGCCACAATGAAGATCCCACATGCTGCAACTAAGACCCAACACAGCCAAATAAATAAATAAATAACAAGAATTAAAAAAAAATATATACTAATCTTTAAAACAAACAAACAAAACCAAAAATCAGCATGGTATTGACATAAACACAGACACACAAATCAATTCAACAGAATTAAGAGGCGAGAAATAAAGCCACACAATTAATTTATGACAAAGGAGCAAAGAATATACAATAGAGAAAGGATAGTTTCTTCAATAAATGGTATATGCATAACTAGACAGACTCATGCAAAAGAATGAAGTTAGACCATTCTCTTACACCATACACAAAAATTAACTCAAAATGGATTTAAAGACTTCAATATCTGAAACTATAAAACTCTTAGAAGAAAACATAGGCAGTATGTTCTTTGGTGTAGGTATAAGCAGTATATTTTTAGATATGTCTCCTCAAGCAAGGTAAACAAAAGCAACAATAAACAAATGGGACTCCATCAAACTAAAAACTTCTACACAGCAAAGAAAACCATCAGTAAAATGAAACAAAGGAATGGATAAAGAAGATGTGGTACATATATCCAATGGAATATTACTCAGTCATTAAAAAGAATGAAAAATTGCCATTTGCAGCAACATGGATGGACCTAGAGATTGTCTACTGAGTGAAGTAAGTCAGACAGAGAAAGAGAAAAATCATATGATAGTGCTGATATGCAGAATCTAAAATAAATGATACAAATGAACTTATTTACAAAACAGAAACAGACTCACAGACTTAGAGAAGGAACTTATGGTTACTGGGGGGAAGGCTGGGGGGAAGGGATAGTTAGGGAGTTTGGGGCTGATATGTACACACTGCTATATTTAAAATGGATAACCAACAGGACCTACTGTATAGCACAGGGAACTATACTCAATATCTTGTAATAACCTATAGTGAAAAAGAATCTAAAAAAGAATAGATATATGTATATGTATAACTGAATCACTTTGCTGTACACCTGAAACTAACACAACATTGTTAATCAACTATGCTCCAATATAAAATAAAAAATTAAAAAAATGTTGAGCACAAGAACCCAGACACCCACCCCACAAATAAATAAAAATTGTATTTTCAACTTGTAAAAATAAATGAAAGGAAAACCTACTGAATGGGAGAAGATATTTGCAAATTGTTTATCTGATAAGGGGTTAATATCCAAAAATATACAAATAATTCATACAACTCAACAACAAAAAAACCAACAACGTGATTCAAAAATGGGAAGAGGATCTGAAGAGACATTTTTTCCAAAGAAGATGCAAAGCACATGAAAAGATGTTCAAGGTCACAAATTATTAGGAAAATGCAAATCAAAACCACAACAAGATATTATCTCATGCTTATAGGCTATTATCAAAAAGGCAAGAAATAGCAAGTATTGGGGAGGATGTGGACATATATTCTTGGTGGGAATGTAAATTGGTGCAGCCACTATGGAAAACAGTAATAGAGATTCTTCAAAAATTATGAAGAATAGAACTGCCATGTGATCCAGCTATTCCACTTCTGAGTATTTATCCAAAGAATACAAAAACACTAATTTGAAAAGATACATATATCTCAGTGTTCATCACAGCATTAATCACAGTAGGTAAGGTATGGAAACAAGCTAAGTGCCCATGACAGATGAATGGATAAAGAAGATATGGTATGTGTGTGTGTGTGTGTGTGTGTGTGTGTGTGTGTATATATATATACACACACACACACACACACACACACACATGCACACACACACAATGGAATACTACTCAGTCATAAAAAGAAAAATATGAAATCTTGCCACTTGAAAAAATATAGATGGACCTTGAAAGTAATATACTAAATGAAATAAGTCAGAGAAAGACAAATAATGATTTCACTCGTGGAATATAAAAAAAAATAAACAAAATAAATGAACAAGCAAAATGAAAACAAACACATAGTTACAGACAGTAGAGTAGTGGTTACCAGAAGGGATAGTAGGTCGGGGGAGGGTGAAATGCATAAAAGAGGTCAATTGTATGGTGATAGATAGAAACTAAATTTTGAGTGGTGAGTACACTGTAGTGTATACAGAAGTCAAAATATAATGTATAAAAGAAACCAGTGTTATAAACCAGTGTTACCTCAGTTAAAAAAATTATAAATCCGAAGACATATGTCATAGGTCAGATGGTGAAAATGCTACTGAAAAAGTAATTTGGGGAGGTTATTATAAGTTTGTGTGTGTGCTCGAGTTCATGTTCTGTAGGGGTGGCTATAGGTTTGGATAGTTACAGGAGAAGGCCTTACTGAGAAGGTGACATTTGAAGACCCGAAGGGAGTGAGGGAGGGAGGGAGGCTATATTTAGATAATTCAAGAACCAATTTATTTTCTTTTTTTAAATTTTTATTGGAGTATGGTCGCTTTACAGTGTTATGTTAGCCTCCACTGCACGGCAAAATGAATCAGCCATACACATACAGATATCCCCTCTCTTTTGGACTTCCCTCACATTTAGTTACCACAGTGCATTAGGTAGAGTTCCCTGTGCTATACAGTATGTTCCCATCAGTTGTCTACTTTATACATAGTATCAGTAATATATATGTGTCAATCCCAGTCTCCCAGTTCCTCCTACCCCACCCCTTTCCCCCTTGGTACCTATACATTTGTTCTCTACATCTGTGTCTCTATTTCTGCTTTGCAAATAAGATCATCCATACCATCTAGATTCCACATATATGTGTTATTATACGATATTTGTTTTTCTCTTTCTGACTTACTTCACTCTGTATGGCACTCTTTAGGTCCATCCACATCTCTACAAATGACCCAATTTCATTCCTTTTTATGGCTGAATAATATCCCATTGTATATATGTACCACATCTTTATCCATACCTCTGTTGATGGACATTTAGGTTGCTTCCTTGTCCTGGCTATTGTAAATAGTGCTGCTGTGAACATTAAGAACCAATTTCTTCTTAACCTGAGGGAAAAACATTTAAGTAAATTCTCATTTATTTTAGTGATTTTTAACTAGCTGGTATACTATTATCACTCATCTTGTACCGCCTTTAGAATCTGGAGGTGATTCTCAATTAAGTGATTTGCAAGTTGATAAACTCTTCTCAGAGCTACTTGACTGGGGTTAGAGAAAGTAGTTTCTTCAGTGTCTATAATTCTGCAGTTTGTTCACTAATCTTTAGTAGTCATGGATCAGTTTGACATTCCAAATCACTCCAGTTTTTACTTACCAAAGTGTCTGGGTGAAAGGAAGTGGGATCTTGTAGAACAAGTAATGTAGAAGTTTCATAGATAAGGAAGTTAATACATACCTTTTGATTGACTAAATGAGCCTCTGTGGGAAATTTTGATAAAATGAACCACTTTGTTATTTTTTTCATCTATTGCATAATAACATTTTCAATAAGAAACTCATTCACTTGTACTTAACTGAGGATTCATTGCAGTTGCAACTCATGCAGGGTTAAAATTTACCTTTACTTAAGCAGACAGTTTCTCCAAGGTGCAAGTTCAAAGCACAAAGATTTGTTTGCATTTATACGTAATTGATATGCTGATTATTTATCAGGTTTACAATTCAGTAAAGCTAAAACCTTAAGGACTTCTACTCGGCCAATACTTCTTTACTCTTTTGCTTTGAGGGGTTGTGATTGAAGAAATACACCATTTAATTTAATTGAAATGATCTAATAAGTTAGATGTTGTTAGTTTGATATTCAGTGTAACTTTGCAATGTTGCTATAGTAGCAGATTTTAGTCACTCATAGGCATGATTTCTAGGGATTCTCAGAGAGAAGTCCAGGTTATATCCTTCACTATTCTGATGTAGCTGAAGTTACTAAATTAATCAGCTGAAGACAGTACTTACCTGTGCCCAGCCTTCTGTAACTAATGCACAAACGTTACTTCATTTACCATCAAGGTCGCTGACCCTGAATCACAATGGGCTGCCTCCCTAAACTGCATGGCATTGGAACTGAATGTGAGTCTTAGATTATAGAGAATTTTTTATACTTAAAAAGTTAAGGTCAGGGTGCATGTGGAGCAAACAGAAACTGTATACACAATTTCATTTCTCGGTTGTGTATCTCTTTCATGAATTTTCGTTCTGAAAATGCAGAGAGTCTATAGTGCCTGACTGTCTTGTTCACTATCTGGAGAGCCCTTGTTGAAATACTGCCCACAATCCCACGGTTACAGCATTTCTGGTGGTCTCAGATGGCTTTCATGAGCACACAGCTGATAGAAGCCCCCTTCAGCCCTTATTTTAGGCTTGGAGCCCAGAAACAAGCCCAAGGGACTGGGTGGCTTCAAGGCTTCAGGCCCTTTATATGTCAAAAGAATGAGAAGCTGGGCTTCCCTGGTGGCGCAGTGGTTGAGAGTCCGCCTGCCGATGCAGGGAACACGGGTTCGTGCCCCGGTCCGGGAAGATCCCACATGCCGCGGAGTGGCTGGGCCCGTGAGCCATGGTCACTGAGCCTGTGCATCCGGAGCCTGTGCTCCACAACAGGAGAGGCCACAACAGTGAGAGGTCCGCATACCGCAAAAAAAAAAAAAAAAAAAGAATGAGAAGCTAAGCTAGAGAGAGCTGATTTCTTATTTCCCACTCTCATAATGGTTAGGGACAACAGAGATCAAATATTTCTGAAACAGGCTTTTCCTGGTGTTAGGTTTTTGTGGCATTCAAAGATAGGAAAAGGCAATCGAGGCAATGCACTGTGTGCTTTTTGTGTTGTTGGGTTATTAATTCCTTGAGGTTAGGGCTAATGCTTTTCTTTACTTGACAATTCAGATGCTGCAAAAGATGCCACTGTTCAGTATGACTGGACGAAACAGAAAATATAAAGATATACTGGGACTCAGGGAGCCAACATTGTAGTTTTTATATTAATATCTCTAATATTGGGTAGGGGGCTTACAATTTAGCAGCTTAGAATGTATGAACTATGGTAAATCATCTTAAAATTTTAGTAGCTGAGGAACTAATAAGTTCTGAAGTAAATAAAAAATACCAGGTAAGAAGAGTTGCAAGCCACATATATATTTAAGTTTTAAACTGAAGGATGGCCTAATCATGGGTTGACTGCATGCTGTCTGATAAAAGCCTGACATAAATTATGTGTATAATTTCTATGAAAAGTCCCTTTTTTGCAGCAATAAAATAATTAGAGACAATCTGTCTCCCAGAGTGTGGGAAGCTCTAAAGCCAGACATAGTTGCACAAGTTGACACAGTTGGAATTCCTCAGTTCTGATTGTTAAATAAAAGTCTCAGCTATTCAGAATCACAGCAGGCAGTTGCTGACTCTGTACAGATGGTTTTGCATGCATGTTGGCAACTCAAACAGCATGGTATTTAGGTGAATGAGTTTTAGTTTTTGGAATAAAAGGTTGAGATTTATCTTCATGTTTTTCGATGAGTATAATCAATCACCCCTAAATAAAAATAAAATGTATCATAGGGGGCTCCCCTGGTGGTGCGGTGGTTGAGAGTCCGCCTGCTGATGAAGGGGACACGGGTTCGTGCCCTGGTCCGGGAAGATCCCACATGCCGCGGAGCGGCTGGGCTCGTGAGCTATGGCCGCTGAGCCTGCACGTCCGCAGCCTGTGGTCCGCAACGGGGAGGCCACAACAGTGAGAGGCCCGCGTACCACGAAAAAAAAAGAAAAATTGTATCATAGGTTTAAAGTATCTTCTTCAAAGCCACTTAAAACATTTTTACCAACAGTTAAACTAGTTACATAATGGAGATACAGTAAGATCCATAAGAATGAGGATTTTTTTTAAGTGAGGAAATGATAAGAAGAAAACTGCAAATGGCCTGGTAAAAAAAATTTTTTTTTTAAATTTTACTACTGAGCTAACCCCAGTATGGTAGAATTGTAGGTGTAAGAGGATTATTTATTTAAGACGTTATGGAAAGAGGAGGGTTGGCCTAGACATGGGAGATTAAGAGTCCAGCTATGATTCTATTGCTTGCACCTTAGTTTTCTCATCTGTAGAATGTAGGTAATTATCTACTCAGTCTGTTTGCCCAGTAGGTTTCTAGTGAGATAAGGAGTACAAATATGACTTGAAAAATCTCATCATTTGTATTTAAGACAGTGAGATGGCTATAGTAAGTCATTTTATTAAAAGCAGAACACTTGGAACTTAAAAAGTAATAAAATAATGTATCCCAACAAAATTATCTCTATTGTGGTACCTTAAACATGGGATGGGGTGTTGGCTCAAAGGTACAAAATGGAAACTACACTGTTAAAATGCAAGTTTTCCTGAAGTATTCTGAAACATTGCTTTAATATTTCAACATGGGGTAGGACAGCAGAAAAATGAAGTCTGTAGACATGTGGGATAGCAAGTTTATTGAAAACAACTTACAAAAAACATTGTATAAATGGAGAATAATGATCTTTGTGCCCTTACTTCCCTGGCAGCCCAGGCTCAACCTTGTTTTGCAGTGTTGTTTTTTTCTGTTCTCTTTGGAAGAACAAGGCATGATGCCAGCATACTTCCACATCTTGTCCAAGACAGAGGCTTATGTATTCGGCTTTCAATTACTATTCATTATAAAATATTTCCAATCTTTAAGAGGATGTTAGTCATGCTGCTATGTGAAAAAATTATTTTGCGACCATTACTGTTCATGGATAGCCATATTACATTATATATATATATATATATATATATATATATATATATATACACACATACATACATACATACTTTAGTTTGGCCAAAGAAAATAAATAAATAAAAATGCAATAGTGGAAACCCAAATATGTGGTCACAATAAACATAGCCAGGGCTTCCCTGGTGGCGCAGTGGTTAAGAATCCGCCTGCCAATGCAGGGGACACGGGTTCAAGCCCTGGACCGGGAAGATCCCACATGCCTCGGAGCAACTAAGCCCGTGCACCACAACTACTGAGACTGTGCTCTAGAGCCCGTGAGCCACAACTACTGAGCCTGCATGCCACAACTACTGAAGCCCGCACGCCTAGAGCCTGTGCTCTGCACGCAACAAGAGAAGCCACTGCAATGAGAAGCCCGCGCAATGCAACAAAGAGTAGCCCCCACTCACTGCAACTAGAGAAAGCCCCACGCACAGCAACGAAGACCCAATGCAGCAAAAAACCAACAACAACAAAAACATAGCCAGCCACTTATGCTATACCCACATTCTAAGCTCATCACTTCATTTAAATTGAACTTAGAATATTTTTGGAGGTTCATGTATGTTAGATTGTTTTTTTGCTTGGTTAAGCAGATTTCATTACTGAGTCTAGCAGTGTTTTCTTAGGGAATGCTGGAATGCAGATATCTGTTAACCACTGGAATGATACTTTGAAGTTTCATCAGAGGCAATATGAGTGTGGTATAAATTTTTTTAATGGTGCATGATGCTAAACTGCTGATGGGAAAATGCACTTAAGTAAATGATAAATTACCTTTTGGAATAGAGACAATTGACTGTAATAATGTTTGGTATCACTTGAGTGTTTCCTTGGTTGGCAGGCACTTTGGCTGCATTAAATTTGGTGCCATCATATAATGGTAGGTATCTTTTTAGGTCCTGAGAGGTAAGCTTAACATAGGAGTAGTAACCAAGAGAAAAGAATAGCGTGTCTTTCTAGCCAATGAGTTCCTCCTTAAAAATAATAGCAGTTATAATTATGATAATTTGCCAGGCTCTTACTATGTACTTTACATGCATGATTTCATTTGGTCACTACAACAGTCTTATGAAGTAGGTATATTACTATTATCCTCATTTTACAAACAGGTAAATTGAAACTTGAAGAGCTTAAGTAACTTGCCCACATAGAAAAACTGGTAGTCTGTTTGACACCAAAATCCTTGCTTTATTATTTTTTTAAATGAGACTTCTTTATATTAGAAGATGATGCAAGGAAATAAAAACCTGGACTAGCTTTCTCTGTAGTGACTTAAGTTTGTGGAACTTTTAGATTTTTTTGTTTGTTTGTTTGTTTTTAAACTGGATGCTCTCTCCATTGAGCTTGATTAGATTACCAGAATAATTTTTAGAGGTGGGTTTATTCTAAAGCAATACTGAGATTTTAGGTTAGCACCTAGAATACCTAGGCTGCTTCTGTCAGCTTCCACTGCTTTGCTTTTTGCAAAGCTAACCAACAGATCCTAAATGAAAGAATCTTTTAGCCATTCCCTCTGGCCCTCTGATCTCATCTACTTGACTTGATGTCCAGATCCTCAAGTGTGTTTGTTTGCTGGGGCTCCTCTCTTCCCATAGCCCCTTTTATAGCTAGATCCAGGTCTGAGTCTAACCACCTGGCTTTTTATCTCTAATTGCTCTTTGCCAGTCCTAGAAAGGCCTTACTTTACCCCTTCTAGATACTCTGAATTTTTGCATTCTATTCTATTTGACAGCCCCTTATTTTCAAGGCCCTATGCTGGAGGCAATAAAGACTAGAGAGGTCCTCTGCCCATCACGGGCTTAATGTTTGATGAGGGTAATGGGACTTACACACAAATAAATATATAATATAATAAAATTATAATGTAGGGTATGTCAGTAGACGTTCAAAAAGGAGCTAGATTACAGTAGGATAGTACTTCTCAGAATTTTCTATCAGATGAGGGGGAAAATGTACTCTCAGTAGTCTGGAAACATGACCCAAACAGGCTGCCTCAATGGAAGTAACAAGATACAAGTTAATTCATATAAATTCTGCTATACTAGCATTTTAAAAAAATGTAAAACAGTATAAAACTACTTCACTTCCTCCTCTTTAATTTTCTAATAAATGTTGTGGCACCGGAAGATACACTGAAAGTATTCATGGCTTTCTGAACTCCTGGCACACTGCTGTGTACCATAAGGCATGTCAGTATTTGGTATCTGTAAATCAGCAAATGTGTTGCCCTGGTTGGATTATTTAGGGTGGGGCTTTCAGATTAATCTAGAAAGAAGCAGGTCTTAAATCTGCTTTAAAAGAACTAAAGGAAGCTCCAGGTACCATCCTCAAGTATAGCCAGCTGCTCTTGTAAAGTATAATCCAGCTTCACAGTGGAACTGTGAGTACTGATTCATTTGAAGGCAATTGAAGGTCACAGCAGAGACAAAGGGCTGTTTCCAACATGAAGAATGACTCTGTGGATGCTGGGAGAACAGAAGTTTAGATTGTTTTGTTTGGCTGGAACATTGAAGGTATAAAGACCAGTTTGAGAAAAAAGATGGCCTAAAAAACATAGAGGAAAGATGATATGCTTGACTTGCCTAGTAGGTAATAATTTAGTGTGATGCTTTAAAAAGGAGATTAAACTAGTCAAATCATGATTTTATCAGAAATGTGTTTGTCATATGATACCAAGAAGGAGCTGATGGAAAAGGGAAGTAAGTTTTAAGGGTTGGAAATAGGCTGATAGGTGACATGAAAGATAAGGTAACACAAAATGCTCTTCCAGAGTCATTATCTTGGGCAGAGAGATAGTTCAGGTAGTCAAGAGAAAAGAGGGCTAGACGTGAAGCTAGAACACTAAACACTTTCCATTACCAAATCTGTTAATAAGGGCATAAGTTGTAAATGCCCAGAAAACAATGATTGGACTAAGGAAGAGGTCATGAGTGGGAAGGTAGACCAGGAAGTCCAGGAAAGCATGCCAGGCCATAACCAGTGTTGCTGAGAAGCCTAGGAAACCTGCAAGGTCCTCCATGCTGGATAACTCAGTATTTTTTAGTTAAATCAAAAAAGTCAAGTGGAATATTTTATAAAATTTTGTTTGGAATTCCAGCATCCAAACTTAAATCTCCACTTAGGAGTTGCCTACATAAGTAGTACTTTTTAAAAGAAAACACGTATTGCGCTAAAACAAGGTGGCTAAAGATAGGTTTATCATTCCTGAAGGAAAGAGAATGAGGAAGAGAAATCTCAAAGGATTGCTTATTGAGGCAGGAAGAAAATCCAGAGAAACTGCAGTGTGCCACTGTTTCCTTCACCTCCCCTGCCCCCCACCCCCGCAAGTTTTTGCCCCAGGGTAGGAAGATGGGTGATTTATTTCATCCTTTCAACTTTCTATTTTTAACTTGGGCTGTAGCAATAGTGAAGTCTTTGTGGTTTTTCGTTTTTAATTTTTATGGAATTTGTAGCTTTATAGAAACTATGGATAAAATCTGGCCAAGTGTTGGTTCCTGTTTGTTGTTTTTAGGCTGGAATCTTCTGGAACTGCTTGCCAGACACATACCATTTATGGGATTACAAACTGCTTGGTCTTCATTAGAGGCCAGTACCACTATTTATTTTCACTGAACCTCTCCTGAAGATAGTAATTTAATACACAGATTAAATATGTTATGCTTACAATGAAAATATTTCATATTCTGCATTTGCCATCATAATAACTAGTGGTTTAATAGTTAACATTTGTTGAGAACCAGAATTTCAAGTTTCTGTTCTGTACCAGGCACTGTGCTAAGTCCATTTCATGTAATATTCATGACAGTTTTATAAGGGATTAGTATCTTCCTTTTGTACATGAGGAACCTGAGATTTAAAGAAGCTAAGTGCTTGCTCTAAGCCATATTTCAGTAAGTGGTGGATTGGTGTCCATGACTGTCTGAGTCCATGACATGAAAGCATGATTGATTCTAAGGAAGGATGTTTTTCCCCTATCTGAACACATCCCTCACATAACCCTGAATGCATATCTGGTGTGGAAATGAATGAGGCTGTCTAAAGCAAGGCTAATTTGTTTTACCATGCCAAAACAATCATGTTGTTCCATCCTAGAATACAACAAGTTAATTTAGTGACCTAGTGTAGTCTGTGCCTTTTGCATTTCCAGGGGGATGAAGAATATCATCAGTGCCTCATTGCACTCTGGTGATTCTGTCTCCATTCACCTCCCATGGACACGGCAGTGTTTCTCTAGGGCTTCAAGGAAAGAGAATTCCTTGATTCCATTATTACAAGTCACTCAGTTAATTTCACTTCACCTCAACGTATATTTATTGAGTGATTACTAGTACCAAGCTTTGTCTTGGACCTTCTTTAGGAAGAGTTTCTTTAATAATATTGGATAACCATGATTTTCTAGCCATTTATGTAAAATAGAAAATAGCAAAGTAGGCATTTTCAAACTTTGTTCAAATAAGAGCCATAGGAATGATTCTGACTGACAAGAAGTTCTCATTGTGTTTCTTTCTTACACTTTGCCACAAATCCAGTGTTCTTTTCCTCTGACTTTTCTCCATCTACCAATCTGACATTTGTAGCTCTCTGAGAGAACATTAAAAGCATAACTGCAGGTATTAAAATCCAAGGCTTATTTGGTAATTCCTTGATGTATTCTCCTATATAATATATGGTTTGGGCTTCCCTCGTGGTGCAGTGGTTGAGAGTCTGCCTGCTGATTCAGGGGACACGGGTTCGTGCCCTGGTCCAGGAAGATCCCACATGCTGCGGAGCGGCTGGGCCCATGAGCCATGGCCGCTGAGCCTGCACGTCCAGAAAAAAAAAACAAAACAAAAAACAAAACAGTAAAAGCATAACTGCAGGTATTAAAAGCCAAGGCTTATTTGGTAATTCCTTGATGTATTCTCCTATGTAATGTATGGTTTGTTTATTATTAAGGCTTGCAGTGATATTCATGTTCTCAGTACCATAAGCTTTTCAGTAATTTATCTATGGTGGATTCTTATGTTATGAATGCATTGGTAGTTGGTGTACACTTTTCTCTTCCTGGTCCCTTTGTTCTCTTTTCTGTCTGCTTTCTTTTGGGCACTAATGGTGAAGAGAGATGAAGAATATATACCTACCTCTAAGAAGCTTAACACCTAGAACATTATTCAGTTATCTTGTGGCACTAGAAAGTACAAGAAAGAATGTGCATTTCCTTTGACTTTTAGACCATCTAATATATGTTTGCTGGTAGCTTATTCCAGGCTAATAAGCATACTAGCTCACTCTCATATAGCTCAGTACAGAGAGTCTTACTATCTTAGATTTTATACAGCAGGTAAGGGATTAATTAGATGTTGTCTAAAGGTCACATGCTCCCTGGTTTTAATGCTTATTACTCTTTGGGAAGTAGCTATGGTATGTAGTAGAAAGAACATCCAATTTGGGAAGCAGTCCAGGTTGGAGTCGAGCTCTTAGACTCTGGGCAAATTAAGTTATTACCTAACTTTTCAGAGCTTCAGCCCTCATAGCTTTGTGTGAGAATTAAGAAAAATACATAAGAACTTTGAAAGAGTAAAACATCTTACCGACACCATTGCTATCGTTATTGTGGATGTATATGAAAGCTTCTTGTATTAGAAAGTGGATAACTCATGTTTTACATCTGGAAGACTTAAGTATTTATCCACCTTGCAGAAATTAATGGTTTCAACAGTTGAGCTCTAATTGTATACAAGATATGGTAGTGGATACTTGGGTAGTATTCATTGATGATAAAGTTTTCTACCTTTAAAACACTATTTAAAATAAGGTGGATAACCTAGGTTTATGAATAACTTGATAAAAGGTAAAATAGAGAAAGCACAGCAAGAGCATCACAACATGTAGTAGGAGGTATACAGGAGGTGATAATGCCACATTGAAAGGGATCGGGAAGACCTTTTTGGAGGAAATGGGGACATGAGAGAGAGAGATCTTGAAAGAGAACTTGGGAGAAGAGTCTATCCTAAGGAGGTGGAATAACAATATAAAATAGGTACAAGAGACTGGATGGTCTGTTGCTGGTGGTACTCAGCTTGATATAAGTCATGATAGAGGTGTTTGGATATGTAGGTAGAAGCTGCCTTTTGAAAGCTTTTGGACATTTTGTTAATGTGGCCTCGCCTGGTGTGTTGTCACGTCTTTCAAGTTCTTGTCTTCATTGAATCCTCTGAGGAGCCTTCCCCCATGCACTCCAGCTGGACTGATTGTGCCTTCTTATCTGTTACCTCTGTGCACGGAGCCATCTGGCAGTGTGGTTAAGTGGGGACTCTGGAGCCAGGCACCCTGGGTCGAAATTCTTGCTGTTATTTACTAGCTTGAGCAACCTTGGGGATGTCATTTAACCTCTCTGTGCCTCAGTTCCTTCATCTGTAAAATGGGAGTGATGATATCTACTTCATGAGGCTGTTGTGAGGATTAATGGTTTTAGTTTACATTAAGTTCTTGGATAAGTATCAGGCACATAGTAAGTACTATCTGCGGTGATGTTATTATTAGCCTGTGTCAGATACTTTATCCATTGTCCTCTGATATGATTTATTTACATACCTCATGTCCCTATAGGACTGTGCCCTTTTGAGGGAAGGATATATTCTGTTCTTACCTTTGTATTCCCATGGCTTCATCCTGTGTTCCTTCTGCTCTGTAAAATCTCATCCCAGATCAACTAGATTTCAAGAAAAACTGCCTTAGACCAATAGACTGGCTGGTTGTACTTGTTCTGAGATAAATATAGCTAACATTGTAAAAGTAATTCCATTGAAACTTCTAAAGTAACAGGTAACTCTAGCTCTTAAGTCTGTGTGTAAGAAGAGTTGTAATTAAATATTTACTAAGTGTTTTTTATTTCTCTAATGAGGTTGAAGTGTTTCTAATGAAATGAAGTTTTAGTGCTTCATTAGCACCATCTAATTGTGGGTGCTACGGGTTAACTCTTTGATATAAAAACATTGCTGACTAATTAAAGCCTACTGTAATTCTTCCAAGTTATAATGTGAATACCTGTGAAGACACCCTATGCTTAACTCATTAGGTAAATAGAAAGGAGATGATATGAGTGATACTTGCAGCATCTTTACTATGTACAACTTTGACCCCTAGTAAATGTTACTCCACCTTCACCTTGAATATAGCCAGGGTGGCTCCGACTGGGATTTTTTTCCTTGTTTGTCTTCATGTTCTAATAGTTGAGTAGAAATAGGGAGAAAGAGACAGTCTTGCCTATGCTAGATTCCCTGCTTGTCATGCTTTATACATTTGATCTTTCTTTTTGTATTTAAGAGAAATGTAGATTCTATCATTACACAATTTGATACTTTAAAATTCAAGAGGAAACTTTAAGAACTAAATTAGGTTTTAAATTCAAGGTTTATATAACTGGATGTGAATCAATTTTATTTACAAGGATTTAGTACCAGTATTTCTCTTTTGTGCATCTAACCATTGTTTAGAAATCTTAGACAATTAGGGAAGAGTGTGTTCCATGGAGTTATTAAGTCAGTGAAAGGTGTTGCTCTTTCTAGTTCAGAATTGCACTCAGTGGGAGATGGAGCCAAAATTAAAAGTGTGAACTGGATTCCTCATTTTTCAGATTGATTCATATGACTGCCAGAAAATATCATAAGTTCTTTACTTTGGTCACATTTTTGACCTCATCATTACTTTGGTTTTTGGAAAATGAGAACAAACAAAAGGAAAATCAAGAACTCAGACACTTGAAGTTGAAAATAAGTCGTTTTTCAAACTTCCCCTTTATTTTGGGGATTATCTGAACTAGTTGAGAACCATATTTTCTTTCTTTTTCTTTTTTTTTTTTTTTTTTTTTTTGTGGTATGAGGGCCTCTCACAGGCTCTGGACGCGCAGGCTCAGCGGCCATGGCTCATGGGCCCAGCCGCTCCGTGGCATGTGGGATCTTCCCGGACCAGGGCATGAACCCATGTCCCCTGCATCGTCAGGCGGACTCTCAACCACTGCACCACCAGGGAAGCCCCAACAGACTGTTTTATTGAGCACTTTCCAAGGTTGTCTAAGGCCTAACAGCTGCCACCTTCATTCCTGAAATTTTCCCTTTTCCTTTCTTTTCTGAGACTTTCAACAGGGAAACAACCAACACGTTTTAAGTGCTTAGCTGTCTGTCAGACACTGTTCTAAATGCTTCATCTATATTAACTCATTTACTCCTCCCAATAACCCTGAGAGATGGGTTCTGTTCCACTTAACAGATGAGGTACAGAGAGGTTATGAAGGCTGCCCATGATCATGCCACTGATTGGTAGAAGTGGGAAGCTAACCTATTTCATCTGCCGCTAGAGCTCATACTCAATTCCTTGGCTATATGGACAGTGGGCTCCTGTGTTCTTGTTCAGGGATGGGAATTTTTACAGTGTACTCACTGAGATCTCTGTGAAAGGACGAAGCAGCTTACCTTTCTCAGTCAAGGAGCAAGGCCATGCATGGGAAGCAAAGAATGGTCTAGGAAGAAATGTTTGGTTGTGGGGTTTTATGTCAGGAGTTCCCTAGGACAGCGGTCCCCAACCTTTCTGGCACCAGGGACCGGTTTCAGGGAAGACAATTTTTTCCACAGACCGGGGTAGGGGGGATGGTTTCAGGATGATTCAAGCACATTACACTTATTGTGCACTTTATTTCTATTATTATTACATCGTAATATATAATGAAATAATTATACAACTCACCATAATGCAGAGTCAGTGGGAGCCCTGAGCTTGTTTTCACTTGCCACTCACTGATAGGGCTTTGATATGAGTCTGCAAGCAACTGATTTATTATGATCTCTGTGCAGTCAAACCTCTCTGCTAATGATAATCTGTATCTGCAGCCACTGCCCAGCCAGATCATCAGGCATTAGATTTTCATAAGGAGTGCGCAGCCTAGATCCCTCGCGTGCACAGTTCACAGTAGGGTTCGAGCTCCTATAAGAATCGAATGCCGCCACTGATCTGACAGGAGGCGGAGCTCAGGGGGTAATGCGAGCAATGGGGAGCGGCTGTAAATACAGATGAAGCTTCGCTTGCTTGCCCGCCCCTCACCTCCTGCTGTGCAGCCTGGTTCCTAACATGCCACGGACCACCTCCAGTCCTGGCCTGGGGGTTGGGGACCCCTGCCCTAGGACAAAGCTTCCAGGTATCTCCTTGAGTTTGAAGGGAAACTCAGAGGAACTTGTGGTGATGAGAGGAGAGAAGGAAGGCTATCTGTTACAGGATTCCTAAGCATCCCGATCCACCCATATTGCCTACGACCCCCACTCTGCTTCAGGAATTCCATCTGTGACTTCAAATCCAGTTTAGCATAAGGCCTGTATATTGTACGTGGAAAAATAAACGTTAAATGGAATGTTTTTCCCTTTTCTCACGGAGAGTACCTGCACACAGTTTGGCTTAAAAATTATCCTAATAGTCTGATTTTTTTTTTTATCTTCTCATAACATTTGATATAGGTGTTATGATTTCTTTACCCTTAGCCAGAGCTATGCAATGTCATATAAATGCATACTTTTGCATGCATGGGTCCCTTCTGTCTGGAAGGCCAGTCAACTTTCCCACCTTTTGAGCTGGGCTTGAATGATAACAACTGATGCCATTTATTAAGTTGCCTAGGCTGTACCAGGCACAGACTTCATTTAGTTTTTATAACAACCTGTGAGATGAGTATTCCTTCTCTGTTCCATAGGTAAGAAAAACAGGTCTTGTGAAGGATGAATGATTTGTCTAGGGCCTCACAGCCAACTGGTGAAGTCTAGTTCTGATGAAGCCTTTGTTTTTCTCATTGACTAACAATCCACTAAGGAGGCTCTTTTCATCTTTCTTCCTGAGAGCCCCAAGCAGAACCATTCTTAAGCTGATAGACCTTTCTATTCTCCTAAATCCAAAGTACCTCTTAAGTAGAATGTGCAGTTGCCACCAAAGTTCCACCCTTCTTTTGGGAAGAGGTGTTAGTCTGTGAGTAGTAATACCCTCTTTCCAGAGCACAATTTATTTTTTCAAACAAGATTTTTAAAAATCTCAGTCTTTGTGTGTGTGTGTGTGTTAAAAGCCTCTTTGAGGCTCAAGACCTGTGGTCTTCAGAATTCCTGTTGGTGAGGGTGTTGGTGAGTTCTTGATGCACATGGTGCAGTAAGTGACCTTGTTTGGAGACCTATTCACTCATGGGTGCTTACTGTGATTGGTACCTGGGCTTGCAGTTTCATGAGTGGTGGGTTACCACATTAAGTCCTGGTGTCACGTCTAGGCATCGGGCCATAATTGTTCTCTTAAAGTAAAATGATTCTGATGTTAGTTAAAATCGTAAGGAGGACTTTATTCAGGTCAGATGCGGTAGGTGTCGAGAGTGTCACAATAGGGGCGAGAGTTCAGGCTCCACCCTGAATGCAACAAGAAAAAATGCGGATTTATAGCCGAGGAGCATGTTGGGTGGCGGGGCTGGGGGGGCTGTCAGTGGATGGAAAGTTACTAAGAGGAGAAGATGTAAAGGTTTAGAGGATTCTTGGTGAAGGCAGGTCAAGGGCTTAAGCATCAAAGGTGGGGGATGGGGAATTTGATGAGGTATCAGTTTAGATATTCTCTAAACTGACTTGGCAGGATTTTTGCTAAAACTGGTCTATGTAGGCCTGGTGAGGACAGAGAGCCAAAGTAGAGGCATAGTCAAGAAGAGGGCTCAGAGGAGCCTGACTGAAGATTGGTCAAGGAGAGAGTCTTTGTCAAGTCCTATTGCTTGAATTAAATGTTAAGCATTCAAGGTATCAGAATTGAATGATGGGAGATAACATTAAATAAAGTGTAGACAGACTTCCATAAAAATGTGTTTCCTATGGGCATAGACTTCTGTGAAGGGTTAGCATGGTAGATCACAGTAGCTCTGAGAGGTGGGACCTCTAAAGCTTCCCTGATGCTGCACTGTCAGATTGATTTAATTTTATTTAACAAACATAAATAGTGCTTATTAAGTGCCAGGTTCTGTTCTAAATGCTTTGCAAATGTTACCTTACTTAGTCCTCAAAACAGCTCTATAAAGTGGTTATACTACTGTTATTCACTCTTTACAGATGAGGAAATAGAGGCCCAGAGGAGTTAAAAAAATTTGCCTAAGGTCACATAATGAGTAAATGGTGGGACTTGGATTTCAACCCAGGCCATCTTGGCTCCAGAGTCTGCATTCTTAGTCACTGTTAGGTTGCATCCTAGGCTTTTGCCTACCAGGAATTTACTTCTCATTATTCTGGGCTTTTCTTTATTCTCTCCATGATTAAGTAAGAATTCTTCTTCTGGATTTAGTCACTCTCTGGAATTTGTTCAGACTGAAGTCAGGACTGAGGAGTATGTTTAGCTTGAGGTCTCCTATAAATCACAAGGTTATTTGTAAACAACTTTTCTCGTGGCCTTTCACCTTAGAATGAGAATGTGTTTATTGTTAAAAACACATTCTCTATCTGTTCCACATTCCCTGTCTGTATAGAATAACATCAGTGACCCTTTCTAATCAAAGGTTCGCTACTTTTCTTTTTTTTTCCCACCAGTAACCTTGGTAGCATTCCTTCTTCTTCTTCTTCTTTTTTTTTTTTTTTAATAAATGCTCCATTTATAGGGAATGAATGGTAATTCTTTGATAAAGGCTTTGGGAAATTGGCTTCCAGATAATACACAATTGGCACCAAAACTTTCTTAAAGGGGCAAATCTGCTTTGGAAGCAGAGCAGATCTAATCCCTAAAATATTTCTTTAGTAGTCTCTTTAAATTCTGCTCAAATTTGTCAAGCTGGTATTTTAAAAGGTTCTGGTTAATATAGCATTAGCAGCAAAGTTATGTAAATACATGTGGAAACTCTTGAGTATTCCATGGTATTGTACCTTCAATTTATGATTTTTTTTAAACTTTTAATTACAGATCTGTCTATGGCAGTACAGAAATTTTCCCAGTCACTGCAAGATTTCCAGTTTGAATGTATTGGTGATGCTGAAACAGATGATGAAATTAGTATTGGTGAGTTGTGATATTTTTCAATATTCTAAGTAATAATTTTAAAAGTCTTACTTCAGATAATGACTTGATTGAAATCAAACAGATTCACACACCCAAATACCAAATATGTCAAATATTCTGACTTTGATAAAAGCATAAGGGCGATTTTTTTGGTTTCTGTGGAGGAGAGTATTATGAATTGTTTTAAAATTGAGCTCTGTGGTTTTCTCCATAAGGAAATTACTTTACCCTTCTATAATTCAGCTTAGCCCTTTGAGAAGATGTGGCTACTGTTTTCCTTTGCCTCAAAGTGAATCATTCATTCAGACAAATACATATTGGTCATCTGCCATTAAATGTACAAGGTACTGGTTTAAGAATTAGCTTACTTTTTTTTTTAAACTTAATACTAATTTCTCTTTTAACTTCAGTATTTGTTTATAAAGAAAAAAAAATCAGTCAGGATGTATTAACCAGTATTAGTGTAGGACACAGAACATTCCTGGGGATCAGGAGACTTGAGCCCTCATCTGATTTTGCCACAGATATTTAGCAATCTGACCCTGGTGAAGGTATACCCCTTCCTGAATCAGATGGTTTCACTTCCCATAAGTGAAGAGGTTGGGTTATGTGGTCTCAAGTTTCATCTGTGTCTGAGTTTTTACTGTTTGAAGATCAGATTCATGTAGCATTCTTTTCCCCACATTTTAACAATCCCTACTTGCCAGTTTGTAGACATGGGGTCCATTTGTAGGCTAGATTAGAGTCACGCAATCAGAAGACTGTATAAAATATGTGTGTACATTTTAGAGAATAATATACCAAGTGTACTTACCTTCCAGGTAAAAATAGAATACTACAAGCATTTAGAATAGTGACTCCCAAACTTAAATGTGTATATGATACACCTGGAGGTCTCATTAAGTACAGACTATGAGTGGAGTGTGTGATTCTGTGTTTCTAACACACTTGAAGGTGATGTCAGTGTCAGTAGTCCACAGACCTCTCTTTGAGTAACAGGGCTTTGGAATCCCTGACATGCTTCTCCACAATCATATTCCTCTCCTTCCTCTGCCTGTTCTTTTTCTTATATAGTTTTGTCAGTTATATATGTATTTCTAAAAAATACATTTTTATTGTTTTCGAAAACCTGAAGTATCAGGTCCAAACCTAGCTGTGAAAGGAAAGAGCTCTCAGGAGAAGATAAGCCAAATGAGTTTCCGATTCATTGTGCGGCTTTAGCTTGTTACATTCACAAAAGTTCCGTCTGGAGAAATCACATGCACAGTCCTCACACAAGCTGTTTCTGGTGTGGGGCTCGTGTGGTGCAGTCGTCACATGGCCCAGCTTGCCTCTTTCAGAGGAGCTGTGCCACTGTGCCAGGTGGTTGCTTGATTTGTCAGCTACTTTAGGAGTGTTAGGTATGCTGAGGGAGTGTGGAGGTGGATGGTCTTGGGATCGTGAGGGGCTCTATACGCCCTCAGGTCTGTGGGGAGAGCCGGCTGAGCCTGTCTTGGCTGAGGTGTAGGTAGGGAGCCCCTAGGAAGGAGGGAGAGGGCTGCCACATGGGCCTCAGGCAGTGTGACTTCCTCCTCTTTACAGGACACGTGCAGAAGGCCAGCATCAGTGATCACGTGACACTGACAGCTGGAACAATTGTCATCCTGTGTGCCATCTCATGACGTTTGTGTCATAAATGTCTAGCCCCCAACATTGGCTTTGGAATACACCTCACCAGACAAAAGCCTTGGTTATATTACTAAGATACTAATATAGTAACATTATTATTTAGAAGAAAGAAAGAACAACCACATACTCACATAACAGCAGTTATTTTCACTTAGTAATGAGACTGTAAAATCCAAGAAGGCAGAGGCCAGATCTTTTTCTCTTTTTTTCTTTCAATCATTTCATTTTAGCACCTGACCCAGGGTCTGACTCATGGTAAACCTTCAGTTAAATTGTTGTATAAATGATATAATTTTCCTTATAAACTTAACTTTTTCACTTATGTGTATCTTTTTCTAATATAATTAATATAGTTTTACTACATATAACTACATATTGTATATAATTTGTTACTTCTCCTTTATAAAGAGGATTCTAGCAAATACTTCTGGGTTTTTGTAGATATTGTAATTTTTAATAATTTTATGATTTTAAAATATTCCATAGGTTCATGTACATGAATTTATGAAATAATCTCTTTGGTACACTCAGACTGCTTCTTGTTGGTCTTTTACTTTTTAACAGTGAAATAAATGTATTTGTGCATATTTCAAAATTTCCTTTAAGCTTCTTACTTAAAATTCGTTCTTGAAGCCACATGGTGTAATGGCAGAGGTTATCGTTTTTAATTATTATGCTCTTTGACCTTGCAGGTAGATGGATGGTAGGCGATTTCCCCCTGTTGTGGTGAACTTGATATCTCAACTTTGCTCTGTTTCTCTCTTTCCACTTTGTCTAGATGGATGTTATTGTTGTGGCTCTTGCAGATTAGATTGGAAATGTGTGAATTGATCAGTATGTGAAAGTTTATGATAGGAACTGAATATTAAGTTCTAATGCTTTCAGGGCTTTGAGGAATTAAATCCAGGGTTGGGGAGTGGAAGGTGAATACTATATAAGGATAGATGTCATGGCTCGCTACTTTTAAATCAGGAGACTTATTTAACTCCTATTGGGAATTTGATTTAAACACCAATGCTTTGTTAGGAAAACCTAACTTAGAGGACAGAGATTTATAAACAAAAATTATTTCTGTAACAACTAATGTAAAAATATAGATATATTCCCATATCCTCACCATCCAGCACTTTTTATCCTTTTACTGAGCCCCCAAATGCACTGTAAATAGTTAAAAATAACTATGTATATAATAAAGAAATAGTAGAAGACTTTGAATAATCATTCCAAACATGGAGGAATTGTGAGGTTAAAACAAGCTGTTGTACCAAGGACAGTGATCTAAGAATGTATCCCTGAGAATAATGGGTAAGGCTGGTGTGGATGGAGTGCAAGAACTATCCTTACGTACCTTCATTAGCTTCAGTTCCACAGGGGAAGATACAAAGTTTCAGCTGTCTTTAAACCAATAAAGACCTACTGTATAGCACAGGGAACTCTGCTCAATGTTACATGGCAGCCTAGATTGGAGTTTGAGAGAGAATGGATACATGTATATGTTCCCCTGAGTTGCTTTGCTGAGCCCCTGAAACTATCACAGCATTGTTAATTGGCTATACTCCAATATAAAATGAAAAGTTAAAAAAAAATAGCTTGTTGAAGCCCCAGTTTCAGCTTCTTCTTTATTCCTCTGATTTACTAAGAGGAATGAAGTAGGGACAGCTGTGACTCTTAGCACTGAATAATAACCATAATACTCTCAGACAGAGTAGCCTTGAGACTTACCATTGAGGTAACCACTGAAGATGATGACTTACAAAACAAGCTCATCTTTTATAAGGGAGCAGTGTCAGTGCAAAATAACTTGTAAAGTCAAGGCATTAGCAAACTTTCTGCATATAAGTTATGGTGGTGGGAGGGGGGTGGAAGATGAGTAAGATGTCTGTTTTCAGTGTGCTTACGGTGGAATAGGGCAAAAAACAGATTTTGAGCAAAGTAAGGAAAAGAGGGTTCTGTTACTATATCAGTGTGATGACTCAACTTGTGGAAGCTGTTCCGGGAGTTTGTTAGGAATGTAAGCCTGTGTCTGTCCTGTAAATCGGACCCACTCTTCAGCTGTCCCCATCTGCTCCCACCCTTCTGGCCTTGTGCTTGCTGGGTTGTTCGTTTGTTTTTTGGTGCCAGTGAGACAGTGCTGGCTTGGAAGGAAGCAAAATGGGATTAGTTATCTGGGACCCAGTGGGGAATGCCTGTGGCTCAGGGAGCAGGTCAGTTGTTTCCAGAACTGAAGTCCCAAGCAGGGCAGCATCCTGTACTCTCCTTTGAGCACCTCCTTTCCATCTTACAGCAGCAAGAGGCTGTTGCTCCTCCCTCCTCTAAGGATGATTGAGCTGCCTGTGAACTTTTGATTGCTTCCTTTTATCTGCCTGCCACAGCGCTGGCCCAGTGGGAGGCCATCCAACTTAACTTCCCACAGCTGTTCGAACTGCCCACTTTTTATACTACTTCATTTTTCTGGACTGAGTAAAGACATTGGGTTAGGAGTAAGTTAGGAATTGAGGGGCTGGATGCTTGGGGGTTAGAAATTGGTGATGGAGGGGAAAAGAATGCTTACAAACTGGTATAAGATTCAGGCCTCCTCAAATAATAAATTTATATGTGTAGACTGGAAACAAAATGTACCGTTGTTTAACCATAATTATACAAAAGACAATACCTATTGCATTAATCCTGGTATGTGTATGGGAATTGCTAATGTCATGTGACCAGCCCTAAAACCTTACTAGTAGGAAATAAAAAACTATCTCTACAGAAAATAAAACACTATTCTTTTGAAAACTCTTTACAGTGGTTCATTCGAACAAGTAGAAGCTCAAAGATATTACTGTGAATCTGTCTGAGGCTCTGGTTTTTGTTATGTATATTTAGTGCCTATAATTTGAAATCACTTTTAACCAAGTCTTAAAAAAGTCTACACTGAAAACAAAATCAGATATTGTTAGTCACGCTGAACCGGTGCCAATAAAAATATTAGTCATTAATATGAGGCTAAGCTCATTCATTCTATGTAATCTTGGAAACCATTGGAAAGTCCAGTTGTGGCTTTCCATAAATAGCTTGGCTAGTGATGTTGTGTGATGGCCTATTGTAGTGCTCAGGAAAGTCTTGGACAATGTGAACTTTGCACTCAAGAGATTAAACATTTACCAAGAAGGAGAGTCAGTTTGCTAGTAAATATTCTAGGTGGGGACTTATTCCTTTAGACATACCTAAACAGAAAATTCCTGTGGTAGAGACAGGCTACATACAAGCACTTGTCAACTAAGGTTATGGCTCCCAACTCTGAGTGGAGAAATGGGTCCATGAAGTAGGTCATTCAGATCAAAATATATTTCATAATATTGATAATTGTACAGATAGTTCTGACCTAACTCATGTATTTGTGTTCAGGTATTTACTCTGTTTTGAATACAGATATGCACACATAGCAATAACAATGGTTAGTGCTTAATAGTTCTCAGAATGAAGAGCATGTTATATCTTTTTTTAAAAAACCCTTACAAATCTTATGTGTACAGATTGACGGACGGTAACTCAAACCGAACCAAGTTTTGTATACTGCATTGGCTGGAATGTGCCTTATGTTTTGAATTATTTTCTGTTCTTTTGGAAAATATGTTGAAAGGTGAGACTATAGGAAATTAATTTAAAATAGTGACATTTTAACTCACAGGGACTTTATTGAATCTTCCTGAGCAAGCAGTGCTTTGCCCATGTGCAAATATTTGTTGTTGGATTACCTCTCTGAAGCTGGGTGTGCATCAGTGTAATACAGTGGTTAAGTGAAATCGCCTAGACAGAAGCCTGAGAGTGATCACTGATGCTTGCTCAGAGGGTGTGAAGTAGAAGACATTTTTCAAGGGAGTGGTTGAAAATGTTTTTTCATTTTCTTTGTTAGAGGAATTACTGGGGGAAAGTGCATAAATCTTTTACCAAATAAATTCATTCACTTCAAGGATGCATCTGTTAGGTCTAATGGAAAGATAGTATTTGATCCAATTTTTCAAGTGATAAATAAGAATATGGTCTAGTGTGGGAGGTATGGCAAACAGTTTGCTTTGTGTGTTTTGAAGGGATTCCTTTATAGAATAGAAACACTTTGAGAGATAGTAACCTGTATTTCAGGTTAAAAAGAACTAGTATATTTATACACCCCAGGAAATGCACTTAAACAATCATAAATGATTTTAGCTAAGAAAAAAACACACCTATTTTCTTCAAGTTAAACTAATAAAATTCAGCTATTAAGCTATTAAATTGAAAATGCTTCTGTAAAGATTTTATTCAGAATTCAGTTATGAGCTAGAGGTACTCATCCAGACAGATCACTACTACCATTTGTCTGATGATATTAGGATGCATAAGGTAGAGTGTGGCCATGAGACTCTTCTTGGGCATCTCTTGGGAAAAAGTTAGCAAACCAGACACAATGCCATTACCAACCAGAACTGAACTCTTAAAAAAAAAGACCTGTGATTTTATTAAATTCTAGGAAACAAATTACCTTCTCATTTGCTGAATCAAAAGAAAATCCATCCGTTATTACGAACCCTCATTACAACCCACTTAAATGTGGTTATATAAATCAGGAAGTCCTCTATTAAAGTGGAACATTTCCAAATGCCTAAATTGTTTATATAAATAACATTTTCTTTTGAACTCTGTAGAGGAAGCATATTTGACTTTTTATGGCTCTCAGTTGGACAGTTGAATTATTGTTTTCCATTTTCTTTTACCACCCTTATTTTTGCACCCACACAGAAACCACCCACAATTAAGGATTGAAACAGCTGGGAAAGTTGCACATTTCAGGTGGAGTTCCTCTCTTTAAAAAAAACACACCACTTTAGAGAGATGTTTTCATCATATTATCTCTGTATTTTAAAGAACTTTATTTGATTTAATTTGAAGTTCAAAGGCTTAGATTGTTTTTCCAGAATCTGAAGTTAAAAAAAAAAATTCAGAAACTTATCATGTTAAAAGTCACATCTCAAAGAAAAAAAATTGCCTTTTAATTTATCGATATACGTTAGTCCCCTGAAACCCCTTTCTGTCTTTTGTGATTTGTTTTGCTGAACAAAAAGTGGCTGTCTTTTTTCACAGAGAAATCAGTCTCTTATCTCCTCCAGTAAATTATATGCTGTCTGAGGTCAGAAAGTTTTCTCACATTTCAATTCCTGCAAAATTCTTTAGCACCTTATTTGTAGCAGAAGCTTAGTAAATATTTGTTGCATAAATAGTCCCCCTGGAAAGCCTAGTAAATGTTTCTAGAAACAAATCACTTTAAGGTGCATAAATAAAATTTTAGAGTCATATATTAAAAAATAAAATGTAAATATTTGGGTATATCTAGAATGATTCTTTTCAGTATGGTAATAAACTAAATTTTGAGAGGGAAACTAGTTCATATATAGTAATCCCTCGATATCCACAGCAGATTGGTTTCAGGAGCTTTCATGGATACCGAAATCCTTAGATGCTCAAGTCCCTTATGTAAAGTGGTGTGGTATTTGCATATAACCAACACAGTCCTCTTGTATATACTTTAAATCATCTCTAGCTTACTTATAATACCTAATACAATATAAATGCTATGTAAATAGTTATAAATATGATATAAGTGCTATATAAATAGTTGCCAGCATGTGGAAAATTCAAGCTTTGCTTTTTGAAACTTTCTGGAATTTTTTTTCCCAAGTATTTTTAATTCACAGTTGGTTGAATCTGAGGATGCAGAACTGGATACAGAGAGTGAACTGTATTTATATATAAATACACAAACACAGACACACACATATATGTAACCTTTGCATATAATTGAGAATGATTTAGAACAAATATCTTAATATTTGTAAATGTTTCAAACCAGAGCTAAATACTGTAATATTCTTTAGTTTATTATTCAATGTTTATTGACTACTTGTTAGGTGACAAGCTCTGTGCCAGTCCCCAGCGACCTGGTGGTGAAAAGAGTAGTCAAAGCTTTTGCCCTCATGGAGTGTACAGACTAAAGAATAAGATGGTAGCAATATCCTTCCTTTAGGGATAACATGCCTTAAAAAAGGCTTATTTCAGGGTGAGTGGATAGAGAGTGAAAAGAGAACTTTTATCTATGGTTAGTGACTTATAAGAGCTCAAAAAAATTCAACAAAATGATTAGACAATGAAATAAATGCTCTGGCCCAATATAACTTGGGATGCAGGAATATACAGTTGATTCTCATTATCCACAGATTCTGTATTTGCAAATTTGCTTCCTCTGCAATTTATTGGTATCCCCCAAATCAATACTCCTGGCACTTTTGTGATCATTCGTGGTCATCTGTAGAGAGGTGAAAAAGTTGAGTCGTCTGACTCATGGAGAATCTACTGTATAAAATATGGTGCATTTTATAGGTTCATGAGGCAGCCTTGACTCATTGAAGGCGAATACGATAGATTTTTTGCTCTTCTATAAGAGCAATAGGCTAAAGTGTATTAAAGAGGAAAATTCAGTTGGGGCTTTGTTATTATGCAAAAAATTATGACAAAAATGTCATCAAGAGTATGCCATGCTTCAGGCTTAAAATTATAAACTAACCATATGATTCCAATTTTACCAACGCCATTCTATTCATACCTAAAATAAAAGAGATGTACTCCAACTGTGGTTCTGTGGGTCAATGCAAGTGCATTAAAACAAACAAATAAACAAACCAGGTATCCATAGGTTACATTATAAAGTCAAGCTACCCATGCCACATTTTCTCCTGGGCACAAACCCAGAGAAATGGCCAAGTTCCACCTTGTAAGAAAATCTCATCTGGGGCAGACTTCTTCCAAAGGCAGTCAGAGTAATCTTTTTAAAATGCAAAGATGATGTCATTTCTCTGATTAATGCCCTGAAATGGCTTCTCATTGTCTTCAGGTTGAAATTCCACATCCCTAATATGGCCTATTAGGTCTTATCTACCTGCCCATAACCTTCACACATGCCATTTTTTGTTGTTGTTGTTAGATGGAGGTGAAAGTGTGGAAAATTTTATTATCATTCAGTTTTAAAAGCTTTATACCTGTGGTACACCAAGGGGAAGGGGTTCTTAAAGAAATGACTCTTTGGGTCTGGTCCCTGGTTTAGGAGTTGTGGAGCTTTGGTATGTGTTTGTTAAGTGCTTTAAGAATTCACGATCTTGGTCCCGGGCTGGTAAGGTTGTGCCACTTTCTTCTTCCTGGAGGATAAAAAGAGGACGTTGAGGTTGATGATAACAATTTTGGTGTCTGGGATGGTAAGAAGATTTATTAGAGGCTCCAAGACTCCAGCCTGGACAAGCTGGATCAACTGGTCCACGGTGCCCCCAGTTATGAAGTTAGGCACTGTCCAGATAGCCTCTTACTGGGCTTTAAATTCTCCGTTTTCTGGAACAGCCACCAAGGGAGGCAGCGCACTGCAAGCGATCAGCTGCTGGATGTGCTGGCGGGGCCACGCGGCCACATCGCTTAGGGCCCAGGCTGCCTCCTTCTGGATGGAGGAACGGGGGTGTGTGAGGAGCTGGGGCCGCACATCCACGATGGCCGTGTCCAGGGCCAGCTGGGTCTGGTGGTCCGTCCCCGTGACACAATGTTCCCCACAGTGCAGAGAGAGGGGGTCAAGACATGGTGTTCTGAGCTTCTCCTGAGTCGACCAGCCTGGGTAGGACCCCTGTGTCCACCACTTGGCTGATATGTGCATTGCAGCCATCGGTGAGGTAGGACAGGGCCCAGCAGCTGTCCGAGAGGACCTCTCCATCTGGGTGCCATAGGGGGTGGAAGAGGTTGGGCAACATCTGCTTCACTGTGTGATCAGAAGGGTACAGGTTCTTGTTCCAGCACAGGTTGGACAAGGTCCACGCGATGTTGCACAGGAATGTGACTGGTATACTTGATGAAACCAGGGTCAGCAGATGTGGAATGGCATCAATTGAGATAATGTTGTCTCTGAATTCTGGTCCATCATCTGTTATATTACCAAGGGCCCACACTGCCTGTTCACACACAGTCATATGAGTGGAAGACAGGAACTCAACCAAGGGCTGGATGGCCGCTCCATCCACAATGGCGCCAGTCAGCTCTGAAGTCCCCGAGGCAATGTTGCTCAGAGCCCAGGCTGCCTCGAGCTGCAAAAGGGGATGAAGGGATGACTTCAGGAACAGAAACATGTTTTATTGCATATTGGTAAATATTAGGTATCAGAAAGGTAAGCCGTGGCCCATGTGTGTGGTAGGTGCATAGTTTCTACCTTTGTTGTTTAATTTCCTGTTTTGTTTAATAGAGTTCATCCACCCATGTTGAATATCATGTAAATTCTGCATCCACTTTGAAAAGAGCTTTTGCAGGTAGTACTGTGTCACAGTTGTCTTGGTGTGGAGTAGTTTCTATCTTTGTATTGGGGAGCTGCATTTCTTTAGTTCTAGGATAATTCATGTACCTTCTTTATGTACATGTGGAGGTGGGAAGATGAGAAGTTGCACAAGCTGTTGTTTTTTTTGTTTGTCTGTTTTATTTTTTTTGAATTATCAGAAAGAGCTACTTCTGACAGAAATGTTGGCCTGGTTTCTTAGAATTGCAAGTTTAGTATCGTAGGGTAGAAAGAGACCTTGGAGAACATGGGAGCTAAATCTGTCATTTTGATTTAGATGCAGGTGAAATGATTTTCTAAAGTCACACAAGTATTAGAACCTTGATCACCTGGCTCCTGGGTCAGAACTTTGAGTTTACTTGTTCATTCATTCAATAAAGCACTTGTGATTTGTTAGACACCGTTGGGTGCTGAAGACACATCATGTGCAAAACAGAAAAAAAAAAATCCCCACCCTAATGGGTTTGCCATTAGTCAGAGGAGTTGGATGATAAAATACATAACTTCATTTTATATTATTAGACCATAAGTGCTATAGGGATACAAAAAGAAGGGAGATTAGTTAAAATTTTTCTTTAGTATTTTTAATATACAGATATCTAATTTCAAAATAGTGATATTACTGTAAACTGCTTATAAAATGAACCTCATTTTACCCTCCATTCCCTGTGTGATCAATCAAATTTATATGACTATGTAAACATTGACCTATTTCTGGATTTGAAACCATTTGGTGCAAAAGGTGTAAAGGTATCTTCTTAGCTGGAGTACAAGGATTGGGAGCCACAGAATATCGCAGAGGGCTTGCCACTTAGTCTCAAGTTTACTTTACATGTCCTCAGGAGACACTTGAGGCTTGTGATTGAAGTAGCCCTTTAGGAGGTTTATTCTGGATACAATATATGTGATGAATTATAGCATGGAAGTCTTTGCCAGTTCAGAGTTGAGTCAAGCATTGCCTTCATCAGCATTTTTTTCTATCTTTATTGGAGTATAATTGCTTTACAATGGTGTGTTAGTTTGTGCTTTATAACAAAGTGAATCAGTTATACATATACATATGTTCCCATATCTCTTCCCTCTTGCGTCTCCCTCCCTCCCACCCTCCCTATCCCATCCCTCTAGGTGGTCACAAAGCACCGAGCTGATGTCCCTGTGCTATGCGGCTGCTTCCCACTAGCTATCTATTTTATGTTTGGTAGTGTATATATGCCCATGCCACTCTCTCACTTTGTCACAGCTTACCCTTCCCCCTCCCCATATCCTCAAGTCCATTCTCTAGTAGGTTTGTGTCTTTATTCCCGTCTTACCCCTAGGTTCTTCATGACATTTTTTTTTTCTTAGATTCCATATATATGTGTTAGCATACGGTATTTGTCTTTCTCTTTCTGACTTACTTCACTCTGTATGCCAGACTCTGGGTCCATCAGCATTTTTTTTTAATGGACCAAGAGAGAACATTTCTAAATATGAATGAAATAATAAAAGTACAGTTTCAATTTTGATATTAAAAGGTTTGGACCAGAAAGGCAATAGTCCTGGAGACTGTATCTGGAATAAGTGAGTTAGGAGGCAGGACGTGGGCACCCAGAGACTAATGAAAACTCACTGGCAAAAGGCAAGGACAGCATATGAGCAATGGAGACAGCCTTGCGGTGGGGGAGGAGGAAAGCAAGAAAATAGTTGAATAACAGGCCTACAAAAGAAAGAAAAGCTTGCCTTGGATAGTTATCAAGGAATATGTGGCTGGGAAAAAACAGCTTAATTCAGAGTAATTTCTCAGTCATTGAGAGAATTCAGGATAGTTGCTGAGTCATGATTCGGAGGGCTGTAGAGAGAAGAGCTTTCGGGTCCTGCTTGATTCTTAGGACTCATAGTGTTCTGTTTCTTCCATTACCAAGAGGGCCACAAATAACTACTTCTGCCATTGAAAGTACAGATGTGCTTCAGGCAAGGAGCATTCTTACAAATCTTATTTTAAACAATTACACACACACTCACGCGTATCTACTGTTTTCTATTTAAATATATTTTAAACTCTTAATTCCTCATGCAAAGAGCATGCATTCCTCCCCCACCCCCCCGCCACAAAGTCAGCCGTTGCCAAGCTGCCTAGCATCAGAATCAAGTATGGGGAGCCTTAAAATTTTGATTCTTGGGCTTCACCCCCAGACCTGAACTAAGGTAGAATCCTCTGGGTTGAGACGTTAGGAGCCTTTCATTTTATGGAGATTCGTGTTGTCTGATGCAGCCTGGGAAAAAATGCTACTCTAAACAATATACTTGTGCTTTATACCGAGGGAGGGAGGCACAACTGGGGAAGGTACTAAAACTGGGAGAAGGTCTGTTCCAGAGGAGTGCTTTGTGGGTCACCAGATCCCTGATGCCTAGCATTTTGCCAGTGGAGCCACTGAGGCTATAGAAGCCATGTGTTTGTGAGGAAACCTGGTCATTGTTGCCCCATTTTTCCTTCACAGCCTGAAAAAAGGTTTTGGTTTATGCAGAACAAATTAGTTGGTCTGTCTGTCTGTCTATCTATCTATCTATCTTAGAATGAGAGATAGTGTTTATGGGCCAGTGTAGATGCTGTGCAGACTACTCAGGGATGAAGGAAAAAATCAACTTTTCAAATTAAAATCCCATATAAGATGTCATTTAGTTCATGTTGACTTTGGATTCTCTGGAATTCTCTACTAATAATATCTTCTGAGTGCAAATAACCTTATGGGTAATTTGGTACATGAAACATGAATAAGATCTTCTTGTACCCTTATTAATAGAAGGGGGCCCAAAAATAGCTTTATGATATCATCACTATATTACTCAGGAGAATGTGCTGAGTACTTTAGGTAGAGTAGTAAGAACAGAAATGCTGTGAGAGCACCAAAGCTGGAGAAGGGACATCAGAAGATGCTTAAAAAGAGGATGTTATTTGAGCTGAGTCCCAATGTCTAGGTAAGATACAGCTTAGGTAATGTATTGGGTTGGCCAAAAAGTACCTTCGGTTTTTAAGTAAAAATAAAAGACACATTTTTCATTTTCACCAAGAACTTTATTGAACAATGTATTCACACTTTTGTTCCACTACCTTCTGCCATTTTTCAGGCAACTTCATAATTCCATCTTCCCAAAACTTTTTATCTTTTTGAGCAAAGAACTGTTCCAGGTGCCTTTTACAGTCTTCCAGGGGATTGAAATTTTTTCCACTAAGAGAATTTTGTAAAGACCTAAATAAATGGAAATCCAAAGTTTCAATGTCTGGTGAATACGGCGGATGAATCAGAACTTCCCAGCCAAGCTGTAACAGTTTTTGCCTGGTCATCAAAGAATCATACAGTCTTGTGTTATGCTGATGGAAGATTATGCATTTTCTGTTGACTAATTCTGGATGCTTTTCGTTGAGTGCTGCTTTCAGTTGGTCTAATTGGGAGCAGTACTTGTTGGAATTAATCGTTTGGTTTTCCGGAAGAAGCTCATAATAGAGGACTCCCAACCCCACCATATACACAACATCAACTTCTTTGGGTGAATACTGGCCTTTGGTGTGGTTTGTGGTGGTTCACTTTGCTTGCCCCACAATCTCTTCTGTTCCACATTATTGTACAGTATCCACTTTTCATCGCCCATCACAATTTGTTTTAAAAATGGAACGTTTTCATTATGTTTCAGTAGAGAATCACATGCGGAAATACAGTTAAGAAGGTTTTTCTCGCTTAACTTATGTGGAACCCAAACATCAAAGCGATGAACATAACCAAGCTGGTGCAAATGATTTTCAGTGCTTGATTTGGATATTTTGAGTATGTTGGCTATCTCCTGCATGGTATAATGTTGATTGTTCTCAACTAATGTCTTGATTTGATCTCTATCAACTTCAACTGGTCTACCTGACCACGGAGCATCATCCAGTGAGAAATCTCCAGCATGAAACTTTGCAAACCACTTTTGACACGTTCGTTCAGTCACAGCACCCTCTCCATACAGTGCACAAATCTTTTTTGCATTTCAGTTGTGTTTTCACCTTTCTTGAAATAATAAAGCATAGTATGCCGAAAATGTTGCTTTTTTTCTTCCATCTTCAGTATTAAAATGGCTACACAAAAGTTCACCAGTTTTGATGTCTTTTTTAAAATGCTCGTTGATATGACAGCTGTCACATACAATCTAACAAAATTGTTTCAAATGAAGTTAAAGACAACTAAGTGCTACTAGAGCCATCTTATGGAAAAACAATGAAAGAACCTTTTGGCCAACCCAGTAGTTAAAAGAAAGACATGGAAATGGGATACTATAGGAATGTTAGTAGTTTCAGAGTACTAAGAGATCAGAAGTAGTAGCATCTCAAGCTAACACACTTGGAAAGGTACTTTGGGGCCACATAATGGAGGCCCCAAATCATTTGCAATATGGACTTCTGACTTTATTTACTCATTCAGTTTTTTGGTTGGATAATGACACAATCACAGGTGCCCTTTAGGAATTTTATTCTGACCATTACTACATAGGGTGAGCTGGAGCCATAGGAACTGGGAAACCAATAACTAGGCTGTTGTAATAGTACACCAAAGATGAAGTGATATCCTTACATGGGTATGGAAGAAGGGTAGAGGAGAGAGATCAACAGCATTTGGCAATTGAATCTGTGGAAGGAAGGACTGGGATAATCCATCACTCGAGTTACTAGGAGAATGGTGTTAGGGGCCCATTTATATGTTTATATGTGGCTAGGTTACCTGGGGGTGGAGCAGAATTATGAGTTAAGTTTTGGTACATGTTAAGTTTTGAGATTCAGACAAAATTCCTAGTAGAAATTCCCAGGATATATAATCAGATTTGTTAAATTTAGAATAGTGAGGTGGGGTTGTGGGACTGTGCCTAGAATAGAGGGAAAGTGTATATAAATTTCAGGTGAGCTAATTTGAGTTCAGAGGTTAGCTCTGCCAGTCATTACCTCTATGGGCTTGCATATTATTTAACCTCTACATGTCAGTTTCATTATTTGAAAAGTAGGAGAATGGTGATAGAAGATTTGAGTGTTTTACTTGTGAGCGCCTCGTAGGGTGTTATGAAGATTAAAGAGCTGTGCACCATGCTGGTGCGGGTACCAAAGCTCCTTCTTCGTCACTCCCAGGTCTTCCTGTCTTCCTCCTTCATGAGGATGGGAGTACACTGGAGTAAGTTTGTAGACGAGGAGAAGGAGAAATGGCTTGTGAGGAGAGAAGAGTGCCGGTGGAAATAAGAGCGGGAGAGAAAAAAATGGAGATGGAGATGGAAAAGGGTGAGATTAGAAGCTTCTTGGGGAGTTGTTAGCTTTTGAGAGGAAGAGGGCCCCTCCGCTGAGACAGGCAAGTTGAAAATAATGGAGACCATGATGATCAGAAAAGCAGGAGGCCAGGCCATCTGGTGTGAGTGAGGGAAGTTTGGGACTGGGTTCTTGAGAAAGGAGAAAATTCTTTTTAGATGGCCACTGTGGGAAATAAGATTAGGAGTAAACTAAAGTTGAATAAAAGGGTTGCCAAGAAGCAGAAGCAGAGGGGTTAGAGCGCTTGAACTCTTCGTGTCCTTGTGGGTGTGTGAATTACAGAAGAGGGAAGGTCATTAGAGGTTAAGAGGTTGTGGAAGAGAGAGGCTGCATATTGGACAAGGAAGCGGATGTTGAAGCTTCAGTAGGGTGGTGGCAGGAGCATTGGGTGCAGAGGAGGAGTATGAATGGGGTGCTTCAGCCTTTGTGGAATGTGAAGAAGTGTTAGGAGGTCAGTTCCTAATGGCAGTAAGGATGGGGGTGGGGGTGTACTTGGTGTAAATGCTTGTTTGTTAGCAGCAAATTACTGATTGTTCCCTTTAAGGCAGGATACTTGGCGCCTGATTATCCTCTGAGCACAAATAGTTCTGGCTCTGTTTGCCTTTAAAGATGATAAGCCTCTTCTTTTCTGTAATGGAGCTGGGTAGTAGGCTGGCACTACCTTTTATCCACACCCCTCCTTTCACAATAATGGTTTGCTGGGAGAGAATAGACTTTGGAATCAAACATTCAAAACTGAATACTTGCTTCTCCACTTACTAGCTGTGAGATCATGGGGCAAGCTACCCCAGCTGATTGACCTTTTTCTCATCTGCCAAATGAAGGTAACACTTCAGTACCTCATATCATTGGGTGGGCATTAGATGAAACAGTTTATGTAACATCTCTACCTCTTGGCAGAGGCGCTCCAAAGTGGGAGTGGTTTACATCTTGGGAAAATGGTTTCTGAATTGGGAGTTGTTTTGGCTTTGGGAAACAGGTCAAACACCACAAAACAAAACAAAAACTAAAAAAAGGCAACATCAGAATAGCACAACAGTTCTTCATTTTCTAATTAATATGTGTGCTTGGAAAGAAAATTAAATATATGTGGCTTGTAGACGATGTTTTTCACAACAGTACTTATTGCATCAACATAAAATTTCATAGTAAAAAAAATTTAACTAGAATTCAGATGAAATTCATTTCAAGTAATGAGTAGTGGGATGAAGTCTTGGGAGAAACCAGCTGGAATCAAATTTTGGAATTGTGTAAAATTGAAAGGCCGCCTTTCTGTATTTGCATGTACTCATTTGTCAAAACTTGGCCTTATGTGAATTGTTATATACTTTATATATATATATCTATATAAAATAACAAGCCCAGTCTATACATCTATATCTATATCTAAATCTACCTATCTGTCTATATATAGAGATAATACAAGAATTCTCAAACTACCCGGTAGTTTGGCAGTTTCAAAGCAGATATTACTGAAATGTCCTATCCCTGTTCAGAGAGAGTATATGAAGGAAAATCATTAGACATATAGTCTAGAATTATTTCTATGCATCCACTGTGACTTTCTTCTTGGAATCATAATTCTCCTCGCTTTTAGTAGTTATCAATCTGTAACAGTAGTAGTAGTGGTAGCTTTCTTTTATAGGTGAAGCCCCTGGCTTACAAATGGTATCTTTCTTCTTTTGAGTCCAGTTATTACGCCAGTGAGGATAAGATAAACCAGACTGAGTATCTAGTTAGACCAGAAGAATGAAAGATTGACATTTTGGCCACAAGTTCTGAATCTCAGCCCAAATGTACAGTGGCAGTCAATGTTGGGACCCACGTTGATAGATCAGATTAAAGTCTAGCACAGGTTAGTGCTTAGGGACCCAAGGAATGTGAGAACCCAGGTATGGAGGGAGGCACTAGGAATAGGAGTTGGGAATTTAAAAGGAGACATATTACTGGTTAGAACCCCTTGCAAAGAATCTGGCTAATATGGTTAGAGGATGAACAGGAACAAGAGAAAGCAGAAAGAGATCACTTGATATTAAGCCAGTGGATTCCAAAGTGAGGATTCTGTTCCCGTGTCCTGTTCAGAGTCTACACTGGCATCCAAGTACTGGACAGACAGATTGTAGCATAGCTGATGGCAGTATGGAACAACTGACGAAGCAGAAACAAGGCAGTTCCTAACTCTGTGGAGTACCTGGTCAACTGGATAAAAGTTTAATTTTACGACTGTTTTCATTTGCAAATTGTGCATTTCTTATTGTTCTTTAATGCTTAATTAGAAAACTATGCTATAATATTAACCTTTTATTACCAAAATAATATCTAATATGCTCTTCCAACTTGATACATCTCATATTTACTGAAACCTAATTCACCTGAATACAATGCTACACAATGATGCATTGGTAAGATATAAAAAAAAATTAAATGCAAGTTTTCAGGGGCTTGTTTTCAAGATTAATCTTGCTTTTTGATTTGTTTGGCAATGAAAAAATAAAAAAGACTGACCACCTGGAGGACATTGTGGAGAACCCAGTTTAGTTACCTCAAAGAGAACTAAATTTGCCTGTGTTTTCGTGAGACCTTGGATTCCACCGGGCTGGACTTTGAAGCTCTAGAAGAAAGATCAGTTCCTCTGAGTACTAGGGTGTATTACAGTGACCAGCCGGCATTCCACAGTGGGCCTGTGACTTTTTTTTTTTTCTGTTGGTTTAGGAAGCAATTTATTGGCTTTGCAACTAGGCATCCATGGAGCTTGAAGCCACAAATAGAGTGGAAAAATCTTATCTGATGTTGTGGCTTTTGGAAACTAATAACTAGAGTTTGTGGTTGCATATAATGCCATTATTGCAGACAGAGTGGACAGCCCCTCAGTAGGGATATTAATTGTTACCAAAGACTTGCAATATCTGGTGGGAGAGTTGGTGTCAATTTTTATATCACTCTGTTTTGTAGAAATAGTATTTATTATTCAGGCATGCCACAAGCTGACTGTGCTGCCTGCTTTGTTTATGGGTTAAATTGTTCCTGAACCAAAACTTTCCACTGGATACTTCAGCCAGTATGCTACCTTTGATCTTTTTAGTGTTCAGAGAATTAAAACTCTCAGTGGAAGTTCCAGGCCTGAGCTGCTGTTGTGATACCCTGTTAGATCATTGCATGCTTTTGTAGTGTAATGCTGGGTGTCCCTTGGCTATGTAGGTTGATTCTATTCTAATAATTCTCCATGTGGCCTAGAAGGATATGATGGATTCACCTGCTCTGGCTCAGATCCTCAGTTCAGTACTGATGTTTTACTGCCTTGCTCCTATTCTTCATGAAAAGTCAGTGCCAGAGAAAAAGCTTGACAGAGCCTACTCACACCCAAATAGAAAAGTCAAGCGACTGTTGGGACATCATCTGGACTTATAAAATATGATTGCATTGGTTCAATCTGGCTTTTATAGACTTTTACAGGTTTTCGTGTTTTCCTTGAGATTTAATCAAGTCTAAATCCTACTGCTAACCCAGTTCCCCTCTATTCATCAGCATATCTGAACTTCGTAAGTGATTTGCTCACTCTAATAAAGTGAAAAAAAAAAACGTGTTGTGGACATAATTGTGTATGTCACTGGATTTGTGATCTGTACTTTTTTTTTTTTTTTTTGAGTATGTGTTTATGCTGTTTAGGTTTGAGGAAAGACTCCTAGGAGAAATATGTAGCACATCATTGTCTGACTATGATATAAATGTTGGTTAGATGCAAGAGAGACATGCTTTTTCAGTTCTTATAGTTGTGAAATCTGTAAAGCCCAAGCTGTTCAATTGCTGAAACATTTAATAGTATATAATGCTTAGTACTTAAGGTTGTGGAATTATATCAACAATGAACAGGGAATAATTTTCTTTATTCTCGCTCATTCTTACTTCCAGACACTAAACAGATTTTCCACAGTTAGAAATAGTAGGATGAATTTAAGCCTGCTGAAAAAATTGTTAGGAAATAGATATTTTATACAGTTCAGGAATGTTTCAGAATTTACGATATTGGTAAATACAGAAGCCATTATTGTACTTCTTCACTATCTAGGTATAATTCAACTGTTGTCTTTGTGAATGTTTATGCTCTTGGGACTCCTCATAAATGCATCTGAATAATAGATTCCTTTTGTTCCAAAAGTATTTTTCCAATATCACATTGTGGAGGTAAAAAGGAAACCTATAGCAGTGTTCTTGACCACAATAATTTTTTGGAAAGTTAAAATTTATATATAAAGCTACATTTTGATTGCTCTCCAGTAATCTCATGGTCCAGATGGTCAGGAAGGGGAAAGATTATTACTGGCAAATACAGCCAGGAAAGTTTCATGCAGGTGGCAAGAATGTGGATAGCTAACATAATTTTCCAAAGTATCTGGCCTATCCTTTTCATAATATTTTATGAAGTCCAGAATAAGAGTTGGTGTGTTTCTCCTTATAGAGCAAATAGATGGTGGGAATGTATTGTTAAATTCATCTATTGAAAGCCCACTGTGTATTAAGTATTGTTTTTGGAATATTACTCTCACTAAATCAAACTCCTGTCATACCACCTAGGTCTCATCAAAACCTATCATTGCAGGACCAGCTGTTATATTCAGTGTTAGTCTGGACCCCCCAAATCGGATAATGCAGTAGTTTTTATTATGTGAATATTAATAAATAAAATATGGAACATCACAAATAATTGATTATAAGAGAAAATATTCGGGTATCAGAAATTTGCATGTAATAAAAAATGTTTTCAGATTTTGCTTAAGCAAAGTCTTAGAAAAAATGTCTCAAGCAGTCACAAAATCCATAGCCATTTTGTATAAGGCCCTGTGATGAGTGCTGAGGGAGTCATTTTGTATATGTTTTGTGCCCAAGGTCTGGTGGAGAATAGACTCTCTCTAGTTTTCATGGCCTCTTAAGGCATTTGTGTGTCTCATGCACCAGAGATTCTAATACTGGCTTCTAATCTCTAGAGTACTGCTGGGGAACACTAACTAGGCAGCTTGGATCTGCCTGATTTGTGTCGGAGGTACCTGTTAGACTTTGAGGGTGGGGCAGGCAGGGAAGTGACTGGCTATCCATCTGCTCTTTCTCCTAAAACCCAATTTATGTGATAATACCTTGAATTATTTTATACTTGCGTTATAGGATTGTTAATTTCTGTTTTCTTTCCTTATGTTGTGCTTAGTAAACTATTAATGTGATACTTTGACATCATTATAAAGAAAAATATTTAGGGAAAAACATTAGATATGGGTTTAAAAAGTTAGTAGGCCACTGTCCCTAATTCATGAAATAAATTATTTAGTGTTCCTGACTGTTTCTTTTCTTATAGAACAAATGATGAATCTGAAAGCTTCATTTGGACCAAGAAACATAGTATGCTTTTATAGAACTAGGACTATAATATTTAAAGAGAACAGTCTTAGTTTTTTTGAAGTCATTTCCCTGAAAAATCAACCAAAGAAAAAGAGGGAACAAAAGTTACTGTCAAATTGGGGCTGACCCAGAAAACTGCTGGAAGGAGAGTCGTTTTCGTTGTGAGGAACCAGACATGCAGTTCCTTTTGCAAATGTTAAAATTTCTCCCCAGACTTCCTCATTATAATCTACTATTGTCATACTGAGTCTATAAATAGTATTTATAAGGGAAACAGACCAGAAAACCATTCAAGTAAAGCAGAAAATGGCCATTAAGTTTTGGACAAAGAGGTACAACAGCAAAATGAGAACTTTGAGTTTCCTTCCTTGTAACCAAAATCTGATTTAAGGCAACACCACAATTTTGGAGTAGCAGTTACCTTGGGGAAACCTTTGGACTTCTGAAGTCATCATCGTAAAATACTCCCTGAGACCACTAGGGCGCTGCTACGTAGGCCAGTGAACATTTTCTGGGTTGATCAACTGGAAGGTTCTAGTATGCCCATGTCAGTCTAAAATCAAGTTATAATCTCATTTATTTCAAAAATACCTGCTGACAGGCTTCTCTGTGCTAGATATTTATTTACCCTTTGAGAAAATTAATAATATGTGGTCTGTGTCCTCCTAGGGTGTAGGCTAATAGGAAAATAAAGTGTTTTTCATTATTTGTTTAAAAAGTTATAGATTCATTTTTAGGCTTTACAAAAACTAGCAAGCTCCTTTTCTACCAGTCCCTGTCACTTAATTCCTCAGAAAGACTGTTGCAGGATAATGGGGTATCAGAGGATGGTCATGTCCCAGGTCTTGGGCAAGTCCCTGGGATGCACCGCCAAGTGAGGGTCCTTGGCTTTGAGCAGAAAAGAATTCAAGAGTGAGCCATAGTAAAGTGAAAGCAAGTTTATTTAGAGAGATAGACATTCCATAGGCAGAATGTGGTCTGTCTAAGAAAGCGAGAACAGCCCCGAAATATGGGGAGGTTAGTTTTTATGGGCTGGGTAATTTCATAGGCTAAGGAAGGGGAGGATTATTCTAACTATTTTGGAGAGGGGGCGGAGATTTCCAGGAATTATGCCACTACCCATTTTTTTGGTCTTTTATGGTTATGATACCCGTGGGTGTGTCATTTAGCATATGCTAAGTATTACAGTGAGTGTATAATGAGGCTCAAGGTCTACTGGAAGTCCAGTCTTCTGCCATCTTGGGCCTAATGGGTTCTAACCAGTTTTTGTCCTATCCTGTTCTTCCTAATGGCTGTGTCATTCTTTTAAAGGTTGTGCCCTGCTCCCTTCTTTCCTGTCTCAAGACCACTTTGAACTTTTAGCCATTCCTCAGTTTCTTTCAAGACCATGATTACCTTGCTACTTCTTGAGTTTTTCTTGTTGTTGTTGTTTTGTTTTGTTGTTTTTTAGTTTTAGGTACCATCCTTTCACTTCATAGTGTTTTCACATTATGTCTTGAGTTATTAGTATCTAACATGCTCCTTTCCCTTTCTCTCAATAGAGTTAAAACTTCATTTTGGCAAAATGAATTCAATTTTTAATGTTTATATCAGTGATTTTATACATATTACTCACAACTCAGTTATTTCAATTATTTTGATTGTGTTATTTGTATAACTTTGTTTTCCAAGGAGTTAATTCACTTGTCCCTTGGTATTTGCAGGGGATTGGTTCCCGTACCCCCTGGCTTTCAGAATCCACAAATGCTCAAGTCCTTAATATAAAATCCTGTAGTATTTGCATATAACCTATATAACCTATGCATATCCTCCCATATTACTTTCAGTCATCTCTACATTACTTACAATACCTAATACAATGTAAATACAATGTAAATATTTGTGGCACGCAGCAAATTCAAATTTTGCTTTTTTGGAACTTCTGGAATTTTTTCCCCCTGAATATTTTTGCTCACTAGCTATAATTGCCTTTGAGTTTTCTTAAAAAAAAAAAAAAAGCAGTATAAATTTCTTCTCATTACATTTAGACACATCAGGATATTGATCAGTTCTATTTTTCTTCCTCTGCAGACATTTCCTGGAGCTTCTAACCTATTGCTCCAGTGTAGACAAGAGCCTCTCTGGACCTTTGTCACAACTGTTGTCCTAGAATAGCTCTGTGTTGTCCTGAGAATTCCATTTGCTTCTTTGCTTTTCTAGATTTCATGTTTTGTTCCCAAGTTTTGTGAGAGTGTGTTAACCAATAGCTTCTGATAAAAGGAAGCATGAGAGTAAGGTTTTTTGTTTTTGTTTTGATATTTATTAAAAAGGTTGGGCGGTGTTAAGTTAAAAATCTGGGGTTAAAGTGCTTCTTATATAGACTTTCAACTAGTGTTCTCTTTCTATTTACATCTCCTCTTATTTTCTCACCTCAGGAGTACCTGTTGCCTCTCCTTCTGTAGCCCAGAATGACATATTTGTCTTCTGTCTCTGCAGCCATGTTAACATTACCTTCCATCATTCAAAGCTTTGTTGACTTTTTTCAGGCTCATCAACAGATCTTCAGTGGCAGTAGATAGCTGCCAGAATGATGACTGGATATTTCTTTACCGAAAGTACAAACATATAATATGCTATAGCACACTCCAGTTAAAATCTTCTATCTATTTGTAAAATGTTTTTCTCTTCAACTTATTGTTGTCAAAACTGGGTTGTAATGTAGCAATGATAGTTATTTCTGCAGAAATTAAAATCACATTTTTAAGCACTTTAGAAAAGTTCCACTTACTTTAAGGCCATTACTGTGTTTATGAGATTAATGTGAGTCTCCCAGGTAATCCTTTGATTTCTGTTTTGGTAACTGAATAAAATACAGTGTGAAGTAATCATAGGAATAGAATTTCAAACCAGCTTAGTTAGTGTAAGCCTAGTGGTTTTGGAAAGAGAGAAGAAAAATCCAAGATTGTAATTATAAATTCTTAAATGGAAAATATTCTTTCTCTTTCTTAATAAGTTTTGTTGGTAAGACTCTTGATGTGTTGTTCTCACTCACCTCCCTTTATTGTAGACTTTATGCCAGACTTACTAGACTTCTGGTCTCACAGGATGTTTTCAATCTTAGTATGGATGAAGGAAGAGGTGGGAGACTAAAGAATAAGGACATAGAAGGGAAGGTTCAAGGCTTAAATCAAAATAAAATTTGCATTCACCTTATTTCTTTTGTTAGTTTTGTAATCCAAACATTCCAACTCTAGTTAATATTTCACATTAAGTATAAGTTACAGAAATCGATGTGGATGAATTAATCTTTCACAGTTTACTGTGTGGCATTGTGCATTTTTAAAGAATATGCTATTGTAACTCCCTATTTACTTATTTTTTCATTTGTCCTCCCAAAGTTCCTGAACACTTCCCAAGCCTCAACAATAGAGGTTCAGATAGTTTTCTAAGGCAGTGCTTCTCAACTTTAATGTGCAAAGGGATCAACTGGGGATACTGTTAAAATGCAGATTCTGGGCTGGGGCCTGAGCATCTGTATTTCTAACAAGCTCCCAAAATGCTGATGCTGGTGGTCCTCTGACCATTCTGACTAGCAAAGGTCTAAAGTACCTTGGATATGAGAGTGATACAGTAATACAGAATACAGAATCTGTTTTTAAGTATATATGTGTTGAGCTTCAAGAAAGAAGTCAGTGGGAGACTTTGCATTACTGGCTGCTACTAAGTACATCTTAGTACTGGATTTATTGCTTCTTATAGATTTAATGAATTTGTTATTTGTAGGATTCTGTTTAGAAGTGAGTCCAGTACTACACTTTTGTTTACTAATGTGTAAATTTTATTTATTAAATATATAAACTATATTCCCGTAGTGCCTTTGAAGAAAAAATATTATACTTGATATGTGCTAAACTTCAATTTGTAGCACACGAACATCTCTTATATATAGCTGTTAGTCATTGAAATCCTATTGTATATACTGTTTCCTGCTTATAAAAACATAAAACCACAGAATATATACAAATTCATAAGTATCTTTATTGTAATGTTTATTCTTGTGCAATTGGATATCAGCAATGTAAAGAGGTTAATGCTTTTTTTTTTTTAAACTTATCTTCTAAATAGCTCAGTCACTAAAAGAATTTGCAAGACTACTCATCGCAGTAGAAGAAGAAAGGAGAAGACTGGTAAGTCTCTTCTCCATTTCTTAAGAATAATGCTTTGTTTGGACATGTTAAAAGAAAAAATAGACCTTCTGAATTAGATTTAGCCATACCAGATTTTATAACTTGATACATGTACTGAATGTTACAGAAAAGATTTGTGAGTATGATGATCAAATATTGCTAATAAGATATACCATTTCTTTTTGTTTCATTTGGTCAGCAGATATAAATTACATTCATTTTACTTTCCATTTAGTTGTTCTGAGAATTAAAAGTATTAAACAAACTGCCATGAAGAAACCCATTCTAATTGAGCAGTCTTCTAAATAACCTTAGTGTTATAATGAAGACACATTACAAGTATTAAAGACAGTTTTTTTTGGAAGGAGCAACTAACTTTGCCAGGGTGTTAGCAGGGGACTTTCTTGAAAAGGTGACATTTGAATTGGGTCTTGAAGACTCAGAGGATTTTGCTGGGCTGGGAAGAATGGGAAAGCATTCTACGTTGACACATTAACTTATGTGACAGTATCAGAGCATGGTTATTAGTAATACATTTATCCACTCACAGATATAATTTTGTACCCATTGTGTTCAAAGTTCTGTGTAGGCCCCTGTCTATGACCCAGGCTGCCCATTCACATATGGAAAAAATAGTAGTATATATCGCACAAGATCGTTGTAAAGCATTTGTAGCAGCACCTGGCACATTATAAATAAATGCTGATGGTGGTAAAGATGTTGCTTGTCAGTTACAGTGAGGGTTACAGACATTTAAAACATCATCTTTGATATCACTGGCTTCACCATCCTGTTGGGGAGTTATATATACACAAAAATAAAGTGCTCGGCTTGTGGACTGAATGGTCTAGGAACACAGCAGTTTGGTGTCATTTTGCTCAATAGATGAGGAAGAGCAATTTGAGGAGGGTGCCCTTAAGGAGGCCCTGACTCCTGGGGAACATTGCCTGAGCTGAGGGAGAATCACACAACTAAGACATGGCAGTTATATAAGTGAGCTTGAGTGGAGGCCACAGGTGGGAGAAAGTACTGTGTATATTTGTAGAATAAGGCAGAGGGTTCTTAGAAGTTATCAGTAGAAGATTGGTTGGTAGTTTTGGGTGTATGTGGCATTTAAGAGCCAGGCTAAGAAGTTTTGGTCTTTGTTATAAGCTGTGAGAAAATTGCTAGAAGTTTTTGATAGAAGAATGAGAGGATCAATATGGGATTTAGGAGAGATTAATTTGGTGGCCATGTGGGAGACATATTAGGTAAGGAAGAAATGTTGTGGAGAGGGGTGACCATGTTTTCTTAGGAAACATCAGCCTACCATAGGTCTGGTCCCAGTATCAGAGAGATAGCTATGCAATGTGATCTGTTCTAGATACAGATGAGCCACTGTGGGAAACTGACCCTCTCTGGGGTGGCTTTCTGTGGGGGTGACTTGACACTTTTAAGTGCTTTATACATAAGCCTTCATAAAGTTCTATACAATAGAAGTTCAGGTTCCATGGGGAGATGTGGGTGTTATGTGCACTTATGGCTCAGAAGATGAGCTGATGATGGAAGTGGGAAAGAGTGGTTAGAGAGAAGTGAAAATAAAGAGTTGGAAATGGCATGGGAACCAGGAGAATACAGTTGACCCTTGGACAACATGGTATGGAACTGCATGGGTCTACCGTATACGCAGATTTTTTTCGGTAGTAAATACTACAGTGCTACAGAATTTACTGTTGGCTGAATCCGTGGATATGGAGGGCTGACTATCAGTTACATGTCGATTTTCCACTGTGCCTCTAACTCCCGTGTTAGTTAGGGTTCTGGGTTGAGTGGTTCACGTCCTGTGCAAATAGTTCAGGAGAGCAATGAGTCAACTAGCATGGGCTATAATTATAGAAAATGTATAAGAGTATGGGAAAGTGTGTTGTAGCTTGCAGGAGGAAAAGAGCCAAGAGAATGTTCTTCTAGAACTGAGGAGAGGCCTGGAGGCACCAAGGGAAAAGCTCTTCTTCTGTGCTGGGACAAAAGAGAGGATTGGTTAAAACATAGAACTTTGGACAGTAAATTGGTTGGTTGAACAGATGGATAACAGTGTGAGGAAGGAGTGGTCATCTTCTGTGAGAGGAGATTGTAGAAACAGTTGAGAACAGCCAGGAGCAGGTTCTACAAGGGAAAAGGGACTCCTGGTCAGGGATAAAGAGCCATTGAAGTTAAATATCATGAATATGTCCAGGAAAGATTGATAACCATGTTTTCATGGATTTTTTAACAATACCCAGAGCCCTGGATTGTGAGTGGTAAGAACAGTTGGGAGGTCAGATTCAGGTAGGTGGTTGGCAGAGAAGACCTGGTGTTGGATTACAGGGATGTGGATTTGTATGATATGAAAATGGCTCCTGATTGAGTACAGCAATGACTGAGGCAGGAGGATGCTGATAGCCTTAGGAAGTAGAGAGGACAAGCATGACTGCTTACCTATAATGAAGGTTATCTAGGAACACAGAATATTCTAAGGACAAGGACATTGTGATTAGGAGTGGCAGTTGAAACACAGTGAACTTGGCAATGGAGCTCGTTTAGATAGTGATAAAGTTAAGGTGTGGCTGAGCAGGGAGAAAGACCCTAGAAATTGGGAAAGCTGAGCTCTGAAATTTGGATGTTTTATGAGCAGGATGTTGAGATCATCCAATATGATAACAGGATAAAGGCCAAAAACCAAGAAGTGGCTAAGGAATGTGGTAGAGTGTTTCATAAGCAATGGAGATGGAGATTGGCCCACCAGCTCATAGTTTTTCAAGGATCTTCATTTCTGACCTTAGCCATATTTCTCATGTTGGAGCAAGGAGGGAATTCTACATTCATGAGTGAAGTCATACTGTGGGTTTTGATTGCCTTACCTGTTGTTTCAGAGAAGGTCTGAGATAAAAAATGCAAAATAATGAAGAAAAATCTCTATAGATGAAAGACTAATGGATTGCATTTCCACAAAGATTATATAAAAGTAATCATTTAAACACACAAATCTAAATATTGGAGTATTTAATCAACACTTCCAGTCATTTGCTGTTACTATAACTGAAGATACAGCTGGTAATGGATTTTGTGCAAAAAAATTGTATTTTAAAAGTAGTGCTTCATTTAGGAAGTAGAATATTTTAAGTGTACTAGGAAAGTGTAAAAGAGTTCTATAACTGATTATAAAGTCAATTAATCATTCTGTTTTTAGTGATAAATCATGACCTTGTATATTAACTGAATTCAACCAAAACCTAAGCATGTCAGAACAATGACTAAACAAAAATAAAATCTAAGGAAGATGAAAAAGGACACAACAGTTTAAACAAATTCTCTTGCTTCCAATGATTTACCATACTGAGTATATCATCTGGGTAACCTAAAGTCTATTTGCAGAGAAAGAGCCTAAAGAAACATTGATTTTTAGAAATGGAACTTCCTCTTTGCTCTTCACTAACTTTAAGTATTGAGTTTTTGAAAACAAACTCTGCTAAAGCCAACTGAAAATGCATAGTTTTTTTTTTGTTTGTTTGTTTTTTGGTACGCGGGCCTCTCACTGTTGTGGAGCACAGGCTCCGGATGCGCAGGCTCAGCGGCCATGGCTCATGGGCCCAGCCGCTCCGTGGCATGTGGGATCTTCCCACACCAGGGCACAAACCTGTGTCCCCTACATCGGCAGGCGGACTCTCAACCACTGCGCCACCAGGGAAGCCCGAAAATGCATAGTTTTAATGCAACAAAAAAGTGACCCAGAGTAAGTTTGAAAATATCTATTTCAGACATTTATGAGGGTATAGTTTATCCTCTCATACTTCTCACTCAAAAACCCATCTTCCACGATTTGACATTTTCCAAGATGTCAATTGACACTTGCCATCAAGGGTCTAATAGAGAACAGCCTTTAAACAAGACAAATAGAAGAAATAATTTAATAGCCCTTTGTAATGGCCTTAGTAAAATGCTTATTACTTGCAGTCGGGATATGGTATTGATTAGTTATAGAGGCTTTTTTTAAAAAAGTGCATCTTTATTGGAAATGTTAGGGTTTTTCCCCATGTAATGCAGCATGTCCATGCTTTTGATTAGAGATGTCATAAATTGGGTGTCAAGGTGGAAAGATTCTGAGACGGTCCCCAATGTAGACAGGGGCTTCTAAGCCATGTAAACTTGGTGGTAAGGTCTCTTCAGTTTCCGTTTCTCCACAGGAACTGCTCTATTGTACTTCAGATCATAGCTGACTGGGTTGTGCAAATGCTACCATTTAGCCCATGCTGTTCAAAATTAATTTGAACAAATATTAACATATCAAGAGAACCCTCTGGAGAAGCATGAAATGGTCAGTTGAGGCCTTCTGGAAGAGAGCTTGGTAGCGTCTCCTTTGTTATTTCTATTGAAATACTGAATTTGCCTCCCTTTTGCCTCCAGGCCTTTGGACCTGACATCCCCCTCTCCCTGAGGCCCTGGAACCGTACTTCACCCCTCATTCCTCCCTTCTCGATACTCTGCCTCTAGTTCCCTAGTCTCCATCTCCCTGGGCTTTCTTTCTGCTCTCAGTGTGTCTCTACAAGCTTCTTTTGGATTTAGACCTTTGCATTTGTCATTTCTTCTGCCTTGAAAATCCTGATCTATATCCTCTCATGATTAGTTCAATTTTGTCCTTCAGACTTCACCTTCTATATCTCCTGGGGGCTTGCACTTGCCATACAGTTTAAATGAGTCTCCTTTGGTATTTCTTTGACAGAAATACCTGCTCTCATGCAGCTTGCATTCTACTGGGGAGAAACAGACATTTAAACAAATTATGTCTGAGGGAGGTAAGTGCTAAAAAGAAAACTAATGCACCTGGTAGAATATATTGCCATTTATTGGGATGAAGAAGGAGATGAGGGAGAAATAGTTAAAAGTTGAATCTATTTAGGTGTTTACTGGATATTCAAGTAGACTTATTGAGGGAGCATCTGGGTATATGTATGAGTCTGGAGTTCAGGGGAGAAGATGGAACTAGAGATATAAATTTAGACATTGTCAACATGTTGAGAGTATTTAAAGCTGCGGGAGTGTATGAGATCACCCAGTCTGTGAGTATGCAGACAGAAAAGGTGGGAGGGTCAAGCCCTGAGGTGCGGAGTCCAGAGTTTGGTCAGATGAGGTAGAATCAACAAAGGTGGTTTGGATCAGTAAGAGAACCAGGGGAGAGCTGTTTGGACAGCTTGCTGGAAGTCCCATTTATTCACTTGGCTATCGTGGAGATGTAGGGCAATAATAAATAGAAATTTACAGGATGTGGACCAGAGGCTGTAGCCTTCTTTAGGATAGAGGCTCCAAATTATCTGTTTACCCTATGCTGCTCATCCACCCCAGCCCCTGTGTCCTCACTTTCTGGGTACTCAGAGTCCCTGACCTTGACAAAAAAAACTTTTGGTGTGCATGTGTGTTGTTTGTTTGTTTGTTTTGGGTGTGGGTATGTGTGCATAGCAAAGTAGAATTTTTTTAATCTTTGTCTCTAATTAAGGAAGCCAGAACTTCAGAATATTTTAGCTTGTGTTTATCGTGAAGAATTTATGTACATGAACTTGTTTCTTATAGTTTTCATTTTGATTAATACTAGAAACCTGTTATTTTTACTGTTATTACCCATGACATTTAACATTCACATTTGACTTGTGTAAAGTTACAAATTTCATTTCAGGTTTCCCAGGGTTTATATTCTTTCTATTCAGTGCCCATGTTTGTCTTTTTTATCCTTGGACAATGAAAGTACTTTCCTGAAATAGGCTAGGTGTCTGGGCATTACTTTGGAATAACAACAACAACAACAACAAAAAGATGAGGTACTAGGAGGCGAAATGTGTAACCTTAATAATTACGTCCTTTGTAAGAGTTTTGAAACCTCTGCTTTCCTTCGTTATACTTTTTTGTTGTTGTTATTATACTTTTTTAAAAAGCATAATCAGTACTATATAAGGGTTAATGAGGGATAAAACCAAAATAGTTTTAGATCTGTATTAAAAAAAGAAAAAATGTGTCAAACATAAATTACTTGATTATTGATATAAGATTTCAGTCTCTTATATGAGTCTTAAGAGATTTAAAAAAACGTATCTGTGATGTCTGTTACATTAGACACTAGTCATCTGTGGCTATTTAGCACCTGAGATGTGTTAGTTATTACGTGGTTTGCATTATATTTCTATTGTGAAGCACTGCTATACAAAATAACAACTGACCCTGAGCATTTTCAAGGTACCAGGCACAGCTACAATTGTTTATATTTTTACCTAATTTAATCTGCACAGCAACCCTCTCAGGTGTATGCTATTAATAGATCCATTTTAAAGAGGAGCAAACTCAAAGGCACATAGTAATAAGTGGTACTCGAGGGTTTAATCCCAGGGTGTTGGGCTCCAGAGCCTCCACATAATTCATACTGTTACAAACTATGACTTTTAAAACAAAAAATTGCATAACAATAGCAAACATATTATTAATATAGTATGTGAAATGCTCTATTAAGTGCTGTAGGTGTATTATTTCAGTATCTTAGAAAAATTAGGGAAGATCACAGGCATTACAAGTTTTGAAATTAGATTTTTAAATTTCTTCATATTTAAACAGGCATACATTTCAGCAAAAACTTAATTCATTAATCCATTGACAATTCTCTCATCAAATTTTGGCATGTGAGAACCTAAAGTCTCTCCCCACTCCTTTGAACCAAGAATTCATGAAATTGAAGAATATTTTAAATGTTGAGAAAATTACATGTCCTTATTTCTCTCAATGAAAGATTTTCCTTTGTTTAATGGAAAATTTGCCATAGATTTTTGCATTGCACATATGCTGTCAGATGATATTGATTAATCTCTGTTTCTGGCATTGATACTGTTATATGCTTAAGTCCAATTATCTGTGAAGTAATCCAGTTTCTTTTATTATCTCAGATAAATAATGCACAGTATGCCAACATTCCACATGTATGAGTATAGATTATGTTTCTGGTATGTCTTAGGTTAACATTTATTAGAAGCAAACTTTAGGTATGCTGGCCTACATACCAACATTTTTCTTTTTTTAATTAATTTTTTTTTTTTTTTTTTGGCCACGCTGTGCAGCATGTGGGATCTTAGTTCCCTGACCAGGGATCAAAGCCGTGCCCCCTGCAGTGGAAGTGTGGGGTCTTAACCGCTGGACCACCAGGGAAGTCCCCATACCAACATTTTTATACAATGATTTCACCTGAAATTTAAAAAAAAAAAAAAAAAAAACTCAATGTTCTACATGTACAAAGTTCTGATTTTTCACATTTATTGAATTGCAGAGGCTTCCCATGATTTCTTGGTGAAATATGAAAAGGTAGGATTCAGAGGTGGCAGGTCACATACAATTCATCATGACTGCAATGATAGTATCTTTTATTGGTAATAGTCCTAGTATTGATTTGTAGATTTTAGAGTTTGCAAAGTGCTTTTAATATATATATATATATTTTTTTTTTTTTCTTTTTCTTTTTCTTTTTTTTTTTTTTTTTGCGGTACGCGGGCCTCTCACTGTTGTGGCCTCTCCTGTTGTGGAGCACAGGCTCCGGATGCGCAGGCTCAGTGGCCATGACTCACGGGCCCAGCCGCTCCGCGGCATATGGGATCTTTCCAGACCGGGGCACGAATAAGTGTCCCCTGCGTCGGCAGGCGGACTCTCAACCACTGCGCCACCAGGGAAGCCCTATATATTTTTATTTTATCCTCCAACAATCTGAAACTGAGCTCAGAATCTAGATGAGTTACTCAAGGTGATACATACCACTAAGTGACAGAGTCAAATTGAGTAGGACTTAGTTTTAGGTCTTTGGGCTTCAGCCCATTGTTCTGTTACATCCTGTGTCTTCTCATTTTTTTATTTAAATTTTAAACTCCTTGAGGACAGAGGCCTGATCTGTTTTTTTGTGGGTTTTTTTTTCCCTGGTGTATATTAGCTGCTCTGAAAACCGTCTTGGTTGTCCAAAATTTAGAATAATGCATACTCCTTTACAGAAAAAGAAAAAGTGGTTTTGAAAGTTATCACAGCTTCCTATTTGTCATTTCTCAGATTGTTTACTTAATTCATTATGGTTAAGTCTAAAAGAGAAATAACTTTCTTTGAGTAAAATTTGCTAATTTTGTGTGAAGACCTTTAATAGGGTAATTGCTAGGGTTTCAGAAAATACCTCAAAGTGTCGTTCATATTTGTGAATTATGTCTTTTGATTCTGTAACTGAAAAAGTCTTAGGACACAATGATGACTAGAAATGTCTGTCAAAATTCTGAAATGATCTTTGAATAGATCTAGTGTATTGGTCAGACAGTGAAGCTGTCCTGACAGGCTGCCTTTGAGCCATTTCCCTGCTCATTCACACTTCTACCCTAGAGTATAGGAAAGGGGATAAAAGAGAAAACTTGAGACTTGATTGTTATGTTCCGTACCAACTCTCGCAGAAGAAGGAAAGCAGCTTGTACCTTCTGTAGTTAAATTAAGGTTTGTATGCTATTCTAAGTTATATTCCCAGTGAATTTGAGGTTCTTGCTTCATTGTGAAGGAATTCAGAGATGAAGTAATAGGTAAGAGGTGGATTTATTTAGAGAAACACACTCCACAGACAGAGTGTGGACCATCTCAGAAGGTGAGAGGCCTTGGGAGAAACACACTCCACAGGCAGAGTGTGGTCCATCTCAGAAGGTGAGAGAGCTCCGAAATATGGTGTGGTTAGTTTTCATGGGCCAGGTAATTTCATAGGCTAATAATTGGGAGGATTATGCCAGTTATTTTGGGGAATGGGTGGAGATTTCCAGGAATCTGGCCACCATCCATTTTTGGCCTTTCATGGTTAGCCTCAGAACTGTCATGGTGCTGGTGGGTGTGTCATTTAGCATTTGCTAATGTATTACATTGAGTGTATAATGAGGCTCAAGGTCCACTGGAAGTTGAATATTCCGCCATCTTGGACCTAGTTGGTTCTAAACAGTTTTTGTCATGTCCTACGGCTGTGTCATTCTTTTAAAGGTTGTGCCCTGCCCCCTTCCCTCCCATTTCAGTTCTGCTGTCTTGGCTAGCAGTCAGCAGAGGGAACTGAGATGACACTCATTTTGAAATAATTTGTATTTAGGTATACCAGCTTCATTAACATTTGGGCATAATTTTTTTTTTCTTTTGGCTGATGCCATTCTCACAGCTGGTATTTCATGGGTGTATATCAAGTTGCTAGATTTAAAGATTTGTAAATGGAAATGTGGCATTAATCATCCAGTCTTTATATTTTCCTATTTCCAAAGACCCCTTTATATTTTTAAGATTAACCTTGACTGTATGGAAGGATTTAGGGGAACTTTTCCACCAGATAGTGCTATTTTAAAAGCAGTCAATTTAAAATAGGATACGTGAATAAAGAACTTTCACTTTTTTTTTTCTTGTCAAGACATAAACTGTATTGAAAATTTCCTTTTCAGTTTTGCTACTTTGGCATGAATCTTTAGGTGTTAGGTTTTGTGTTTTTTTTGCGGTACGCGGGCCTCTCACCGCTGTGGCCTCTCCCGTTGTGGAGCACAGGCTCCGGACGCGCAGGCTCAGCGGCCATGGCTCACGGGCCCAGCTGCTCCGCGGCATGTGGGATCTTCCCAGACCGGGGCACGAACCAGTGTCCCCTGCATCAGCAGACGGACTCTCAACCACTGCGCCACCAGGGAAGCCCCGGGTGTTAGGTTTTTGTTGCTTGTGGCTGCAAGAGTGTGCTACTGGACACAGCATCTGTGCTTCCCATCTCTAGTTCTTCCATCTTCCTGCCTTTGCTATTGATCCCAGCTGTATAGGCTTTACTTTGGAGTCTTATAATTGCATATCATATTTTCAAAAATACATTTATTCTGTGATGTTGGTCATCATATTTCATTGATACTGTTGGGTATGTGTTAGTCTTTACTACATTTATAAACCATGTTTTGATTTGTTTTTATTTTTAAGATTTATTATTTATTGACTTATTTTATTTATTTTTGGCTGCATTGGGTCTTAGTTGCAGCACGCAGGATCTTTGTTGAGGCACACGGGATCTTTCACTGGTGTGCAGGCTCTTCGTTGTGGTGCGAAGTCTTCTCTCTAGTTGTGGCAGGCGGGTTTTCTCTTCTCTAGTTGTGGCACGCAGGTTTTCTATTCTCTAGTTTTGGCCCGCAGGCTCCAGGGGGCGTGGGCTCTGTAGTTTGCGACACGCGGGCTCTAGTTGAGGTGCGCGAGCTCAGTAGTTGTGGTGCATGGGCTTAGTTGCCCCTCTGTATGTGGGATCTTAGTTCCCTGACCAGGGATCGAACCTGCGTCCCCTGCATTGCAAGTCAGAATGTTTACCACTGGACCACCTGGGAAGTCCCTTGATTTGTTTTTTGATAGTTAGGAAACACAAAGATACTTTGATACCATAAATAGTAAATATATAAAGTCATTTTGTCACCATATCCTGAAGTTTTAATATCTGGATGGGGCATTTAATTTTAAAGGGCGAAGAAAATAAACCTATGTAGACGTAAGTTAGACTTGAAAAACAGCGGTAAAAGATAAGCATGAGGGGAAATTTTAAATGATGTGACAAAGCTATCTGTGGTTCAGAGATATCAGCTGACAGACCAACCAGGAATTCAGAAATAAGAAGTTGGGGTGTTCTTCAGTGAGCAAAATGTTTTTGTCTTTACGATTAAACCGCAGTCATATTGTTCATGCTCTACAGGAGAAATTGCACATTTAATTACCATCAAGATAAAAGAGACTGAAAGCTTTTTTAAGCTTTTCTTTATTTTGACGTAATTATAAATTCACATACATACAGAGGAATCCTGTGTATTCTTTAGCCAGTTTCTCCCAATGGTAACATTTTGTAAAATCATAGTAAAATAGCTTATTACATTTTACTTTGTTATAATACTGATTTAAAATAACTGAAAATTCAAAAACTTGCCATTTGTCCTAGAATCAGGACTCATCATTTGAAGACAAAAGTCGGACTCTTAGTGGATTCTTATCAAGATGCTTTGTGTCACTTCAGGATGAGATCTGTTATTTGTGTGTCACCAGGACACTTGTTTGCAAGGCAAACAGCACATTGACTGGGAAGACACTGGGATGTCTCATTAATCTGTGGGAAGGGCTGTGTTGCATGCAGGATTCGGGAACAGCTAGAATCATCAACTCTTTCAAAAGAGAGGGCTTTTTTGTCTCTGACTTTCATTTGCTTGTCAACTTCATTCTCTCAGTTGGCTTCTTCCACACGGAGAGTCATAAACACTGCCTCCATACCTCACAGACATTGTTTCTAGAGGAGGCCTGTCTAGTTTCCATTGGTAAACTTAAAAAAAAATTAAAAAGGCTCTGATTGGCCCAATCAATATCATTTAAAGACACTTGACCAATCATCAAGGCCAAGGGGACTGAGTATGTTGTATGTGTTCTTCTAAATATGAGTACTATTTTCAGAAATGAGGAAATTACTGTGCTTTAGATAATTACCCACCTCATCTATTATAGCATGGTAATGGCCTTAAGACATTTCCAGTTAACATTGTCATTTGAGCAGAATACTATGAGAGTGAATTGTGTCTGAAATTTTTTGTGTGTGTGTATGTGTCTGAAATTTTATAGGACTTACAAGATATAATATTCACCATCCAAACGTTAGAAACATTCACTTTAAAAATCAGGAGTCAGGCAGGGATATACACTACTACTACTTAAATTCAATATTGTTTTGGAGGGCACCTAGTCTATGGAGTAAAATAAAATCAGAGTTATAGAAGTTATAAGACTTAATTTTCTTTCCTTCATTCTATAATCTATTGATGTGCTTTTCCCACGTAGAACATCTTAAATAATCTACAGAGAATTTATTTAGAAATAAGAGGCTAGCCAGGTTGATAGATATATGTGAATTATATTTTTGTACACCATCTCAAAATTGCAACTAAAGAATAAGATACTTAAGAATAACTCTACAAAGTACGTACAGGACTTTTATGTGTGAAATTATGATGCTTTATAGAAAAAACAATACAGTGAGTCAGTTAAGAAGAATGATTTTAACCAACATTACTTTTTCTCCCAACTATACTAGACAAGAGAGCTTTACTGTAACCATCTAACTTAAGCAATTTGATTAACTTTTTACTTAGTGTAGTGGTGAACCACAGGCTAGTCCTGAAGATAGTGTATTTCCTTTTTTCATTTGGAAAATGTGGTCACTCTATGAAGACCTTACTTTAATCATATTTCCAAACTTCTGTGAAACCTTTGGATCTGAGATATTTTCAACAACAGAAACACTGCTTTTTGCGAAACTGCTGTACTCTTCATTTGTATAACCATTCCTAACCAAGTTGATGGCAGAAGAGTGCTGTACACAGTAATGATTGTGTTTCTGTTTAAGTGTCTCATGGCAAAATAAAATATCCCCACAGATCTGACACTTTTAATTCTGTTCACTTTATGTTTCATCCACAGTATAATTTCTACTTACTACACATAACAGAATACTATTTAGGCGATGCAAATAAAATGTACATTCCCTACTGAGTGAAAACAACACGAAGTTGGGAAAGTCTCGATTCCAATTAATTGTGGACATCAAGTAAAACACTAAACTTCTCAGGATTGTGTTTTCCTTTTTATAAATGAAGAATATTCTGTTTCCCAGAGTGTAAAATGGAAACTACCAACAATGTGTTAGATATTAAGCATTATATGAATGAACAACTTACATTTTAGTAGTTTTATTTTAATGTGTATTGAATAAAGGACAACTCTGAATTTAACAGAAATTATTGCTCTTCAGGAAGCTTAGTAAAAGAAGTGGGGTCAGTTTATAAGGAAAAATGGAGGACATTGATCTGGCCAAAATTGTGGAAGTAGTATATGAGTGACTGAAATTTGGGAATCCACGGCATAGGTGATATATATGCTTTAAATGTTTTTGATTTTGATTGTCTTCTCTGACTGTATGCTCTGCTAGACATAGACAATGACTAATCTCCAAGTTCACTACCTCATTTATGGAGCTTATATTGAAAAAAAAAAAAGAATTACACCTGAAGCGATCTGATATCTCATCAATTTTATATGAAAGAACAAGCCATCATATAGCGAACACATTTGTGGTAGGTTAAGCCAGATTTACTTAATATCTTATGCTAAAAAATTGAAGCTGTCAGTAGTAGAATTTGGGTACCTCTATAGGAAAAGCAGGTGGTAGGCCAGTCTGCGTAGCATGGTTTCTTTTTTTTTATTTACAAAGCAAAACTTCTGTAATTTTTTACATTGAAATAGTTGGGAAAGATAGCAGTCATTTATTCAACAAATATTGATTTTCTTCTCCTGGAGCTGAGAATATAGGTATGGGCAAAAAGAGTTTCTGTCTTGCAGTTGACATTATCAGATGGTAATAGGTGCTCTGGACAAAGGAGTGTACAGGAGGATGTAGGGGGGGCTGTAGGTGTGTTTTAATGTAGGGTATCAGAGAAAGCCTCAGTGAGTAGGTGTCATTTAATCAGAGACCAGACAAAAGAAAGAGCGGTTAGTCCTGCAGATCTCTGGTGGAAGTGCTCTTAAGGTAGCTCAAACAACTCAACAGCAAGTGCAAAGACCCTGAGGCTGGAGAGTGTTTGGGGTGTTTGAGGAACGAGGCCAATGTGGTTAAAGCATAGGAACAAATGGGAAAGTGGGAAGAGGGGCAGTGGGATGGGGTGGCGTGGGGGAATGTGAAGCGTAGGTAGGGCCTTGGGAGAGATTGGACTGTTGCTCTGTGGAAGGGTCTTTCAGTAGAGGAGTGACTTGAACTGATTTAGAATTTTAAGGGATTGCCTGACTTTTTATAGAGTGTAGAGGACATGTCTGGATGGTTGTCTCCTAACTGGGGAGCTACCAGTCAGGAGGCTATTTTAGTGATTTCATTACATTGGAGACCATGGTGATGTGCACCAGGATGAAAGCAGTGGAAGTAATCAGATTCTGGGCTTATTTTGTAGGCGATATAACAGGATTCGCTGCTTGATCACATACTACTTGACAGAGAGGAGGCAACTATGCTTCAGAGGCAGGGCTTCTCCACCCTAGCGCTATTGACATTTTGGGCCAGATACATTTTTGTTGTGGAAGTCTGTCCTGTGCATTGTAGGGTGTTTAGTGAGATCCTTGGCCTCTATAGCTCTCGATGTACCCCCTCCCCTTCCTTCCAAGTTATGATAGTGAAAAATGCCTTCAGACATTTTATATCCTGAGGGTCAGAGTTGACCTATTGAAAACCACTTACCTAAGGTTTTTGGCCTGATGGGATTGAGAAAGGGAATATTGCCACCTATTATCAGTAAACAAAGGATGTCACAATCTCACAGTTGGTGATTGCAACCACCAGCTGGGGGTGAGCCAGTGAGCCCTGAGGGAACTCAGGACAGAAAAGAATACCCGCCATCTAGCAGCTATCAGACTGCAACCACTCCCTATGTTGAGCCCTGAGGAAACTCAGGATATGAAAACACAGTATACTGGCCCCAGGTAGCTGAGGTACATATCTAAGGAATGATTTCAGTGAGCCTAGACTGTCACATCTTCCCATACATAGAAAAGTGCTGAATTCCTTGACTTGAGATGTCTGGTTTTCTTTAGTTAACAATAATCTTTTGACATTCAGACTACCTGCCCTTTGTTGCAAAACTCCTATGTATCCTGGTTCTCCCTTACCTCCTCAGAGCAGTTCTTTCAGGGTTACTTGAGATGCTGCCTCCCAGTCTTGAAGTCCTAAAAATTCCCACTGAATAAAACATAACTCACCTTTTAGGTTGTGAATAATTTTTTAGGTGACAGGCTCCTGGGATGTAGTGATCATGGGGGGAACAGGTGTGGTGAGTGTTCTCAAGAATTTTATTTCAGACATGTTAACTATTAGTCAGCTAGAGCTGTTGAGTTAGGAGTCAGGGGAGAGGTCAGGGCCAGATTTTGAAATCGTCAGTGCATAGATGGTATTTAAATCCACTGTTTTGCAGTTGAGATTATGCAGGGAGTTAATCAAGAGATGAGGTATAATTGACAAAACTGTAAATATGGAGAGGATTTTGAGTTAATGATTCCTAGAAGCGATACATTAAATATTAAAAACTTTGTGATGTTTTAATTGTGGTAAAAGACACATAATTGCTTTTTTCACTTAGCATAACGTCCTCAACATTTGTCCATGTTGTAGCATGTGTCAGAATTTTTCCTTTTTTAAGGCTGAATAATATTCCACTCTATGTATATGCCACATTTTGTTTTTCCATCTATCTGTTGATGGATACTTGGGTTGCTTCTACCTTTTGACTATTGTAAATAATGCTGCAATGAATATAGTGTGTAAATTTCTCTTTAAGACCCTACCTTCAATCCTTTTTAATTTTTTGAGGAACCACCATATTGTTTCCCATAGTGGCTACACCATTTTACATTCCCACCAACAGTGCACAAGGGTTCCAGTTTCTCTGCATCCTGCCTAACATCTACCCTAACACTTGCTGCTTTCTGTTTTTTTTGATAGTAGCCATCCTAATGGGTGGAACAACTTTAGGGTTTAAGTTTGCTTTTAGATGTGGTTGTGGTGGGTGAGGATATATGCTTTATATCCGTGAATTTACAAGGTTAACAGATAGTGAATGTTTTAAAGCAGCAGGAAATGTTGACTCTTTCAGAAGACACTGATGCAGAGCATGCTTTGTGATAGGGCAGACAGTGTCAAAACATCAAAAAAAATTTTTTTAGTCTGTTATAAGTTGTCAAATCATCAAGAACAATGATCATTGTGGAAACAAGAGTCTAATCTAAAGTATGTTTATTCAATGGATAATTCAGTTATTTGAAGCTTCATTATTTTAATTGGCAACAGTTAGGTAACAGTAATTTACTTTACCTTTTATTCTTTTCAGGCAAAGGTTTAAAAGGTTTTACTGCCAGCTCCAAAAAGCAGGCTATAAAAATTAAAATAATTTGATATTTTCATGCAGACCTCCTTGTTGTTATAACTGGAGCTTGAATGGGGCTGAGATGCCACAGTGGGGGATGATAAAACTGGGAGTTTAGGCAGCTTCATAGATCTGATCATGGCCTGGTTGGGCATGGGATGACATGTGGAAGGGTAGACCTAGAACAAAGGGACCATAACGCTGCAAGAGAAACAACCATTACACAATACTGGCAGAGTGCCACATTCCCAAAGCCTCAGGAAACCCGTCTCTTCAGAATTGAATCAGGCGGTGGGTAGAGATACGGGACCTGGAACTCCAGAGCAGAGTCATTTACAGTTGGAGGAGAGTAGGGATTCTTGAGCTGACAGTGTTGACATATTGGGCAGAATGATTCCTTGTGTTGAGGATGGACTTGAGCTTTGTAGGATGTACAGCAGCATCTCTGTCCTCTACTAAATGCCAGTAGCAGACGTCTGCCCCAACGCCTCCAGTTGAACAAGCCAAGATGTCTCCAGACATTGCCAGATGTCCCCAGTTGAGAACCAGTGGACTAGTTATTTACTGGGGAGCCATTTCTAGTGTATCTAGTAGGTATTCCTTACATGATCTGAGTTATTATAGTTAATTGGGAGTGCTTATTGGTCTTGTCTCCTAGACTTATACATTCTCAGCTTCTTATCTTTACTCTCTTTAGTACCTAGTGTTGTATCTTGTATAACAAGTTGCAGTTCAGGAAATGGTTGCCAAATTGAATTCAGGTGAAGTGTTTTGGCAACTATTATCTTCTCCAACTTGATTGTAAATTTCTTAAAGTCAAATAAAAGTTTTTACATATTTATATAGTAACTAATGTTGCTTAAGCCCTTCTTATATGCCAGACACTGTTAAGCACTTTGCTTACATACACTTATTTAATCCTCACATTCACTGTATGAGCTAAGTTCTAGTATTATCCTGACTTTATACATGGAAAAATTGAGGCCTACCTACTGTTGATGTTTATAAGTAGCAGAACTGAAAATTTAACCTGTATCCAGAAATGCAGCTCTAAACCACATGGAAGACTGCTTCTCCAGCCATTCAATTCTCAGGGACTTGCGTGAGGTCTTCAGTGAATGGCTACATACAGCCAAACCAAGATTGTAGCCATCTGTCTGTAGGGCTGTCATCAGAGTTCCAGCTTGGCATGTCAGGAACTTTGATTTCTTCCTAGTTACTGCTTTTCTGAAACAATAATTTCATAAGTTGCAAAATTTCCTGTTGGCTCCAGTAGAGTCTGGCCTGGTCCTACCATCCTGCCTCCTCTGGAGTTATCTGGTTCACTTTCTTTAATTATGTTAGCTTCTTGACCAGGACCAACACGTGTAATGCAATCACCCATTACCTGTTATCCACCCATTATCATTATCACAGCACAGGGGTCATCAGTTGATAAGCAGGTAGGAAATGAGCAAGGTGAGTGTCTGCTCTTGAGAGGTGCTAAGTTACTGGTGAAGATGTACATAAATAGTGTCAATGATGTACCAGATGGTGAATGCTAGAAGAGATGCACAGGTAAAATGTTATGGGAACTCAGAGGAGGGAGAGGTTACTTCTAGCTGGAGGGATTTGGAAAGGCTTTGTGGAGGAGACAGCATTTGCACCAGGTCTTAAGTGAAATACACCAGCAACAGCAGATGGAGGAGAAGGGTAGAGGAGGGAAGGGAATGCCAAGAAGGATGAAGTATAGGGAGAAAGGACTGTTCAGCTGAGCTAGCTCTTCTTTTTTTTTTTTTTTTTTTTTTTTGCGGTACGCGGGGCCTCTCACTGTTGTGGCCTCTCCTGTTGCGGAGCACAGGCTCCGGACTTGCAGGCTCAGCGGCCATGGCTCACGGGCCCAGCCGCTCCGCGGCATGTGGGATCCTCCCAGACCGGGGCATGAACTTGTGTCCCCTGCATTGGCAGGTGGACTCTCAACCACTGCGCCACCAGGGAAGCCCATGAGCTAGCTCTTCTTGCAGTGAGTATCAGAGAAGGTATTCATCCCAAAGGATAAACTTAAATGTTCTTTGTAAATCAGAGTTTGTTTGCAAACAGGAGAATGCAAGGCACAAGGATATGTCCTATGTGTTTCAAGGTGCTAAGGTTCTTTGGTCCCTGGGGAGCCATTGTCTGGTTGGGAATATCTGAGAAAGCTGAGGTGTGGTATTTGGGTAGGATTTCAGCTAGATTAGATGGAAATGGCAGAGATGGCATTGTGATAAGAAAGAGAACACGAGCAAATGCAGGAGGATGTCAAAATATGGGTGGCATTTTTTTTTTTTTTGTGGTACCATGCAGCATGCAGAACTTCACTGACCAGGGGTTGAACCTGCATCCCCTGCAGTGGAAGTGAAGTCTTAACCACTGGACCACTAGGGAAGTCCAAAATATAGGTGGCTTTAATAGGAAAAACTTGGTTTGTGTGAAAGGGTAGAAAAAAAATTCATATTACGGAAAACCTGGAAGACAGATAAGGAGTTTGGACATAGTTCAGCAGACAGTAGAGCTTCAGTGAGTATTTTCAGGTTGCACGATCAGAGGTGGAAGACCTGTATTGTCACTCCCTCTGTAACAGGGCTTTGATTCATTTTTGTATTCACAACACTTAGCAAGGGACCTGGATTGAAAAGTGCATACTGAATAAGTCAATTTTATTGGTAGTATTTAGAACAGATCATAGAAGACCAGAAGCAGGCCAAATTAGTTATTAGGCTATTGTATTAATGCTAAGAAGAAGTGAGGTCCTAAATGATAATTCTACGAGTAGAGATGGAGAGTAAGGGATGGAAGCAAGTGGTGAGTGGAAATAGAATTTAAGGGACAGCTCCTGATTGTGAAGGGGGGGTGGTGTGGTGGGTAAAGGGCAGTGGAGATGGAAGAGATGGACATGGTAGTAGGTTACTTAGAGGATGAGGTTGTCATTGCATGTGTAGGGAATGCTGGATTGGGGAGGGTGGAGAATGTGTTGAGTTTAGCTTGGGATATTTTAGGAAAAGCAACATAATGTAATGGTTAAGAGCACAGAGTTTGAAATGAGTGGACCCTGGATCTGCTCTGTTATCATTAGCTGTGTGTGACCTCAGGCACATATATTTCTATGATTCAGTTTCCCCATTAAGAATAGGATAAGAATCCTACCAGTGTAGGAATAACCGAATTAATATTTGCAAAGTTTCTTAGAACAGTGCCTGCTACATTAAGGCTATATCGTTATTTGTCAAATAAAATCCAATTACTAGGGAGTTTTTCAAATCTGTATCCAAATATAGAATAATGAAGGGGATTAAGGACAGAATATGAATGACTTGATTTTTAAGCTGGTGAGCTGCTTTTTTTTTCTGATATTCAGGAGTTTTTGACTAAAGAATATTCCTTTTGAGTTTAGCAGCACAGAAGTGATTTTCTGTCCTTGGTATTGCCCATTTCCTTTTGAATATTAATATTTGTGTATTTTTATATGATTTCTCAGTTTTTCATTGATAATTTTTGGTGCAGGATCCTAATCTGCTAGTAGTGCTGCTGTAATTCTTGTTGGCAGTAGATGTGATAAAGTACTAAAGCCACAATGCAGTCTTGAGTTTCATATTCACAATCATGGTCCCTAGACAACACCTGTTAATTACCAAAGGAGTGTGTATATAACTTCTTTGGCCTAATTTTGCAGATATCTCTTAATTTGTAAAGACACCACTTTCACTCTGACTTCTGGGCTGCCTGTGAGGTTATTGGATAATTTGAAGTGGGGAGAGTTATGATAGGGTAAGCCAGAAACAGATGAAGACCAAAGTCATAGTATGATGTCCTTAGGGTGTTTCAAGTCTGCCATAAAGGTTTAGTTTATGATTTCCTGTACTAGGCTGTAACCAGTGTATGGGCTGTCTATGTTTTGGAAGAGAACTCTTTTTGATTAATTGCCAGTTATCAGATTTTTAAAATTTTTATTTTAATTAAAAAAAAATTAAGCGCTTCCCTTTCCAGCCCTCAGGGGAGATATAAGAAAGGGATTTGATTTAACCTTGTGGTATGGCTTACTGTCCAGTTACCAAGAAAAGTGTAACCGTGCAACATTTAGAAAACACTTGTTGAACTGTGTAAGTACAAATGGGATCTTGGAGGTGGAGAGAGATGGAATGGAATGAAGTAACCAGACCTTGTGGTGACCAGGACTGGGTAGGATTTTGGTTTGAAAAGAGCAGGTAGATTCTAGGCTCTTTCAGGTGGGAGGAACCAAGGCCCTGAGTAAGCAGGAACTTAAGAACGTATGGTGACATCTCTTTCATTGCCTTTTTAAAACTCAACTTAGTTATCCTTTTCACTATCTTATTTTTCTATTAATACTTCCTTCCTATATATTTACATTTCTTTTCCCTCCAACACAGTTTGAAAAAATACTTTTATTATGACAACTGAAGTAGTTTGAGCAATGTGTTTGTGTATTCATTCTTATTTTACTTTAATGTAAACCATATGCTCCAGTGGCAACTGATGGGATTATTCCTGATGACTCTAGATTTAAATAATTTCCAGAGCAGGAATTGTATTTTTCTGTTTTCTTCATCTAGATAGATACGCTCTTGATGGTGAATATCCAGTGAGTGTCCTTGGAAGTGCAGAGAAATGCATGAGTAAAACATTCAATTAGGCGAGATTTTTTCAACCATTTGCCTAGAAGATAATCCTTCCACAGGATTTAGGCAGGGTCACAACCTCTATCTAGAGGGTGGTATTTGATACTCTCTGAGTTGAGGCTACACAATTTACTACTTGTTCAGAACAAAAATATTTTCAGTAATTTGGCCCTGGAATAAAATTGAAGTTTCCTCAAAGCATAACCTTAAATCATTTATAAATTTTAGGGTGTCTCTTTAGAAAAACTTAAGAATTTCTGATTGTTGAGTATTTTTCAATGTTGTTTGTCATCTATTTTTCTATCATTATTGCCCAGATAAATTTCTGTTGAATCACTGGTGGATTATAGGGGTCAGTGGTGAGTAGGTACATCAAGTTTTATAATAGTAATAAAACTGATTCCTATTTATTTCAGTGTCATTTTCCATAATTCCATTGCTTTTCTTTTTTTTTTTTAATACTTACTTGGATCTTACTTCCAAATTTCTTTCTAAAAACTCTTTATCCCTCAATTTCCTCAGTCATGGTGGCAGTGATTGGATTATTTCTACACTGTTTGTAGACTGTAGTGATTGAATCTGAAGGACTTGCAGGTGCTTTGAGGAGAGCAATCATCCATCATTATAAAATGCTTATTAGCTCTGTGTCCATGTGGTCTATGTGGTCTCACTCTACAGTGTGCACAGTTTTTCCCCCCAACAGATCTGTAAGTTTTGCATTTGACAGAGGTAATTACTTGTGACCAAAGGGTGAGAAAATCTTTAGATAATTTAGTAGGAACAGAAACTACCCTCCAAGAATGAATTAACACATTCAGCTGTGCATAACAGTCTGTGATACAAAAACTGTGATTTGCTTTGTTAGCCAAAAGTGAATGAGGGTTAAAGATGCTTTTTGAAGTGGAGTGCCCACTGGTAGTCCATTTGATAGTGAAGGAGCCTGGTACCCAAACAGGTGACAGTCACACAGCAGATGGGGGTTATAGAATACTCAAGACCAAATAGATGTAAATTTGGACAATTTGTGGGCTTCACTGATGTCTGTACATAAGAATTTAATAATGGGATGGGGGTTAGTGCAATGACTAGAGTCGTCAGTTTTCCAACTCTTTCAGTCTGGTTACCTTCCCTCTGTACCATACTGTCTCAAAGCTCTATTTTTCTGTCCAGAAACTATAATATGGCAAAATAAATATAGATATTAAGCTTGGAAGCCCAGACAGTGGGTAGGTCCACACTAAAATCTTTTGGATGAAGAAAGAATTAGAAACCAACTTATCCATTTTAGGTCAAGGAATGCAGTTTGTTTCATTTAACTTGGTTTGTTTTATTAGAAAACATACTAGAGATCTTGCCCTGAAGGACAGCTTGCAGGGTTATCTCTTTTGTTCTACCTTTTCCCCAGGCTTCTCTGAATTGATAGTGGACCACTTCTTCCTCCAGAGGCTCCTGGGGAAAAGGATATTTCAGAGCCATCTTCATAACTAGAGTTAGTGTAGACAGTGTGTTAGTAGATTTTCTTCTTTAGTTGGCATCCCTCCACCAAATTTATGTGATTGAGAAACTAACACTACCTATGTTTCAGCTTTATATTACAAAGGCTGTGTCTGATTGAGGCCTGCAATTCCCTAGTGTCTTCATTGGCCAAAATACCCAAATCACCATTTTAATCCAAGTATTACTAGAGGGAATATTTTCTTTGGAGTGTTCTGCAAGCCCTTGAACTAAGCAACAACCAGTGAAGTCTGAGATATTTTTCTAACTGGAAAAAGCCTCTTTTATTAACTCTTCACTCATGAATCTTGCAGATGGTCAAGTTAAAATATTGTGATTATTAGGTTATAGGATATCTACTATTATTTATTTGTCTTCCTAAGAACTATCCTCCTTTGAGAAGCTCTACATTTGGTCCTATGATGAGGTCATTGGTCAAAACAAGGAATTGCCTCTAATAACAGTTTTTTTTTTCCCCAAAACCACACCCACATTTAAAGTTTATAAATGTCATTTTTGAGGGTATTTGAAAAGAATGTGCTATCCTGATGGCAATTTCAGAAGCAAAATTCTAAAGCAAAGATTTTTCAATAAATAAAGCATTGCTGAAAAAGTAAGGGCATCATTTGGCCAAGGATTTAACCACTAGTTTATTAGTTTGTTGTAATTAAGACAATTTGTTTGTGCTTTTACACAGTAAGCATATCTGAAGACAGGCAGGGTGAGGGGAGCATTGTAGGCTTTGGAAGTAAAGCTTGCGGAATGTCTGTCTGTGAGAAATCTCCCAGGATAACATACAGTTGTTATTCATCTGGTAGGTGGCCATATCTCTAAACGTACATGCTTACATAGATTGTGTGGTCTGCCCTTGGCCCTTTTTTTTTTCCAAGTTTAAGTTTAATGGTGCTTACTTTAGGTTTGCCCTCATTGTTTTTCATTTGGAGGCTACTGACAACTCAAGTCCTTTCCACTGAAAGGGGATGACAAGAAAGGTTAAGAGACACAGTTTAGAAATGAGAATGAAAGGACAGAGAGTCGTTAAAATTTAAGAGGATCAGAACAGAGACTATTGCACTAGCTGCTATACTTTCCAGTATGAATGCAGATCTAGGAAGCACATGAATTCAATAACTAGTTGTGGGTCCGATGGTGACTTTTTGTCAGATCTTCAGGAACTGTGAGATGCAGCTTGGTATAGAGAAAAGAACATATAATGTAAGTCTCGGCTTCCATTAATTTAGCTGAGACTCTGCCACTAATCAGCTATATAATTGCAGATGAAAGATCGAATTTTGGAGTCCGTGATCTTTAATATTGAGATTTTAAATACTTTCCCTCCCTACTTCATGAGTTATATAGAAACTTAACGTCTATGAAAGCAGTTTGAAATGTGAGACGTTTTGAATAACGTGTACCTCTGTTGTAGGTTTTGCTTTGTTTTGCAGTCATTGCTTATTTATTTGTTTCCCATTCTAAGCTATAGGCTCCTTGAAGCTATATTATGTGTTTCAGGATCCTTAGCACATAGCACAGCTGGGCTCAATCATTTAGATCAGTGAATATTTGTGTGAATGAACTAATCGAGAAACAAAGGAAAACAGTTAATAGGATTGGGGGTATTGCACATTAATCACAAGAAATTATGTAACTCTGAAAATAATAGTAATGGAAGTGCCTTGTTTTCATACAATTAAGAATTTTGGAGAATTCTCCTGGAAAATTGAAATACTCTGTAATAAATCAACTAATGTGGGCTAACTACTCTCATTTAATAATCGTTAAATAGTGTAAGCTCAGATTTTAAATGATATTTTGTGTTCATATTATGTTCTGTGTTTGTTTCTCATATGACACCTTATTTCTTATCCAGTTGGAAGTTAATTCTGATAAGTTTATGAAAAGAGGGCATACTCATTTAATCATATAAAGGGTTAACACAACTGTAATTTAACTTCATAGGGCAATTGAAATTTTCCCATTTAGTATTTGGAAAATGTTAACTCTAAAACCATTAAATGTAATGGCATTAAAATGTTTCTTTTATATCGGCTATCCAAATAAAAACACTTTTACTATTCCTTTAATTCCTAATTTGTAAAAAATGGTTGGATCATGGCATCTTGCTGTGTGATTCTGGGGTAGAGAGATGGTGCTTCCTCTTCTCTCTTCTCTCATGCGGTGTTGGCTGTGTGTGCTGTCCTTTTCTGCATGGATGAAGTAAGGGTGCCATGTATCTGTTACACAGCATGCTCCTTAAATCTCTTTGCAAGTGCCACTCCCAGATTTCTTCTGTTTTTCATTCTTTCATTGCACTCTTTACACGTCCAGCTTGTGTGGGCATGTACCCACATTCAGTGTGCATGCGTCTTGTGCCTTCAATTTAGGCAGCTATTTTTGAAAAGAGTCTTTTGTATTTATTTATTTGTTTTGAATTGCTCAAGATTGCTAGAGAGCTCAGCATATATTAGGATGAGGAAAACCATGCAGTGACTGAGATCCTGTTATTGTCAGATGTTTCACTTCACTAGAGTCTTTGATCTCTACATTAGAAGCTTACATCCAGGATTAATGAGTCTAAGTGATGGATGAGTTATGTTTATTCTAGCTGCTGAAAGGTTGTTTCTTTCAAACTCCTCTCTCTTCTCTCTCTCTCTTTTCTCTCTCTCTCTCTCATTCAATGTATTTTTGAGAGCATGGCATTGAAGGAATCCACCTAACATTTATGCCAGGGTTTTAATTATTCCGTGCAAAGAATGTTAAGAAAATATTTTTGTGGCTTGGTGTAGAATACATCCTATAATTTCCTGTTGGGGAAACACATGAATCAGATGGTTATTGAATATGTATGTTACTCATTTTGTGGCCTTTCTGTAGTTTGATTTTGAAATTCTAAACTGACCAACCCTGTTAACTCAGAGTGCTTCTGAATATATTTCCCCCCTTTCTGCTCATTGCCCCTCAGCTTTGAGGCATATACTCTGGACACCCAAATTAACCTTAGTGTTATCCTAGGCACAATATCATTAGAAAGTAATTGATAATTACACTGAATCATGTAATACTCAAGACCAAATAGATGTAAATTTGGACACTTTGTGGCCTTCACTGATGTCTATAATTAAGAATATATCATCTTGTATTCCAATAAACTGAATTTGTATAGTTCTTACCAGCTTTTGAGTATTAATAAAAGTATATTAACAGTAATAGCTCGTGTTTTACTGGCTTACTGCCCCAATCCTCAGATTACATGATTTCCAGACCCTCAAGTTCCTTTTCTCACCTAGTACTTATCAGGAATCCTCAAGACTGTCTCATACATTTGCAGAGAAATGGCTTCTGCTGATGTCACCACTGCCTCTCTGGGGCGTGCAATTCTTTCTGTTGCTAAGCTGGGAAAAATATTTTGCTATTGATGCCCTATCCAGAGGTGAGATAAAAGACCAAGCTACAGATTTTCAAAGGAAGCTTGCAAAAACTAATTACACAATTCTTATATTCCACATGGATAAACGAGTTTGGCTATGGAGAGAGGATTTTGTGAGAAGGATTCTTTGGGCGAGCTTTGCTGTGAGTCTTACATAGAGTGATAGGGGACTGTCATGGGAAGAAATGAATCTTGGTATGATTTTCCTGTAGTTATGGGGGCGCATAGTGGTCTGATGCCTAACTCATCCTTTAGGAAGTTGATGTAGCCTGTCACACATGGAACAGACAGCTGATCCTCTAAGGGAGTGACCGTATTTCTAATTGGTGGCATGTCAAAAATGTGTGAGTGCCAAGGACCTGTTGGGGAACCCAGGGTAGAAATGTTTACCTGTGATCATTTAAAAAAAGGATCATGCTAACAGGGTAGGGGACCCATTAGTAAGAGACTGTGGGGTATATTCCTGGGTTTGGCAGCTGATAAGGGTCAGGAGTGGCTAGCCAAAGGAGAGACACTGCTGCATTAGGGAAGCCATAGTTAGAGGGGCTTAGGGGAGTGAGTTTCTAAAGAACCTATATAAATACCCACAAGAGTGAGTTGGTGTTAGCCGCTTCCCTCGCCAGAGAACAAGAATCTTTTGTTGTTAAGCATCAAGTGAGAATTTTCCTTCCCAGTAACCCACAGTAATCCTGGAAAGACAGGAAGGAGTAAATGGGAAATGAGGTATGTGGAAAAAAAAAGAAGCCAGCTAGGATTTACCCTTCACAGAACATAGTTCTCCCCTGCACCAGTGTGGAGTGGGTGGGTAGGAGATTTAGAGACTTTCATTTCCTGAATGTCCAGAAAAGACCTGGGGACTGCCCAAAGTCTCATCGTGAGAGCAAGTGCAGGACTGTTCCCACTGAGCAGATCTACAGGGACAATGGGAGGTAAAAGTCAGCTGGCTCTTAACATGACATTCCATGTTTAGGGTACCAGTTGTTGTATTTGACATGATCAATCCAGACTTCTCACTTGATCAGAGCTGATTTGTAATCATTGACAAAGCATGCAGGTGAGACTTTTCTCCCTTTGTGTTAGACCCTCTAAAAGGATTCCAAAGAAGTTTTGTTTTGTTTCCTCAGTGCTTTGCAAAGTTCAGTGGAAGAGCTTTCATGGGTTTTACTTAGAGCTCTTTTTATTTCAGGCCCTCCAAGCTGAGTCAGGGACACATTTGAGAAATTACTATCATACAGTCTGTACTCAGAAATCTAGTACAAGCTTTTATTTTTGTACTAGAGTACCTCACAGTTTTAAATATGCATGTACACTGTGTCTCATCAAGAAGAGCGTGTAGTATCTAACATTACCCAAGCTTGACCAGCATTATACTGAGTGCTCTTTGGAAAGTGCTGACTGTGAGGCAGCAACAAATTCAGGAAGATGCTAAGTAAAAGTTCAAATTTGATAATAGCAGTTTAGAAAAGGATACCATGCCATTTAAGATTAATATTGGCAAGCTATGACTGCAGTTTGAAGAGCCCATGCTTTTCTTTTTCTGCAGTGAACTGAATGATTGCTACTGAAAGCGTGGACTATGGTGCAGCAGCATCAGAGTCAATTGAGGACATGTTAGAAATGCAGAATCTCAGGCATGGCCTGGACCTACTGAATAAGAACCAGCATTTTAACAAGATTCCCAGGTGTTACTTGTGCATCTTAAAGTCTGAGAACACCTGATCTAGAGAATAACATCTCAAATCATCTTTGATACCAGCATTCTTGTCAAATTGTTGCTTGGGTAGACTTTCAGCTTTTAGTGAACAGAGAACGAACCAGTTACCTATGTGGCTTAGTGCCAACTATAACAATAATGTCATACAGTGAACTGTCATCGTGGCATTGCTGGGAAATGGTGTCCAGGTGCACAATTTGTCAGCTCTGGCAAGGTCAACATCCTGCTTAAAGCAACGTCAGTGGGCACCACAGGTTACTATTTCAGAACCAAAGGGAAAAAGTGGAGGGATACATCCTTGGAACATAATTTTTTTTTTCCCCTTCTCAAAATATCATGAGTAATGTATGGGGCAAGGGAAATATGGGAAACAGGTCATACTTTAAACATTTTTTTAAAAGATAATTTGACCTGATTTAATAAAGTGCTTGCAAATGTATTAGTTAGAATTTTGTGTTTGCATTTTGGAATCATATCTGCTACGGTGGAATCCTTTTTCCTCTGTGTTCTAATCATGTGAATTTGGGCACATTACCAAAGTGCCCCAAGCCTAAGTTTCCATGTGTGCGAGCAAGGATCAGTACCACCTACCTTGCAAGGCTCTTTTGAGGATTAAATGGGGAAGTGTACCCCCTAAGGGATAGCTCTGCTTACTGTTGTCTGTGTTCTCATGAAAATCATCATCAGATCATTAAACAAGGTTTTAAACACATGATGTTTTAAACACATGAGTTCTTGAAAGGAACACACATAAAAAATATTAAAAACACAGAACTGACTTAATTTAAAAGGAATCATCCACATTATTATGGCATTATAGCATTGTACTAGAAAAACTAATTATTAGGTTTCTTTTTTTGTTTTTAAATTCAAGATAAAACATTTTTATGTCAGTGACTGACAAGTATTCTGCAAGCACAGATGGCCTTCAGGAAGCTCACCCTCCTGCCATCTGAGCTGCTGCTACTGTGGAATATGGGTTCCTTCTGGAGATCTTTGTGCTCTTACTGATGGTTGCTTGTGGAGAGTTCCTTGTTTCTACCCCTCTGGTGCCAGGGCATGATAACCTATAGGTGGTGAGTCTCTTTTTTTCTGATCCACTGGGAAAAGAGGGAAGGAGGTATTCCCAGCTTAAATACGTCAACTATAAATGGTTTTAGTGTACCAAGAACTAATTTGAGCACATGGGAAATATATGACTTCAGTGGGAAAATGCATTCTATGTCCCATATGCCCTAATTATACTTTAAGATCAAAACTGATATGAGGTGAACTTTTAGAACAAAATCTGCTTGGAAACTGAAGAATCTCTTTTTTCTAATTGATAAAATAGACCATTTAACAGATGATATGAATTTTAGTGGACTTGGAAGTTGGTCTCTTGCTTCCATTAGGTCCATTTCACCTTGTGCAGCTCCAGCTCTAAGCCCATCATGGTAATCTGGCCCTCTTGCCCCAGATGGCTTTGTGAGCTCATGGCCAGGCCATTCAGCATATGACATCCCCCCATTAGCCACACAGCCTCAGCTGGCATAGTTGGGCAAATGACAGGATTTGGGTTTAATTTTGTGGGCAGAGGCATTCTCTTTACTCTGCTAGACCCAAACAAGGAAGGTCTTAGTCTCCTGATGGCTCTCCTACAGGGAGCTGTGGATGAAGCTGACATTCTGGGCAATGAAATGGAGAGACTGGAAAAACCTGAATCTTTGATGATGTCTTAGTCTTTCTGGATTAGCTAAACCTGAAGCTTCTCCTATCCCTGTGTCTCCTGTTTTATGGACAGATATCTTTCTGTGTCATTTAAACCACTTTGAATTGGGTTTTCTGTCTCTTGCCTTTAAAACCTCATAACTTATACAATTATTAGAATAAAATCCTTCTAACACAGTAGGTGGACAAAATCTTTTAGGATCTTGTAGTACATAAGAGTCATGAATTCTCTTATGATTGGAAAGTTTAGGTAAGAGTTTTGTTTACTAGAATGTCTGACAAACTTTTATGCACTGTTGCAGTGAACTCTTCAGTTTGATTTCTCACAGGTTATTGATTATATTCTCTGATTGGTGCGGTTTCCTCTCTCTCCTCTTCCCTGCTCTTTTGAAAAAGTTAGCTCGACCAGATGTGGTGCCCTCCTGGTCACTGCAGGGGCACAGGATGTGGATGAGAAGGAAGTAAACCTGTTGGTAATAAATTCCTTTCACTAAAAAAAAGACTGGACCCGAATCCATGCAATTGATTGTGACATATGATGTGGAAGGCTTCTGAATGGTATGCTGAGCAGCGAGCTGGGTTCCTTTTCAGTTTACCAGGAGGGAAATGTGGTGCTTGATTGGCATCACAGCTGACTAGAATGTGGGTTTTATATCCTTTACAGGATACAGGCTGCTGACAAAAATCTAACTCTCTTTTTCCATACTTCTACATCTTAAGTTGTCTGAATATCTACTCTTTTTTGCCAAAGGTCTTTTAACTCTTAATGCTTTATTTTAACTCTTAATGCTTTATCTCTGCTGTAAAATTCAACATTGAAAATAAAGTTATTATCCAGAATGGAAATTGAGATTTGTATATTTTTATTGGAACAGACAGGACCAACCTGTTGCTGAAAGTTCTCAGCTTTAGGGAGTTTGAATACTTTCTTAGAGAATGTTACTTTATTTACGCTAAGTGTCTTATAGGTGCTGGCCAATATTTTAAGATATGGATAAGATAATGTTCTGATTTTTCAATGTTGTGTAACAAACCAACTCAAATATTAGTGGCCAGAAACTGGGCCATTTATTTTACTCATGAATCTGCAATTTGGGTAGGGTTCAGTGGGGACAGCTCATCAACTGTTCTATTCCGTGTCTGCTGGGGTGACTTGAAGGCTGGGAGCTGCAGTCATCTGAAGGCTCATTCACATGTCTTCTGGTTGATGCTGGAATGACTCAATAGGAGGTTGGCATTGGGTTCCTTGGGCATTGCTTTCTCTATGTTGTCTCTTCAGCATGGTCCTTTAGGGTAGTCAGACTTCTTACATGTAGAATCAGGACTTCCAAAGTTCATGTCCCATGTGAAAAAAAGAGCCAGGAAGAAGCTGTATTGCCTTGTTTGACCTAGACCCAGAAGTCAGAATGCACTATTACTGCTTTATTTATAGCAGAAGTGAGTCACTTAGACCAGGCATATTCAAGAGGTAGGGAATTGGGTTTCATCTTTCTTTCTTTCTTTTTAAAGCTTATTTGTTTTTTTTATTTTAAATGTTAACATTCTATTATATTTAAAGTTTGTTGAGTATAGGGACTATGTCACTGCACTTAACCAGGCTTTGAATGCAGTAGGAATGGAGTAAACCTTGTTTTTAGACAGTATATACATGTCACAGTTTTTTCCTTACAACTTTATTGGGGTGTAATTTACATACCATAAAATTAACTCATTTTAACTAAATAATTCAATGTTTTTTTTCAGTGAATTTATGCAGTGTGCAGGTATTAACACAATCCAGTTTTGGAACATTTCATGACCATAGTAGAATTCCACATGCCCGTTCACAGTTAACTCACATTCCCAGGCAATCACTTAATCTACTTTCTGTCTTTCTACATTTGCTTTTTTGGGGTATTTCATATAAATGGAATCATATATTACATGTCATTTGTTTTTGGCTTTTTTTCACTTAGCACAATGTTTTTGAGGTTCATCCATTTTGTAACATGAATCAGTATTTCATTTCTTTTTATTGCTGAATAGTATTCCATTGTATGGACATAGCATATATATTATTTAACCATTCACCAGCTGATGGACATTTGTTGTTTTCTGCTCTTTGGCTATTCTGAATAATGCTGCTATGAACATTTGTGTACAGGTTTATGTGGACATATGTTTTCATTTCTCTTGAGTATACATATAGGTGTGAGGTTGCTGGGGTATATGATAAATGTATGTTTAATTTTTTAACAAAATGCTTGTTTTTCAAAGTGGCTATACCATCTGCATTTCTGCCAGCAACTTACGAAGGTTCTTGTTGGAATAAATCTTTTTAAAGTGCTTTGAAGGTAATTCTCTGGGTTGAATGAGAGCAGGTTTGTGAATGAATTTAGTTTGTGGGCAAATAAATCTCCTGTCATTTTCAGGCAATAGATGGGGGACTGTGGCTGCTTTCATAAGAAAGATGAAACAGGAAAATTAGAGAAAATAAAGTGGAGGGAAAGAGGGACAACCCTATCCTTAATCCTTTGAACAACTATGGTATAATTTTTGTTGTTATTGTTGACGTTGTTTGTTTTTTGTTATTCTTTAATTGAGATAATTGACAGCGTTATATTAGCTTGAGTGTACCACATAGTGGTTCAATATTTGTGTATATTGTGAAATGATCACCACAATAAATCTAGTTAACAACCATCACCATACATAGTTACAAATATTTTTTTCTTCTTTTTTCTTTTTTTTAATTATTAGTTTCTGCTTTATAACAAAGTGAATCAGTCATACATATACATCTGTTCCCACATCCCTTCGCTCTTGCGTCTCCCTCCCTTCCACCCTCCCTATCTCACCCCTCCAGGCAGTCATAAAGCACCGAGCTGATCTCCCACTATGCGGCTGCTTCCCACTATCTATCTACCTTACGTTTGGTAGTGTATATATGTCCATACCTCTCTCTCGCTTTGTCACAGCTTACCCTTCCCCCTCCCCATATCCTCAAGTCCATTCTCAAGTAGGTCTGTATCTTTATTCCCGTTTTACCCCTAGGTTCTTCATGACTTTATTTTTTTCTTAAATTCCATATATATGTGTTAGCATACGGTATCTGTCTTTCTCTTTCTGACTTACTTCACTCTGTATGACAGACTCTAGGTCCAACCACCTCATTACAAATAGTTCAGTTTTGTTTCTTTTTATGGCTGAGTAATATTCCATTGTATATATGTGCCACATCTTCTTTATCCATTCATCCGATGATGGACACTTAGGTTGTTTCCATCTCCAGGCTATTGTGAATAGAGCTGCAATGAACATTTTGGTACATGTCTCTTTTTGAATTATGGTTTTCTCAGGGTATATGCCTAGTAGTGGGATTGCTGGGTCATATGGTAGTTCTATTTTTAGTATTTTAAGGAACCTCCATACTGTTCGTCATAGTGGCTGTACCAATTCACATTCCCACCAGCAGTGCAAGAGTGTTCCCTTTTCTCCACACCCTCTCCAGCATTTATTGTTTCTAGATTTCTTGATGATGGCCATTCTGACTGGTGTGAGATGATATCTCATTGTAGTTTTGATTTGCATTTCTCTAATGATTAGTGATGTTGAGCATTCTTTCATGTGTTTGTTGGCAGTCTGTATATATTCTTTGGAGAAATGTCTATTTAAGTCTTCTGCCCATTTTTAGATTGGGTTGTTTGTTTTTTTGCTATTGAGCTGCATGAGCTGCTTATAAATTTTGGAGATTAATCCTTTGTCAGTTGCTTCATTTGGAAATATTTTCTCCCATTACGAGGGTTGTCTTTGGGTCTTGTTTATGGTTTCCTTTGTTGTGCTAAAGCTTTGAAGTTTCATTAGGTCCCATTTGTTTATCTTTGTTTTTATTTCCATTTCTATAGGAGGTGGGTCCAAAAGAATCTTGCTGTGATTTATGTCATAGAGTGTTCTGCCTATGTTTTCCTCTAAGAGTTTGATAGTTTCTGGCCTTACATTTACATCTCTAATCCATTTTGAGCTTTTTTGTGTGTGTGTATGGTGTTAGGGAATGATCTAATCTCATACTTTTACATATCCCTGTCCAGTTTTCCCAGCACCACTTATTGAAGAGGCTGTCGTTTCTCCACTGTACATTCTTGCCTCCTTTATCAAAGATAAGGTGACCATATGTCCGTGGGTTTATCTCTGGGCTTTCTATCCTGTTCCATTGATCTATCTTTCTGTTTTTGTGCCAGTACCACACTGTCTTGATTACTGTAGCTTTGTAGTATACTCTGAAGTCAGGGAGCCTGATTCCTCCAGCTCCGTTTTTCATTCTCAAGATTGCTTTGGCTATTCGGGGTCTTTTGTTTTTCCAAACAAATTTTGAAATTTTTTGTTCTACTTCTGTGAAAAATGCCAGTGGTAGTTTGATAGGGATTGCATTGAATCTGTAGATTGCTTTGGGTAGTAGAGTCATTTTCACAATATTGATTCTTCCAATCCAGGAACATGGTATATCTCTCCATCTATTTGTATCATCTTTAATTTCTTTCATCAGTGTCTTATAATTTTCTGCATACAGGTCTTTTGTCTCCTTAGGTAGGTTTACTCCTAGATATTTTATTCTTTTTGTTGCAGTGGTAAATGGGAGTGTTTTCTTGATTTCACTTTCAGATTTTTCATCATTAGTGTACAGGAATGCCAGAGATATCTGTGCATTAATTTTGTATCCTGCTACTTTACGAAACTCATTGATTAGCTCTAGTAGTTTTCTGGTAGCATCTTTAGGATTCTCTATGTATAGTATCATGTCATCTGCAAACAGTGACGGCTTTACTTCTTCTTTTCCAATTTGGATTCCTTTTATTTCCTTTTCTTCTCTGATTGCTGTGGCTAAAACTTCCAAAACTAAGTTCAATAAGAGTGGTGAGAGTGGGCAGCCTTGTCTTGTTCCTGATCTTAGTGGAAATGGTTTCAGTTTTTCACCATTGAGGACGATGTTGGCTGTGTGTTTGTCATATATGGCCTTTATTATGTTGAGGAAAGTTCCCTCTATGCCTACTTTCTGCAGGGTTTTTATCATAAATGGGTGTTGAATTTTGTCGAAAGCTTTCTCTGCATCTATTGAGATGATCATATGGTTTTTCTCCTTCAATTTGTTAATGTGCTGTATCACATTGATTGATTTGCATATATTGAAGAATCCTTGCATTCCTGGAATAAACCCCACTTGATCATGGTGTATGATCCTTTTAATGTGCTGTTGGATTCTGTTTGCTAGTATTTTGTTGAGGATTTTTGCATCTATGTTCATCAGTGATATTGGCCTGTAGTTTTCTTTCTTTGTGACATCCTTGTCTGGTTTTGGTATCAGGGTGATGGTGGCCTCGTAGAATGAGTTTGGGAGTGTTCCTCCCTCTGCTATATTTTGGAAGAGTTTGAGAAGGATAGGTGTTAGCTATTCTCTAAATGTTTGACAGAATTCTCCTGTGAAGCCATCTGGTCCTGGGCTTTTGTTTGCTGGAAGATTTTTAATCACAGTTTCAATTTCAGTGCTTGTGATTGGTCTGTTCATATTTTCTATTTCTTCCTGATTCAGTCTTAGCAGGTTGTGCATTTCTAAGAATTTGTCCATTTCTTCCAGGTTGTCCATTTTATTGGCATAGAGTTGCTTGTAGTAAAATCTCTCATGATCTTTTGTATTTCTGCAGTGTCTGTTGTTACTTCTCTTTCTGATTTCTAATTCTATTGATTTGTCTTCTCCCTTTTTTTCTTGATGAGTCTGGCTAATGGTTTATCAATTTTGTTTATCTTCTCAAAGAACCAACTTTTAGTTTTACTGATCTTTGCTATCGTTTCCTTCATTTCTTTTTCATTTATTTCTGATCTGATCTTTATGCTTTCTTTCCTTCTGCTAACTTTGGGGTTTTTTTTTTGTTGTTGTTGTTGTTCTTTCTCTAATTGCTTTAGGTGCAGTGTCAGGTTGTTTACTCAAGATGTTTCCTATTTCTTAAGGTGGGATTGTATTGCTATAAACTTCCTGCTTAGAACTGCTTTTGCTGTGTCCCATAGGTTTTGGGTCATCGTGTCTCCATTGTCATTTGTTTCTAGGTATTTTTTAATTTCCTCTTTGATTTCTTCAGTGGTCACTTCGTTGTTATGTAGTGTATTGTTTAGCTTCCATGTGTTTGTATTTTTTACAGATCTTTTCCTGTAATTGATATCTATTCTCATAGCATTGTGGTTCGAAAAGATACTTGATATGATTTCAATTTTCTTATATTTACCAAGGCTTGATTTGTGACCCAAGATATGATCTATGCTGGAGAATGTTCCATGAGCACTTGAGAAAAATGTGTATTCTGTTGTTTTTGGATGGAATGTCCTATAAATATCAATTAAGTCCATCTTGTTTAATGTATCATTTAAGGCTTGTGTTTCCTTATTTATTTTCATTTTGGATGATCTGTCCATTGGTGAAAGTGGGGTGTTGAAGTCCCCTACTATGAGTGTGTTACTGTCAATTTCCCCTTTTTTGGCTTTTAGTATTTGCCTTATGTATTGAGGTGCTCCTATGTTTGGTGCATAAATATTTACAATTGTTATATCTTCTTCTTGGATCGTTCCCTTGATCATTATGTAGTGTCCTTCTTTGTCTCTTCTAATAGTCTTTATTTTAAAGTCTGTTTTGTGTGATATAAGAATTGCTACTCCAGCTTTCTTTTGATTTCCATTTGCATGGAATATCTTTTTCCATCCCCTTACTTTCAGTCTGTATGTGTCTCTAGGTCTGAAGTGGGTCTCTTGTAGACAGCATATATATGGGTCTTGTTTTTGTATCCATTCAGCCAATGTGTGACTTTTGTTGGGAGAATTTAGTCCATTTACATTTAAGGTAATTATTGATATGTATGTTCCTATTCCCATTTCCTTAATTGTTTTGGGTTCGTTATTGTAGGTCTTTCCCTTCTGTTGTGTTTCTTGCCTAGAGAAGTTCCTTTAGCATTTGTTGTAAAGCTGGTTTGGTGGTGCTGAACTCTCTCAGCTTTTGCTTGTCTGTAAACGTTTTAATTTCTCCATCAAATCTGAATGAGATCCTTGCTGGGTAGAGTAATCTTGGTTGCAGGTTTTTCTCCTTCATCAGTTTAATTATGTCGTGCCTCTCCCTTCTGGCTTGTAGAGTTTCTGCTGAGAGATCAGCTCTTAACCTGATGGGTATTCCCTTGTGTGTTATTTGTTGTTTTTCCCTTGCTGCTTTTAATATGATTTCTTTGTGTTTAATTTTTACAGTTTGATTAATATGTGTCTTGGCATATTTCTCCTTGGATTTATTCTATATGGGACTCTCTGTGCCTCCTGGACTTGATTAACTATTTCCTTTCCCATATTAGGGAAGTTTTCAACTATAATCTCTTCAAATATTTTCTCAGTCCCTTTCTTTTTCTCTTCTTCTTCTGGAACCCCTATAATTTGAATGTTGGTGCGTTTAATGTTGTCCCAGAGGTCTCTGAGACTGACCTCTGTTCTTTTCATTCTTTTTTCTTTATTTTGGTTTGCAGCAGTTATTTCCTCTATTTTATCTTCCACCTCACTTATCCGTTCTTCTGCCTCAGTTATTCTGCTTTTGATCCCATCTAGAGTATTTTTCATTTCATTTATTGTGTTTTTAATTGATGCTTGATTCATCTTTAGTTCTTCTAGGTCCTTGTTAACTGTTTCTTACATTTTGTCTATTCTATTTCCAAGATTTTGGATCATCTTTACTATCATTATTCTGAATTCTTTTTCAGGTAGACTGCCTATTTCCTCTTCATTTGTTACATCTGGTGGGTTTTTATCTTGCTCCTTCACCTGCTGTGTGTTTTTCTGTCTTCTCATTTTGCTTATCTTACTGTGTTTGTGGTCTCCTTTTTGCAGGCCGCAGATTCGTAGTTCCCGTTGTTTTTGGTGTCTGTCCCCAGTGTCTAATGTTGTTTCAGTGGGTTGTGTAGGCTTCCTGGTGGGGTGGACTAGTGCCTGTGTTCTGGTGGATGAGGCTCGATCTTGTCTTTCTGGTGGACAGGTCCACGTTTGGTGGTGTGTTTTTGGGTACCTGTGGCCTTATTATGTTTTTAGGCAGTGTCTCTTCTAATGGGTTGGGTTGTGTTCTTGTCTTGCTAGTTGCTTGGCATAGGGTGACCAGCACTGTAGCTTGCTGGTTGTTGAGTGAAGCTGGGTGCTGATGTTGAGATGGAGATCTCTGGGAGATTTTCGCCGCTTGATATTATGTGGAGCTGGGAGGTCTCTTGTGGACCCGTGTCGTGAAGTTGTCTCTCCCACTTCAGAGGCACAGCACTGACTCCTGGCTGCAGCACCAAGAGCCTTTCGTCTACCCGGCTCAGAATAAAAGGGAGAAAAAGTAGAAAGAAAGAATTAGTAGAAGAAAGAAAGAAGGAAAGAAAGGAAGGAAGGAAGGAAGGAAGGAAGGAAGGAAGGAAGGAAGGAAGGAAGGAAAAAAGAAAGTAAGAAAGGAGGGAGGGAGGAAGGGAAGGTAGGAAAAAGAGAAAGAGAGAAGATAAAGTAAAATAGAATAAGTATGATAAAATATAGTAGCGTTATTAAAATAAAAAAGTAATTATTAAAAAAAAAAAAAACGGACGGATAGAACCCTGGAACAAATGGTCGAAGCAAAGCTATAGAGAGAAAATCTCACACAGAAGCATACACATACACATTCACAAAAAGAGAACAAGGGGAAAAAATTTGTAAATCTTGCTCTCAAAGTCCACCTCCTCAATTTGGGATAATTCGTTGTAAAAAGAGGAAAAGGGGAAAAAGTCTTAAATCTTGTTCTCTAAGTCCACCTCCTCAATTTGGGATGATTCGTTGTCTATTCATGTATTCCACAGACGCAGCGTACATCACTTGATTGTGGAGCTTTAATCCGCTGCTTCTGAGGCTGCACAGAGAGATTTCCCTTTGTCTTCTTTGTTCTCAGCTCCCGGGTCTGAGCTTTGGATTTGGCCCCGCCTCTCCGTGTAGGTCGCCGGAGGGCGTCTGTTCTTCGCTCAGACAGGATGGGTTTAAAGGAGCCGCTGATTCGGGGGCTCTGGCTCACTCAGGCCGAGGGGAGGGAGGGGCACGGAGTGTTGGGCGGGCCTGCGGCGGCAGAGGCCGGCGTGACGTTGCACCAGCCCGAGGCGCTCCGTGCGCTTTCCCGGGGAAGGCGTCCCTTGGTCCCGGGACCCCGGCAGTGACGCGTTGCACAGGCTCCCCGGAAAGGGTGCGTGGACAGTGACCTGCGCTCTCACACAGGCTTCTTGGCGGCGGCAGCAGCAGCCCCAGCGTCCCACGCCCGTCTCCGGGGTCCGCGCCCGTCTCTGGAGCTCCTTTAAGCAGCGCTCTTAACCCCTTCTCCTTGCGCACCAGGAAACAAAGAGGGAAGAAAAAGTATCTTGCCTCTTCCGCAGGTCCGGACTTTTTCCCGGACTCCCTCCCGGCTAGCCGTGGTGCACTAACCCCTTCAGGCTCTCTTCCTGCCGCCAGCCCCAGACCTCTCCCTGTGCTCCGACTGAAAGCCGATACCCGAGCCTCAGCTCCCAGCCCCGCCCACCCCGGCGGCCGAGCAGACAAGCCTCTTGGGCTGGTGTGTGCCTGAGGGCACCGATCCTCTGTGCCGGAATCTCTCCGCTTTGCCCTCCGCACCCCTGTTGCTGTGCTCTCCTCCGCTACTCCGAATCTTTCCCCCTCCGCCACCCGCAGTCTCCGCCCACGAAGGGGCTTGTAGTGTGTGGAAACCTTTCCTCCTTCACGGCTCCCTCCCATTGGTGCAGGTCCCGTCCCTATCCTTTTGTCTCTGTTTATTCTTTTTTTCTTTTGCCCTACCCAGGTATGTGGGGAGTTTCTTGCCTTTTGGGGGGTCTGAGGTCTTCTGTCAGCGTTCAGTAGGTGTTCTGTAGGAGTTGTTCCACGTGTAGATGAATTTCTGATGTATCTGTGGGGAGGAAGTTGATCTCCGCGTCTTACTTTTCCGCCATCTTCCCCCGGGATCCAAAAATATTTTTTTTTTCTTATGATGAGAACTTTTAAGATCTACGCCTTTAGCAACTTTCAAATATATAATACAGTATTACTAACTATAGTCACCATGCTGTACATTACATCCCTAGGACTTATTTATTTTATAACTGGAAGTTTGTACCTTTTGACTCCCTTGACCTGTTTTGCCCACCTCTCACCCACTGCCTCTGGCAATCACCAATCTGTTCTCTATATCCACCATTTTTTTTTTTTTTTTTTTTAAGATTCCACATGTAAGTGAGATCACATGGTATTTGTCTTTCTCTGTCTGATTTATTTCACTAATGCCCTCAGGGATGTCCATGCCTTCAGGATTTCCTTCTTTTTCATGGCTGAATGATATTCCTCTGTGTGTGTGTGTGTGTGTGTGTGTGTATGTGTGTGTGTGTATCACATTTTAAAAAAATCCATTCATCCATCAGTGGACACTTATGTTTTTTCCATATATTGGCTATTGTAAACAATGCTGCAGTGAACATGGGGGTTAGATACATTTAAAGTTCCTGTTTTCATTTCCTTTGGATAAATACCCAGAAGTGGGATTGCTGGATCTAATGATAGTTCTATTTTAAAATTTTGGGGAACCTCCATACTGTTTTCCATAATGGCTGTACCAATTTACATTCCCAGCAACAGTGCACAAGGGTTCCCCTTTCTCCATATCCTTGCCAACACTTGTTATTTCATGTTTTCTGATAGTAACCATTCTAACAGATGGAAAGTAATAAACTCATTGTGGTTTAGATTTGCATTTCCATGATAATTAGTGATGTTGAACACCTTTTCATGCACCTATTGACCATCCATAAGTTTTCTTTGGAACAACATCTATTCAGATCTTGTGCCCTTTGTTAATCGGATTTCTTTTTTTTTTTTTTTTTTTTGCTGTTGCATTAAGTCCTTTATATATTTTGGATATTAACTCCTTATCAGATATATATGATTTACATATATTTGCTCCCATTTGGTAGGTTTCCTTTACATTTTGTTAATGGTCTCCTTTGCTGTGCAGAAGCTTTTTAGTTTGATGCAGTTCCATGTGTCTATTTTTGCTTTTGTTGCCTTTGCTTTTAGTGTCAAATACAAAAAATCATTGCCAAGACTGATGTTAAGGAGCTTACCCCTATCTTTTCTTCTGGGAGTTTTATGGTTTCACTTCTTACATTTAAGTCTGTTACTTATTTTGATTGATTTTTGTGTTTGGTGTAATAGTTTCATTCTTTTGCATGTAGCTGTGGGTTTCACCTTTTGATGGGAGGATTGTTAATTTGAAGACATGGTTTAAAATGAGAGAGGTAGATATTTAAAGAACCGATGTTAAGTATCATTAGGAAGTTGTGATAATTTCTTACGTATGATGTTGTTTCAAGGGCTCGTAATAAAAGCTTAGGTTTGGAAAAATAAAGTGATATATCCAATTTCTAATGGTGGACCAGGTCGGTGCTTTCTATATGGTAAGCATTATCTTTGCCCTTTACATTTAATCTCATTTAAAACTCTCAAGTCATCATTTACAGCGACATAATGTTTTATTAAGGTGATTATTTATCCCATTCTACAGTGGAAAAAATTTAGGCTTAGGGAGGTTAAGGTAGCTATAGACAGCAGAGGAATTGGGTTTGAACCCAGGTCTGTCTATTCCAGAATCAGCTCTCATAGTTCTTTGCTGTATACTCTCTAGACCCAGAGAATTCCTTTTGGGGCAGGTTCTCTATGAACAGTAGAAAATTTCCTTTATATGGAGCAAAACTTAGTCTGCCTATGTTCTTTTGTTCCCTACAGTATATACTGGGCTATTTGTGGCCAAATCCAGGGCAAGTGTCTGGGTTGAGATATGGCTTCAGTCTGTAGATTGAGACAACTACAGAAATCAAACCTGGGAGTTGTCATTAGGTACTCAAGCAAAGCCAAGGAATATGAAGAGCAGGTTAAAAAGACACAGGAGGATTCAAATAGTGAAAGCTAAGGCAATACTGAGGATCAAAAGTTCAAGCTCACACCATGAAGAGACATCCATTAGTACTGGAGGCATCATTAGTAGCAAAAAGGAAACGGGCAGAGATCTAGACAAACTGGAGCAAATGAACTAAAATAGAGGATGAGAAATGCTATGACCAAGATGTAAACAAAGTGATGGGGGAGGAAGGCTAGGAGCAGGAGGCAGTAAATGTGCACTTGGCCACCCCTCCACTTCGGACAGGGAGCTTTTGAGGACTTTATTTGGGTCCTGGATCCAGTATACCGAAGTGATTATTCTCAACTCTTGAGTGGGTCTTCCTGTCTAGAAACCTTGGTTTTAAACTTTCTAAAGACTCATAAACTAATTTTTGGATGACTTCATTCACCCAGTTTCATAAACAAAGTACCTTATCTGAGTGAAATAATATTTAACATTAGATTGTACACTTTCATGAAAAATCCGAAATGTGTCAACTAGTATAGAGTTTCATCTTTACATCTATGTATTTTATACTGTTTAAGTGGGAAGCCCCTGTCCCCAAGGTGTTTGGATAAAAAAGTGAGGAAATCAACCTTGAAATCCCTCTTCTTCCATGGTTTGCTGTTCCCTCTTAATATCCTCCAAGAGACCTCCAGCTTTGCATTTATTATTGAGTTTCAAAGGAATTTAAATGAATTTCTACCATTTTATAGTTGGTGTGTACATTCCCTTTATTCACAGGTATACATGGACACTGTAATCTTCTAATCTAATCCTAAAGATTCTTGATTATATCACCTTACTGAGACCCAAGGTGATCTTGAATCGGTGCCTCATCATATTCTTACATGAGTTTTGTGATGGTGGTGCTTTTTATACTTAAATACTGCTTTGCATTGTAACTTTCCTTAAAATAAGTTTTTTCTTTTGACCAGACTCATTTCATGGAAGATTTGAGCTGATTAACATAGATTCTCAAGTACAACAAAGACGTTGATTGGGAAACTCATGGTAATAGTACCTATCATAACCATAGTATGTGTTATATTATATATATCTGAGAATATCCCAGAAGGAGTGTGATTTAGATCATCTTAATTATATGCTTATATCTATACTTTATTTTTATCTCAATTAAATTCTTAGTTTTCATTGGATTATAACTATTATGGTACATATTTGTATATATATTCTGTATTTATATATATTCTGTCAGATTTCTAATTGATAGAAGAGCTAATTGCTCTTTCCTTCCTCCTTGGTTTAAGCCAGTATTTGGTAGGAATAGATATGACTTTGAATTTCACCAGTGTGTTTGAATGTTTCTCATTGTATGGTTAATCATGGAGTTCCAAGCTCACCCTACACCTGTAATTATCTAGTTAGTGTGGTTTTAAAGGCTGCCAAATGAAGAATTCTTTCTGTAAGATTTTGGGTCATTCATCAAAACCAAGACAAAAATAGCAGATAAGAGCATATTTAAGAAAGAGTGACAAATCACTAGAGCTTTGAAAATGACTGATGAGAAATTAGTTAGTTTTAAATCTCATTCTTTAATAGATGAAGAAACTAGCCTCAGAAAGTTCTAGTGATTTTCCCAGATCATTCTGCCAGTTATTAGAGTTTAATCTTCTAATTTCATAGTCCATATCTTTTTCCTAAATTGTTCACAGGTCACATTTTAGTTTCCTATACTAATGGAATTTTATAGGCAGTATAAAACAGTGGATTGGTTAGTGGTTTCTGAGGGAAGGTTAGAATTTTACATTATGCAGACCCTTTAAAGATAGAACACAAACTTTCCATCATGGACAATCAGCCCTTTTGCTAAGTTAAATGTCAATGTTTAGGTCTGAAATTTACTGTGCAATATTTATGCTGTTAGGAGAACTCTGAGTTAAAGAAATGTGAAGTATAGTTGGAAAATGTCAAGTTTAAATGAGTAGGAATTTATGTTTCAATGTTCTCTCTGCCTTTCCTAATAAGTCAAAATTATAGATAAATTTTGCCATGAATGGTGACTTTGTAAAACTTTTTGTGTATTTAGGCTCTTTTTGTTTGTTGTAGAGTGATTAGTATTCTCTTTTAAATATAAACCTGATTTGAGACATATAAGGTTTTTTTTTTTTTTTTTTTAGTTAAACCAAATGAAAGACCTCAAAATAGCCATATATTAAAAAAATCTCACTAAATATATATCTTCTGTAACTTAAAACACCTCACTATTATTTTCAATCTGTCCCTTTTGTATGATTTGAATGTTACCGATTACTTTCTATTTTTTATTCTGTGGAGGTAGATATATCACGACTAAATGATTGGTTGTAGGAAAATATTTTTGGTTTGTGGAAATATAGAAATATATTATGAGGAAGAGAAGAGTGTTCAAAATTTTCAGTTTCTCATATTTGCATTCTCAACTATTAAAAATCTTTAACTTTTTATTTTGAAATAATTTAAATTTTATAGATGATTTTCAAGAATAGCACAAAAATCTCCATGTACCTGTCACCAAGATTCACCAGTTACTAGCATTTTGCCAAATTTGCTTTAGTACTCTTTCTCTTGAGAGTGAGTTGCCACCACCAGGCTTTTTTTTTTTTTTTAACCCGTAAATACTTAAGTGTTTATTTCCTAAGACAGAGACATTCACTTATGTCACTACAGTATAACTATTCAAATCAGGAAATTTAACACTGATAGAACACTGTTACCGTAGACTTTTTTGAAATGTTGCTAACTCACAATAATGCCCTTTATAGAAATTTTTTCTTGACCTTGAACATGACCATCTGGAATGGTTCCTCTGCCTTTTTTATTTTTCATGACATTGACATTTTTGAAAAGTTTAGGCTAGCTACTTTGTAGAATGTTCCTCAATTTGGGTTTGTCTGGTGTTTCCTTATGAATAAATTCAAGTTGTGAATTTTTGGCAGGAATTAGGTACTTTGTCTCTTTACTGTTGTTGTAAACTTTGATCTCTTGATTAACATGGCATCTGCTCAGCTTCTCACTGTATTCCCTCCTTGGAATTAGTAACTTCTTTGTGAGGGAAGACTGTGTGTGTAGACGTCCAGTTTCTCATCAAATTTTCATCCACTGAGTTGAATGTCTCTTAATGATTCTAACAAGGAATATTTTTCATGCCTCTCAATCAGTTTACAAAAAGAAACACTAAAGAAGTAGTGCTCAACAGAAAGAACATTTAATAATTTTCATGTTATCATTTGGGTAAGGCAAAGGTGGTAAGCATTAAACATTAGCTCATGGCACATAAAAATCAAAGGATGGAGCTTTGGTACTCTTCTACTTATGTACTGCTGTAACGTTTAAGCCTTCTTGAGTTCTCTTACAGGACCCCGGGCACACATTCTGTTCACCTGTTTCATATCACCATTTCTCCTTCCCATCCTTGTTCTCCTTTTGCTTTATCTTTAACCCTGTTTTAAAATTCTTTTCTCTTGCTGTATTTTAGCATCTTTGTAAGATGTTTGATGATTCTGTTTTGGAACGTGATAGTATAAGGAAAAAAAAAAAGAGATGCATTTAAACTGTTTATAGGATACACAACTCTTCAGTCTTCATTGAGGATCAACTGTTGAGTCATCAGTCGTTGACAGGAGCAGAAATATAGGGTTTTCATTAATGGCCCAGCTCCATTCCTTGGAAGCCATCCTGATCTCCATCTCTTTTTTATTATTTAGTCTTGCACCAACATTCACTGTTTTGAAGCACTCTCTCATGGTTTTCCTAGTGTCTCAGTGAAATTATAACCTTGTCTAGGACATGTATTATATACTACTTACATGTATTATATGTTCTAGCATGCATCCTGCATATCATCTCCAGAACACAACTATAGCATAGTAACCTCACATCTCTTAGTGTCTAGTAAGGTGTGGTAAACAGGTAGTATGTGCTAACTCAGTTCTTATGGAATGAAATGGAGAGTGACTGACAACTCTAGGCTAGCCATTATTATTACTTACGACACTTGTGTTCCTGAGATGTAGCAGTATCTGCAAATCCTAAATCTACTTCATTGATATTTTATGGTCATTCAGATAAATTGTTAAGGGAAGACAAGGATCCTTTATCTTAAATCAAAGTAACCTGAACTTTCTCTGTAGTCAATAAAGATGAATATGAGTGACTGAACACAGCAGTTTTGGAGTTGTCGTTCCCTGGTTAATTGGAGTAAACATACTATTCCACTCCTTGGCTAGCCAGAAACACTCTTGACAGGATCTACTATAAAGAAAATAGAAAGGAGTAACTCGAGGATATTTGGAATACAGTCCTGAGATGGCACAGAGCAGAAGTACCATTGCCCAAGGATGGAGTTGACACCATGTGAACCACTACCATAAAGACTAACTGATAATTAGGAGATGTGTTCAGTTTTATGTCAAACAATTGGTGATTCTTAAGGAGCAAACTAAGGGGCTAGAATGATTTTCCAGACCTCACCTATAAAGACAATACAATGCCAGAGCATCCTTTTAGATGTGCTATGTGGCCCAGAGGCCTTAGTTTCTACTTTGTAGACTATAAGTTAAATCAGAAGTAAAAAATATGAACTAATTTTAAATTTATAAATTTAAATTTTACATTGTTAAGTTATGAAGTAACAGTGTTAGAAAGTAGGAAAGAACTTCTGAAAGCGTATATTGAATGCATGGATTAAACATGCCCTCCACAATCTCTTAAAATAGTTAAATGTTTCTTACATTTCCTGGGAAACAGACATGCAACCCTTGCAAAGAACTGTCACAAAGCTGTTGTCCCTTTGTTCTTTGTCTCAGCTCATTGGAGGCCGCTGTCACACTTCTGTCAATGACAGTGTATTTCTAGTGCAGGGATTTTCAAAGAGGAGACCGGGTTTGAAAATGTTCGTCTATCTCTTGAGCATTTCCTCCCATGGGTGGCTCAAGAGACCGCTCAAGACTTCCCACTTTTTTCACAAATAATAGAGGGCCTTTGATATTCAATAAATAAAGTATATACATTGGAATTATCTATCTTTATAATGCTCATAATAATACTAAACATTTAATATTTAATGCAAATTTCTGAAAACTTCTTTGACGAAGTAAGTTGATTTTAGGACATGTCAAGAAGAGAAAATATGACCTGGATCACCTTTCTCTCTCTCTCTCTCTCTCCCTCTTTCTTTTTTTTTTTCTCTCTCTCTCATATGCTGCCAGTTGGAATGGTTTAATAAAAAATTTTTTTTTTAAAAAGAAGGGGGATTATTTTAAAGCAGGGTAGCTGAAGCATTTGTCTTTTAGGATTCTAATATTTTTGTGTAAAGCTGTCTATCTCTGATGAGGTACCTAATTGCTTCTTTTTTTTTTTTTTTTTTTTTTTTTTGCGGTATGTGGGCCTCTCACTGTCGTGGCCTCTCCCGTTGCGGAGCACAGGCTCCGGACACGCAGGCTCAACGGCCATGGCTCACGGGCCAAGCCGCTCCGCGGCATGTGGGATCCTCCCAGACCGGGGCACGAACCCGTGTCCCCTGCATCGGCAGGCGGACTCTCAACCACTGCGCCACCAAGGAAGCCCCTAATTGCTTCTTGATAATGTAGAATAGTGTTTAAAATTATCCCCAGATTTGTATTTAAAATGTTAATAAGTGATCACTGGGTGAGTACAGACATGAGTTCATTTGAGTTCAATGGGAAAAAGGCACTGTGTTAGTCTTGGATCTATTCAATACTATTAAATATTTGTTCAGTTTTAACCTCTTAGGGCTTAAATCTCCTTCTAAAAGGGACAATAGTAGGTATGATTATCTCAGTGCTGCCCCTTAGCTCTAGATTATTTTCAATCTACTTTAACCTTGACATGTGAAAAACAGATTCAACTTGTAGATATGCCATGAAATATAGTCTCTTGACAAATCAAGGCATATACACTTTTGTGTATACAGACATGTACTTTATAATTAAATAACATTGAATGTGATAAATGGAGGTCACCACTCAGGTTAATTCAGATACAAAAATCCCCTTTCTTTCACGCTAGGAAGCAGTTGCTTTAACCTTGTCTGTGTAGTCATAGATAAAAGCTATGAGTATTTGGGTTTATTTGATGGGAAGTTCTTGGCAGTTAATACCAAAGGGTTTTTCCATAGGTTTTTTTTTGTTGTTGTTGTTGCATTTTGGTTTGTGCAGGAGTTAAGTTCAATTTAGGGGCAGAACTTCCCTTCAACTCTCAGTGGATTTCAGTCTTCTTTGCAGTGACAGTAGTTTTACAAACCCCAAGAGGTACAATACTTTCATCGATAGTAATGGCATGTAATAGTACAAACGGGAATTCTATTTAGAATATAATTTGCATCCCTTGTCATTTTATCACATTCTATATTTCTGTGATAGCTAATATAGAATAAAATTAAAAGTTCATACTGTGGTATGAAAACCACATGCTTTAGTCATGCTGGTCTTCTCCTTCCATCAACATATGAAGCATACTTCTGTTTTAGGATGTTTGCGCTTGCTGTTCTCCCTGCCTGGAACTCTTTTTCTAGATCTTTGAGTGGAAGTTAGGGGGTGAGTAGTTACTGTAATTCATGCCTTAGTCCCAATGTGCCTCTTCATTGAGTCTTTTGCTTACCACTCAGTTTAAATTCATATCTCCAGTGCCATAATTTTCTGTCACATCAACTTTTTAAGTTTTCCTCCTGGCTCCTATCATTATCTGATTTTATCTTATTTATTTTTTGTTTATTTGCCTGTCATTCTGAATTATAATATAATAGTATCACAAGAGCAGGGCCTTTGTATTTCATAGTAAATATTTGCTTGAAAACTATTTGAGTTCAGATATTAAGTCATGAATTACAGCCTAATGATTGAAGTATTTTAAACTAAATCATCAGAAACTTCTAGGTTTGGTTTACAAGCAATTCATTTGTGATTAATTTTAAATTCTCACCTGAAAAGTTATGAAGAATAGTTTATACGTTGCTTCTGGTTGGACAATAAGCTTCATTGGGTATGTACCTGTTAATCTTATATTCACTATCATCTATATATGTAAACCAAGAAGGGAAGCATTATTACCAGGTTGTCTGGAAATTAGCCTAGAGTGCAATAAAGTTGTCATTATTTTGGACACAACCTATTCACATTTTGCCACACGTGTAGATATAGAAGGCAACTATTTTTTCATTGGCCCAATTCTCAATGGACCATCCATGGCATTGAAATCCCCACCATTGGATTGTCATGCTGTCTTACATTTCCCAAGGGCAGATAGCTTTCAGAGTACAAGAAGAAGATTAGCACTTTTCAGTGAGTAAGATTTACTTGTTGTTAGGAAGCATGGAGAAAGGTCTTAATGAAAGAAGCCATAGAAGTAATGAGACTTTGTTGATGGGCCAACGAGTGTGGTAATGGTTGTAAATATTTATCAGGTTCCCTGGGAGTATAGTCTTCGGTGAGGGGCTCAAGTGGGAGAGAAAGGGGGTGGTGGTGTGTGACCTGAATAAACACACTGGATTAAAGGCCAAATAAAGCCTCTGTAGTGGCAACTGAAGAGGTAGAAGTTTCTGAAAACAAATTTTATCCACTTCACAATTTGACTTAGCTTGCCCTTATTTTTGCCTTTTGGCCTAAGTGCTCTAACTGTAACACAGTAATGTAATTTAGTACCTTATTGATATAGTGTGCTCCCTGGCTGGTAAGCTCAAAGGCTGCAAGAAGCTCTGTTTTTCATTCCTCATTCTTTCAAGGGTGTTGATAAGCCTAATTGAAGTTTTGGCACAGGGTAGCAAGGCATCTTCCAGTGATAAGACAGCAGGCATTGCTTATTCATCCCTAAGAAACATCTAGGGATAGCTTAGTTTGCCAAATAGCATTCAGCTGGCCTGTTCTCCCTCCCCTATCCCCAGCACTTATTCAAGATTTATTTCTAAAATGGTAACTAGAGTAAATAAAGAATCAGAATAAATTACAGAAGTTAATCTTATCCATTCACCTTTTAAAAGTAGAAATGAAAATTTACTGATGTGATTAGACTTTGATTGCATATGTAGTGAAAATATCTATAATCTGGCATGCCCAAGTAGAAGGTAGGCTACCTTCATTATCTGTTAAAATCCTCATTTGTCCCCAAAGAGACAAAGGTGGAGGGTCCTTAATATTGATATCCATATACTTCCATTTTCCCCTTCTTCAGTGGTTTCAGAACACTTCACACTCAACTAGTGTATGAATGAATGGACTATAATTTAAGACCGAAACTAGTATATGAATAGGAAAATGACATTTAGTTTGCATGAATGCAAAGTCCAGCATTGTTCATCTTACTTCAGTTTGATCTTGGCGTTTTCTATTCTCTAATTTCTAGCTCCTTTCCCCACCTGCTCCCCAACCCCAGTGGGCTTGTACCAAGAAGTGCTTTTTGGCCTGTAACAGTATGCTTCAGATACTACTCTAGGATCTCAAGGATACACAAGTGAAAGCGGGAGGCATAGGAATTTCCTCAGAAATACTCATAATTTGGTTGGGAAGACAGACTGGCACAGGGTGGCCTGCAGAGTTCTGTGATCTGCTGAGATAGTGGTATGATCCCAGTCCTGTGGGAGTTTGCAGAAGGCCCTTAAAATATACAATGGAATATTACTCAGCTGTAAAAAAGAATGAAAGAATGCCATTTGCAGCAACATGGTTGGACCTAGAGATGATCATACTAAGTTAAGTAAGCCAGGCAGAGAAAGACAAATATCATATGATATCACTTGTATGTGGGATCTGAAAAAATGATACAAATGAACTTATTTACAAAACAGAAATAGACCCACAGACATAGAAAACAAATTTATGGTTACCAAAGGGGAAGGTAGGGGATAAATTAGGAGCTTGGGATTAACATATACGCACTCCTATATATAAAATAGATAACCAACAAAGACCTACTATATAGCACTGGGAACTATACTCAGTATTTTGTAATAACTTGGAAAAGAATCTGAAAAAGAATATATATGTGTGTGTGTGTATAATTGAATCACTGTGCTATATACCTGAAACTTACACAACATTGTAAATTAACTGTACTTCAATAAAAAACAAAACAAAACACCTTACACTTGGAATATTAGTGAAAGCTTACCAAGGATGTGACACTTGGGCTGAGGTTTAAAGTATACCTAAGAGACATTTAGATAGTGAATGGAACAAGTGAACTAGGGAAAGATAACTTTCGAAAAGGTCCCAGTGTGATCTAGGGCTTGTAAGTCATGCTGTGTGGTAAAGTGAAGGCTTTCCTTGGGGGAGTGGCCACAGAAAAGGTTATCAGGAGCTTGGGAGGGGCCCCTTCATTAAGGATCTTGGGATAGTGGGCTAAAGGAAGGTCTTTTATATTGAAGATTGTGGAGAGATGATAAAAGCTGGAGATTGACATAGTCTTTTTTAGTTTATAGAAACTATTCTGGCAGCTGTGTGAAAATTAAAAATGAGTAGATTTTGATACTGGGTGCTGAGAGATGTGTAAGGTGGATATTGCTGTAATCTTGGGGAGAGGTGGTGGGATGCGTGCTGAGGCCATGGGGAGACCATGGATTGGATGTGGAAGGTGAAGAGGCTGCAGGCTAGGATGGTGGGGCAGCTGGCTGAATTTGGTGCCATTCACTGAGAGGAGACAAATCGAGAGAGTAGAGAAGGTTGGGCCCTGTCTTGGGGGGGTGTTTTTGAGGTGCCTGTGGGAATGGGACAGACACTTCGTTTACAGATAGGGAGCTTAGCAGAAATGTCTGGGCTGGAGACAAGATTTATAAGCCATCTCTTCTTGTAATATTTGAGGCATGAAGCTACATTAGATCACCCATGGATAAGATGTAGAGTTATCTCTTATCTTGAAATGTAAGATAAAGGTAAGTTAGTTGAGTCTGTCTTTGCTTCTTTTACTCTGTAAGGGAATTCTTGAAAGCTGATGAGGTCAAAAGGCCATTGAAGATCACCTAAAGATACACCTAGATGATCTCATGAGGATATGCTTAGTAGGGATGGGGTGGAAGCTTTCAGGTACTGATTTCATTAGCTTTGTGTCTTTACGTTGGTATATGCAAAGCTATTTTTCTTTTGATAGTTGTAATATACAGTCCAGCTTTATTAGAATTCCTGAATTATTTGACAGTGCATTTTCTCATGAAACATTTTCAGATTCATTAATTTTTAGATTAATTAAAATATGCCTTAACTCTGGTCATATACTAGAATATGTTAGGAATTACTAGAAGCAGAAATTTACAAACAGTATGTTATTGTCGGCAAAGTGACGGGGATTGTCCTGTCCGGCTTCTGTTTGGGAATCTGGGTAATGTTGAGATAAGAAGTAGGGTTTTACCAGCAGCATCAGTCTTCTTGTTTGTGTAAACTGGGTATCTGAAGTGCAAACTTTTGTTCTCCACTAAGTATAGTATCTCTTAATTTTTTTAAGAGGAAGCAGAAAGAGAAGAAAGAGATTTTTTCCCATACCTTTTCAGGTGTCTCATTAACATAGCATTACTGCTTTGCGTTGTATTAGGCTCTGCATGTCATCTTAAATGCTCTAGAGCCTGAAGGTCTCAGGCTGTCTGCTGCTATCAGGAAGGAAAGTAGTTTCAAGCTTTATTTTCTGGAAAAGAATCTTAAACATCCTTTTACCCAGTTCTATGAACCGAATGTAATTCAAGCCATAGCCTGAGGGTAAGCCCCGGAGAGGTCAGATGTTAATGATTTATTAAATGATGGTGTTTTCTATTGGGACATACTTTTCACAGATAAGGAAAAGTATATATTTTTTTATATTTGCCGTGTGTTGTAAAGGGAATTTCTCTAGTATTGACATAGCCCTCGTATTTCACATGATATAAGACCTCACAGAAAGGGCTGAATGAGGTTCTTTACTTCATTGGGTAAGAAAAGTTTTTGACAGCTGTACAGTGTGGTAAACTAGCTCATAGTTTATGACCAGATCTGGCTTTGGAAAAGACCAGGAAGGAGAGTTATAACATATGGAACTTATTTGGGAAGTAATTCTTAGCTATGACTAAGAGCCTGTGCTCAAATGCCTGGGAAAGTTTAAAAGAAAATGTTTGCAAAATAAATCATATCTCTTGTTTGCTAAATTGTAGGACTTAGATAACTTTTGGGTACTCATGGACTTCTGTAGTTCTGTATTAAAGCTCTGAAGTTTTCTCTTTTAATCATTTTTTTCTGGTTTTATTTTTAACAGCACTGTGATTAAATTTGTTGTTTTATTCAATTAAGGAATTATTTATTTCAGAAGATTATTTTCTCTTCCCCCAGCCCCCAGAGATCCTTAAAATAGTCACATTCAAGCAGTTGCTACAGGGGTAGTTTATAGGAAAGATATACTGTGTGTGTATTAGTTTCTGGTGCTGTTTTTTCTTAACTGTTCAAGTCCCAATTACAGTATTTCCTGTGTTTATTTATATCAAGATAGTATGTGACATCCCAAGTAAGTGTTGTACCAGGGAAAGTGAACTAGGAAAAGGCAGTACTATTATGATTATGTTTCTGAAAGAATACCCCTTTTTTCTCATTTCCCAAACTTTAGTTGGATAGAATTCTGTGGGGGAAATGCTCCTATTTTAAGTTAATAATTGCAGAAATCTCTTCCTAATCTTCCCTCTGTCTGTGCTGATTCTTACCTCAGTGTTACATTATTACAACTTAGCATTTCATGAGCCAGGAAAATCATTATTATTCAACTTAGCTTGACCTTTTATCACACACATAAATATGACATCAGCACAATAGTGAAACTGTTTGGGGATGCAATAAAAAGTGTTTATCGTTTTCCAAAAAAGATTTGTAATAGTGAAAATAATATATCTACATTTCAGAGTTTAGAGATTAGAAGATAGGAAAATAATTATCTCATTGTTCTAACACTATAGCTCTTTTTTGTTTGTTTGTTTTTTTCCTTTCTTTAATGACAGCCTTACTCATATTTCATGTAACTTTATTTGGGGGCAAGACTTAATTTTGGTCCTGCAGTGTATTCTTATTGTCTGAGAATGTATAATGTGGTATATATAGTAGAGTGGTTAGAAATACCAACTCTAGAGTCAGACTGCTTGGGTTCATGGTGTGGCCTTGCCACCTACCAGCCATTTGTGACCTTGGGTGAGTTACTTATCCTCTTTGGGTCTCAGTTTCCTTAACTATGAAGTGGGAATAATAAAAATAGTATTTACTTTTTTATGGAGCTGTTGGGAGGACTGAAGGAGAACTCCCTTGGCCCGTGGTAAGTGTTCACGAATTACTGTTATGTGTGTGCTCTAGAATCCATTTCCCCATTTACCTGGTGGGAGTGACCGGTTTGCTTTTCTCCCCTATGCTTTCAGCCTGTGTTCTGTAACATACTCCCCTGCTCAAACCCCTGTCCTGTTTTCCAACTAAAATTTAACAGAGCCATATGGTTTTCTTTCTCAAGTTTTCAGTTCATCACAAAAGTGTAACCAACCTTAAGGAAGGAGGAGTAGGAAGAATTTGGAAGGTGATTTGCATCTCTTTTTATTTTTATTTTTTCGCGGTACGCGGGCCTCTCACTGTTGTGGCCTCTCCCGTTGTGGAGCACAGGCTCCGGACGCGCAGGCTCAGCGGCCATGGCTCACGGGCCCAGCCGCTCCGCGGCATGTGGGATCCTCCCGGATCGGGGCACGAACCCGTGTCCCCTGCATCGGCAGGCGGACTCTCAACAGCTGCACCACCAGGGAAGCCCTGTATCTCTTATTTTTGAGGAGTTACTGCTCTTTCCGTTTTAGCCCACTATGGCAGTTTGTATGATACTAATCTGCCCTCTGTGGTGTTTCGACTTGAAGTACAGTGTTGCATTTTTTTTCTTTGCAAAACTAATTTATAAGTAAAGAACCTTGTGTGAATATAAGAAGTCATTGTAAGTTAAGAGTTATTTGTTTTTCCGTGACTGAATTTTTTTCTAAAGATAATAGTGATGAGCTTAGCTTCAAATTGCTACCCATATAGTTATAGATTACTACCTATATTACACAGCATATATCAGAGTACATTTTACAGAAATACTTTTCTTATTTTCAAAAATATTTAGTTTCCTATAGGTAGGTTGTCATCCTTAGTAATAGTATGAGGAACAGTATTTGTTACAGCAACTCATTGCAGGTACCAATTACGTTACCAGAAATAACTTTATTCATCAATTTAGCAGTAGTATGTTGAGTTTCCACTATGTCAAAGCACTTTGCTGGGCCATGACTATTAAAAAATCAATAAGACATTATCTCTACCTTTACAGGGCTGGACAGATAGATATATAAACAACCTGCAGCATGAGTACTGCCACTCTTGTTAGCAGGAGATGTTTATAGCCAGCATTTTGTGATCACCCTTCACTGCCCAGGTTCAGCTTCAGAATCTTCTCAAGCCAGCACTACAGAAACCTACTGACACTCAGAGAAACTTGGGAAGTGTAAACTATTTGTCATCATTGTTATAGTAGAAGTTTGTTCAAGGTGTTGCTGTGGAAGCCAGGAAATGCAAAAGCCTTGCTTTGTGTAAAAGTAAGTTTAAGTGTAAAGAAGTACAAATGAGTTCAATCTTTTAGGTATTGAGAAAGACATACTAATTTGGAAATCTTATAAGCCCACATTTACATGTTTTAAAGAGATGCTTTAATAAGTAGATAAAAGGAATCTTATATAGTTAGCACTCTTTGTCATTGTTTATGGTTCAGTATTGGTGCCTTCACACTACATGTTTAGCTCTAAGCTGTGATGTGCTGGTAAAGAGTTAACTGCCAGCACTCAGGTAGGGGTGTGTGTACATGTGTATAAAAAACCCTGATTTGTAATGCTTGCTGATTTCCATGGTGTAGAAATCTTCACCTCAGATGATTTTGGCCCAAGTTGCTGAATGCAGGTTGGGAAGAGATGCCACGTAATGGATCCCAGGAGCCACTGTGAGCCTGCCCCATGCGCTCGCTCCAGCACAGCACTGGCCCACAGCCCAAGGTCCTAATCTTTCTCAATCACTCCTTGTTTCGGTTAGGTCAGTCTTGGCTTTGTTTATATGCATCTTTATCCTGCTTCAAACTCCTTCCTCCCTTCTCTCCTCACTCCCCTCCTCCTTTGTCTTCCAGCCCTCCTGTTATTGCAAAGCTGCAATAAGAAATTTAAGAAATTGTATATACACTGGGATATCTTAAATCGTCCTTAAGGCTTTAGCAATATGCTATTACGTAAATACTGAGCGATTATGATTAAAATACATTAACCTCTAGCTACTAAAGCATAATTGCTGTAAATTAACTGTGACGGTGAATTTATTTAATGAATTTCCATCTTTTATAAACTTGTAAAGACTCTTAGAAGTTTGCTTAAATTCACAAATGAAGAATTTTCAAAAGATGCATGATTCTAATTTCTCTCTCCAAGGATATTTTTAGTAGTGAATACTGAGAAGGGTAGAGGAAAATTAGCAAGAAGAAGCAGTATTAAAAGAGGAGGAGGTGATAAACACTGAATTACATGAATTATCAATTTGTTGAGGCTCCCTCCCCCTGCCCTCACACATAAAGCCACTTTGACCCTTCTAAGCTCGGGGATAAACCTGGAAGAAAAAAATCTTCATTGTGGCTATAGTTGTCTCAGCTCAGGATATACAGGGTTTCTGATTTTTAAAGTGGGGGAGAGGGGAGGGACTATATTCCCATCAGCACAAGGACACTGATATACATGGGACAGCTGTGTTACAGGAACATCTTTGGCCAGCTCCTATAGGGTTAACAACCATAAGGGCATCACTGGAATCTAATAGCAGTGCCACCAGAGGTGTGCAAGTTCAGGAGATCCTGAGGTTTCCTGAGAACGTCCAAAGGTAGAGGACTGGTAGAAGTAACTTCACCAGTTTCTTTGCGTGATGTTTTTTCAGAAGGAGGAGCAATTATTTAACACGTTGAAACAACTGAGGTTGCAGAATTTCTTTCTTTTTCTTTCTTTTTTTTTTTTTTTTTTAGCGGTACGCGGGCCTCTCACTGCTGTGGCCTCTCCCGTTGCGGAGCACAGGCTCCGGACGCGCAGGCTCAGCGGCCATGGCTCACGGGCCCAGCCGCTCTGCGGCACGTGGGATCCTCCCGGACCGGGGCACGAACCCGTGTTCCCTGCATCGGCAGGCGGACTCTCAACCACTGCGCCACCAGGGAAGCCCAAGATGTCCGCTTTAATTTGACCCTTCACATATCTTGTTATTTACAGCTGAAATATAGTTTGACCTTCTTTTTTGCCTTTTTTTTTTTAAGCCTCCATTATTATAGTTACAAATGTAGTAATCAGGATGGCAATAAGTAGACACAAGTTCGTGAGGAAGCAGTATGTTATGGTTAGATCTGCTGTTTACACGTTTTCCACAATGCTTGAATGCTGTAAAATTATTCTTAGTTTAACCTCCCACTAGTGATTGTTGGGTAAGAAGAGATAAAGCAAAAGTAGTTTAAGAGTGACAAAAAAATCTAAGAAAAATAACTTACCTTTCTAGTCCAAACAACTCAGTATTCAGAGAAGTCCATTTGGTACAACCTAGAGTTAATGACATTATTAGATCACAGTGGGTTGTATGAAATTTTGCAATTTACCCCTCTCCTCTCCTTTCTCAGCTAGATTCTATGAAAATGGTCAGTTTCTTCTTGGATAAATGCTCTTCTGCTCCCTCATCTTATGAGTATAGATGGTTTTATTAAAAAAGAGTTAGGGCTTCCCTACTGGCGCAGTGGTTGAGAGTCCGCTTGCCGATGCAGGGGACACGGGTTCATCCCCCGGTCTGGGAGGATCCCACATGCAGCAGAGCGGCAAGGCCCGTGAGCCATGGACGCTGAGCCTGCGCGTCCGGAGCCAGTACTCCGCAACGGCAGAGGTGTTAACTTTACTTTGAGTTATATTCGGGACAGTCGTAAGTTCTAGAAGCAGGGAGGACTGCTTGCTATTTGGCCTAGGAAACGGTGTGTTCCATTTAAGAAGCCTTGACATCCAGTATGTGCTGGTGCGATTTCACTCTTTTATATAAAACTCCAGTAGCAACATCCTAAGTCATTTAAAAAAGTGATATTGCATTACAATTGACCTACTCAAAAAGAATGAATTTAGTAGGAAGCAAGTACAACTTTGTATTAATAAGCTCTTACGATCATTATACATAGAATGTAAAAATCTTTGTAAACAGGCTATGAGATAAAGGCATGTTATCATCTTTATTCTGTAGAAAGGGAAACAGACACGGAGAGTTTGAATAGCTTGACTGAGATTGCACAGTTTTCATGGGAATATTCGAGAATTAAATACAAATGCGTGCACTCTCCTGGAGAGTGTACTTCTACTTATTTTCTGAAATAAAAGATGGGATTCATATAGCACCATTCTCCAAAAAGTTAAATTTCTTTTCCTAAGTATATTCCTATAAGAAAAGTGTTATTACTGGTAAAAGTAAAGGTGAAACTAATATTAAATATAAGTGAGTTGGATCTAAATAGATGAGGTCCATTGAAGGAGGATTCATAATGGAACACCGACTTAATAGAGAGAATCAAAACATCCAATATTGAAGTAATAAGTGACGTTCAAGTAGGAATTAAATGGATTACTGTGGTACCCAGATAACCTTACATTTTTTTTTAAAGATGAAGACATGGTTTTTCAGAGTACTTTGCTGCTCACATTAAAGGATATAAAGTAAAATGCATTTAGTTTTAATGTCATAGTACTTATTATGTGAAAGTCTTGTTCACATGTCTATCCTTCACACTTTCTGTGAGATTTGGGTTTTGAATTCTAGTTTAGAAGAGCTGTGGGTTTGCTGACTTAGAGGACTGACTCTTGTGAGGTAGTGGAGAGTTAACTTGACCAGTCTCAGCGTGAGCCTTGGGCTATCCCTAGACCACTTGCCAGCACTTCATCTAAAAGGAGGGGGCAATAGGATGGGGAATGGAACAGGCAGAGGAGAGATACTTGCCTGTAATCCCAAATTAGGACTCTGATCTGATTTTCCAGTTGCAAATACCAATGGAAAAATGATCCAGTCTTACCTCAGAGACTATTTATAGGTGTCTTCCATATTGATTGTGTTCACTCTACTCATTATTACATTCCTTTGTGATCTTTCCCCTTTGCGTGGATTGGCTATAATAGGCATCTCAACAGGAAATTGTTTTTGCAGTGAGCTACATCATCCATGTTTTATTTCTGTAAATAACTTGTTCTGTTGTAGCCTTCTCAAACAGTTGCTTTTGATAGCACTGCAGAAAATCATTAAATATTCTCTTCAAAACCTGGAAATGTTCTCTCTTGGTCCATTAAAAAAAATGCTGATGGACCTAGAGTCTGTCATACAGAGTGAAGTAAGTCAGAAAGAGAAAGACAAATACTGTATGCTGACACATATATATGGAATTTAAGGGGAAAAAAATGTCATGAAGAACATAGGGGTAAGACAGGAATAAAGACACAGACCTACTAGAGAATGGACTTGAGGATATGGGGAGGGGGAAGGGGAAGCTGTGACAAAGCGAAAGAGAGACATGGACATATATACACTACCAAACGTAAGGTAGATAGCTAGTGGGAAGCAGCCGCCTAGCACAGGGAGATCAGCTCGGTGCTTTGTGACCGCCTGGAGGGGTGGGATAGGAAGGGTGGGAGGGAGACGCAAAAGGGAGGGGATATGGGAACATATGTATATGTATGACTGATTCACTTTGTTATAAAGCAGAAAAAAAATAAAATTAAACTTAACTGGAAAAAAAAAAACCTGGAGTCTTTCAGAGCTTTGATAATTTGGGGTACAGAATTGTAATCTTACATCCTGGTGGGACACTATAATCATTGATTTGTGATGATCTGTGACTGGTACCAACAACACTCAAGTTTAACCAAAACGTGTGGGGGGGGGGAGAGAAAGTAAAAGTGTAAGAAGAATTACTTTTCAGATTTGTTTTATTCCATCACTACTCACTTCCTTGGACAAACAAGTTATGGTAAGGTTCTCAGCAGTGAAAAGCAAGCATTGGAAATTCCTATAGGACAGCACTTGAAAATTCATGGTCTGTAGAAAATAATAATTCATGTATACTTGGAGAAAAAAAAACAAACATGTTTGGATAATCATTCTTCTAACCACATAAAAACATTTCTAGCCATTACTTGTGAGCGATTTATGAGCACTCCCTTGTGGCTGTTTATTAGAACCGCTTGAAATAGCAAAAGAAAAGAAGCAGCAAGCTTAAATGCCTGGTTTAATGTAATACACCCACAGTTAAAGTGTGTCTACCCAGTAAATGCAGTATTGTAAAGTCTTACCCAGTATCAGATTTGCTTCTCTGCTGTGAAAAATAAGTGAAATAGCAGGTAATTATTTTTGAATTTAAAAATGGACCAATATCTATAAAAATAAGTTGTCTAAACCCAAGGTTTAGGTAATGATTAAGAATTATAAAATAGATAATAGTTAATTGTGCCTTAATTACTGAAATATGACCTTTTTCAAGAATTTATATTATCAATATCTAGTGAGAATATTAAAATTGCTTTTGTATTTTTCCTAAAGCGTCTTAGTGAGGTCATGCAAAGTAACACATTCCACAAATATTATGGAAGCCTGAATCTCCTGAACTCTGTGACTTGATTCCCATCCCTCTCACCCCCCAGAATTACCTTCTGGAAGGAGTTTTATCAAGCCTCTTGCGTAAATCTGGGGAGAAAGAGTTCCATGTGAGCCAGAATTGCATTTCTCTGGATTCTTTTTTAAACCTTGTGAAAGTTAACTCACCAGAGTTGTACCCCAGATTCACATTTTTAATTATGGTTTTCTAGCATTCTGTATGTTATTTTCCTTTATTATGCAGTAGTAACAGTAACTAACAAAAATTTAGATACCTTCTTTACTTCACACTTGGATTACTTCAGATTTGAAGCATTTCATTCCTGTGATTGACCAGTGTGTAGGGATGAAAGGCATGTGTTCCCTGGGGGGTGACAAAGATGAGGGTCAGAAGCAGCCAGATTGGGTTGTAAATCCACTTTGTACCCTTTGAGTGTTGGCATTTCCATTTTGATCTGTTGAATTTAGATTCACATGATGTGAACAACAGCCCATCGACTGCATACAAAAGAAGCATCATATTTCAGATGTAAAACCACACATATGTTATTATGGTTTATGGAAAAATTTAGGTTCCTGTGTTATCTACCACTGTAGATGGATACTCTGAATGGGTCTCTGTTCTGTTAAATTAATTTGGATTTCAATTTCTACCTTTTGAATAACTACATTTTAAATCATCTTGGGACATTCTCAGACTGCTTAGGAAGGTTCTGAACACATAATTGACGTTGTGAATTCTGTGAAGAAACAAACATTTATCGAAAGCCTGCCATATGCCAAATCTGTGCTTTTTATTTTAAAAATACATATATTTTCCCTTGGATTTTTATAAAAACCTTAAAAGGTATAGGGATGAAGACATCAAGTCTTAGCAGTTTAGGTGCCGAGATTCAAAATGGATCTGGGTCTAACTTTAACACTCGTATTCTTAATATATTCCAGATGATTTTTACGTTTTGAACTTCATTACTCACATAAAATTAGCTTTAATCTCAATATTGTGAAGGGCTTAGTATAGTACTTGGCACACATTAAACACTCAACAAATCTTCTCTCTTGTTATCTCTATCACTCCGTTGGATGTTTTTCTCCCCCTTCTTTTTTTTCTGTTTAGTACCTCTGGAATTTATGTTTTATTCCTTCAATTTCACATTAATAGAATGAGAGTAGAGAGAAGAAAGAGAAAAAAATTGAGCAAGTCCAAAAACAAGAGAAAAAAATGAAGAAATATGGAAGAAATAGAGATGGGAAGTAATACTTGCCCCATTGCATGGTTGTTAATGATCACATTTGGTTCAAGTTTATATCCTCAACTTTTGTTTTATTCCCAGGTCATACTTACATAACAGCCACATAAGAGTTGTGGCAGAGATTTAAACTATTGGATATGAATGTGAATGCCGTCTTAGTATACAGATCTGCATCCATTCTCTCTCTCTCTCTCTCTCTTTTTTTTTTTTGGTTGTGTTGGGTCTTCATTGCTGTGCATGGGTTTTCTCTAGTTGCGGTGAGTGAGGGCTACTCTTCATTTTGGTTCATGGGCTTCTCATTGTGATGGCTTCTCTTGTGGAGCACAGGCTCTAGGCATGTGGACTTCAGTAGTTGCAGCACACGGGCTCAGTAGTTGTGACTCGCAGGCTCTAGAGCACAGGCTCAGTAGTTGTGGCGCATGGACTTAGTTGTTCCGCAGCATGTGGGATCTTCCCAGACCAGGGCTTGAACCCATGTCCCCTGTATTGGCAGGTGGATCTTAACAACTGCACCACCAGGGAAATCCCCGCATCCACTCTCTTTTCTAATTTTTCCCTTCCCAATAAAAAAACATTTTATTCATATTGATTAGTTCTGCTATTTTGAGGTGGAATACTCTGCTGCAATATTTCTTTTGAGTCTTCCCATGGCATCAGACGTAATAGGTCCAAAGTGAAATCCATTGTCTTTATTCTTTCTCTACCAAACACACTCCCTACCTCATTTATCCTAGTTCTTAATGTGGTGCCATAGTTCCAGTGCCTGAGGCAGAAAACTTAGTGTCACCTTTGGTTCCTCTCCTTCTGGGTCCTTTTAATTTTTTTTTTTAAACACCTTCCTCTGCAGTTCCCTTCTACCCATCTGTCAACACTGCAGCCACCTGATCTAGTTATCACTTCAAACTTGTGTTCTTCTCCCAGCCATTCAGCTCGCATATCTTGTCTTTATATCTTCATTCTTAAAGTATCCCACATATTACTTCTTAGAACAAGTTTTTACATTAATCTTCTTTTTAGAAATCAGGAGTGATTCCATGTTCAGGTTACTTTGCCTAGATTATGGGTATCCTTTCCATACTTATTCCAGTTAAGTTTCCTACTAATAATGTACATGCTTTTCCCCAGTTAGATAGTGTTATTAGTTAATAACATATGGAACCTGCTATGTGCCAAAACTGTTCAACATACTTTATATTCATTGTGCCATTCCCATTTTTAAAAAGTTAACTGAAGGCCTGTAACTTGGTCAGTTCACTCACAATTGGGATGGACTCTTAATGAGCGTGTAATAAATAGTTTCTTTTCCTGCACTGCATTCCCCCTTCTCACATTCCATGCTTAGTTTTACCACCCCCCCTTGCCTTTTTCCTGGTGTTTCCTGTTCCTAGGATATTTTTTCTCTTTGGTGTATCCAATTCATATCCGCTTCTAATTCACATCCACTATGCAAATACTACCTTGACTTATTTAGTTCTCATGGATCTTTCCTGTTGTCAAAATTCTGACATATTTATGAGAAATTCTGCATAGTTTATCATGTAACTATCCTCAATGTAATCAGTTTTGTCTCAGTTTTTCTGAAAATTTTAGCAGGGCTTTATGAGCATTAAATACTTGTTGGATGAATAATTTTTTCCCTCTTCACAAGTAGACATCAACTTTCTAGAAGGTTTAACCCATGTCTTATTTTTTCCCTTCCCCGCACAGCTCAGCAGTGTGCTTGGCACATATATAAATACTTAGTGATTGAATGTAGGAGAGTCTAGGCCATCTGCCTTTTGTGACCTTCATGGGAAAATACCTTCTCATTTTGTACACATAGATGCACTTCTACCAAAAGGGTAGCACAGAAGATTAAGATAAAGAAGTGTATCAGGTATATAATTACAGAATGAGATACATTATCTATGTTATTTGGACATATTAAAAGCCTTAAACTTTTAATACTTAACTAGATGTAAGGCACTGAGCTAAGTGTTTTACATTTATTATCTTCATCCTTAGAACCAAGCTGTTGGATAGGTGATGTAGCTGATGCTCAGAATGGTTAAATACCAGCTCATAAGCAATAGAACTGGGTTTAAACTCAGGCATTCTTGATTTTAAATACTTAAGTGCTGTGCTGCATATCTTGTTATTCACCCTCATTGTTGGAGTTTTCACCACTTGAGGCATACCTCCCTGTTTAAGTTCATTAACTTTAAATACATTAGATCATGCTGGTTTCCAGCATAAAGTAAGCATTCAGTGACCGTTAGCCTTTATTGTTGCTATTTTTCCAAAGTACACTAAAGTGTCTATGACATTGTCTTTCCCCTTATGCAAACTTCAAAGGCAGAATCAGCTATTTATTACCTCTGTAAAATCTGGAGAAATATATATGTGTGTGTTTAAATGTATTTGGAGTTTCATGAGGGCAAAGGGGATTTAGAGAGTGAGAATTTAAAGTGAGCTACTTTGCTACTGTTTCCAATCATCTCTCTGTAGTAAGATGCAATGCCTGCACAGTGTATCTGGAGGGATGCCTGTCTTGAGCTCACAAATGGGAAGTAGGTAATGGATGTCAGAGGTATCTACAGTTGCCCTCAGTGTCTTGGGAAGAAATTTGACTATTGATCTACTTTATATGTTTTCACAATGGAGGATTTTAGGTCCTCTTTTCAAGAGGTCATCTCATTTTTCTGCAAATTGGAGAATGACAGAATTATGGAAGGCATTACTACTTTAGTTTTTATTTTTGTGTATACTATCTTTGTGTGTTTAGATTATGGAATTTAAGAAATAAATTCCATAATTTGACTAGAGAATAACCAGTTTAGTGAAAATAAGTGAAAGTAAAACCTTTTTATTGAAATTTTAAAATTTTGATATAATTTCAAACTTACAGAAAAATTATAAGAAGAATACAAGGAACTCCTATATACTCTTTAACCTATTTTTAAATAGTGACCTATTTGAAAAATAGATTTTTCTTTCATCTTAACATTTGCTAATTATGTAATAAGTCATGTTATTATCACAGTGGTAGAATGAATGATAATCTTGTTAACTGGGCCTACCTTTTCCCCCTCAGCTTTATTGAGATATAATTGACACATAAATATTGTGTAAGTTTAAAGTGTACAACATGTTGATTTGATACATTTATGTATTGTAAAATGATTACCACTGGTGGCATTAGCTAATATCTCAATCTTGTCACATTGTTACCATTTCTTTTTGGGGTGAGAACATTTAAGATCCTATGTTTAATTTTAATGCTTTCTAAAGGGATTTTTTAAAAATCATGATTTCCTTCCCGCATACTGCTATCCTTAGAAATGTCTGTCTCCTCGTATCCAGTCACTGCCCCCGCCCCATCTCGAACCCCCTCACCATATTCTTGCAGATCAATTTAAAGATTTATCTGTTTTAAACTTTAAATAAAACCGAATTTGGAGTTTTGGGCTAAAATACTGTTCATTGAAATGAAATGTGAACAGTGTGAAATGAGAACATTCAGGCAAATCCCAAGTGTAAGGAATCTAATTAAACAGGGGAAAAATAAGCCTTATTTTATTTTGCAGCTGTAGAATTATAACATTCTAGTGGCAAGATGGAAGAGCTTTTATATGGCTCAGTTTTAAAATGATGATTGAACTGACTACATTAAACCAGTATAATTAAAGGTATTTTAAAATTTAGTAGCTGATGTGCTATTTTATAGTTAAATTTTAGAATATGAAATTTAAATATTTAAGATCTCACCATGAGTACGTGCTTTCACATTATTCACATTATTGTTAGGATGAAGTGAAATAATTTGTGAAAACAACTTAATTATAAACTAGAAAAAGACTATATAACATGTGAGGTATTTTTATTTCATTTATAGAAGCAAAGGAGAAGAAAAGCTGTTTATTTAAATAAGTGGAATAAAGGAGCCATCTTTATTTCAATATTGTTTGCATGAATTATACAGAATTTAATGTATTTGCATTTTTGATTTCAGATTCAAAACGCTAATGATGTATTAATTGCGCCACTTGAGAAATTTCGCAAAGAACAAATAGGTGCAGCAAAGGTAAGTGTTGCATTTTATTATTCTTTGGATATTGTCCTAATAATTATAGATGACAGACGTAATTTCAGATGTTAACAGTTTTGAAAGTAGAATGACCTTTTAAAACTTCCGTATGTCATTTAAAATTTTTGCACAGAGCCTATTACAAAGACTGGAATTCTTTTAAACACAGAAAAGATATTATTCTTCTACTGAATAGAGAAAAAGTCAGCATAAATGGGTTCCTCCCATCCCAACAATGGTAGGAAATTAACTGTTTTAAAGGCGGTGAAATTATGGTAAAAATATGAGGAGTTTTCCTAACATCTGTATAAAATAAAATTAGGCACGAGGTATGTATATTGAAAATTAAGGTAGTAATTATAAAAGACCTTTTATTATTTTTTGTATTTTTAATTCTTAAAAATATTAAGAATACAAATATAAATATTAAGAATATAATATAAAGTGTTTGTGGAAAACTTTAGATATCTTTGTCAGGCCTTTGCATTAATGTTTAATTGGTTATGGATCAATTAAAATTTCCCTGGGCCTAATAATTTCTAAAAATTTACTTGCATCCTCTTTCTTAGATCCATGTTTAACTACCTTCTCAGCATCATGTAAGGACATAAAATTTGGGTTTCCAAAATAGAACCCGTCATCTGTTATACTTCCCCTATCCTTTCTCTGATTTGGTTTTCTAATTAGTCAATGACATACCTTTTCCCTCTTTGAGCAGTGCTTTCATTCTCCTGCAGGAATATTTCTCTTCTATTCTCCTCCCTTCTGTCTGAAATATTGAAATAGCCTACTAGTTGGTCTCTATATTCCCACCCTAATCTGTTAACAAATTTTTGCCATGTTTAACAGTTGTTCTTCAATGATGAAACCGTCAATGGTTGTCTGTGAGAGAGAGAGTTTAATCTCGATAATGAAATTTTTTCACAGTGTGGCCACATTCTACGTTTCAGTATACCTCCCTCATCTGGTACAACTGTCTGTTCACTAGTCTCTGTATATACCCTGGCTCTACTAATGGCTTTGCCCGAACTTTTCCCCTCCTTGAAATATTTCTTACCCTTAACTTGTTGAAGTCTTGCTAGCTCTCCATGGTCCCTTATATTCCAGCACCAGAAAGAAGCCTTCCTTTATGTGGGTCTTTCCTCATATATCTGTTCCCCTTCCAGAATTGATTATTTTTCCTTACAGAATCAAGTAGTCCTTATGCTTATTTCCTGTAAAAAGCTATCACAGTCTGCCTTGAATCAGAGTTTTATGTGCGTTTCTCCAACAATTATGAGCCATTATCAAATCAAGAACTAAACCAGAACCATTTCTGTGTTAATTCAGCAAACATTTATCAATATCTTGGTTGGCCCACTTGTGGCAAGTATGGTGTTTGATAAGATTAAGGGATACAATTGTAAACAAGACAGACAAGCTCCCTACTCTTGTGTCATTTATTATCTTTTGTGTATTTACAAATGCACTGAGGATTGTGATACAGAAGTGCAGGGTGCTTTGTGAGAGTATAATTAATGGAACTGACCTTGTTCAGAGAACCAAGCAATGCATTCTGGTGGAAGTAATGGTTAAGCAGATAACTAAATGATGAGAAAGAAATAGCTAGAAATGGGGATACAGGGGCAGCAAGGGAGGAACCTTCTTTACACTCCAGGAGAGGGAACAGAGTAGGTATGAATAAAGGCCTTGAAGAAGGAAAGAGCCTGGCTTTTCAGTGGAAAAAGTTTTTTTTTTTTTTTTTTTTGCTTTATAACAAATTTAATCAGTTATACATATACATATGTTCCCATATCCTCTCCCTTTTGCGTCTCCCTCCCACCCTCCCTCCCTATCCCACCCCTCCAGGCGGTCACAAAGCACCGAGCTGATATCCCTGTGCTATGCGGCTGCTTCCCACTAGCTATCTACCTTACGTTTGGTAGTGTATATATGTCCATGCCGCTCTTTCACTTTGTCACAGCTTCCCCTTCCCCCTCCCCATATCCTCAAGTCCATTCTCTGGTAGGGCTGTGTCTTTATTCCTGTCTTACTCCTATGTTCTTCATGACATTTTTTTTTCTTAAATTCCATATATATGTGTCAGCATACAGTATTTGTCTTTCTCTTTCTGACTTACTTCACTCTGTATGACAGACCCTAGGTCCATCCACCTCATTACAAATAGCTCAATTTCATTTCTTTTTATGGCTGAGTAATATTCCATTGTATATATGTGCCACATCTTCTTTACCCATTCATCTGATGATGGACACTTAGGCTGTTTCCATCTCCGGGCTATTGTAAATAGGGCTGCTATGAACATTTTGGTACATGTCTCTTTTTGAATTATGGTTTTCTCAGGGTATATGCCCAGTAGTGGGATTGCTGGGTCATACGGTAGTTCTATTTGTAGTTTTTTAAGGAACCTCCATACCGTTCTCCATACTGGCTGTACCAATTCACATTCCCACCAGCAGTGCAAGAGTGTTCCCTTTTTTCCACACCCTCTCCAGCATTTATTGTTTCTAGATTTTTTGAGGATGGCCATTCTGACTGGTGTGAGATGATATCTCATTGTAGTTTTGATTTGCATTTCTCTAATGAGTAGTGATGTTGAGCATCCTTTCATGTGTTTGTTGGCAGTCTGTATATCTTCTGTGGAGAAATGTCTATTTAGGTCTTCTGCCCATTTTTGGATTGGGTTGTTTGTTTTTTTGTTATTGAGCTGCATGAGCTGCTTATAAATTTTGGAGATTAATCCTTTGTCAGTTGCTTCATTTGCAAATACTTTCTCCCATTCTGAGGGTTGTCTTTTGGTCTTGTTTATGGTTTCCTTTGCTGTGCAAAAGCTTTTAAGTTTCATTAGGTCCCATGTGTTTATTTTTGTCTTTATTTCCATTTCCCTAGGAGGTGGGTCAAAAAGGATCTTGCTGTGATTTATGTCATAGAGTGCTCTGCCTATGTTTTCCTCTAAGAGTTTGATAGTGTCTGGCCTTACATTTAGGTCTTTAATCCATTTTGAGCTTATTTTTGTGTATGGTGTTAGGGAGTGATCTAATCTCATACTTTTACATGTCCCTGTCCAGTTTTCCCAGCACCACTTATTGAAGAGACTGTCCTTTCTCCACTGTACATTCCTGCCTCCTTTATCAAAGATAAGGTGACCATATGTCCGTGGGTTTATCTCTGGGCTTTCTATCCTGTTCCATTGATCTATCTTTCTGTTTTCGTGCCAGTACCACACTGTCTTGATTACTGTAGCTTTGTAGTATAGTCTGAAGTCAGGGAGCCTGATTCCTCCAGCTCCATTTTTCGTTCTCAAGATTGCTTTGGTTATTCGGGGTCTTTTGTGTTTCCATATAAATTGTGAAATTTTTTGTTCTAGTTCTGTGAAAAATGCCAATGGTAGTTTGGTAGGGATTGCATTGAATCTGTAGATTGCTTTGGGTAGTAGAGTCATTTTCACAATGTTGATTCTTCCAATCCAAGAACATGGTACATCTCTCCATCTATTTGTATCATCTTTAATTTCTTTCATCAGTGTCTTATAGTTTTCTGCATACAGGTCTTTTGTCTCCTTAGGTAGGTTTATTCCTAGATATTTTATTCTTTTTGTTGCAATGGTAAATGGGAGTGTTTCCTTGATTTCACTTTCAGATTTTTCATCATTAGTATATAGGAATGCCAGAGATTTCTGTGCATTAATTTTGTATCCTGCTACTTTACCAAATGCATTGATTAGCTCTAGTAGTTTTCTGGTAGCATCTTTAGGATTCTCTATGTATAGTATCATGTCATCTGCAAACAGTGTCAGTTTACTACTTCTTTTCCGATTTGGATTCCTTTTATTTCCTTTTCTTCTCTGATTGCTGTGGCTAAAACTTCCAAAACTATGTTGAAAAAGAGTGGTGAGAGTGGGCAACCTTGTCTTGTTCCTGATCTTAGTGGAAATGGTTTCAGTTTTTCACCATTGAGGACAATGCTGGCTGTGGGTTTGTCATATATGGCCTTTATTATGTTGAGGAAAGTTCCCTCTATGCCTACTTTCTGCAGGGTTTTTATCATAAATGGGTGTTGAATTTTGTCGAAAGCTTTCTCTGCATCTATTGAGATGATCATATGGTTTTTCTCCTTCAATTTGTTAATATGGTGTATCACGTTGATTGATTTGCGTATATTGAAGAATCCTTGCATTCCTGGAATAAACCCCACTTGATCATGGTGTATGATCCTTTTAATGTGCTGTTGGATTGTTTGCTAGTATTTTGTTGAGGATTTTTGCATCTATGTTCATCAGTGATATTGGCCTGTAGTTTTCTTTCTTTGTGACATCCTTGTCTGGTTTTGGTATCAAAGTGATGGTGGCCTCGTAGAATGAGTTTGGGAGTGTTCCTCCCTCTGCTATATTTTGGAAGAGTTTGAGAAGGATAGGTGTTAGCTCTTCTCTAAATGCTTCATAGAATTCCCCTGTGAAGCCATCTGGTCCTGGGCTTTTGTTTGTTGGAAGATTTTTTATCACAGTTTCAATTGCAGTGCTTGTGATTGGTCTGTTCATATGTTCTATTTCTTCCTGATTCAGTCTTGGCAGGTTGTGCATTTCTAAGAATTTGTCCATTTCTTCCAGGTTGTCCATTTTATTGGCATAGAGTTGCTTATAGTAATCTCTCATGATCTTTTGTATTTCTGCAGTGTCAGTTGTTACTTAACCTTTTTCATTTCTAATTCTATTGATTTGAGTCTTCTCCCTTTTTTTCTTGATGAGTCTGGCTAATGGTTTATCAATATTGTTTATCTTCTCAAAGAACCAGCTTTTAATTTTATTGATCTTTGTTATCGTTTCCTTCATTTCTTTTTCATTTATTTCTGATCTGATTTTTATGATTTCTTTCCTTCTGCTAACTTTGGGATGCTTTTGTTCTCCTTTCTCTAATTGCTTTAGGTGCAAGGTTACGTTGTTTATTCGAGATGTTTCCTGTTTTTTAAGGTGGGATTTTATTGTTATAAACTTCCCTCTTAGAACTGCTTTTGCTGCATCCCATAGGTTTTGGGTCATCGTGTCTCCATTGTCATTTGTTTCTAGGTATTTTTTAATTTCCTCTTTGGTTTCTTCAGTCATCACTTCGTTATTAAGTAGTGTATTGTTTAGCCTCCATGTGTTTGTATTTTTTATAGCTCTTTTCCTGTAATTGATATCTAGTCTCATAGCATTGTGGTCGGAAAAGATACTTGATACAATTTCAATTTTCTTAAATTTACCAAGGCTTGATTTGTGACGCAAGATATGATCTATCCTGGAGAATGTTCCATGAGCACTTGAGAAAAATGTGTATTCTGTTGTTTTTGGATGGAATGTCCTATAAATATCAATTAAGTCCATCTTGTTTAATGTATCATTTAAAGCTTGTGTTTCCTTATTTATTTTCATTTTGGATGATCTGTCCATTGGTGAAAGTGGGGTGTTAAAGTCCCCTACTATGATTGTGTTACTGTTGATTTCCCCTTTTATGGCTGTTAGTATTTGCCTTATGTATTGAGGTGCTCCTATGTTTGGTCATAAATATTTACAATGGTTATATCTTCTTCTTGGATCGTTCCCTTGATCATTATGTAGTGTCCTTCTTTGTCTGTTCTAGTAGTCTTTATTTTAAAGTCTATTTTGTCTGATATGAGAATTGCTACTCCAGCTTTCTTTTGGTTTCCATTTGCATGGAATATCTTTTTCCATCCCCTCAGTCTGTATGTGTCTCTAGGTCTGAAGTGGGTCTCTTGTAGACAGCATATATATGGGTCTTGTTTTTGTATCCATTCAGCCAATGTGTGACTTTTGTTGGGAGCATTTAGTCCATTTACATTTAAGGTAATTATCGATATGTATTTCCTATTCCCATTTTCTTATTTTTTTGGGTTCGTTATTGTAGGTATAGTCCTTCTGTTGTGTTTCTTGCCTAGAGAAGTTCCTTTAGCATTTGTTGTAAAGCTGGTTTGGTGGTGCTGAACTCTCTCAGCTTTTGCTTGTCTGTAAAGGTTTTAATTTCTCCATCAAATCTGAATGAGATCCTTGCTGGGTAGAGTAATCTTGGTTGCAGGTTTTTCTCCTTCATCAGTTTAATTATGTCCTGCCACTCCCTTCTGACTTGTAGAGTTTCTGCTGAGAGATCAGCTGTTATCCTGATGGGGATTCCCTTGTGTGTTATTTGTTGTTTTTTCCTTGCCGCTTTTAATGTGATTTCTTTGTGTTTAATTTTTGACAGTTTGATTAATATGTGTCTTGGCATATTTCTCCTTGGATTTATTCTGTATGGGAGTCTCTGTGCCTCCTGGACTTGATTAGCTATATCCTTTCCCATATTAGGGAAGTTTTCAACTATAATCTCTTCAAATATTTTCTCAGTCCCTTTCTTTTTCTCTTCTTCTTCTGGAACCCCTATAATTCGAATGTTGGTGCATTTAATGTTGTCCCAGAGGTCTCTGAGACTGTCCTCTGTTCTTTTCATTCTTTTTTCTTTATTTTGCTCTGCAGCAGTTATTTCCACTATTTTATCTTCCACCTCACTTATCCGTTCTTCTGCCTCAGTTATTCTGCTATTGGTCCCATCTAGAGTATTTTTTATTTCATTTATTGTGTTTTTAATCGATGCTTGATTCATCTTTAGTTCTTCTACGTCCTTGTTAACTGTTTCTTGCATTTTGTCTATTCTATTTCCAAGATTTTGGATCTGGGAAATAGAATCTTGGATCATCTTTACCATCATTATTCTGAATTCTTTTTCACGTAGACTGCCTATTACCTCTTCATTTGTTAGGTCTGGTGGGTTTTTATCTTGCTCCTTCTCCTGCTGTGTGTTTTTCTGTCTTCTCATTTTGCTTATGTTACTGTGTTTGGGGTCTTTTTGCAGGCTGCAGGTTCGTAGTTCCCGTTGTTTTTGGTGTCTGTCCCCAGTGGCTAAGGTTGGTTTAGTGGGTTGTGTAGGCTTCCTGGTGGAGGGGACTAGTGCCTGTGTTCTGGTGGATGAGGCTGGATCTTGTCTTTCTGGTGGGCAGGTCCACGTCTGGTGGTGTGTTTTGGGGTGTCTGCCGACTTTTTATGATTTTAGGCCACCTTTTTGCTAATGGGTGGCATTGTGTTCCTGTCTTGCTAGTTGTTTGGCATAGGGTGTCCAGCACTGTAGCTTGCTGGTCGTTGAGTGAAGCTGGGTGCTGGTGTTGAGATGGAGATCTCTGGAAGATTTTCGCTGTTTGATATTATGTAGAGCTGGGAGGTCTCTTGTGGACCAGTGTCCTGAAGTTGGCTCTCCCACCTCAGAGGCACAGCACTGACTCCTGGCTCCTCAATTTGGGATGATTTGTTGTCTATTCATGTATTCCACAGATGCCGGGTACATCAAGTTGATTGTGGAGCTTTAATCCGCTGCTTCTGAAGCTGCTGGGAGAGGTTTCCCTTTCTCTTCTTTGTTCTCACAGCTCCTGGGTCTCAGCTTTGGATTTGGCCCCGCCTCTGCGTGTAGGTCGCCGGAGGGCGTCTGTTCTTCGCTCAGACAGGACAGGGTTAAAGGAGCAGCCTCTTGGGGGCCTCTGGCTCACTCAGGCCGGGCGGGAGGGAGGGGCACGGAGTGCGGGGCGAGCCTGCAGCGGCAGAGGCTGGCGTGACGTTGCACCAGCCCGAGGCGCGCCGTGCGTTCTCCCAGGGAAGCCGCCCCTGGATCCCGGGACCCCGGCAGTGGCGGGCTGCACAGGCTCCCGGAAGGGCGGTGTGGACAGTGACCTGCGCTCGCACACAGGCTTCTTGGCGGCGGCAGCAGCAGCCCCAGCGTCCCACGCCCGTCTCTGGGCTCCGCGCTTTCAGTCGCGACTCGCGCCCGTCTGTGGAGCCCCTTTAAGCAGCGCTCTTAATCCCCTCTCCTCGCGCACCAGGAAACCAAGAGGGAAGAAAAAGTCTCTTGCCTCTTCGGCAGCTCCAGAGTTTTCCCGGACTCCCTTCCGGCTAGCTGTGGCACATTAGCCCCCTTCAGGCTGAGTTCTCGCCGCCAGCCCCAGCCCTCTCCCTGCGCTCTGACCGAAGCCCGAGCCTCAGCTTCCAGCGCCGCCCGCCCCGGCGGGCGAGCAGACAAGCCTCTCGGGCTGGTGAGTGCCGCTCGGCACCGCTCCTCTGTGCGGAAATCTCTCCGCTTTGCCCTACCCAGGTACGTGGGGAGTTTCTTGCCTTTTGGGAGGTCTGGGGTCTTCTGCCAGCGTTCAGTAGGTGTTCTGTAGGAGCTGTTCCACGTGTAGCTGTATTTCTGGTGTATCCGTGGGGAGGAAGGTGATCTCCGCGTCTTACTCTTCCGCCATCTTACCCGGAAGTCGGAAAAAGTTTTAATGTGTTCAGAATATAGAGGACCTTGTGGATGGAGGACACGTGCACGCCTTTGTATTTACTCGTTATTCTACTCTTATTCACTGATAAGATAAAGAAAAGTTGTAGGTAGAGGAGTGATTATATTTGCTTAAAATATTATAAAATATTTTGATATTTTAAAATATCACTCTAGTTGCATGCCATGCATGGATTATAGGAAGCAGGACTGCTTGAGGGAAACCATGCTTGGCAGTTAAAGGACAGTTATTTTGGATTCAGAAGGGAACACTGGCTGTGGAGACAACGGGATGTATTTCAGAGGTAAAATGGAAAGGGTAGGGAAATGGGTTACATACTGGGAAGTGAGCAACAGGACATTTCAGTGATGACTCCCGGGGTTCTGTGTTGTAAAATTGGGTGTTTTTTGGAGCCACTTACTGGGATAGGGAACATTTATGTTAGGATGGCAAAGATGGTTTGCCATGAATGAATTCAAGGTTTCTCTGAGTCATCCAAATGGAGATGGTGAGTTAGCAGGTGTATGTTCAGATCTGAATTAGAAATATGTTTGGGAATTGTCCTGTAGGTGATAATTAAAATCATGGAGATAGATTAGATCCCCCTGGGAAAGAGTAGATTGAGAAGAGGACCTAAATTCTATATAATCTGAGAACTCTCAACATTTGATGTTTGGAAAGAAAGAAAGAAAGACAGATAAGGAGGCTGAGAAGGACGAAGCAGAAGAAGGAAGAAAATACAAGAATGTGGTTCTCAGAGCAAGAAGAAGTCTTTTCAAGAATAATAATAGCGAGTCCACCTGCCGATGCAGGGGACACGGGTTCGTGCCCCGGTCCGGGAGGATCCCACATGCCGTGGAGTGGCTGGGCCCATGAGCCATGGCCACTGAGTCTGCACGTCCGGAGCCTGTGTTCTGCAACAGGAGAGGCCACACAGTTAGAGGCCCGCGAACCGCAAAAAAAAATAAATAAATAAATAATAATAATAATAATAGCTGATCTTTCTTGAGATCTATACTGTCGGATAGATTTCACTGAGCTATTATGTCTATGACCTGATTAAGTCCTCACAAGCAACCTTAGTGGTGAGTACAGGTGTTACATCAGCTTTACAGTGAGGAAAATGATGAGGTCACCTGCATGCACCATTTCACAGAGCTGGGAAATCAGACTATGGATCTGAAATCAAGCCATTTTCCTTCAAAGCCTCAATTTACCATATTTCACTTCATCAGTGATATTTTTGTGAAGTTAAAAACCTTTGTGAAGAATTTGTTCCCTAGCACAGAATATTCCAACTTTTTGGCCCATTTAAAATAGTAAATTTCATATGTGTATAGATTCTTATTTGCAGGTTTAGGTTAGCTATAGTTGCAGTAGCATGAACAATTACACCCATTTTATTTTGTTTTTTAAGTATCTCAATTGCTGGACAGATCAGCTGGGGACACACAACAGCGTTCTATGACTTTGCCTACTTGTTGAGAGGTTGAACTTGTAGTTGAATTAATTCAGATGAAATCTTGAGCATAAATATGGTTGTACTGGGCCTCTTGGTGGCGGTGATTCTGTGTATTTTATTTGCCTGATGGCTCTTAGTACTATATTGTTTCTCAGTTGCTAAGTGATCCTTGTTTAGTAAAGTGACCAGAAAGCAGGCATTCTCTTCTGCAATATTTGTATAGGTCAGTTTTCTTTTTTTCTGTTATTGCAGAAACATCTTGGTAGGAATAAAAATCTTGAAAATGTTGATTTTTTTTTTTCTATCGCTTTACTTCCTGTTTTACTTAGATATTTTCTTACTTGGTAGATAAAGTTAATTCTACATATGACACTCTTACACTTTTCACAGTCTTGACAGTGGAGGTTTCTCACAAGTGTGTTCAGGCTGACGAGTCAGCTAGAAGGCAGGAGTGTCAGTTAAGGTCCACTGCAGTCAGGACCTCCTCAGCTTGGACCTAGTGGAAAACAATTGAGTCAGAGTGGCCCTCTCCTCACATGCAGTTGATCCTATTTAACCGAAGTGGACAAAGTCCATGGATCGCAAACATTTCCTTTGTTAAAGTGTGTTTTTTGAGACACACTTGAGCTTTGAGACACCTGATACTTTGCCGTGGAAAGCAAGGCCCTGAGCGAGTTACAGTTGTGGGAAAAAAAACACTGCATCTGTGAGAGGCATTAGAAAAGATTAATGATGGGGTTGTTGAACTGAAGGACAGAAGAGATGGGTCCTGCTTTGTGAATAGCTAAAGATTAGAAGAATTATCCATAAACACTTGTCAAGAATGTATTTATTTAAAGGTTCTTAGTCTGAGGCTGTATGCAGAATGAAATTGTATTGCAGGCCTGACCTATTACATGTGTCAGACATAGAAGTGAATGTTTGGTTTCTTTAATTCATCTCTTCATACACTGCTGACTTAAATTCTAGAAATGAGTGGAACATAGGTATTCCGAATGAATAATGCCAGCTAGAATTTCCACAATATGAATATGCCCAGAGCAGCATTATTATAGAGCAAGATGAGTTATAACTTGTTTTCACACGTTTTTGTGTGTATTAACAGCTATATTTCATTGTATTGGAAGCGTTCTCCTTGCCCCCAGAGAGAATGAACTGTACATCATATCTGCAGTTTCCACACGCGTTCCTGCATAAACTGGCTGACGCGAAAATATTGGTAGAACTTCATACCTGAGTTCCTAGTCAAAAACAAATACATTAGGGAGAAGTCTGGGTGCCCAGAGGCTCATTTTCCACGTATAAACGGACTGAGCAGCTGGCTGGAAGCAGAGTAAGGACCAGAGCTCAGTTCCTCAGACCAACCGTCTTTTCACTACTCCACGCTGCTCTTTACAATACTCTTTTGTGAAATATTTTTTTCTCTACTTTTAGCAACCAAATGTTTTAGTGTGAAATATCTTAATGATAAAAATGTTGTAAATAAGCCCAAACTTGCCCACTTTGAATCCAACCTATTTAATGTATCTGTCTTGATTTAAAACTTCCCCAGCACAGGCCTGGGCAGTATGCCTCCTTGTAATGGAAAATGTCCTGTGGTGATAGGCCCAATGGAGCAATCACCCTTCCAGGGAAGGGGGACTGAATCACACCTTTAGTCTACCCCTGGGCTCAGGGTACCCCACAGACCCCTCTCAACAACCCTCCCTCCCAGCGTTTAAACTTTGTGCCTTTGACCATCTGCTAGGTCTGAAGATATTTTATGCAAAGGATTCTTGGGCCCCTGAAGTCAAGGATGGGGGTGCTTAGCAGCTGTCCCCTCTCCCCGGGGATATGCAACCCTTAGAGATTGCCTCAGAGCCCCCTCCCAGCCAGCGGGGAGATGGACCCCTCCCTTGCTCAGTGCCTCCTGGCTGGGCCTTCACCCCAGGGGGTCCATATATATATATTTGGTAAGCCCACCCCTCCCATGTTGCATGCATGTTATACTCCAGAGCCAAAGTATAGCCCTTCCCCCTGTAGCCTCTGCCCTGCCTCCCCTTGCTGGGGTGGTGGGGGTATGACTGAAGTGTCATCCTAGGTGGATTTTGTGGAGATGGGAATTGAGACTCTAAAGCAGTAGACAATCCCTGGATACCATCGGTAGATCTGGAACTGCATTTGTTGTTTATTTTATATGCATATATTTTAGGGCTGTAGATTTACTTTCCTAATGCCTTTTCCATAGCTTATTACTGAGCACAAAATGCTACTAATCGATTACATTTATTTTTCCTCACCCTGGCCTTTGAGGCATTTGGGACCAGTAGCATCATCTTTTCTACTAGAGAGACCAGAGGCCGAGAGAATTCGAGTGTGAGCTAGGACTAGAGAAACTTGGACCTTCCACCAAGAGGCTGGGAGGCAGAAGTTTGGCTGAATGAGTGTTAGTTTCACACGGGGCAGGGGGGTGGGGGGATGGGGACACTTAAAACCTGCAGTTAACTGAATCCCTTCTCCAGGGCGGTCCTGCCGCAAGGACAGAGGAACCGGCTCTGCTCTGTCATTAGGCCTTGTGGATATGGAAGCGTGGACTGTCTAAATCCTCACCTCCCTTTTTTTTTTCTTTTCTTTTTGTTTGGATGTTTTCACAGGTCTCACTTATACCAAAGGGAAGGAATCTTCATTAAAGTCCATATTTCTTCTAAAAAAAAAAAAATCCCTCAGCACACAGTGTGCAGTTAACATGGGCTGGTTTTATTAGATAAGAGACTTGAGAAATACTACCTGTTAAAGTTAAAAGGTACATTTTCATTTCCATGGGAAATGTTTTTAAGACTGGTTTTCATTTTCACTTAGACCTTACTGGAAATCATGTGAACATTCTTCCACGGTTTTAAAACAAAAATAAATGATACAGTATTAGTCATGTAAAAATAGAACTTGATTTTCTTTATGTTGAGTTCTATTGAAAACTACAGTAGAACTGGATAATTCTTGTCCCTTTGTTCTGTCTATAATAGAGTTTGGTTCTGCCTCTGGACATTTGTTAATTACACGGCAAGGCACGTTAAAAAATAATAATTTTAGCGTATAGTACCTAAAGAAATCTGTGGCTAAGTATCACAATTAATTCCTTTTACAACCTTAAAATTTCCTTCATGTGAAAAATGGCTGCATTCTAATTTGTTGTCTTAAATATACAAATGGTTTAGGGAATCTAGAAGAATTACAGATACTTATTTCAAATTTAAAAGAGTTTACCACTAAAGCGAGTTATTCATCTAATTTAATGCATAATAAATTCTTTGGACTCATGATGAGAACAATCCAAATGGGAGTTATCTGGCAGTCCAGTCATTAGGACTCCAGGCTTCTACTGCAGGGGGCACTGGACCGCCAGGGAATTCCCTTTTGGATTGTTCTCATCATGAGTCCAAAGTATTTATTATCCATTAAATTAGGTGAATAACTCAGTTCAGTGGCCAACATATGGTTACCATAGGAGAAGGGGGGGAGGGGTAAATTGGGAGATTGGCATTGACATATACACACGACTATATATAAAATAGATAACTAATAAGAACCTACTGTATAGCACAGGGAACTCTATTCAATACTCTGTAATGACCTATATGGGAAAATAATCTAAAAAAAAGTGGATATATGTATATGTATAACTGATTCACTTTGCTGTACAGCAGAAACCAACACAACATTGTAAATCAACTATACTCCAATAAAAATTAATTAAAAAAACAAAAGAAAGTGGTTTATAGGATCAGAGTATGGATTTAAATGACCTTACTTTCCTCCTGTTTTCAACAGGTCCTACAGAGAATGGTCAGGATTGGTTTTTCATATGTTGCTGATGGCCACTGAGCTGAGTCTCTCTCTTAGACAGATATTCTCTGGCAATGACTGTAGTTGGTACTGAATTCTCTGGGTGAACTAGAAACCATTTGATAGTTGTTTTGAGACTACTTATGAATCCTTTTATTGTGCCTTCTATCAGTAGACCCTATTATGTTATATAGAGTTGTAGAATTACTGATTTTGTTATTTGATCACATTTTAAATGATAATAGTTACTCTTTATAATAGTTAACCAGATACTGCCCTAAGCACGTTACATGTAAACTCATTTAATCCTCACAACCAACGTATTAGATAAGAAAACTGCTAAAACTCATTTTATAGATAAATAAAATGAGATGCAGAGAAGTTAAATAAATGGGCCGAGGTCACATGACTAGTAAGGAGTAGAGTTAGATTTTAAACAGAAATGAGATCAAGCCTATAGCATACTTTCGTAGCACCACCACATGTTTGATGCTCAAGAAATGCTAATTCCTTTTCTCTGTTCTCAGAGAAAATTGTCTGGTTAGCTCATTTAGAGAGCAAAATAATGTCTTTTAATTGTTTAGCAGCCAGTTCTGTGGAGTCATACAAACTTGAAATCAAAACCTGGCACTTAGTACTTATAGGAAATGTGAACTTGGATAATTAAATACTTTTTAAAGTTTCGCTATCAGAAAAATGGAGACAATAATAGATCCATCATCATAGAATTAATATGATAGCATAATTTGACCTTTCATATAAATTGCTCAGCATAATTTGTTCCACATAAGTACTAGGATGTTAATTGCTCTTATTTTATAGTTAATAATAATTACTGCTATTATATCCTTTCTGTCAGCATTAATCAACGTACTGCAGTAAAAGTAAGGTCATTGTTCATATAGGTTAGTTTGCCTTATTTTTTTTCATGGACAGAGACAAATGCAAGTTGATTGCTAAATATTTAGATAGAGTGGTTCACGGGGCTACCAAGCAAGAGAGCCTTAGATATACATTACCTATAATTTAATAACACTATACAGTCTATGGGGCACTATTACTTATAACAGTCTAACAAAATTGGAAGTATTGTCATTCTTCAGATGACTCCCTGAGACCCAGAAAGGTCAAGTGGCATTGCCAACAACCGAGATGTGCACATGTGTTCTATCTGGGACTTGAATCCAGGCCTTCTGATACCTAATTCAGTTGTTTGGCACCTGACTCCATCATGAGAATGTAAACCTTTTTTTATTTTTATAGTTTATTGTGTATTTTCACCATCCTTTACAGCACTCTATGAGGCAAATATCAGCCCTAATTGACCCCATTGCCACCACTAGAAAAACAAACCAGATCACATTCCTTGGAGACAGTGAGTCAGTAGTAATCTGTATGCTTGACAGGTGGTACCATTCAATGTCTCCACATGCTCTGAAAATTAGGAGGGTATCATGTTCTTATGTATATTTCAGAACCTGACAGTCATTGGAAAAGCTGAGCCTCACATAGAGTTGGACTTCTGGATAAGGATGTAACCCAAAAACCACTTTGCTGAACAATTTAATTTATATATATATATATATATTACATCAGTATGTATTAAATGTGTATTGTGTTTACATACATATGTAGATTATTATAACTTTATTAAGTGACTAATTGCTCAGATAAGAACATATGCTCTTATAATTTGATTACAATAAATTATAAATAAGGTTATCACTATTTTCCTTCCTAATTATTCTTATGTTATTTATGTTGATTATTATATACCTGAAGACTGATACTTAAGAAACATTTTAAGCTTCCCCACAAATTGTATTTTTAGAGAAGATCCTTATGCTAAATTTTGAGGTCAAATATATAATTTTTAAAAATTTTCACACAGTTTACAAGTGCCATACATAAATAGGAATTGAAAAAATACAGTGGAGTCTCACTAAGGAGCATCATTGTTGAAATCAATGCCTAGAGATCTGGAGAGTGAAATCTGCTGTGCAGTTAAGATTCTTTTCATTCTTCAGTGGTCAGCCTTCTTCAGTGAGAATAGAACCTGTTTCCTTGTCATGAAGGTTTCTCTGTAGCAAATCCAGTTACTTAGGGTTAACCTGGTAGAGAGAGAAACTAACTAATGAAAATTTTCTAGGTCTCTTGCTTCTAACAGAGACAACAGTGAGGAGTTCAAGAGTTCCACCTGCACAGAGCACATTTCCCTAGTGAACTTTGTATCTCCTCCAGATAACAAGGTGGTTTCCTTGGTTCTGAGACTTGGTGTTTTTATTTGTAGATACATTCTTTCCTCTACCTCATCTGCTGGCTGCTCTGCTGCAGAAGAGCTTCCTACTTGAGTTTATGCCTCAAATCCATTTCACCATATATATGTTAGTTCTGAGCATGCTGTACATGTTGCTATTTTTACTTGTACCTTCTTTGTTCAGGATTACTGCCTTCCCAGTGGTCCTTGAGATGGTTGGGAGGTTATCAGTGACTTACTTTTTTTTTTTTCATATTTAAGTGGTTGGAAATATTCTGAAACATTTAGGAAACTTCATATTTTGACTTCTGTGGAAAACTCAAATGAGAACTCAATAAAACTGGAAACATTTTATTTTATGTTTACATTTTAGAATTCAGACCAAGTTGCAAATACAGACAGAAGTCCGTTTCAAGCGTCAGGAATATGTCAGTCTATAGTAAGCACCATTTGATGTTAACTACGGAGCTCTGATAAAATGACTACCATCAGTGACCTAAGCTATCCTGTATTTGATTTTATAATGTAATAGTTGCTTGTTTGTTGTGAGAAAAAGAAAAACAGAAAAATATCAGAGTTTGTTATCAGGGTGAGCTAAGAAAGAAAATGAAAGATGAAAGATTTTCCAAATCATTTTTATAGAATACTAATTTTTACACCTTGTAATCTATTCTCTGGGTGTTTTGCAAATGAGTTATGCCAGCACTTGACTTTTAATGGTGATTTATTGGTCTGTTCCTATTGCCATCACCTATATTTTATGTATATCAAATTGGAATTAAAACTTTGTAGTATACCTTGAAGTAATTAGAAACCCTCTAAAGACTATGAATCAGTGTATTAAATATTTAGGAAATGTATACAGGTTTAAAAATTATGAAGAATCTCAGACTACTTCCCCTAAAAAATTAATTAAAACCTTTTGTTACATTGGAAATACAGAACATTTTCATGTCTAGTTCAGCAAAAAAAAAAAAAAAAAATTTACTGAGTGCCAAATGTCAAAGTTACCAGGGACAGTATTTGTCAGAAAGCATCTGAATTTGTTCAACGTCCCTGTTAAGTTTAGGGTTTTTTTTTTTTTAATATGATACTTCTAACTTACAAAACTCTTGTTTTCTATAAACAGCTTCAATTTTTCAGTATTCTTGTTAAAAATTTGTCAGTGGAAACTGAACATGAAGCCCCAAAGAGTGTCTGGTTACTACATTTTAAAAAAGTATCGATATTGACCGATGAAATTATTTACCTTTTCACTGTTCATGGCACATTGTTTATTCAGGTCAAAGTAAAATCTCAGCATCTCTTAAGCTAGAGCTTTTTGATTCCATGCTTGCCTGGTAGACTTTTTGGATTTGACAGTGAGACATAATATGTTGCAGTTACTTCATTCCGAAGTCATGAGGTCTTTTGGCATGTAGATTTTATCATCTAATATATTGACAAGTTCTCTACTACCTCATCCTCCTTTCCAAGCTCTGAGTCATTAGAAATCTGATGAGCATGCAATCAGTCATCTTGCCTTAAGTCACTGATATGAAAACATTCAACTGCATGGTGTTGATCTGCTTTATACTAGGCACGGTGTTCAGTCTTGCGGACGCAAAAATAAAATATGATGCCTTCATGGAGTTCACAGAATAGCAGAGGAAGCCACAGGGAAACAGATAATTAAGATGGAATGGGTTTAGTGGTATATCTGAAATATGCCTGTAGTCTTATATAAGCATAGTGGAAGAGACAATTTATTCTGCTTAACTGGGGAAGCTGGCAAAGACTTTTATGAAGTTTCAACATTCAGCACGTGCAATTTAAAGGCTGGCAGAAATTTTCCAGTCAGTGTAAGGGAAAATAGCATCCCAGACAAAAGAAAAGTCATAGTGACATAAAAAAATTTGTGATGTGGCTTAGAAGCTTGATATATAGTGTGATTAGATAGTGTGATTAGAGCTGTTGCATTTAGCCTTTTTTAACAGTGACAGCAAAAACATGAACCGCATTAAGAAATGCACTTTATATCACAATTCACTGAGTATATGTGCTAATATACTTCTATTACTACGTGTGATGTAATCTGGTATTTTCTATTGTATTCTATTATAATCTATTTCATTAAAACAAATGCTGGTTATAACCCATGAAATTGATTGTATAATTAACCAGTATGTCAGAACCCATAGTGTGAATAAATATTGGACTAGAGCTTAGTGTGTGTATGCAAATGGAAGACGTGGGCAAATTAGTGAAAAATGGGGCAGTGAAATTAGTGAAAAAGACTAGTGAAAATTAGTGAAAATTTCACTAATTAGCAAATTAGTGAAAAATACCAGCTGGGGCAGAATAATGGGGAGTTTTGTGCTGCACCAAGGAGTTTTTTTGGTTAATGATAATCACGATGATTATCAGGATATAATAGATATTGATCATATATGTCAGACAGTTTTCTAGGCAGCTCACATCCATACTTTTTGTTTAGTCTTTACAAAAACCCTATGAGTTAGGGGCTATTATTTTCACACTCTTCTTACCAATGAGTAAACTGAGCCACAGAGAGGGTAATCTAATTTGCCTAGGATTAGGCAGCTAGTATGTAACAAAGCAGAGATTGAACCCAGGCAGTTGGGCTCTAAAACACATGTTCCTAATCATGATACTATTCTCATGTGGCCAGTTGAGTCTTGAATCTGTATTTCAAGAAGTTAGTTTACGGGCATTGTGAATGGCTGGAATCAGAGAGACCAGCTACCAGTCTATAATTCATCAATATGTGCAGTAGAATGTTCAGGATAAATTTTTGTTTCACCATCAGAGGATCCAATCATTTCTGTGTACCTGCCAGCCATACAAAACTTGGTAAATGGAAAATCAGCCCAGCAGGAGGACACGAGAGTAGACAACCTCAGGCCTGTGTAAGATCACAAAGGTCTTTGACTCTAAACTCCCACTGATTACCCTCCAGCACATTATAAACCTCTGGAGTCCTGGTCTTTTCCATGGAGTTCACAGAGGAGCCTCTTTGTTAACCCTCCAGTTTCTTTCCAGCACTGTCTTTCTCATTTTCTGCTTTTGATTCCGCAGCTTCTGCTATTGTAATGCTTTTCTTTTAAGTCAGTATAGTTCTCCAGTCTACCACATCCTTACGTTTTATTTTTTTTTTTTTTTTTTTTTTTTTATTATTTTTGGCTGTGTTGGGTCTTTGTTTCTGTGCGAGGGCTTTCTCTAGTTGTGGCAAGCGGGGGCCACTCTTCATCGCGGTGCGCGGGCCTCTCACTATCGCGGCCTCTCTTGTTGCGGAGCACAGGCTCCAGACGCGCATGCTCAGTAGTTGTGGCTCACGGGCCTAGTTGCTCCGCGGCATGTGGGATCTTCCCAGACCAGGGCTCGAACCCGTGTCCCCTACATTGGCAGGCAGATTCTCAACCACTGTGCCACCAGGGAAGCCCCATCCTTACGTTTTAAATTTACTTCCGTCCTTCCCTTTGGGTATGAGAGGCTTATCTCCCTATCTGTGAATTCTGCTGTTACCAAGTTCCTCAAGGAAGGGAGGCATAGGAGGGAATGAGCCCATTCTCCTGTGGGGTGTGCTTGCCAGTTCTTATGCACCAGCACCAGTTCAGAGCAAGTATCACAGTGAAGACCCAGGTGCTGAAGACCCAGGTGCCTCCATTCTCTTCTACCTCACGATCTTTTCCACTCTGAAAAATGGAAAGTGTCCTTTGTTTCCTTTCCTGAGCTGAGAATATTAATTTTTATGCTTTATGTTTAAGAATTAGCAAACTAGGCCAAATCTGGCCCACTGTCTGCTTTTGTATGGCCCACAAACTACAAGTGGTTTTACATTTTTAAATGGCTTTTGAAAAATTAAAAGAAGGGTAATATTTTTTGATAAGTGAATATTATGTGAAATTCAGATTTTAGTGCCCATAAATAAAGTTTTATTAGAACACAGCATTGCCCATTTGTGTTTTCTCTGGCACTCTCACTTTAAAACAGCAGAGTTGGATAGTTGTGTCAGAGACCATGTGGCCCACAAAGAATAAAATATTTATTATCTGGTCCCTTGCAGAAAGCAGTTTGTAATTCTTGGTCTAAGGCCTGAAACATATTTCCACTTTTTACCTCTGCAGTCTCTTAGGTCTTCATTCAACCAGGACCTTCTGGAGAAAACCATAATTTGAAAAGCTACATACACCCCAATGTTCATTGCAGCACTGTTTACAATAGCCAAGACATGGAAGCAACCTAAATGTCCATCAACAGATGAATGTATAAAGAAGATGTGGTACATATATACAATAGAATATTATTCAGCCATAAAAAGAATGAGATAATGCCATTTGTAGCAACATGGATGGGCCTAGAGATTATCACACTAAGTGAAGTAAATCAGATGGAGAAAGACAAATACCATATGAGATCACTTATATATGGAATCTATAAAAAGTAATACAAATGAACTCATTTACAAAACAGAAATAGACCCACAGACCTAGAAAACAAACTTATGGTAACCAAAGGGGAAAGAGTGGGGAGGGGTAACTTAGGAGTTTGGGATTAACATTTATACACTACTATGTATAAAATAGATAACCAACAAGGACCTACTGTATAGTACAGGGAACTATACTCAATATTTTGTAATAACCTATATGAGAAAATAATCTGAAAAAGAATATATATATATATATATATATATATATATATATATATATATATATATATATATATATAAACTGAAACACTGTGCTGTACATCTGAAACTAACACAGCATTGTAAATCAAATATACTTCAATAAAAAAACAGAAAAACAGGACCTTCTCTGATATCACAGAGTTAACATGAGTTTGATGATTTGGCTTCCTATGTTGGAAAACCACAGAATTTATAAAAAGATAAGCTTGGGTGTGACCTTTAGCAGATTAGTGACTAAAAGTCATATTTGTAACACAAACACCAGAATTTTTATTTGAAGTATATTTATCTTTATGGAAGTCTTTTACCTTTGAAGCCAAATATATATTCTCATTTTATGGCTAGTGTTTGGCACACAAGCCATTTACAAGAAGAAGATGAAGAGTCCTTTTTACCTCTGAAGGAGAATGTATTTAAATACCTAAGGGAAGGCCAAGTCAAAACCACTTACAATTACATGCTTTTGTTTAGGTTTCAAGTCACAACTTGAACTGTTAAATAGGGTGGACAACCTTCCTCCCAACAGTGTTTTTTAAGTAAAAATGTGGTAAACTTCATCATAGATTTAACCTTCTTTTGTCCATGTGCACAGTTCCTACACTATACAAAAGCAGTCAATTAAAAATGGAAAAAAAAAATGTGGGGAGGATTTTGCAGCTGACTCATTTTACCAAAATTTTTAAAATTTGTGGATATGTTTGTATAGACTCAGCACTAGATAACAAGAAGCATGTTTTGCAACTGGACAAATATATTAAAGTAAGGTCTGCCATTTTTATTCACAGTGGTAATCAACTCCCTCTGACTTTATGAATAGATTTTGCTTAATACAGCTTCCTACTGTTCTGCCTTTAGAGTAGATTTTGCATCTTTTTCTTCTGTAGACAGTCGGTAATAAAATGAAGCCAAACCGAATGCTCTCCAGAGACCATGCAGCCCATGTTTGCATTGAGAGCCTGGTGATTTACTGGCTCTGAGTTGGAGAGATGACCTCTACAATTACTGTAGAAACCCAGTGAGAAGTGAAGTGAGCTCACTGTAGAAAGATTTTAAGCATTGAAAAAACTTGCCTTATTTGGTAAATGTTTTTAACTGGTCCCAGCTGGTAATGCTGGTGAACTCATTGTGAGATGTACTGTCTCTTTAAGCCAGATTCTTGTATTTTTTATCACTAGAATTAGAGTGTTAAATGGTATTTGTTTAGTTTTTCTTGATGTGCTGTGGACTAAATCAAATCTGAAAGAACAGTATTCTACTTTGAAAATTAAAACTCAAATACATTGACACTTTATAAATTTTCTATATGCATTTTCTGGTCTACTATGTTGTTTACCTTGCTTAGGCTTTGGGGAATTTTGGTTTTAATGTTTACCTTGAAGAACAAGACTCCTTTGGGAAGCAAATTTGTGTTTACTTTTTGGCTTTACTATGCTTTACTGTGTACACTTGTGTAAGTTTACACTGCACATTAGAATTTTAGGATGGAATCTGTTAATTGCATTTCCTTTAGTTACTCCATGGGACTTCATGTTTAGAAAACAAAGCCTACAGCTTTGTGTGGCTTCCCCTTAAAATTCCTGCCTCGGGATTGGTTGTATCCTGAATTTGGCTTTTCAGAGTCAGTTGTTTTAGAGGAAAAAGCACAGGCTTTTGAGTCAGATAAACCTTGGTTTGACTCCTGGCTCTGCCAAGAGTATGTGAACTTGATGACTTTAGGACAGTTCCTAAACATTCGTGATAATAAAAAGCGATTCCTATTCTTCCCAGGATTTGTGAGCATTAATGTGTGTGAAGGTGCCTAGTACAAAATTGATGCTTAATAAATGTCAATTTCCATTTATTCCGTTCCAAGCAATGGACTAATTCCAGCTTTTCCTTGGCCTCATTTTAAACTGTCTCCTTTTAGATTGTATGTATATAATCTGGCTTATCCTCTCTGCCCCATCGTCAATTTTCTATTTTGTAGCAGGAGAGAAAGGGTTCTCCATATTCTTGTCATTCAAACTGCTGCCCAGCAGCATAAACTAGGACATTAGTAGAAATCCACAATCTTTGGTCCCAATCCAGACTTGTTGAATTAATAGCTTCATTGTAACAAGATCTCTTGTTGAGAGGACTTCCCTGGTGGCGCAGTGGTTAAGAATCCTCATGCCAATGCAGGGGACATGGGTTCAAGCCCTGGCTTGGGAGGATCCCACATGCTGCAGATCAACTAAGCCCATGTGCCACAGCTACTAAGCCTGCGTGCCACAACTACTGAAGCCCGCACGCCTAGAGCCCGTGCTCTGCAACAAGAGAAGCTACCGCAGTGAGAAGCCCACGCACTGGCACTGCAACGAAGAGTAGCCCCTGCTCACCGCAGCTAGAGAAAGCCCGCGCGCAGCAACGAAGACCCAACACAGCCAATAAATGAATGAATGAATAAATAAATAAAACAGCTCTGAAGAGGTCCTCTCTGTGTTGGGGATTATCCCTGGGTTTTGCAGTACTTAATTGGCTTCGGAGAGATGACCCAAGAGAGAACTATGAAAGAATTATTTCTCCCTGCTTCTGTGCTTAACTGTCAGTCAGTTCTGCACATATGTGAACTTCTTTGCTTATACCACTATCATCTTTGGCTGGATTGTAATTGTAAACTCCTTCAGAGAAGAGTTGTTTGTTTTTTGTTTGTTTGCTTTTTTTGTTTTTTTGTTTGGTTTTTTTTTTTTGTTTGTTTTTTTTGAAGATAGTAAGTGCTCACCAGTGTCTCTGTGGGTTTTTTCTTCCTGGGTCAGAAGATTGCAAACTTTGGTATCATCATTCCTTTTGGTCTGATTCTCATCTTCTACCCTCAGACCCCCAATTATCAATACATCCTCTACTTTGTCAGATTCCTGTCAGATTGAGCTGATGACATTTGGTTGGTTTTGATTTCTCTCCTCCTTCCCTGGCTGTACCCTGGAGATTTTCTTTCCCTGCTTTTCTTTACTGTTAATAATCACCTCTTCCTCCTCTCTTCTAGCTTACTTCGGGTCTCCTTCCACTTTTACCATTTCCTCTCTGTCCTCATTATGGCTTACAAGTGAGAAAATCATCTGGCAAAAAAGGGTTAAAATCTAAAACAAAAATCTTTTAGGTTTAAATTACAAGATCACCTCTTAGCCTGGGGTCTGTGGGCTTTAGTAGTCATTGAACCCTTGTCCTGCTCAGCACACAGCCTCGGAGCAGGGCTGTAATTTATCCTCCTACATGCCCACCTTCATCTCTCAAGTGAGAGCCTGGAAGACAGATTATTTATTCAGTTTGATATCTCCTGAGCCTGGCACAGAGCAACACAGTATAAACGTTGGTATTGATATATTATGTCTGTTGGCTCATTAATGGCAAAATTCTGAAGACTAGTGGGCTGGATGTTGAATTTGGGAAACCATGTAAAGAAGATTGTTAATAAAAATGCTTAGTAAGACCAGAGCAAGGGACAGGCTTAGTCACTGGGGTCTACAGGAAGGAAGGTAGGACTCCCTGTGGGTCTTTGTGGGGTGCCTGAATAGCCCTAGAGGTGAGTGTGGTTCTCCAATTGCAGTATATTTTTAGAACATAATATCCAGGGTAGTTTATCATGTCTGTACAATACTGAACATTTTGATGCTAGTAATTTAACATTTATGACAATAATTTGTGCATGGTTTTCATCCTTAAAATTTATTGTATGAGTTATACTACTTTAGGCATAATTAGAATGAGAACTTAGTGGCTATTTCCACTCCTGCACTCTCCCTTTCCTTTTATTCTCTTTGTACTATTTAGTCACACCATTATGTGTGGTCTTTCCACTATATCCTCATTATAGGATATAATGTGTAGTTAGTTGTTTAGTCCCTTGATGATCACGTAAAACCTACCAACCTGGGATTGGTATCAGTTGGTTTTCTCTAGTTACTATAAATTGCTCAAGTTATTGTTTCAGCAAAATTTATAACACCCATAGTAATTAAAACTTAAAACTTGTTTTAAAAGCAGTAAGGTTTTTGTTGGTGATAGTAGTGGTTTAAAATATGCCACATACGTCCTTTTACTCTAAATATCCCCAAATCCAATCCAAGGCTTTGGTGTGGGCTTCTTTCTCTCACTCTGTTGTATTTATTTTGAGGGGCTAACATTTCAAAGCTAGAAATTCATCTTCATAAAAAATCCTATAAACCTAATGAACTCAAAAGACATTGAAAGTAATCATTTAGTATTAGCTAGCTAAGTGGTACAAAAATGTTAAATAGATGCCAAAATGGAATCACTTGATGATGAAGTCACAAAAATGAAAATGAAAGTTATTGGTGAAACAAAACAGATTTAAAGCATTTTGCTTGCTATTTAATTTAGATTCTGTCCCCCTGTCCTACCTCTCTCAATTTTGTTTTTTCCATTGACTTCAGTGAATTTTATTTTTCATATTTCAGAGTATCTCCAAATCCTTTTGGGCACTTACCTCTAGAGAACTAATAATCAGATAAAGCAATTTCTGGATTCAGGAGAAATGTGGAGTTTTCTTATGGTACAAAGGGAGCTGAATTCTGCTGCAAGGCCCCATCCCAGAAAGAATGCTAAAAGCAGTGAATTTTAAAAATGCCAGAGTAGACTGAGAGACTGGGTGGTCATATGACAGTGAAAAATAGGAAATTTTTGGATTGTGTGTCATTTGGGTGTCATCACAGATTCAAACGCAGCCAGTTCTCCCTGCCTGCTTCTCCCTGGCCACAAGCCTGAGTGTCAGTGTTACTTTACCTCAGAGTACTTTTCTTTTCTCACTGAGTATGTGGCAGATACAACAGTTGCCAGATTAGATCTGGCAGCACCCAAAGATGGCCTGGTTTGGTCATAGAAATATGAGGCAGAATTTATTAGGTAGTGGAGTTGGGATGTGGATTCTGATCGACTCAAACACTCGGGTTCTTTGGCTGTGCCCTGTCATATAAGCTTAAGAAAAGTAAACAGCAGCTATTTTCCTTATGCCTGACAGGGCTTCGAGGCAAATTAAGTTAAACAATTCAGAGATTGGGCCTCACTGTCTCTTTTGGTGCCAGAAAGTTTAGGGAGCTAAGTATATTGGTTATGTTATCCCAAGTTGATTCCCTATAGAATCTTACAGAATCTTTCATGTCAACAGTTCCCTTAGGTTATTTATATATCACTTGCCCTGTTGCCTTAAAACTTGTGCAAAGCAAGAGTAAAATTCCATTTCTCATCCAATCGGTTTAAATCAATCCCATTATTTTCACTGGAATATCAAATGCTTTTGTCCTACCTTCCACTTAAAAAAACAAACCCTTTGTTTTTGAGCCTGAGTATATTTAAATTCAAAATTGGCTCTGTAAACTCCAATTCATAAAGATTTTTTTTCCCAAAACTACATTTCTATTAACTTCTTTAACACATTTTGTTGTTGACTTATCATATATAAGTACTTGGGTCAATTTTAATAAATAGAGTTAAAAGTTCATTGTCTAAAACTGTAATTGTCAACTTCAGATTGGATTTTTATAATTTTGTTGCCCATGAATAACTGCAACTGCAAGAATTGATAACATATTTTTAAATCGGATAAGATGGCTGGAACCAAAATGAAATTATAAATGTATATAGACATAGTTCAAATTACCAAATGTAAATCCTTTTCGAATTTCTACAAAAAGAACAAATTAAGTATTTTGGGAAAATAAGTGCATTGTTCTTCTCCAGTAGCATTGTGATTTAAACAATTCTCAGTGGAGTAAGTTTAAAGCCAAGAGGACAAGTTGAGCTTTTACTTACCTCTTTCAATGGGTGGCATCTCCTGCATGTTCCCAGATCATTAGCTGACGTCTGCGTTTTTTATTCTAAGACTTTAAAGTTGGGTAACTCTGGGAAATTTAGTATCAAAGAATACATTTCATAACCATCTCTTTGTACTTCGAAAGAATCAAATGAATTTTCTAATGTGAAATGTTTTGGGAAATCTGAAGTATTATTCAACTGTTAGTTATTATTCTTTTCTATTATAATGACCCTATTTCCAGCTTGTCCTTTTTCAAAACAAGCATTTTTCTTGTGATTTATTTTAATCCAAAAAGCATAGCTATCCTACAGGGAACAGACTTTCTTGAAAAATAGTGAGGGAAAAGGTTCCTGCAGGGGCTGACTAATCATCTGTAGGGAATATGGAATAATACATTTCTTTATACAGTTGAACTAAATGACCTCTTAGTTTTCTTCAAACTCTAGAGTTCTCTGATTGCTTAATTTTGTAAATTTTTAGAAAGATGCTTCCTTTTGCTATTCCTTGGTTTAGAAATTATCGCAAGACTTCTGGAAGTAACTCTTTATTCTTTCTAATTTTTTAATAATGATCACAAAGAATTTGCTTTTGTATCTGACCTAATTTTTCACAGCACAGTGAAGCCCACGTCACTGTTTGGGAGTTACATATTGCTGCAATAATTGATACATTATATTGAAAATTAATCCTAGGAAATGGCTATTCATGAGTGTATCTTTTTTTACTAGCTGACCCACCTAAAGCCAAATTAACAATAAGATTGTAATTATTTGTGAGATTGCAATAACAGTTTAACTTCTTTGAGAAGAAATAAATTACAGTGGGCAGAACACCCAGTTAGGGTTTAGACTTTATGTAGGCTATCCTTGATTTAAAATGAAGGTGATTTCTTTCTGTACTTTGTTAAATTGGGTAGTTTAAAAGAAAAGCACTAATTAGAAATTAGGAGACTTGGATTTTGAGTCATAGCAGCTCCCAAGTGGGGGTCTTAACATGTCGTCCAACTACCTGTCTGCCACAGCCCTTTACAACCCCTCCACTTAGTAGTTACCCTGTCTTATACTCAGGCCAGTGAGGGAGAAACTCCTCTGAGGCCATCCATTTCAGCTGTTCACAGCTTTGTGCGGAAGTTCTTCCTCATTGACCATTTCATATCTGTTATGGACCCAGTCTTGTTCTGACTACTGGACACACAATGATGAGTAAGAGATTGTCCTTGCCCTTCAGCTGTGCAGTCCAGGCTCTTATGAAGTTCCTCTGGATCTCCACAACTTCCCTTCTTCAGGCTCACATAAAACTGATGGAGTCTAATTCTGTTCTCCATGATGTTCCATCAGATATTTATCCCATCAGAGATCAGATCTGTCTCCTAACCTTCATCCAAACCCCTTGAACCCTTTTCTCTTTGTTTCCTACCTTTTGAAATGAAGAGTTTAGATAATTTCTCTGGGCCTTTCTAGCTCAAAAATTCCTGCCGTTCTTATATGGAAGTTTTAACTCTTTCATTTGAAGCATTTGTCTGACTAACCTGTGAGCTGTGTTGCAGTATAATTGTGTGAAGTTAAGTGATGGACACAGAGATCCACCACCCAGATCCCCCTTTAGGCGAGAACTCACTGACCCTGCTGTTGGAGTGCTGTAGTGAGCAGACAGCCCGCAGCTGTCAGCTCCTTCCTAGCTGGCTCATCTCTCCTGAATCAGGCCACATTCAGGCAGCCCACATCCAGTGGTTGTTAGGGGCAGGCATGAAAAGGTGCAGAAAGCTCACTTCAGGACACTTGGAACAGATGATTCTAGCTCCAGAGTGCCACACCTTGTGAGCCTCGGCCCGTGTCACCGCATCACAGTTCACATCTCTCTCTATCCAGGCATGGTTCTGGAAAAACCCATCTGACAGCAATGTGGTTTACAAAAATGCTCTTTGTTATCCCCTCAAGCCCTGTATTTTATTTTAAAGTGCTTTTTCATTTCTTTTTCTTTTTTTGTTTTTTCTTTTTTAAAGCTGTTTTCAGAGCAATAGAACCTTCCTCAGGGTGAAAAGGGTAAAGACAGAGAGACATAGAAGCATTTTAGATAAGAAGGTACATTTCACCATGGGGTTTAATGGCACACCCATCATTTAGAACTTCACTGTCTTTGACTGCCATGAAAAACAGCCTTTCCTTTTTTAATGCTTTTCCATAATTTAGCTTGACATGTATCCACAGCCTGCAACAAACTATTTGTCCATAAATGATTATTTCAATCTTTGTAAAGTGCCCTCAAAATGACAATTTAGACTTATATGTTAGAGAAAAGTGGGATTTTATGAAGTGTTCCATGGAGAAGAGTAGAATAGTTGACCTAAATCAAAGTGGGGAATGTTGTGAATATGTGTGGGGGGCGTGTGCACGTTTTTGTGTAAATGTACATATTATTTTTCCTTCCAGCTCCAACATTTTTTGGTCAGTTATTAAGATATATTTTAAGTGCCTGTGGAAAAAAGTAAATTACCATTAGTTTCATGGCACTTAAAATGATTCTGTTGACCAAAAGGAACCAATTTTTTGTTTTATCATAAAAAGGCTTAAAACAATATTCCAGGTAACTTACCTTTTAGAATCATAAAAATAATTGATTCTAATATTCTTTATAGAGGAAGAAGGATTTAGTAGGGTTCTTGAAGAACATGTAACATTGTAGAATAAGCAAGAGCATGTTCTCCCTGATATGAGGAAGGGTGCTGGTAAAATAACAGTGGTGATGGTCACAGTGGTGTTGGTGGTGTAGTTCAAATGTCACCTTATTTTTATAATGTATTAAAATCTGTTGGGTGTGATGTTTTCACATGTATTTTCTCACCTTTTTTTCCCAATAAGGCTTCTAGCATCACCACAGCAGAAGCCAGTCTTTCATCCTCTGGGTTCCAAAGCACTTTATTAAAATTTCTCTTATGGTATTTACTATAGTAATTTCTGCTTTGCATTGTGGAAATATATGTACTGAATTCTCTCCTCGATTTGAAGGTAGATCTTCGAAATAAAACCATGTCTTAAATAGCACAATGAGAGGACATAGTAAGTGTTCAATGAATACTTAATGAACCACTGAGGTCATTGAATGTGTTGGAAAAAATGAGGAAAGTGAAGATCAAAGAGGTTAAGTGACTTTTCCTATCTTAGCACATTTAATAAGTGGTCTGGTCTACACTCTGGCTTTCTGATTTAATCCACTGCTGTTTTACTATTAACCTATAGATGTTTAAAGATGGGAAACTTTTTTTTTTTCTTTTTTCTGGAAGACGAAAGTCAGACTAGTCCTGACAAAGTTTCTACGTTCTCTTCAGTCCTCTCTCACTTCTAGCAGTACACCTTGTTAGTTCATCTACGCATGCTGCTTTCCTTATTTCCTTGACTTAATTCTTATCCTTCCTTGTCTATTTTTCCACGTCCTAACCATTCTTTAGAGTTCAATTTCTTGGATGTGGGTCTAGCAGCAGACAGCCAAGGCCAGCTTTTAGGACTTTACCATAGTTGGCAGGCTAAAAGCTTGGTGTTTTCTGACTGTCTTCTTTATCCATTCATGTATTAATGGACACTTACGGTGCTTCCATATCTTGGCTATTGTAGGTAATGCTGCAGTGAACATTTGTGTGAATATATTTTTCTGAATTAGAGTTTTTGTTTTTTTCAGGTAAATACTCAGAGGTGAAATTGCTCGATCATATGGTAGTTCTATTTTTAATTTTTGAGGAACATCCATACTGTTTTCCATAGGGGCTAAACCAATTTACATTACCAACAACAATTCCATAGGCTCCCTTTTCTCCGCATCCTCACCAACACTTGTTATTTGTTGTCTTTTTGATGATAGCCATCATAACAGGTGTGAGATGATATCTCATTGAGGTTTTGATTTGCGTTTCCCTGATGATTAGTGATGTTGAGCATCTTTTCATGTGTCTGTTGGCCATCTATATGTCTTCTTTGGAAAAATGTCTATTTAGATTTGCCCATTTTAAAGTCAGATTATTATTATTTTTTTTATACTGAGCTGTATGAGTTCTTTTTATATTTTGGATATTGCCCCTAATCCAATAACATCATTTGCAGATATCTTCTCCCACTCATTTGGCTGCCTTTTCATTTTGCTGATGGTTTCCTTCACTGTGAAAAGCTACTTAGTTTGATTTAGTCCCATTTCTTTATTTTGCTCTGCCTGAAGAGACAGATTCAAAAAAATATATATATTGGTAAGACCAATGTCAAAGAGTGTACTGCCTATGTTTTCTTCTAGAAGTTTTATGATTTCAGGCCTTATATTTAAGCCTTTAATCCATTTTGAATTTATTTATTATATGGTGTGAGAAATTGGTTCACTTTCATTCTTTTAGCACCATTTATTGAAGAGGCTATTTCCTGTTGTATATTCTTGCCTCTGATCCTGTGAAAAATGCCATTGGTATTTTGATAGAGTTTGCATTGTATCTGTTGCTTGCCTTGGGTAATATGGATATTTTAACAATTTTTTTTCCAATCCATGCAAACAGAATAGATTTCCATCAATTTATATTGTCTTCAGTTTTGTTCAGCAATTTTTATTGTACAGGTCATTTACTTCCTTGGTTTATTACTAGGTATTTTATTCCTTCGATGTAATTGTAAATGGGATTGTTTTCATAATTTCTCTTTCTGATAATTCATTATTTATGTATAGAAACACAGAAGATTTATGTATGTTAATTTTGTATCCTGCAAATTTACTAAATTTATTCATTAGTTCTAAGAGTTTTTTGGTGTTGTCTTTAGGGTTATCTATACCTAGTATCACGTTATCTGCAAATAAGGACAGTTGTTACTTCTTCCTTCTTTGAATTTCTTTTCTTTCTTTTTCTTCTCTGATTGCTGTGGTTAGGAATTTCATACAATGCTGAATAAAAGTGGTCAGACTGGACACTCTTATCTGTTTCCAATCTTAGAGGAAATACTTTGAGCTTTTTATGGCTGAGTATTATGTTCATTGTGGGCTTGTCATATTCTGTCTTATTTGTTCTTTTCTTAGTTCCTTTAGGTGTAAGCTTAGTTTGTTTATTTTAGATTGTTTTGTTTATTTGTTTCCTGATGTAGGACTGTATCACTCTAAATGTCCTTAGAACTGCATTTGCTGGACCCCATAGATTTTGGAACACTGTGTTTCTATTTTATTTTCATTTGTCTCAAGGTATTTTTTTTCTTTTTCTTTTTTTCTTTCAAGGTATTTAAAATTTTCTCTTGATTTCTTCAGTGACCCATTGGTTGTTTAGTAGCATATCCTTTAGACTCCAGGTGCTTGCACTTTTTCCAGTTTTTTTTTTTTTTCCTATAGTCATTTTCCTGTCTCATACCACTGTGGTAAAAAAGAGGCATGTTATGATTTCAATCTTCTTAAATTTATTGAGACTTGTTTTGTGGCCTAGCATGTGATCTATGCTGGAGAATGTTCCATGTGTACTTGAAAAGAATGTGATTCTGCATGAAATGTTTTTGGATGGCATGTTCTACAGAAAATATCTATTAAGTTGATCAGGTCTAAGGTGTCATTTAAGGTCAGTGTTTTCTTATTGATTTTCTGTCTGAATAATCTGTCCATTGATGTAAGTGCAGTGTTAAAGTCCCCCAGTCTTATTGTGTTATTGTCAGTTTCTTCCTTTATCTGTTAATATTTGCTTTATGTATTTAGGTGATCTTATGATGGGTGCATAAATGTCTTGTATTGTCTTGGATTAACCCCTTTATCATTATGTAATGCCTTCTTTGTCTCTTTGTTTTGAAGTCTCTTTCATCTGAGGTAAGTATTGCTGCCCCAGCTTTCTTCCCATTTCCATTTTCATGGAATGACTTTTTTAATTCCTCACTTTCAGTTTGTATATATCTGTAGATCTGTAGTGAGTCTCTTATAGGTGGCATATATACATATATATTTTTTTAATCCATCAGCTTGTATGTCTTTTGATAGTATCATTTAGTGCACTTATATTTAAAGTAAGTGATAGGCTCTGGGTGAGAATGTAAATTGGTACAACCACTATGGAGAACAGTAGGGTTCCTTAAAAAACTAAAAATAGAACTACCATATGACTCAGCAATCCCACTCCTGGGCATATACCCAGAGAAAACTATAAGTCAAAAAGATAAATGCATCCCAGTGTTCATTGCAGCACTATTTACAGTAGCCAAGACATGGAAGCAAACTAAATGTCCATGGACAGATGAATGGATAAAGAAGATGTGGTACATATATACAGTGGAATATTACTCAGCCATAAAAAAGAATGAAATAATGCCATTTGCAGCATTATGGATGGACCTAGAGATTATCCTACTAAGTGAAGTAAGCCAGACAAAGACAAATATCATATGATATTGCTTATATGTAGAATCTAACAAAAAAAGTGATACAAATGAACTTATATACAAATCAGAAATAGACCCACAGACATAGAAAACAAACTTATGGTTACCAAGGGGAAAGAAGAGGCAGGGATAAATTAGAAGTTTGGTATTAACATATGCACACTAAGGTAAGGGATAGGTATGGACTATTGCCATTTTGTTAATTGTTTTCTGGTTGTTTTGTAGTTCTTCTCTGTTCCTGAATTCTTTTGCTCTTCTCCCTTGTGATTTGATAACTGTATTTAGTGTTATGCTTGCATTCCTTTTTCTTTCTTTTTTGTGTATCTATTATGGGTTTATGGTTACCATGAGGCTCACATATAACTCTATATGTGTGTGTGTGTCTATTTTAAGTTTAGATCTTTGGGGTTTGAATGCATTTTAACAGCCCTACCTTTTTACCTCCTCTCCACATATGTTTATGTTTTTGGCATCACATTTTACATCTTTATTTCCTGTATCTTTTATCTATCCATTGTGTTTATACATAATGTTACTACTTTTTTTCTTTTAACGTTCCTACTTGCTTTATAAGTGGTTGACTCGCTACATTTACTGTATGTGTGCCTTTACCAGTGATATTTTTCTTTTTATAATTTTCTCATTTCTGCTTGTGGCCTTTTTTTTTTTTTCCTGCTTAGAGAAATCCCTTTAACATTTTTTGTAAGGCTGGTTTGGTGGTGATGAACTCTTTTTAGTGTTTGCTTGTCTATAAACTATCTCTCCTTCTATTCTGAATGATAACCTTCCTGGGTAAAGTAATCTTGGTTGTAGGTTTTTTTCTCTTCATCACTTTAATATATCTTGTCAGTCTGTTCTGATCTCCACAGTTTCTGCTGAAAAGTCAGTCTATAGTCTTATGGGAGTTCCCTTGCACATAACTTGTTGCTTTTCCCTTGCTGCTTTTAATATTCTCTCTTTGTCTTTAATTTTTGTCATTTTATTTACAGTGTGTCTTGGTGTGGACCTCTCTGGATTGATCTTTTTTGGGACTTTCTATACTTAATGGGCCTAGCTGTCAGTTTCCTTTCCCAGGTTAGGGAAGTTTCAACTATTATCTTTTCAAATAAGTCCTCTGCCCATTTCTCTCTTCTCTTTCTGAGACTGCTATAATGCATATGTTACTTCACTTGATGTTGTCCAAGAAGTCTTTTAAACTAGCCTCATTTTTTTTTTTTCTGTTCAGCTTGGGTGATTTTCACTATTCTGTTTTCCAGTTGGCTGATCCATTCTTCTGCCTTATCTAATCTAATGTTGTTGATTCCTTTTAGTGCCCTTTTTATTTCACTATTGTATCCTTTAGCTCTAATTGGTTCTTTTTTATGTTTTCTAAATCTTTGTTGAAATTTTCATTGTGTTCATCCATTCTTCTCCCCAGTTTGGTCAGCATCTTTGTAATCATTACCTTAAGCTCTTCATTGAGTAGGTTGCTTATCTCCACTTCGTTTAATTCATTTTCTGAGGTTTTTCTCTTTTTCTTTCTTTGGGAACATATTTTTCCATCTCCTCAATTTGTTTAACTCTCCATGTTTATTTCTATGTATTAGATAGGTGTGTTATATCTCCAGATCTTGGATCATTGGCGTTATGTGGGATATGTTCTATGGGGCCCAGCAGAACATTCCTCTCTGGCCACCGGAGCTCCAGGTTTGTCCTCTATGTGGGCTGTGTGCATCCTTCTGCTGTGCTGGGGATGACTGCTGTGGGTGTGCTGGTTGGCAGGGGCTCCCCCCACCCCCCTAGCTGCAAGGCTCTGCCTCATGTGGTTGCTGAGGGTGCACTGGTGGGTGGGGCTGAACCCCACACTAATAGGCTTGAAGGAGGATTCTAAAATGGTACTTGCCTCTGCTGGGTTACCACAGTAGAACATGATCCCCAAAATGCCTGCCACCAGCTTCTCTGTCCCAGAGGGAGTTCCAGCTGCCTCCTGCCTCTCCAGGAGGCAAGATTAGCAAGTGGGTCTGACCTAGGTGCCTTTCAACTACTGCTTCTGCATTAGGACTTGGAGTGTGTGAGATTTTGTGTGTGCCATTTAAGAGTGGGGACTCTGTTTCCTATAGCCTTCTGACTCTCCTGAACATAACCCCTGATAGTTTTCAAAAGGAGGCATTCTGGGTCTGTCTTCCTTGTGCAGGAGCCCTCAGCTGCAGAGCATAATGTTGGGCTCGGACCCCTTGCTCCTTGGGGAGGACCTCTGCTGTTGTGTTATCTCACCCATTTGTGGGTCACTGACCTGGGACTGTAGGTGCTGACTAGACCATGTCTCTGTCCCTCCTGCCTATCTCATTGTGACTTCATCTGTGCATCTTTTGTTGTGTAACAACTTTTCTGCTAGTCTTCAGGTGATTCTCATAGATAGTGGTAGGAGGTAAGTTAAGGCTCTTCCTACTCTGCCATCTTGATCCCACCCCTTCAGCCATTTCTTATGAAGGTCCATGTTTTTGCCTCCACTGATGTCCCTTCATGGTCTAAAACAGCTCTGTGCAGTCAGCACCTGACTCTTGGTGTTTTACTTCCCCAAACTTTCAGGCCCATGATCTTTTGAAAGTTCTTCTATATTTGTGTCCTTTCATGGTTTCAAGGTTTAATTGCTTTTTGATAACCTTGTATATTATCCTATAAGTTCCATGAGGACTGAGTATTAATTATGTGCTGTGAACGGTAGTTTTGTAAGTAATTTACAAGAGATTACCTCAGTTAGTTCTTTTAAGGACTTCAATAGGTAGCACTATTGTTATTTCAATTATACAGATAAGGAAAACTGAAAAGTAATATAACCTGTTAAGGCTTCCATAGATATTAAGTGGTGGAATCAGGATTTGGAAGCAGACTGTATCACTATCACTAAAGGCTGTGCTCATAATCTGTTACATTATGTGGTATAGATATAATGTACTGTTTTTATGTAATATTTTTTAAATTAATAAGGTAGATTTTAATTAATGTTTTTGAAATAAAAAATTTGTTTAAATGCTACCTGAACTATGCTTGTGCTCTGTGCCTATGACAAAGACTAGTATTTTATTAATTTTAGGTAGATTTTAGTCTCTCATAAACTTTATTGCTGAGGAATGGGATACCCCATTATCAAGGATACTAGCTAAAATAATCTAGTATCTAGAAGTCTTCTGGGGTTGGGTGGAAGACGGTGTATTTTTCAAGGAAGAGCTCCCAGTGTTTGACAGCTGCACCTGTTTCACAGCCATGTCAAGACATCACTGAGGTTCTCTCCAAGGGGGATGTTGTGGTTGATAATGAGAGGGCTCTCTTAGCATCTCAAGGCAGACAAGGTAGATGAGTGCTGGTGTCTCTCCCTTATCCACAACTACTTCCTGGCTTTTGGGTTATTTTCTGGATGAATCCAGTAGCTGATTCTTCTGAGGCATATGAGACAGATACGAAGAGATAGCACTCTTCTGATTTGTTTATTTTTCCTATACCACCAAGCAATTAATTCTTACACTACCTGCAGAATAGTGTTAGATCCCACAGGTTAAGGGTCCAGTCCTGCAAATTTGCATTGCCCACCCTGACCCCAATCTCCAGACGCCAATGGCAAGTTCAGGTTGTCACCTATGCTTCTGACTGACTAACAATAGATGGGAAGTTCCCACAACTCCCTCCTTGGGTTTGATTAATTGGCTAGAGCAGCTTACAGAACTCAAAGAAACATTGTACTTACTAGATTACTAGTTTATTATAAAAAGATACAACTCAGGAACAGCCAGGTGGAAGAGATGGGTAGGGCAAGGCATGTGGGAATGGGTACAGAGTTTCCGTGTTCTCCCAGAACCTCCACATGTTCACCAGTCCTGAAGCTATCAAACCCTGTAGTTGTGAGGTTTATGGAGACTTCATTACATCCTTGGCCATTGGTGATTGAACTGATGAAGCTCCAGTCCCTGTCCCCGACCCAAAGGTGGGAGTAGGGAGAAGGGGGTGGGACTGAAAGTTCCAACCCTCTAATCACATGGCTGACTCCATTGGCAACCAGCCCCATTCTTTGGGGCTTTTCAGATGTCACCTTATTAACTTAAACTCAGGTGTGGACAAAAGGGATATGTTATGAATATCAAGACATATTTATCATTCTTAGTGCTTGGGCAATTCCAAAGGTTATTTAGAAGCCCTGTGCCAGAAATGGGAATGAAGACCAACTATATATTTCTTATTATATATCATGGTATCACAACTCTCAACCCCCAAAAGGAAAGCATTATGAAAAATATGACTTTATTTTAGTTCCAAGCAAGTGTTTCTTAGGGCTTTTATTCACAGAAGAATCAGGAACAAAAGTGTGTGTAGCCTATAGCAAGTTCCTCATATTTTCTTGTCCTTGTCTTTCCCCACCCCCCCCATCCCCCAGCTGACCCTATTTATATATAGTCTTCAGATCCTTAGGTCTAAAAACATTTACTAACCTTTTTTATAGCAGGTAGACATTTTTCTTAGATTTGAAGGAGCAAAGATACATTAAGTTGTAGGAAATAACTCAAAGTCAGCAACTACTGATGGATGAGATAGAGACAGTTTATGTATATGTCATGATAAATGCTGAGTTAGAGGTATATGTAGGTACGGAGTGCTTTGGGGACACAAAAAGCACTTGATCTAATGTGGAAGTCTGATCTCTGGAAAGGTGATGCCTGGGGTGAGTCTTGAGAGATGAGTGAGAGTTAACCAAGGAAGAAGGGCCTTTCGGACAGAACAGAGAGCATAGGCAAAGCAAGCAAGAGGTCGTAATGGTTTATGGGAAGAACTTCAGGAATGCTGGTATTACTAGAACATAAAACATGGAGTTGGAAGTGTTGGAGATGAGATCAAAGAGATATGTTAGTGCTGCATTACCAAAGGTCTTGTTTGCTTTGCTGAGAGTGGACTTTTTTTCTGTAGTTTTTGGAAAATGTACCTAGGGAAACCTGATAGTAAGAACTGTGTTTTAGATTAAATATTCTAACTCAAATATAGATAAGCAGTAGGGACAAGGAACAGCATCTGCAGGAAGACCAGGTAGGTGTTAATTAACATAGTTTAGCTGGGAGACCTCAGGGCCCTAAGTTATTGCAGTGAATTTGAAATCTAGAAATGGAAGTTTTGAAATACATTTTGGAGGCAGAAATCATAGGCAGGATATCTAGATGTGGATGTGTAGGGAAAGGGAGCAGTCTGAAAGAATGGCAGGTTTCCCTGTCTTAGTTCTTAGAATAACCATAGGCACATTCCTGTTTTTTCTAGCTTTGTCGTCCTTCACACCTGCTGTCACCCCTCATGTCCATACAGTCACCAAGTCATGAAGGATTTCCTGAATTGATACCTTTGTACTTATTCCTATATATTCTTTTTAAATTCAGTCCTCAATTATTTCTTGGCTATACTTCCCCTCTCAAATGCTTCCTTCATTCTGCTACCAGAGGAATCTCACTTGAAATAAATCTGATCTTTCTCTGCCCCTCAACCTCCACCCAAATAAAACTTTATGAATGATATAAAGCATGGGATCTAGGGTCTAAAACTTATCAGGATGTGTAGAAATTTTATTATTTGACAACCATAATTTACCTCCCAAATGGCCTTTTTGAACTTGGAAGTAGTTTAATAATTTTTGGTCCTGACCCATGTCATGCACTGGTCCCCTTTGTCTGACTAATGCATTTTATTGTCTTTGCTTTGCTTTGTCTCTCTCCCCCACTAGACTATGAGGGCCTTGAGCATAGACAGTATGTCTTGCTCATGTTTGTCCTTAAAGTGTTCAGTATTAATTGAATGAATAAATCAGGGTGTTTGTAGGAGAAGGGTAGCCTTTCTTAGATCATTCCCAGAGAAAAGCACTAAAGAAAAAATATATATAATAAAATACCCTGAAAGAAAGCCCTGTGTAATGTGGGCAGACGCTGAACAAGTTGCAACAAAGTCCCTGAAAGATATGCCTTTCACTGTATGTATTTTTGAACTTGCACAGTTGGGGCAAGTGAGCTGTGTCCTGGGAGTAATCTGTTGCTCCGAAAACAGGTACTCAGTGGCTCCTGATCTGCGTCAGATTATAACCAATAGCAGTCTGTTGCTTGAAGATTCTCTTTACTAGTTGGTAAGTTGTGTTATACTGATGGATTCAGGCTCTAACAAAGTAGTGCTGTAGGCTTATCCCTAATTCACACTGTAAAATCTGGTGTCTTAGTTCTGTGTTTAGAAAGTATGATAAAAAGAAGTCACTTTTATAAAGTGACTGATTATATATGACATCTGTCTAAAACCAAATGAAGAAGAAAATATTCACAAAGAAGACCTTATAGCTCTTTCTAGAAAAGTCTTAAAATGGCAGGTTTCTAGTCAGTCACAATAGTTCCCATGTACTGTCAAGTTAGCTGTTGATTTCTGTCTGCCCGTAAAACAGAAGCACTTTTTATTTTTGGCTTTCCATGTAAATCCAGTGACGGAGCTCTCAGGAAGATGTCTGGCCCACTTGGTCATATTTGTTAGTTGTTATGACCTCTTGTCTACCAGCATCATCAGATATACTAAGTAGTTTAAAAATTCTTCCCTATGACTAACCTAAATATCTCAAATTTAGTCCATTTCCTTCTGCTGTTTCCTCAACTGGTGGAACACCGTGTGAAATACTCAGAGAACAGGTGGTCTCCATGTGAAATACTCAGATTTTACAAGCAACTAAAAGAACTTGTAAATTATTTCCTTCACCTTAGATTTCCCTCCTCGTGTTCATCATGTGTTCATCAGAATGCCAGGAGCATTCGAATAATGTGCTTCCGTGGAGGGTTGAAGGATCATTTTATGAGGAATGACAGAATCCTTATTCAACCAGCACTGCTCTTTAGAGAAACATTTAGGGGCATGTGTGTGCATGTTTCTTTATGGGATTAAATTAGGGCTTTTTGAGTCTTAGGGTCTTAAATTTTTTATGCTATTCTAAATTAATTTTACTCAGCTTAAATAAATTTATTGAACTTGTGGTTCAAGTTGGACTTGTGATAAGGAGAGAGAATATTTGGACTCTAGGAAAGAACAAATAGATAACCCCTATTCTTAGCCTTTGCATTGAAATGAACTTTCTAATTAACTCTAAGAGTATTGTTAATAATATACAAAATAGATTAGGTTGGGCTAAAACTTTCCTTTTCACTTATTTGAAATGACCACAGTGAATGACCCAAAGGACATAAATAAAGAATTAATAAAGAATTAAGGTGAAGGAAAACTTAGAATCACAAATAATTGACAAACAGCACAGATGGCTACTCTTTTAATTTAATTAACTGAAAGAAAATTATATCCTTTGGCATAAATTTTAACTTCCTTTGAGAAAGTGTCTTTGGAAATTTATTTAAATCTATGAAAATCGGAATACCTAAATATTTATATTGCTTGGCATGTTAATAGTTGGAAGAAAGAATAATACAAATTATTTATGTTAATTAATTCTGAGGTTTTTATAGCCACAGTACTAAACTTTTAAGAATTATTTTTGCTAATTGTATTTGGTAAATTCCCTATTAAAGAATAATCCTATTTCTTAAGTCAAGCTCTATATACACTTGGGGGAAAATTTTATTTTAGCTTCTCTCCATTGTTCATTTTCACAACTTGGTTGTTTTAAGTCTCAAAGCTGGACTAAGATCATCATTTAAAACATTTATTAACTATTTCTTGAGAAATAGTGAATCACTCCATGCCTAGGAGTTAAGCCCACCTTTTACTAACCAAAATCTTCTTTGTTTTTCTCTGTTATTCTTTGATAAATAAGAAAGAATTAAGCATTGTTCATGAGTGACTATTTTGAATTTTAGCATGATTGCATTCCAGTGAAAAGAAAAGGTTTTTCAGTTATCCACACTTCTAGTCTTACAATCTGAAGAAGTGTCTAAATGTATTCTGACAAATATTCCTTCACGGAATTTAACAGGATTAGGTTTAACCAGCCCTCCCTCAGTTGGCATCGTTATAAACAGTCTAGACTTCAGGGACCTGTAGGAGTGATAACTTTGGTAACGTCACTAGAGGCAAGACAGTGACTCTAGACTACACAGACTATATCTCACAAGTGTTCTCATCATGTTTATATGATGAAACGGAGAGACTTCTTGTTTATAAAGCAAAAGTGATATGTAGCTGTTTAAACTTCAGGCACAAACAGCACTGAATGCTGAACTAGCACAGTAGAGTAAAAAAAAAAAAAAATTAAGTGTATTTTTGTGAATGAAAATTGAGATTTGTTCTTAAGTTTGTGGCTTAAGTTGTGTGGCTTGAAAGTAGCCAACTGGTAGCAATACCATCCAGCCTCCACATTTAACTACCAAGTTGACTGTTTTCAGTGCTGGCAACCTTTGGTGCTTTGTCTGCTTCCTTTAAGCTTTTCATTGTTCTTAGCAGTTAGTGTGACATTCTGAGGACTGGAGTCTAAAACCCCAAACTAAATAAGACCAAGGAGTAGCTAAGATTGTATCAATACTTGCTGAAAGTGAAAGAGTAGTTATTTCTTACTAATCCCTACCTTACTGACTGTTGATATTTATCTTTTTGTATCAGGGGTTGTTTGCCAACTGGCAGAGCCACACCACCAATGGCCATCCCTCTGAGGTATTTCTTATGGTGGGTGTACCTAGGAAAAGCTTACGTAGAGCAATGACAGAGAAATAACCATGTTTGTGCTTTAAGTAGTTAACTACTTTATACTCTACCTGCTTCCATAATGTTTAAGCTGAAGTCATAGAATCCAACTATTTGGTGACAGATAAGATGACCAAGGCCCTAGAATTGTTAACATGTCCAAGGTAATATGTTTGGTGATAAAATCCAGAGAATAGCTATGACTGTGTGACAGTGTTTACAGAATTAGCTGATTATAATTCATTCGTTCAGCAGTTACACATTGAACCTTTTTTCATGTGGGAAATACCATGTTAGCTTACAGTCTAGTCCAAGATTTCTCAGCCTCCACACTATTAACATGTTGGGCTGAATAAATCAATCAAAATCAATTTCTCTCTCTCTCTCACACACACACACTCTCTCTCTCTCTCTCTCTCTCTCTCTCTCTCTCTCTCTCTCTCTCTCTCTCTCTCTCTTTCTCTTTCCTGTCATCTTTATCCTGGGAAGCCCTTCGGTCTGTAGAAATTAGACTTTAGACAGGAATACCTGCAATGATAACCTGTTCTCATAAAGAGAGGTTAACCTCTGAGGTTAACCTAATGTTGAAAGTCAAGGAAGGCAGGGCAGAGGAATTGAGCAGAAAGGGCATATTCTGCAGTACAAGATCAGAGCATGTTCTTGTGGGAGAAAAGGTTGAAGGAGGAGCACCAGGCATTTTTGGAAGGCTTCTGGAAGCTGGTCCCCCAATGCCTCTGCTCATATTCTGTGAACAAAACTTATTCACATGGACACATCTCCTTGCTTGGAGATTGGGAAATGTATTCTTTATTCTTGGTGGCTGTGTGCCCTGCTACAATTTAGGGGTTCTATTACTGTGGAAAAGGATGGCACTCTGCCAAAAAAGGCTTTTGATAAAAGCAGTAGAAATAAAGAATTCCATGAGCTTATACACAGGAGGGGGCTGTTCCAAGCTTTGGCTCATGTGAGTAATTTTTTGATATTGACCAAGGCACTTCAACCCTTTGGAGGATGGGAGTCATTTTCCTTTAAAATGTTAAAACTAAGCAGTTGTGCTATTTATGCTGATTTGAGAAAGGTCTTGTGTTTTAGTCTGGACTCCACCCTTTTGCTGGTTGAGTGGCCTATAGTTAATTTCCATGAACCTCATTTTTTCTCTGTATAACCTCTGTAGAACCTCTGTAGAACCTCTGTATAACCATGGGAATCATGATAACACATTATTTATTTCCTATTTATAAATGTGATCTTCTTGAAAGCCCTATGATATTGAATGTACAAAATCGGCTCAAGAGAACAAGGTTGTGAATGAATCTGCAAATCCCTTGAAAATGTTATACTTTTATTATCAAAAATCATAAAGATAGCAAACTCAGCAAGATAAAATCTTAAATCCATATCTCAGGAATGTGTGTATTGGTATTAGGCCCAGTTTATGCCCTTCCCAGGCCCTTAGCGTTCGCTCAGAAGATAACTGTGGCCTAGGATTGTCACTTCTTATTCCTCACACATGATCAGGGCTTGGCTCCAGCCAGACCCCCATCACCCTACTTCAGTGGGAGTTGCAGCAGCTGTGGTGCACAGGCTCAGTGGCTCATTGGCTGTTCCTCATCACATATGGACTCTTGATAGAGTACGAGGGTGGACCCTGGGCTCTGGCCTCTCCCACAACTGCTGGAGTGCCAGATGACAATCTGAAAGAACTCAGGAGAGTTCCTGTCCCATGGAGCAAATGTTGACCACTTATGGGAGAAACTGGCAGATAAATCCTTGCTTACCCAATGGAAATGTCTTGAGGTGTGTTGGTTTTGTAAAACCTGAATGGAGATGTACCTTATTGTCTGAGCAACTGGCTGTTTTTCCTCCTGTTTCTGCAGTTCATTCAGTAATAAACACTTGTATTTTCTTTCCTCCTTTCCTGTCTGTTCCCTTTTTCTCTACTGTTGCTCCACAAGTTTGTATGCTAGTTGTAGCAGGCAAACTTTGCCTCAGGCTCTGTTTCCTAGGAACTTTGGATTAAAAAAAGTATAATATTAATATAATATGAAAAATTAATTTCCACTTGCTGTGGCTTTCACTTTGGGAGTTAAGGAAAAACACCTCTCTTTGTCTCAGTCAGATGCAGTACTTATCATGAGCATTCTCTGTCATGGTGTCAGTCTTTTGTCCCCATGTTTGTTCTCCTTCCATGTTATCAATAGCTTTTGAATTTTGTGACTGAGATTTTTATTTCATTCTCCAAGTCCTCTGTCATCCAAGAAGAAGAGAAATTTGAATGTCGGGCATGAAGAAAAGCTTTGGATTACTTTTAATTAGGAAATCCCTAAACTCACTCAGGGTAATTTTCCAAACATCCTGCCTGGAGTGTGCAGAGTTGTGTAACTTTAGGTTTATCCATGATGTCATGCCAGAGCCCATAAGATTATAGCCACTCCAGACACTATCCACCCTCTTTATTGCAATCTTCTGTCTTTACACAGTCCACAAGAGGATTGATGAACAATCAAAAATCATCAAAAATATTCAGTAGCATTCTCTATCTCTCCTAAAGTCTAAAGTAGCATTATAGGTACCTCCTCTGCTTCCTGCTCCTTTTGTCTGTTGTCTTCTTTCTTCCCATTTTCCCCATTTCATCCATTTATTACCTTTAATGTTTTTCAGTGCTATAATTTTCCCTATAAGCATTGATTCTGCTGCATCCAGAAATATTAATGTTTAATTTTCATTTAGTTTAAAATTTTTTTAATCTCTCTTCAGATTTCCTCTTTAACCTATGTGTCATTTAGAAGTGTGTTGTTTAATGTCTAAGTATTTTGTGATTTTCCAGCTATCTTTATGTTGTTGATTTCCAACTTAATTCCACTGTGCTCTGAGAATGATTTCTATTCTTTTAAATTTGCTAAGGTGTGTTTTATGGCCCAGAATGTAATCTGTGTTGGTGAACATTCCATGCGAGCTTGAGAAGAATGTATAATAATAGTACAGTACAATAGTACAGTAAAACTTTTGAGACCTTGTGTGTTTGTAAATAGTTTTATTCTACCCTCAATCTAGATTGACAATTTGGATATAGAAATCTAGGTCGGAATTCATTATTCCTGAGAATTTTGAAGGCACTGCACCTTTGTTTTACAATTTCCTGTGATGTTGCTTTGGATTCATTATTGATTTCTGATGATTTTTATTTGACCTCTGTTTTTAGGCTTTGACTTTTATTCATGGTTTTGTAATATTTTCTCATTTATTGTGCCTTGTATATATTGTGTCATTTCAATATAGATACTTTTTTTATCAGTTCTGGAAATTTTCATGAATTACTTTTTTGGTTATTCCCTCCCTACATTTTTTTCTTTCAGTAGTTCTGTTAGTCAGATGTTGGGTTTCATGATTAAGCTTCTAATTTTTCTTATCTTTTCTCATCTATTTTCTTTTTTAGTTCACAGCTCTCTTGTTTTATTCATTTGCTTATACCTCATTCACATTTTCATATTTATATAGCAACAATTCTCATAAGTTCAATGTGTATTTTTTGTCTTATGTTCTTAACAAAATTGGTATTATTTTTCTATGCATGGCTCTTTAATTTACATAAATGATTTTGTGATATTTATCTATTTTGTGCTTTGTGGTTTTCAATCAGAATTGTGTTTTAAGATCCATCCACATGTAATATTTACTTCATGCCTACCACATGGTATGCTTCTAATTCATTTATGTCCACCAATAAATACCCTGGCTATCTTCCTGTTTTCACAGATCTTCATTTGTGTTTCCTTATGGACTTTTCTGTGAGGATCTTTTCGGGATGTACACCAGAAGCTGGTTTTTAGGGCACACATATATGCCACTTAGAAATGTTGAATTTCTCTTTGGAAAGGCTGTACTTCTTTACAATCCCACCATATAGAAGGGTTCCTGTGTCTCCACATTCACTCAACGTGTAGTGTTATTCAGCTTTCTAACTCTTGCCAATCAATAGCTGATAGATATAATGTGATATCTTAATATTTTAATTTGCTTTTCTCTTAAGAACTAATGAGTTTGAAAAGTTCTTTATATGTTTGTTACTCTTTTGGCTTTCTTCCTCTGTGTTATTCCTTCATATCCTTCACATATATACATATATATATATATATATATTTTTATTTTTTTTTATTATTATTTATTTATTTTACATCTTTATTGGAGTAAAATTGCCTTACAATGGTGTGTTAGTTTCTGCTTTATAACAAAGTGAATCAGTTATACATGTACATATGTTCCCATATCTCTTCCCTCTTGCTTCTCCCTCCCTCCCACCCTCCCTATCCCACCCCTCTAGGTGGTCACAAAGCACCGAGCTGATCTCCCTGTGCTATGTGGCTGCTTCCCACAATCTATCTACCTTACGTTTGGTACTGTATATATGTCCATGCCACTCTTTCACTTTGTCACAGCTTACCCTTCCCCCTCCCCATATCCTCAAGTCCATTCTCTAGTAGGTCTGTGTCTTTATTCCTGTCTGACCCCTAGGTACTTCCTGACATTTTTTTCCCTTAAATTCCATATATCTGTTTGTTTTTCTATCTTTTTGATTTGTAAGAGTTCATTATAAAGGCAAATATGAAACCTTTGGCTACTATGAATCTGATCACCTGCACGTGCTAGTGGTGAGATAATTGGAATGGGGCAGATATAATGGATTGTGCTGGTGCAACTACCCAGGAAGGAGCCCTTTTGGAATGTCTGTATTTCAGCAGATTGAGGAGGAGGGACTTGGTGGGGAATGGCTTGAGAGACTAGGAATGGTTGAGTGCAGTTACCCAGAGGCGGGACATTGCTGTGAAAGCTATACTAGGATTCTCAACAACCTGGGTTTCTGGATACCAGGCATCTCTTGGACCTCAGGAAACTCCTGTGTGGGTAACAAGTGGGTGGAATATCCAAGCATCTGGCCCTTGTTAGACTTAGAAATGGTAGTGTCACCCTAGGCTGCTGTTCTGAGCAGTGAGGAAGTCCCACTATCAGAGGAGAAAGAAGTCTAGCCGGGATTGGTAGTTAGGGTTATATCTTTTCCTCTCAATGCCTAGCATGGTGCCAGTTTATAAAAATTACACATTTTTCTGGAATAGAAATTTATCTATCAGTATTTATTATTACTCTTCGTATTACTATTTCTACTACTATGCATTCACTTGAAGGATTTTCAAAATATATGTATAATGCTTATTTAGCTGATGGTTATGCTAACATGTTGACAAATAGTTGCGTGGGAAATTTTGCAGTATCCTGAGTGGCAATTATAACCTTGAAGTTGTCTTAAAATTCAGATGCATAAATCCTAAATATGTGCTCCATTAAAAAAAAAAAGGAATATAGAAGATACTTTATCATTTCCTCTATTTAAAAAAATTTTGATCATGGTAACATTAAAATAAAGGTTGCTAAGACAACTGTTTAAACAAAGCTTTGCGTTAGTCTTTTATAGAAAAAAATGCAATTAGGTAAAGCTTTGAGAATTTCTCTTTGTGATTTTCTAAATGTTGTGGTAGAGTCTATTTTTCACCTTTGGTACCCTCTTGTGGTCAATGCAAGACATTGATTAGGCCTTGATTTTAACAGTTGTGTATAATTTAACACTATTTATGTGAGAGACCTATAGTTTATATGAATATTTGACTTTTTTGTCATATACAACAACTTTAAGAGTAAGACTGACACTTGGAGTTTTCTTCCTGTTCCTTACTTCAGGGTATGCAGTGAAGGTGTGGCATGACCACAGTTGCTAATCTTAGAAGCTAAGTGATAATGTGATCATGTGCTCAGAGTAAATACAGTGTAGCTTGGAACACAAATTGATTGAAGACCTTGAACTTCTCTTACACTTTTACAACTGTAATTGGGTTTGGGGATTAATTTGCCATTTTTGATGCTATATTTTAAGATTTTATAGCACACACACACATACAAACATATTTTACACATATATATGATTTCATTTTACATGATTACCTAGTTCAAATGCACTTACTGTGGGTTTATAGAAAATGTCATACCATTGTGACATAGTCTCTCTTTTTCTGAGTCATGCTATGACAATAAGAAGACATCGATCACATACAGTGTTTAGTAAAGATTTGTGTATTATTTTCCCTTCCTTCTGCAGCACTGGTTTCAGAGAAAATTCTTCACTTGATATCCACAACAAGTAACACAAAAGACAGGAGGTAGCTGTGTAGTATTAAGTTACTAAGGCCAAATAAGACTTGACTTACACGAGCAGTAAATCACAGCTTTTGGGGGGAGATGTGAGTTGCAAGAAGTGCTCTTGGCTTTCAAGAACATGCTTCCTTAGATTATAGTTGTCCTTCATGTAGCCTACTCTTTCAACTCAGCTCTTTAATTTTATGCTAGAACTGAGTGTGTTTTTGTTGTCTACATCATGGGACCCTTTGAGTAAATCCTTTTCCCGGGCCTGGTGGTGTGAAGGGCCAGGGTTTGAATAAGAGTTCAGGAAGTGCTTCTGGGAACGATTTTTGTATTGCCAGGAATGCTGATGTGTTGGCACGGAATTAACATTTCCCAAAACACCATCAAACACTGACTGAAAAACAAAGATGCAAGTGTAGTCACCACAGCTGTGTTCTCTTTTCCCCAAAATAGTTTCTTCTATGCACAGTGAGAAATTTTAAGCCCCCTATTGTAAGATGAAAGTGAGTCAGTTTTGTGTACTACACTGTAAGGCAGCTGGGTGCCCCCCAGTATTCATGTATCACTGGGACTGAGTTAAGGCCATTTGTGCAGAATTGTCCCTTATATCATGGATATTGGGTTTTTGATCAAATGGAATGTTTGTGAGGGACTGTGGTGCCGTGTTATAAGAGGAATAATTTCACTTGTTCATTAGATATTTATTGAGCATTCTCTCAAATTTTCAGTTTTAAGGATGAGAATATACATGCATAAATTTCCCTCTTACAATGTAGGACATGAACACCATAAGAAACTCATATATAAAGCTATATGAGCATCTAAAAGGGAGAGAGAGTTGATGGAGGGGACATGTGAATGAGGTCTATTTAAGCTGGATGCTAGGAGTCGATCTAACTTGAATATGTGGATGCTGGAAGAAGTAAGCATTTGTATCAGAGAGGAGATGGTCTGCAGAGAAAAAAGAATAGGAGCTCAAAAGTGCTAATGAGAGAGACTTTTGGAGAAATTGCTTGGGCAGGTCAGTTGTGGGCATGAAATGCCAGATTAAAGAGTAACGTCCACTGCTCAAACAATGGAATGTTCACCCAGGTATCTGTTTCAACCGTGGACAGGACAAGCTCCTCCCATCCTAAACCTTGGACTTCTCTGCTTTCTTTTGGGTTCTCTCCTGTACATTTTGTTGTGTGAGTTACTCAAAAGACCTTTTTTGGATGGGAATGCCACTTTTTATTTTTCAATTTTGTTTCTTCTAGTAGAGCCACATTTTCTCCTTAAATAATAAAAATGCTTTGAAGATGTTGATTCCCCCCCTCGTCATTTACAGGTATAATACTGTAATGCACAGACATACCAGTACTTCTTCCAAGGTCCCAAAGTGACTAGAACCTTTACAGCAGAAGCCTACTTGGTCTTTCCATTTAATGCCATTTTACCAGTTAAGTTTCTAAAGTTCCATCTATGCAACTAGGTTATGATGGGTTCCTGGAAATATAATTGAGGAGATAAAAAGTTTAGAGTGCCAGTGGATCAAAATGGAATTCTGTGGATGTATTAACCTGGAACTGACACCCTCAGGGTCCTCAGAAGGACAAGTCAGAGGCCTGTGCCTCTTCTCCTTTCTTCTTCCCTTACTCCCAAACTCCCTTCCTCTCCTCTCCTCTCCTCTCCTCATCCATCCATCCATCATTTTTAATTAATCTCCTCCAAATACATATGCAAATAATGAAGCAAAGCATTATGCATAATAATCACAGAGCTTGTTAAAAATAACAATGTCTGAATCTCTATATGAGGGAAATAAGAATCTACATTTTTAATAAGCTTTAAAATACTTGACGCTGATTAAGGTGGTCTAGCTATTGCACTTCAAGAGACACTGAAATAAAAGCAAATAATAGTACTTCTTTAGCAATAAAATTTATGAGTGTGATATCACCTAGTATTTATTTAATATGGACCCACGAATGGAAAAGACATACCTAGTGGAAAACATATTTATAGTTGAAGAAGATTATATGCCCAGGCATGTACTGTTTTCTTTAAGATTTTATTCCATTTGCATCTCTATAAAAGTATGCCAGAGGATGAAAGGTAAAGTATCCTCCTCCTCCATAAAAGACTAGCCTGGTTACAGCTCCCCTACAGAACAGTGTCATTTTAGGGATATGCAAAGGTCAACTATTAGAGTTCTGTTGAGTATATGACACAGACGTTGCTAATCATTTTGACTTGACTGAACTGTTCTAATTATTTCACGTTACCAGATTTTGAAGGTCTATTTTCCTTCTTGTCAAAAATGAGTTGTATGAAATACCAGGCATCTTTTTTTTAATATATATTATTTAATTTATTTTTTTATACAGCAGGTTCTTATTAGTCATCAATTTTATACACATTAGTGTATCCATGTCAGTCCCAATCACCCAATTCAGAACACCACCATACCCAAGCCCCTGCGGTTTTCCCCCCTTGGTATCCATACGTTTGTTCTCTACATTTGTGTCTCAACTTCTGCCCTGCAAACCAGTTCATCTATACCATTTTTCTAGGTTCTGTATACATGCGTTAATATACGATATTTGTTTTTCTCTTTCTGACTTACTTCACTGCGTATGACAATCTCTAGATCCATCACGTCTCAAAAAATGACTCAATTTCCTTCTTTCTTATGGTTGAGTAATATTGCATTGTATATATGTACCGCAACTTCTTTATCCATTCATCTGTCGATGGGCATTTAGGTTGCTTCCATGACCTGGTTATTGTAAATAGTGCTGCAATGAACATTGGGGTGCATGTGTCTATTTAAATTATGGTTTTCTCTGGGTATATGCCCAGTAGTGGGATTGCTGGATCATATGGTAATTCTATTTTTAGTTTTTTAAGGAACCTCCATACTGTTCTCCATAGTGGCTGTATCCATTTACATCCCCACCAACAGTGCAAGAGGGTTCCCTTTTTCCACACCCTCTCCAGCATTTGTTGTTTGTAGATTTTCTGATGATGCCCATTCTAACTAGTGCGAGGTGATACCTCATTGCAGTTTTGATTTGCATTTCTCTAATAATTAGTGATGTTGAGCAGCTTTTCATGTGCTTCTGGGCCATCTGTATGTCTTCTTTGGAGAAATGTCTATTTAGGTCTTTTGCCCATTTTTGGATTGCATTGTTTGTTTCTTTAATATTGAGCTGCATGAGCTGTTTATATATTTTGGAGATTAATCCTTTGTTCATTGATTCATTTGCAAATATTTTCTCCTGTTCTGAGGGTTGTCTTTTCGTCGTGTTTATGGTTTCCTTTGTTGTGCAAAAGCTTTTAAGTTTCATTAGGTCCCATTTGTTTATTTTTGTTTTTATTTCCATTACTCTAGGAGGTGGGTCAAAAAAAATCTTGCTGTGATTTATGTCAAAGAGTGTTCTTCCTATGTTTTCCTCTAAGAGTTTTATAGTGTCCAGTCTTACATTTAGGTCTTTAATCCATTTTGAGTTTATTTTTGTGTATGGTGTTAGGGAGTGTTCTAATTTCATTCTTTTACATGAAGCTGTCCAGTTTTCCCAGCAACACTTATTGAAGACACTGTCTTTTCTCCATTATATATCCTTGCCTCCTTTGTCATAGATTAGTTTACCATAGGTGCGTGGGTTTATCTCTGGGCTTTCTATCTTGTTCCATTGATCTATGTTTCTGTTTTTGTGCCAGTACCATATTGTCTTGATTACTGTAGCATTGTACTATAGTCCAAAGTCAGGGAGTCTGATTCCTCCAGCTCTGTGTTTTTCCCTCAAGACTGCTTTGGCTATTCGGGGTCTTTTGTGTCTCCATACAAATTTTAAGATTTTTTGTTCTAGCTCTGTAAAAAATGCCATTGGTAATTTGATACGGATTGCATTGAATCTGTAGATTGCTTTGGGTGGTATAGTCATTTTCACAATGTTGATTCTACCAATCCAAGAACATAGTATATCTCTCCATCTGTTGGTATCATCTTTAATTTCTTTCATCAGTGTCTTATAGTTTTCTGCATACAGGTCTTTTGTCTCCCTAGGTAAGTTTATTCCTAGGTATTTTATTCTTTTTGTTGCAATGGTAAATGGGAGTGTTTCCTTAATTTCTCTTTCAGATTTTTCATCATTATTGTACAGGAATGCAAGAGATTTCTGTGCATTAATTTTGTATCCTGCTACTTTGCCAAATTCATTGATTAGCTCTAGTAATTTTCTGGTGGCATTTTTAGGATTCTCTATGCATAGTATCATGTCATCTGCAAACAGTGATGGTTTTACTTCTTCTTTTCCAATTTGTATTCCTTTTATTTCTTTTTCTTCTCTGATTGCCGTGCTAGGAATTCCAAAACTATGTTGAATAATAGTGGTGAGAGTGGACATCCTTGTCTTGTTCCTGATTTTAGAGGAAATGCTCTCAGTATTTCACCATTGAGAATGATGTTTGCTGTGGGTTTGTCATATATGGCCTTTTTTATGTTGAGGTAGGTTCCCTCTATGCCCACTTTCTGGAGAGTTTTTATCATAAATGGGTTTTGTATTTTGTCAAAAGCTTTTTCTGCATCTATTGAGATGATCATATGGTTTTTCTTCTTCAATTTGTTAATATGGGGTATCACATTGATTGATTTGCATATATTGAAGAATCCTTGCATCCCTAGAATAAATCCCACTTGATAATGGTGTATGATCCTTTTAATGTGTTGTTGGATTCTGTTTGCTAGTATTTTGTTGAGGATTTTTGCATCTATATTCATTAGTGATATTGGTCTGTAATTTTCTTTTTTTGTAGTATCTTTGTGTGGTTTTGGTATCAGGTGATGGTGGCCTCATAGAATGAGTTTGGGAGTGTTCCTTCCTCTGCAATTTTTTGGAAGAGTTTGAGAAGGATAGGTGTTAGCTCTTCTCTAAATGTTTGATAGAATTCACCTGTGAAGCCATCTAGTCCTGGACTTTTGTTTGTTGGAAGATTTTTAATCACAGTTTCAATTTCATTACTTGTGATTGGTCTGTTCATATTTTCTATTTCTTACGAGTTCAGTCTTGGAAGGTTACACCTTTCTAAGAATTTGTCCATTTCTTCTAGGTTGTCCATTTTATTGGCATACTGTTGCTTGTAGTAGTCTCTTAGGATGCTTTGTATTTCTGCAGTGTCTGTTGTGACTTCTCCTTTTTCATTTCTGATTTTATTAATTTGAGTCCTCTCCCTCTTTTTCTTCATGAGTCTGGCTATTGTTTTATCAATTTTGTTTATCTTCTCAAAGAACCAGCTTTTAGGTTTATTGATCTTTGCTATTGTTTTCTTTGTTTCTATTTCATTTATTTGTGCTCTGATCTTTATGGTTTCTTTCCTTCTGCTAACTTTAGGTTTTGTTTGTTCTTCTTTCTCTAGTTCCTTTAGGTGTAAGGTTAGATTGTTTATTTAAGATGTTTCTTGTTTCTTGATGTAGGCTTTTATAGCTATAAACTTCCCTCTTAGACCTGCTTTTGCTGAATCCCATAGGTTTTGGATCATCGTGTTTTCATTGTCATTTGTCTCTAGGTATTTTTTGGTTTCCTCTTTGATTTCTTCAGTGACCTCTTGGTTATTTAGTAATGTATTCTTTAACCTCCATGTGTTTGTGCTCTTTACTTTTTTTTCCCTGTAATTTATTTCTAATCTCATAGCATTGTGGTCAGAAAAGATGCTTGATATGATTTCAAGTTTCTTAAATTTACTGAGGCTTGATTTGTGACCAAAGATGTGATCTATCCTGGAGAACATTCCGTGTGCACTTGAGAAGAAAGTGTAATCTGTTGTTTTGTGCTGGAATGTCCTATAAATACCAATTAAATCTATCTGGTCTATTGTGTCATTTAAAGCTTGTCTTTCCTTATTAATTTTCTGTTTGGATGATCTGTCCAATGGTGTAAGTGGGGTGTTAAAGTCCCCCACTATTATTTTTTTTTTATTTATTTATTTTTTTTTTTAGCAGTTTGCGGGCCTCTCACTGTTGTGGCCTCTCCCGTTGCGGAGCGCAGGCTCCGGACGCACAGGCTCAGCAGCCATGGCTCACGGGCCCAGCCACTCTGCGGCATGTGGGATCCTCCCAGACCGGGGCACGAACCCTTGTCCCCTGCATCGGCAGGCGGACTCCCAAACACTGCGCCACCAGGGAAGCCCCCCCCCCACTATTATTGTGTTACTGTCGATTTCCTCTTTTATAGCTGTTAGTAGTTGCCTTATGTACTGAGGTGCTCCTATTCTGGGTGCATATATATTTATAATTGTTATATCTTCTTCTTGGATTGGTCCCTTGATCATTATGTAGTGTACTTGCTTGTCTCTTGTAATATTGTTTATTTTAAAGTCTATTTTATCTGATATGAGTATAGGTACTCCAGCTTTCTTTTGATTTCCATTTGCATGGAATATCTTTTTCCATTCCCTCACTTTTAGTCTGTATGTGTCCCTAGGTCTGAAGTGGGTCTCTTGTAGACAGCATATATATGGGTCTTGTTTTTGTATCCATTCAGCAAGCCTGTGTCTTTTGGTTGGAACTTTTAATCCATTCATGTTTAAGGTAATTATTTATATGTATGTTCCTATGACCATTTTCTTAATTATTTTCAGTTTGTTTTTGTAGGTCCTTTTCTTCTCTTGTGTTTCCCACTTAAAGAAGTTTCTTTAGCATTTGTTATAGAGCTGGTTTGGTGGTGCTGAATTCTCTTAGCTTTTGCTTGTCTGAAAAGCTTTTGATTTCGCCTTCGAATCTGAATGAGATCCTTGCCAGGTAGAGTACTCTTGGTTGTACGTTCTTCCCTTTCATCACTTTAAGTATATCATGCCACTCCCTTCTGGCTTGTAGAGTTTCTGCTGGGAAATCACCTGTTAACCTTATGGGAGTTCCCTTGTATATTATTTGTCATTTTTCCCTTGCTGCTTTCAATAATTTTTCTTTAATTTTTGCCAATTTGATTACTATGTGTCTCGGCATGTTTCTTCTTGAGTTTATCCTGTATGGGACTTGCTGTGCTTCCTGGACTTGGGTGCCTATTTCCTTTCCCACGTTAGGGAAGTTTTCGACTATAATCTCTTCAAATATTTTCTCTGGTCCTTTCTCTCTCTGTTCTCCTTCTGGGACCGCTATAATGTGAATGTTGTTGCGTTTAATGTTGTCCCAGAGGTCTCTTAGGCTGTCTTCATTTCTTTTCATTCTTTTTTTCTTTATTCTGTTCCACAGCAGTTAATTCCACCATTCTGTCTTCCAGGTCACTTATCTGTTCTTCTGCCTCAGTTCTTCTGCTATTGATTCCTTCTTGTGTAGTTATCATTTCAGTTATTGTATTGTTCATCTCTGTCTGTTCTTTATTTTATTTATATCTTTGTTAAACATTTCTTGCATCTTCTCGATCTTTGCCTCCATTCTTTCTCTGAGGTCCTGGATCATCTTCACTGTCATTATTCTGAATTCTTTTTCTGGAAGGTTGCCTATCTCCACTTCATTTAGTTTTTTTTTCTGGGTTTTATCTTGTTCTTTCATCTGATACATAGCCCTCTGCCTTTTCATCTTGTCTATCTTTCTATGAATGTGGTTTTTGTTCCACAGGCTGTAGGATTGTAATTCTTCTTGCTTCTGCTGTCTGTCCTCTGGGGGATGAGGCTATCTAAGATGCTTGTGTAAGTTTCCTGATGAGAGGGACTTGTGGTGGGTAGAGCTGACTGTTGCTCTGGTGGGCAGAGCTCAGTAAGAGGCATCTTTTTTGTGTCTGGGAAATATGATTCCTTGAGAAGAGTGTGCAAGTGGTTATCTAAACTGGTTGTATATTAACTCATCTGAATCACCAAAGAGCCTAAAAGGGATGTTTTCTCTTGGTCCTATCACAGGTCAGAATTTCTTGTTGAGAATCAGTTATAATGTGTTCAAAGGGATTCTACTGTAGGCAGCCTGCCCCCTCCATACTATAGTTTCATGAACTTCTTTGAGAGCAGAATACATACTCAAATTATTTTGTTTCACATCCTTCTTCCTACTCTACTTCATCAAGCTTTGCACATAGTTGAAGCTCACTAAATCTTTATTAAATATTTTCAGTGGATTTTTGATAGGGATGGTGGAAATCAAGGTTTTCTTGATTCTCTAATTTGAATGTTTTGTTGTGTTTGTGATCTCCTAGGATGGAAAGAAGAAATTTGACAAGGAGAGTGAAAAATACTATTCTATTCTTGACAAGCATTTAAATTTGTCTGCAAAGAAAAAGGAGTCTCATTTGCAGGAGGTAAGTTTTTCCAAATAAAATGTGGAAAGGGCATTAGCATTGTCATGTGAAGTCCAAAGTTCGAAAAGTAGACATTATCTTAGAATCTGCTCCTCTTTAATAAAATAATGATAATAAGAATATTTAAGTTAATTGAGCACTTGCTACAGTCAGGCACTGTGCTGAGCATTTTACATGGCTTGTGACATTTAATGTTAAGAGTTCTAAGAGAAAGATTAGTATTTCCTTCAATAATGAGAAAGAGTGAAACAAGGGTATTTCTTTTTCTTCTTGTTGGGCATATTTTAAATAGCAGAACCTACCAAATTCACGTTATAGTATTTATATTAAGTTAAAAATACCTGTTTTTAAGGTGTTGCATCAGCATTAAGGGGAAAAAAGATACATATACAACTACATGTTTTAAAATCTCCATTATTTTATGTCAATTTTCTGAAAGAACAAGTCAACAGTCAACATTCTTTATATGCATATAGTGACATGTACAGTGTATGCATATAAGGAATCCATTTCTTGCTTTTTTCTGAAAATTTCTTCTCATTGGTAGTGTTTCAACTATAATTAGTCGAATCGAATAGTCCTTTTACTGAGGAATAGTGATGGGATATGTTTTTCTAAAAAAAGGCTCTCATGTCTTTAATCTTGGCAGCAACCAAATCTTGACACACCATCCATCATTCCCCCAGTGTACAGTGGTGTGTCTCAGAGCTGAGCTGGGAGTTGTTGAGCTAGTTCCCCTACAGCTCATCACTGCTCTCCAGCCCTTCATAGGGAATCGTGTACTGTGCTGAGCCTCCTTTCATCTCTTCTTCCTCTCCTCTCTGTACTTCTAGGGACTGTGGTGGGGAACCTCTTTCAAATGCCTCCTCCTGATCCTCTAGCAAAGCCACCTCCCTTCCTGAACTGTTTTTCAAGTTCAGTCTGGTCCTCTGCCCTCCTTATTCCTATTCTTCTTTCCCTGACCTCCATATTCAGCCATAAAGCATGCTTGATGAGTTAGAGTTCAAATGCAGTGGAACAGTAGTCCAAAAGGCATGGGAGGGTTGCTTCTGATTCCTTTTTTCTATACTCTTATGTTCCCCTAGAGTGAATTGAATTTCTTCACTTAAAAATGTTTAACATTGGGAAGTTTTATTATTTAAATATGTGTTCATTATAATGAATATCTTGTTATTAACACCTGCTGTTAAAATAGGACAATTTAATATATAGCTGTGGGCCTATGGAAAGGTTTTGGGGTTAAAGTGAAATGGAGAAAAATCAGTTATTAAGGAAGATTATATTTTTAATTTTCATGGACATATTTAATCTTATGAAGTACTATGTTGTTATTTAATATTATGTCCACATATTCCAAACTTCTTAAATGCTCACATATCTCTTTAAACATTGCGTTAGAATAAACCTAAGAGAGAATGTGGTATGTAGATGAAGTAGAAAGGGCTCCCCTAATTGTCACCATCATGTACCAAAGGCTATGACCAAGTACCATTTTAAAAATCGACTGCCTCAGAACACTCTTTGACATAAATCACAGCAAGATCTTTTTTGACCAACCTCCTAGAGTAATGAAAATAAAAACAAAAATAAACAAATGGACCTAATGAAACTTAAAAGCTTTTGCACAGCAAAGGAAACCATAAACAAGACGAAGAGACAACCCTCAGAATGGGAGAAAATATTTGCAAATGAAACAACTCACAGAGGATTAATTTCCAAAATGTACAAGCAGCTCATGCAACTAAATATCGAAAAAACAAACAACCCAATCCAAAAATGGGTAGAAGACCTAAATAGACACTTCTCTAAAGAAGATACACAGATTGCCAACAAACACATGAAAGAATGCTCAACATCACTAATCATTAGAGAAATGAAAATCAAAACTACAATGAGGTATCACCTCACACCAGTCAGAATGGCCATATCAAAACATCTATAAACAATAAATGCTTGAGAGAGTGTCGAGAAAAGGGAACCCTCTTGCATTGTTGGTAGGAATGTAAATTGATACAGCCACTATGGAGAACAGTATGGAGGTTCCTTAAAAGACTAAAAACAGAACTACCATATGACCCAGCAATCCCACTACTGGGCATATACCTTGAGAAAACCATAATTCAAAAAGAGTCATGTACCACAATGTTCATTGCAGCTCTGTTTACAATAGCCAGGACATGGAAGCAACCTAAGTGTCCATTGACAGATGAATGGATAAAGAAGATGTGGCATGTATATACAATGGAATATTACTCATCCAGAGAAAGAAATGAAATGGAGTATTTTGTAGTGAGGTGGATGGACCTAGAGTATGTCATGCAGAGTGAAGTAAGCCAGAAAGAGAAAAACAAATACTGTATGCTAACACATATATATGGAATCTTAAAAAAATCAAAAATGGTTCTGAAGAACCTAGGGGCAGGGCAGGAATAAAGATGCAGATGTAGAGCATGGACTTGAGGAGAGGCGGATGGGGAAGGGTAAGCTGGGACGAAGTGAGAGAGTAGCATTGACATATATACACTACCAAATGTAAAATAGATAGCTAGCGGGGATCAGCCACATAGCACAGGGAGCTCAGCTTTGTGCTTTGTGACCACCTAGAGGGGAGGGATGGGGTGGTGGGAGGGAGGCGCAAGAGGGAGGAGGTATGGGGATATATGTATACATATAGCTGATTCACTTTGTTATAAAGCAGAAACTAACACACCATTGTAAAGCAATTATACTCCAATGAAGATGTTAAAAAAAAAAAGAATTAATCTCCAAAATATACAAACAGCTCATGCAGCTCAATATCAAAAAAGCAAAAAACCCAATCAGAAAATGGGTGGAAGACCTAAATAGACATTCCTCCAAAGAAGAAAACAGATGGCCAAGAGGCACATGAAAAGATACTTGACATCACTAATGATTAATGAAATGCAAATCAAAACTACAAGGTGGTATCACCTCATACTGGTAAGAATGGCCATTATCAAAAAATCTACAAACAGTAAATGCTGGAGAGGGTGTGGAGAAAAGGGAACCCTTTTGCACTCTTGTTGTGAATGTAAATTGATACAGCCACTATGGAAAACAGTATGGACATTCCTTAAAAAACTAAAAATAGAACTACCTTACCACCCAGCAATCCCACTACTGGGCATATACCCAGAGAAAACCATAATTCAAAAAGACACATGCAGCCCAGCGTTCATAGCATCACTATTTACAATAACCAGGACATGGAAGCCATCTAAATGTCCATCAACAGAGGAATGGATAAAGAAGTTGTGGTACATATATACAATGGAATATTACTCAGCCATAAAAAAGGAACAAAATTGGGTCGTTTGTAGAGATGTGGATGGACCTAGAGAGTGTCATTCAGAGTGAAGTTAAGTCAGAAAGAGAAAAACAAATATCATATATTAACGCATATCTGTGGGATCTAGAAAAATAGTATAGGTGACCTTATTTGCGAAGCAGAAATGGAGACACAGACGTAGAGAACAAATGTATGGATTCCAAGGGAGAAAAGGGTGGGGTGGGAGGAATTGGGAGGCTGGGATTGACACATATGCACTATTGATACTATATATAAAATAGACAACTGAGGGGAACATACTGTATGGCACAGGGAACTCTACCTAGTGCACTGTGGTGACCTAAATGGGAGGAAAATCCAAAAGAGAGGGGATATATGTGTATGTATGGCTGATTCACTTGGCTGTGCAGTAGAAGCTAACACCAAATTGTAAAGCAACTATACTCCAATAAAAATTAATTTTAAAAAAATCAACTGCCTCAAAATCAAGGGTAGTTTTTAGAGTCTCCAAAGGGTTATCAGGTTCCTGGTTAGTATGAGAGGCCACCCTTAGATAAGACATTGCTTAAACCATCAAGAAAATGTTAACTTTATCATAATTTTCAAGTCCTCTAGAGTTTATGCTTTAATTTTCCCTGACAACCTACCTCAATATTTAATACTTGTTAGTTGCCCTCAATCCCTTGAGCTATGATAGAATATTCATTCTGGTTTTGTATTTAGAAAAACATAGAAAAACATAACACGGTTAGTAACATCCTCCACTTGCCCCCCACGACACATACACTTTTTTTCCAGGAGGCACAGCCCGCAATGGAATACAACACAGATATTGTGCAGAGAAACTCCTCAGAGCATATAATGTAGACAAGGAAAAATGTAGCTTGCCTTTTATTTATTCCTCTGCCCTTCCAGGAGTCAAACCAGTTATAGGGTGATGTTGCCACACACGTATTGAATTCTGTAACGTGGCATTAAAAGTCATTTGTTCCCTTCCAGAGCAGCTCCGGTCCTTCTGTCAGCACCAAGCCTATTAAGTTCTCAGAAAGACCCCTCTGTGCCTTCTCACTGGCACAGCTGACTCTTTGTTCATTTTGCTCATGGAAAATAAGTGACTGCACATTACCAGGACTGAATTAGGGGTCAGCTTGTGTTGGTAAAGCTCCAAGGCCATCAACTAGATGGACCACTGGAGTAAACAGAATTGGAAACAGACTCGTCAAAATTATGGGCTTTAGGGGCTTCCCTGGTGGCGCAGTGGTTGAGAGTCCGCCTGCTGATGCAAGGGACACGGGTTCGTGCCCCGGTCCGGGAAGATCCCACATGCCGTGGAGCGGCTGGGCCTGTGAGCCATGACCACTGAGCCTGCGCATCCGGAGCCTGTGCTCCACAACGGGAGAGGCCACAGCAGTGAGAGGCCTGTGTACCACCAAAAAAAAAAATAATAATAATTATGGGCTTTACAGTAGGTGAAAAGAAGTAATATTTGATATGTGAATGGATAATTTCTTTCTAAGCATAAAATAAGAGGAAGAGATCATAAAGGAAATGTAGAAAGACCAGAATGCATGAAAGTAATCTATTTCAAAAAAAATTCAATCAAATTAAAGGCAAAGTGTTAGGAAATTTATACAATATATGACACAGGATAACCATCTCTTATATATAAGATGTGTTTGCAAATCAATGTGAAAAAGATAAAGACTTTAGTGGGAAAAATGGGGTAAGAATATGAAAGGGCACTGCATCAAAGAAGAAATATAAACCATAATGAATATTGTAAGTTTCAATGTCACATTTATTTAAAAGTGCAATTTAATAATAGTAGCAGCATGTTATTTTATTTTCTTAAAATTTAATGTCCATTGTTAGTGAAGGTATGGGAAACTGAGCACACGTTTGCTTTTCTGGTGGTAATATGAAATCAGTCAATAACTTTTGAGGTAAATTTAATATCATATTTCAATCAATGTTACATGTACAAGATAGTTGAAGTGATTTTATTGATAGAAACTTGCCCTAAAGAAATGATCAGAAATAAGCATAAAAATAAATTGTATAAATATGTTGATCCAAGAGTTACTCACAATGCAAATTTAAAAAACATCTGAAATGGTACAAAAGAGTGATTGGGATAAATATACAAATATAGCTTGGCCAAAAATGGAATTGATATGGCTGTGAAAAGTTTTATTTGGAAAATCATTTAAAGACATTTGGAAATATTTTTTGGCCTAAGAGGAAAAAAAACAAACAGGATTTAAATCAGGATGTACACTATTATTTAGGTTTTTTAAAGTAAGTTTGTGTTTGTGTGCATGTTACACATCAAAATATTGATAGTGGGGCTGCAATTTTTATTTTCTTTACATTTTCCTGTTATAATAATGAACAATGAATAAACATATAGTAAGGAATATGTATTACTTTTATAGTTATGAAAAAAGTAAAGGGATTCCTTTTAGGAACCCAGAGTTTGGGTTTCCATCTGTCACTAAATACACTTCCAAATGTTCCTCTTCTTCCCACTTCCTGAGTGAAGGGAATCCCTCCGGTTCTACCTTATAGCTCTATTCTTATCCTTCAGTTTGTGTCCCTACTAGTTCTGCTCCTTCCCTATTGTCTGTAACATCTCGGCGAGTATCTCCCACCATCATACCTGATCACCTTTGCACTTCCACTGACTGGTTACCAGGACTTCAGACTACAACACCTTAGTGACACATGTGAAATCTCACACATTTTCTCAAATTTGCTTCTCACTTCTTTAATTCTGTTAATGCTGGTATTATTTCTTGCGTCAAAATTATCTTTGACTTTTCTTTTCCCCCTTGCTTCTCACACCCACATCCTTCAACTTCTCTTTCTAGGATATACCAAACACCTTTACTCTTATCAAATAAGAGCTCTCCTTATACTCACATGCACCCAGCTTTACCATTGAATCAACACGTTCTACCCTGTCCTCACTTTAATCTTCTTGAAGTTCACCTCTGATCTTGTCCACACCCTCCTCAAGCTTTTGCATGGTTTATAGGATGACATTTGCACTCATTCTCCCTATTTTGCCTCAATTCTCATTTCTGACTGTTTCAAACCAACCCTTTCAATCTACCTACCGAAACATAACTTCTCCTGACTTTATTCCCTCACCGAAACTCTTCTTTTATCTCCATGTAGTCTAACCTCTCCATTCTTCAGCATCCAGCCTAAAACCTTTCTCCTCTGGGAACGATTCAACAAGTATCACCTGAGCCTTTTTCCTCTATTTTTGAATTGAGACAGCTTATTGTGGTTGGGGAAGAAGTTAGGTACCTGCAGAACTATGTGGTTTTCTTATGTAATTAACTTGGTTTCTTACTAGAATGCCTTTGCCACATAAATAACAGCTTATACCTGTTGTTCTGGAATAATTACTACTCCCTTTCAGTTTTAAAAGTTTAGACAATAAATTACATAGTTATTCTACTTCTCCAGTACAAAATACATGACAGCTGCTAGTGGGTATGTAAGTAAGTATCTGCTACGCACTATGAGCTTGAGTACTAAAGGAATTCATCTGAGGTAAAAGAATGTCTTTCTAAATCTTGTACGGAAGAAAAGAATTAAGCTATTGTATTCTTTTAGCACTGTGCATTCTAGCTGACCTTGCAAAGCAGATTCGGTATATTGAATTTAGTTGTTGAAGTCTAGGGGAAACCAGGCACAAAATTCCAAGAATCCTCTCCCAGTGGAGACACATAAGACTTAATTCCCCCAGCAATGAGTTGTGACAACATGTGTGAAATGTAGTCTACTAGAAACTCATAGACTGAGTGCCCATGGTCTTTATTGAGGGCTGGTCATATAGGCACCCTCTGCTCGTCATGTACCCAAATTCCAGACTCCCAGAAAGAAAGCAGGTGTTCCAAATAAACCATACTGTTTGCACAGTTTCAGCATAGTGAACTACTCTTATCAGTTAGGCTGGTGGGAACCCTCCCAAAATCCACATTCCCATATGCCAGGCAAGAGCCAACCTTGTAAGGAGGCCTTTCAGTGGATAGTATTCATGCCTGCTCTGCTAACTTTTTCTGCACAGCTTTCTTGACCAGAAATAATCATTTTAGGCTCCAAGATGTCTCAACATTCTAGTTTGTTCCTGTGTGCTAGTTGACACAAAGACTATCTTTTAAAGTAAATGAAAGCTTCAGAAATAACTTGTAGAATAGACTATTATCTCTGAGACTGAAATTATTCTTGCATCCTTTACACCCAATGGTGTACTGAAGCTTTCTCTTGGAGAGCTGACTTTTTCATCTCTTTCTCGTCACTCGTTCAGTGATGTTGTGTTTGTGATTTGGAACTGGCTCTTTTGGGAATATTTTACCACAGAAAACAGCAAATACTGCAAATCAGACATCCTCCCCCACCTACAAGAGAGCCAATTTTTAAACATTTATTAGCATACCACCACCTGTACCCCCTTACCATTTGTTCTATACATAGTGTTTTCCTCTAAGCAATGGTAAAAAGAAAATATATATGATTTGTGTGGAATAATGACTTTGGGTGCTGAGAAGCTTCTGGTCCAAATTTCTTACCTGATTTATGTGTTCTTCTCATATATTAGTTTATAAACTTGAAATTCTCAAGTTTAAAAATCCCTACTGAGTTGCTTATAATATTGGGCCATTTTAAATTATATAAATAATTGCATAGCAAGTAGTAAGTATATATAATTATTTTTAAAGGTCTTTCTTTCAAATGAAGTTTTAAGATGCTATGCTAAGCCAGAAATCCTAATTTTATCTTTCTTTAAGCTTTTGTTTGTTAAATTATCATTGTAAGATGGCTACAAAACAATGTCCTATTTCCAAGTTGTTGTTGGCAGATACTTGGTATTCCAGAAAGGCCATTCTTTTCATCTGCTTTTAGTAATCTCAGCTGGCAATGAGGAGTGTGTAGCTGGGCAACGAAAGTAAAATCATGCCTCCCTACTAAACCAAAGTCAGTTTTAAAGACAACATACAAGGACGATGGTGGGCATAGAAGTGGGAAGAGAATGTGCATGGTATTGATGGAGCATGATTCATTGCTTAGAACCTTTGCATTTGGGGGCTCTGTTACCACTATTATCTCTGTAAGAGTTTACCTAATATGTGGCTCTGCTGTTTAATATTCTCAGATGATTTTTTTAACATCTTTATTGGAGTATAATTGCTTTACAATGGTATGTTAGTTTCTGCTTTATAACAAAGTGAATCAGCTATAAGTATACATATATCCCCATATCTCCTCCCTCTTGCATCTCCCTCCCATCCTCCCTGTCCCACCCATCTAGCTGGTCACAAAGCACCAAGCTGATCTCCCTGTGCTATGTGGCTGCTTCCCAATAGCTATCTATTTTACATTTGGTGGTGTATACTACTCAAAGCTATATACAGATTCAATGCAATCCCTATCAAACTACCAATGGCATTTTTCACAGAACTAGAACAGAAAATTTCACAATTTGTATGGAAACACAAAAGACCCCAAATAGCCAAAGCAATCTTGAGAAAGAAAAATGAAGCTGGAGGAATCAGGCTCCCAAACTTCAGACTATACTACAAAGCTACAGTCATCAAGACAGTGTGGGACTGGCACAAAAACAGAAATATAGATCAATGGAACAGGATAGAAAGCCCAGAGATAAACCCATGCACATATGGTCACCTTATTTTTCATAAAAGAGGCAAGAATATACAGTGGAGAAAAGACAGCCTCTTCAATAAGTGGTGCTGGGAAAACTGGACAGTTACATGTAAAAGAATGAAATTAGAACACTCCCTAACACCATATACAAAAATAATCTCAGATGATTCTTCCTCAATTAAATCCAAACATTATGCAGTTTTCATGATCTTTTATAGTGTGATTGCAGCCTTGCTTCTCCCTCCTTCCTTCCATTTACTTACTCTGAAGGCAAACTCTGTCAGACTCTTTCATGACTTTTTACTTTTTCATGGGAGTGACCTTGTTTTTATCTTTGACTCTTCACGGCCAGTTATTTATCTTAAGATTCAACTCAGAACACCATCATTTTCTCCCAGAATTTGTCTCTTTCTTGTGATTCGCATAGATTTTCATATATTTTTACACGCCCCTTTTATAATAAATTTTTAATGAATGTTGTGTGCTTGCTCTGTGTGTGTGTGTATGTGCATTTTTCTTCCCATTCGAAACACTATAAGCTCTTGAGGGCAATGACTGTGTTTTCCTAGCCTCTGTATTCCCAAGACATAATAATTGCTATATTCAAACTTTTTGAAGGACTTAATTTTTTAAAAATTATTTTAGAGTAAAACAGGATTTGAGTTCCTCTCTAACAGAGAACCTTCAGTAATCGCTCCCTGTGTCATGATTTGCCTTTTTTATGCTTTTTAGGCAGATACACAGATTGACCGAGAGCATCAAAACTTCTATGAGGCATCACTAGAATATGTCTTTAAAATTCAAGAGGTTCAAGAAAAAAAGAAGTTTGAATTTGTCGAACCGGTAAGATTTATTTTCCCTATAAAATAGTAGGTAGAGTACATCTCTGAAACAAAATTTGCATTTTTTTCTGTTGAAAATTATGTTTTTTAAAAATAAAAGGAGAGAGAGGAGTGGGGGAGGGTGAGTAGGTGGAACACAGAGCACTTTAGGGCAATGAAACTAATCTATAGGACACTGTAATGGTGGATACATGTTATTCATTATACATTTGTCAAAACTCATAACATGTACAATACCAAGAGTGAACTGTAATGTAAACTATGAACTTTAATAATAATATGTCAATATTGGGTTATCACTTGTAACCAATGTACCACACTGATGCAAGATGTTAACAATGGGAACTCTGTGTGGGTAGGGGCCAAGGGAGGCTCTTATTAGTTATCTATTTTATACATATTATGAATTCTATAATTTCTGCTCAATTTTTCTATAAACCTAAAACTGCTCTAAGAATAGCCTATTGATTTAAAAAACCTAAAATTAAAAATTAAGACGTGTATATTACATATACCTAAGGGAATATACCTCACCACCAAAGTGACCCATTTACCAAACCTTTAGTTGAAGGGAGAAGAGGTAAGCCTGTATTTCTTCCTTTGTTCCACCCTGCTTCCCTGCAAGGCTGGGACCTGCCTGACTTTCCAGTGAAGTCATTTATTTTCCTAAGTCAGTGTAAAAAGTAATGGATTCCCTAATGTAAACTGCATTATAGAAAAAGAACAGGTGGCTGGTCTTTATAAGCTTGCTTCATTTTCTTAGCATTTTTTTCCCAAGTAATACCCTAATATGTTACCATATTGCCTGAGTAGGCATCTTCATGAGGTATCATCTATGATGAATAAGGGTGAGTTCTATAGCCAAGATAGTGCTCAGTTCCCATGTGATGATGGAGTAGCAATCATAAAATATGTAAGAAATCAAATATATAATTTAAGCCATACTTTTCTTCGTAGGTCAGTTTATAAAAAAATCTATTTATAATGGGAAATAAAATACCCTATTCCTATTTTAGTGGAGGTGACATGGAGAAGGGAAGATCCATTTCAAAATATATTTGAAAATTTTATTTCCTGATGAAAACCCATCAGTGATTCCCTAAAGATGAGAAACTGAGACAGAGCAGAGTCTGGGAAGAGTCATCAGCCCCTGCCTGGCTCCCAGCACCTCTGCTTCACTCCTCTCCCTTCAGCTGTAGCCACCTGACTTTCTACTGAACACTTGGCAAGTTTCTAAGGCGAGCCCTTCAGCTAGAAGGATTTAAGGAACCAGAGGCCACACCACAGGCTCAGGGATTTAACTTTAACCCTTTATTTGGGATGACAGCCTTGACTCCAAGTTCTGTTTGCCAAAGAGCTAAGTCCTTAAACCCCTTAGGGTGAATTGATAACCTCTTATTTAGCATATGCTTTGAGGATCTGATTAAAATTTTTTGGGGGGCTGTCCGAAACTCATCTGGGGTTCATGGACAACTGGTCAGCCTAATAAGCCCTAGTCAACGAAGATGACTAATGCTTAAAATTCCTACTCCCCTTCTCATGGAGTAATAAGTTCTGTCTCTGAAGTCTATCATGGTTTTTGAAGCCTCTCTGCTTGCTGGCAAACTTCCTCCTTATGGCCTGCCTCTTGGAATTTCTGACTTTTAGCTCTTTGTTAGAATGCCCCCATTAATTCTGATGGTTTTCCTTCATACTCCTTCATTACCTGTTCCCATTCCCTTCAGATACTGTGGTCATCTTCTCTGTGGTTCTTCCTTGCACCTAGAATAATCCTTTTATATCTGTAGTACCTGTCTGTCTCTGGAGAGGTATGCAGGTAGCCTATTTCCCCATCTGAGCCTCTTTTATAGCCCATCCTGTCTGGGAACAGTGAACTAGACCATTCTGTAAGGTGACATCAGGTATATAAAGAAAAGGTTGTAAAATTGTTTGCTCATAGGTCACAGAAGTAATGATAAGAATTTATGAATTCCTGTGATAATATAGGAAGAGAAATGGAAATTATCCTTCAATTGAAATGTGTTTTCTTCTCTCCCTCTACTGTATCCCGAACTGGGATGGTCTGATAAGTCTTCTGTAATGCATGCCTTTCTGTTGACACCACAATCAAGGTCAATGTTAAATTTGTCCTTCTTCCAAAATATTTTCCTGGCTGCTGGATTTTTCCTATTAGAATGTCTGGCCAAACCAAATAGTACTGTCAGTTTAGTCTCCTTCTCATTTCCAGCCGCAAAGTCTCATCCACGGGGTTTTACTTAATTTCCACCCCAATGTTGAGAAGAATAGAAACGGGAGCAATAGAACATGGTCATGGTGCTCTTTAGGTTATGCATTTACAAATCAATTTGCAGGAAAAAGGCTTTCAAAATTTCAAAAACAAAGCCTGGAGGAGCTATAAACATAAAAGAACATGAGGATACTTTAATATCTTTGCAGGGTTTTTTCTGCAGAAATCCAATTCCTATTGCATAAAATTTTATACTGCAGAAATGAAGCAGTCTATGCTAGTTTAGCTGAGATTTATGCATTAGAGTAAAGCAAAATACTTTAGGGATGCAACTAATCTCATACAGATTGTATGATATCAAGTAGAAAATATAAATAGTCCTGGTGATTCCCATTAAATAATATTCTTACTTTGTGATGATCATTTGAGATGATTTTACATTGTTTCAATTAATATCAAGATCCTACAACAGTTGATCTTTGAACAACATGAGTTTAACTTTGTGGATCCCACTTATATTTGGATGTTTTTCAGTAAATACCGCAGTACTACACAATCTGCTGGTTGGTTGAGTCTGAAGATGCAGAACGTACCAAGGCAGGACTGTAAAGTTATATACAGAGTTGCAAAGGTTGTGTGTGTGTGTGTGTGTGTGTGTGTGTAGGCATCCTTAATTCCCAAATTGTTTAAGGGTCAATTTGTACTTATGATAAAACTTCTACAGAATATTCAGATAATATTAGGAATAGATGTTTCTACAGTGTCATTACTCTAAGGAGAATCTAGGTCTAATACAAGGAAAAAAGAGGGGTCATTTATATATTTTTTATAAATTATTTTTGAAGTATACAGAAAGCCAGCTATTTAAACTCAGTTCTCCATTAGCTCTATGATTTTAATGGCCTTTTCCCCCCTCTGTTTATCTATCATATTTTATTTAGAAAATGATGGTAGCTAACTCATGATTTCAGACCCATACTACCCAGTATGGTAGCAACTATTTGTGTGTGTTTATCAAACCCTTGAAATGAGACTAGTGTAGATTAAGATGTGCTCCACGTGTGAAATAGATACTAGATTGAAAAGGCTTTAGTACAAAAAATTTTAGAAAAGCATTTGAAATATCATTAAAACCTCTTCTATATTGATTACATGTTGAAATGATAATCTTTTGAATACATTGTATCAAAATATTAAAGTTCACTTGGTTTAAATTTCTTGTGACTACCAGAAAGTTAAAAATTTCACATTGGTTTGCATTTGTGGTTCACATTATATTTCTGTCCAGCAGTCCTAGCTGTAACCTTTCAGATTTGCCAAAAAGATATTTGAGTTCAGGTCTGTAATGGGGGAAATGAGATCAGCAAGAGAGAAACATCATCTCCTGACTCTTGACCGTAAGATCCTCCTACTTCTCAGAGTTGCCCGGAGTTTCTGAGAATTTTGAGGGATTAGGAGAAAAAGCTTGAGAAGTAGCTGAACATGACCAACCTACCTAAGAGAGTTTAACCCCAGTGTCTCAGAAGTCTGTTATGGGACATGAAAGTTTGTGGTTCAGAAAACCAAAAGAATCTTTTTATGACAACTTCTTTATGGTTCATTCAGCTGCAGTTGGTGTATGTTTTGATTATAGCCTTTGAGCGTACTTAGTTGGGACTAATGTTTTGTGAGCAACTACTATGTGTCCCATGTTTTCTGTGTTCTCCCACATGAACCCCACCATGGCTTTATTATTAGTAGTTGTTATCCTTCCAGATGAGGAAGTTAAGTCACAGAAAGATTATTAGTTGCCTGAGGTCACAAACCTAAAGAGGGGGAGAACCAGGAATCCAGAATGCAAGTTATAGTTTTGTACCACCTATACTGCCTTAATGGCTACTTGATTACAAAAATTAGTTCTTCTTAATACTTGCTCTGACCAAATAAAATGGATGACCCTAGAAAATTGGATTATAAAGCTATTTTGATTCCTTAAAATTAGAAAAAGAAAGTAAGAGATTGATCTTTACTTTGGTAAAGGTACTTGAGTCAGGGCACTTACCTGTCCATTCATTCACCAGTTCTTCCATCCTTCTTTCATCATCCTGTTTTAAGTTGTCTCCCCAGGCCACAGGTGACTGGCCACTTTCCATGTAGAGACAGAAAAGTATAATGGCTGAGTGGCAATAAGATGGAATTTGGCTTCAGTCTTAACTGTGTGAATTTGGCACACTTTTCAAATTCTGTGTGCCTCAGGTTTTTATCTGTCAATCGAATAAAATTTGTATGTAGTTCCCAGGATTGTGATGAGTCTCAACCGACGAAGGTAATGCATAGAGTAATTGCCTGGTTCATTATTAACATCATCAAGGTATCAGCTAGTGTGAGCTCTGACATGGACTGTTATTACTAGATATGAAAACAGTATTGATGAATCATTTATTAGTGTGGCTTCAAAGCCAGATAAAGCTTTTTCAAAAATACATTTTTAATCTTAATATGCTTCAAAGTATACATCTAAATTCCATAATAACATTTTCATTTTAGAGTATTTTTTAGACTTCATTGTAGTCTTTTTGAATTATGTTTAAAATTCATATGATAAATGAAAATAAACTATTAAATATAAACTAAAGCACACTGCTTTTGATCCTCTTCCCTTATTCTGCTGAATTTAATTTTAAATCATTTTCTGAAGAAAATTTCAGGTAATTTAGTTAACATGCTTTAGTTTTTTAACTTACTATGTCATGAAGTATACTATAAAATGCTTTGTGGCTTCTCTAAAAAAGTTTGAATAATTTTGAGACTGAACACCAGCTACTTGCTAAGTTAAAAAAGACTATCAGATAGTATATAGACTTTCAGGTCTTGAAAGTCAAACCTTTTGTGTTCTTTTTCAATATGATTGGTTAGCCTTAATGTAGAAAATTTAATTTAGGGTAAATTAAAGTGAGACTATAAGATAATGTCATTTAAAAAAAGAAAAACACTGTAGGACTAAAGGTTACATTTGTATCCTGCTGAAAAACCTAAGTGCAATTATTCTATAAAAATGAAACAATAAAGCTCTCCTCAGCTCGTATATTTTTAAATAAAAACTGTGTTGGTTTTTGGATTTAGTTCTAGATACTGTCATTGAACATCTGAAATTTATAATAGCAGTTAGATAGTGAATAGAATTTTGGAAAAGTAAGAAAAAAGCATTCTATGTGTTTGGCTAACTCATCCCCTTGTACTTCATATATGGGAAAAGAATCTAAAAAAGTGGATATATGTATATGTAAAACTGATTCACTTTGCTGTATACCTGAAACTAGCACAACATTGTAAATCAACTATACTCCAATAAATTTTTTTAAATAAATTAAAAATTAAAAAATTAAAAAAAAAGAAACTAACCAAAAAAAAAAAATCCATCATGAAAAAGCCTGTTCTAAACGTAGCTTCTGCTGGGCTTAATCACATCAATGGCCACATTACCTTCTTCATTCCCATTTAGTTAAAAAGATAAGCTGACTGTTCTTCCTTGTTTTTGTTCCTTTACCACAGAATTTTACCTCTCCCTACTGCTACTTCATCTGAATTCCATCCCCTTGAGATCTTAGAAATTCTTACCTTCAGGAACTCCAGTGAGACTTTACTGCTGAGGCAGTATATAGCCATGACTTCAAAAAATTTTGGCTTTTTAAATTAATTGAACCTTTGTACATATCTATTCATTCATTCATTTGTTCTCCCATCCTTCTTTCATCACGCTCTTTTAAAAGTTGTCTCCCTAAGCCACAGTTGACTGACCACTTTCCATCCTTGACTCTCTTTTTTTTCTCATTTATTGGGTTAGATTTTGATACTTTTTCATTTCCATTCAATAAACTCCTCTGAGCGCCCATGCATTAGACTTAAAACACTCTGTAGTCATTCTGAAGCTGTCCTCTAACATGTTTTTGTTTCCTCCAAGTAAAGAATAGCAAAGACTACAGCAGTAACTTGCAGGCCAGACAGCTGTACAGGACGAAAATTGATGCCTTGCCTTTGTCCTACTTTTCCAATCTTCTTAGAGATTTCAGTGGCCAAATGTAAACATCTGTATAAGATTTTGATCTCTTTTAGTGCGTTGTGGTGCTCTGTGTATAAGTGTTTGTTTTGTTTTGTTTTTTAAAAACAGCCTTATTGAGTTGTATAATAATACACATACCATTTGGTTCACCCAGTTTTTTTTTTAATTATTTTTTTTTATTTAACAAATTTAATCAGTTATACATATACATATGTTCCCATATCCCCTCCCTTTTGCGTTTTAATTCGTTTTTGTCTGTGGTGTGACATAGGTGTCCAACTCTATTCTTTTGCATGTGGCTATCCAGTGGTCCAAGAATTCTTTGTTGAAAAGACTATTCTTTATCCACTGTATGGTCTTGGCACCCTTGTGGAAAATAAGTTGACCGTAGATGTATGGGTTTACTTCTAGACTCTCAGTTCTCGTCCACTGAGTTATATGTCTGTCCTTGTTCCAATATCACACTGTGTTGATTATCCCAGTGCTGCTCAGTTTGGACAGCAGTCATCTGGAATTACTGGAATTACTGCAGATTGCTTCGGAGGTCTGACCCTCACTCGCATGCTAAACCCTGACACCTTTTTTCACTGTGCTATTCACAGTATCACTGGTAACTGTGAGCCCTTAAGGCTTGAAACCTGGTGATTAATGGGCTGGGAAATTATGAATAGCTGTTCCCTTACTGACTTGTAATGGGTTTTGCTAAATGATTATCTATAAAGGCAGTATCAGTTTTTACATTTGGTCAGGTTTTTGGAGTGGAGGAGTCATTTGATTCTAAAGCCCTTGGGAATAATGAAATGCTATATGAGTTTGTCCTGATGATAAAAGTGCCTTTCTTAATAGTAAAACCTAATCTGTCTATCTAGTAGTTTGTAGTGATTATTGTTGTTTAAAAGTTAGGTTTACTTTAAGGTAAGCTGAGACAGTAGTCTTTTTCCCACCACTCCACCGACTCAGGCACACTGAACAGAGAAAATGACACGTGGGAGATGCAATTCTTAAAGATTGTCAGGCTGTCCTATTAAGTTTCCTTAATTTAACATCATGGAATTTACTGAGGATGAAATGAATGAGTATATATTGAAACCTAAGAAACATTTAACTTTGCTACCATCTAGAGGCAGTTACTTCATACATGCTGTCTTTATTAAACTTTCCCAGATGCTACTTCCAAAGTAGATGTGGAACAAAAGTAAAAGATAGGTGGTTCTTTGTATGTAATTTTTCTGTACCTCCCAAAGAATTGTACTGTTCCTAGTGGGTGCTCGGCATGCATTGTGAGATTAAAACATATTTGTTTGCTACTAAGTGAATCTGAATTTTACCAGAAGTTGCCAATAGGAGATGGATCTCAGGGAATTGGGTGTTTCATAGGAATATTTATTGCAGATATTCTTAAAGTATCTTCTTTATAAGTTAGATTCTTTGTACTTAGCATGATATTAGAATAATATCTTTCTTTTATGGCATCCAGTTCCTAATAAGACAGTTTACTTGTGGGCTAATTATAGACATTAAAAAATTAAACAATACTCCTTCCAACAACTTCATAAACTATTATTCAGATATTTAGAAGGCCTAAATACTTCAAAAGTATTTTCTTATTTTGTCTCTGAAAATCTCTAAATCTACATATCCAAGCCTGTTAATTAAAGGTAACTTTAATCCTATTTTAAGATACAGTTCTTTTTAATTGGGCCACAGTATGTGCAAACTATATATCTTAAATTATTGGGTAATTTAACAAATATAGCGTCCTTTTAGTAAAGGATAAGCTATTGAACTTTAGTTTTGATAATAATTATTGATGTAAAATTGACAGTGTAAAATAGTCCTAAAATTTGCAAACAATACATTTTGACACATTATCAGGGACTGTTGAACAAGTGAAGGAAATTCTTTAAAATATAACAACTTAAGGGCTTCCCTGGTGGCGCAGTGGTTGAGAGTCCGCCTGCCGATGCAGGGGACGCAGGTTCCTGCCCCGGTCCAGGAGGATCCCACATGCCGCGGAGCGGCTGGGCCCGTGAGCCATGGCCGCTGAGCCTGCGCGTCCGGATCCTGTGCTCCGCAACGGGAGAGGCCACAACAGTGAGAGGACCGAATACCGAAAAAAAACAATATATATATATATGTAACAATTTAAAACCAATTTGAAAGTATATGCTTTCCAAAACGAACATAATTTTGTAAGAAATTGACTTGTTATAGGAAGAAGAGCATTAGGTCATTGTAGGATCAGTATTTAACTGTTGGAAATCATAACACACATCCATACCAGTTGATGCTTAGCTGAATCCTCCTTCTTCCCCAGACAGAGGAAATGACGGGACGTTATTCACATATGAAAATGGTTTCAAATTGTGTTTCTTCCTTAATTTAAAATAATAGTTTACAGACATATTATGCTATTTGAATTAGAAAAACATTAGCCACTTCTCAAAAATATTTTCTAACTTTATTGTAGGAAGAAGTTGTGGATGAGATTGAAGTGGTGGACATGTCTGTGGAATAAAATCCCAGTGAATTAAATGAAAAAAATTTAAGTAAATTATTTTTCAGTTATAACATTTCATGTAAACAACTGTGTCCTGTAACTCTATGGAGAGCTGCTCTTGCTTTACAAATAAGAACATCATAAATAAGCGCACATGAATTTGGGATTAGAAGGCTAGGATCATAGAAATTGTGCTTTTCTAAAGAAGATTTTACTCTAGCTCTTACGTGAAAGATCTGTATCTAGCTCCATGTTTTTGCTCAACTCTTCCCTCTGTTTTGAGTTCTTCCTGCTGCTTGCTTAAGTGTTGTCTGTTTAATACCCAAACCAGTACTGCCACCTTGTGATATTTTTCTTAATTTCATCTGGCCATTCTATTCCTTTCATTGGGTACTTTCATCTCTAATTTACTGGTTTAGTCTTCCTCACATCTGCACATATTTGACCTCCCTATTTTGGTTAGAATCTCTTCTATGTTCCTTTGGTCTTTATCCCCATTAATGTTCTCTCCTGGATATTTCGTCAGTGCATTGGAAGATTAGAGTACTTAACTTGACTTGACACCTGTCCATGACAAGACTTAAATATTAAATCACATCTACCAAAAAGAAAATTTAACTTCCATGTCTTCTGTTTCACATCCATAATTCTAGTGCCTACTTAGCTAAGGAGATTCAAAATTTTTTAGCTTGAGAGACTAGAATGAAATATAATTTCTCTAATTTATTATATTTGATCATCATTTTTTAAAAAAACACGTTTTCATGGTTTCTTTTGTATCTCTTTATTTTTGCAGCTTTTGTCATTCCTTCAGGGTTTATTTACTTTTTACCACGAGGGATATGAACTCGCCCAGGAATTTGCACCATATAAACAGCAGCTGCAGTTCAACTTGCAGAACGTAAGACTATACCTGTTCTCACTGCCTCTCCTTAGTGAATAAGATGATCCCAGGGCAACTGAGTTATGACCAAATTGAACCTTGGAATCTTTTAAAAACTTATCTAAGTACAAAAAAGCTCACTCGTTTAGAAAAACCACTTAATAGATTTATTATTTTTTTTTATAATTGCTGGTTGAAAGTATGCCAGGAAAGAGTAAATCTTATTAACTCTTTAGAGTTACAAAAATATGTACTGGAAAATTTCATAAAAATAAAAATATCTGAGGTGCAGAAATATTGGAAGCTTTTGCCTTTATCTAGTGTTTTCATTATTTTACTGGGTGACCTTAGGCAAGTTGTATTTCCTGAGAGGGCAGAATTTCTATATTTGTGAAATGAACAGGTGGACTTTCACACTCTGTCCCTTTCCTCCCTGAAGTTGTACTATTATATAGCTGATATTTAGTGTTTTGTAAAAATAAACTTAAATGTGGTTTTGAAGCATTCATAATAGCTGCTTTAAATCTACAGGGAGAATTATTTACAAACATCCTATCTATTTCTGTCAGGGTTTATTTTGTAAAGTTCTCCAATCAATCCTTTTAATATCTGATTGCATAGTTAGACAAATTCTGACTTACATATGCTGAACACCAGTTACACTTTAAAAAAAAGTTAGCCGATCCATTTCTGCGTTATCAAATATGACAACAAAATCTTAATTGTTGAGGATTTTGTATAAATGAAAAGTTATTTCTGAAACCCTGTCTAGTACTCTATAGCTAAAATAATTTGTGAAGGTTTCACTTAATTTTCTACAAAAAGCCTGCCTTTCACTCCTTACCTGATTCTTGCCATTATGAAGATGTTCAGCAAATAGAAATATGGAATTGGAGTGTCCCATGAGAAATATGTGATTGGATTTATTCCACCTGTGTTTCGAGTTTAGCTTTTTATTTAACCTAGATTTTCTAGCAGAATCGATTTCACGTTCAGTTCATTCCATTGTTTTTCAATATGGAATGCATTTGGGCTTTTTCAGTAAATATTAAAAGGGAAAATTATAAAATCCAAAGTATTTCATTATTTATTTCCATATTAAATGCAATTACAGTAAGATTCCTGGGATTTGAGAACAGGAGACAGGTAAAGTATTAGAAAAAATTCTGATCCTTATGTTTAAAAGGGAAAAGTGGCAAAAGTGGCAATTAAGAAAACTTTCTTAACTTACTTTGAGGTTCAGGTCTTTTAGTAGGGGCCATAACAAAATCTTAGAGTTGGGTGGTGATGATTTGTATGTTTCCAAATGAATATTGTTGAGATAATGTGGCCTGAATACAAAATTGATTTTCATAGAGAAAAGCCTTATGCTTTCTATGTCTTCCCTTAAGTAAACTTGCTATGATGTAAATAAGCTATTTCTTACAATAGAAGAAGTTAGAACTTGGAAACCTATTCATTTTTATGAGTTAATTTATGCACTGACTTCTTGATAACTATATTAGGATTTCTGAAAAACAAACTAAGTGATATGTCTTCAAAAAAGTGTTTGGAATAAAAGTGATGAACTTCTTTCTTTCTTAAGTGTCACATATATCAAAAGTATGTGTATTTATTTTAATCCCCAAAAGAAATTAAGTCCCTGTGTATCTTCCTTTTTACCTTAGGTATTATGGCATATAGAACTCTATTTAGTTAGTATTGTGTATTTGTAAAACTATAAGTTGTCCCCTAGGTAATGTTAAGTGGGAAATTGGACGAAACACACACACACACACACACACACACACACACACACACGGAGATTCAAAGAGAAACATACAGAAGGTCATTCAGCAAAATTTAACTAAAGTAATTCAAAATTAGAGCATAGGATTCAACGGAGAGGGTTGTGAATATGGTGAACAGTCCTGAAAGAATCGAGGTTATCCTTTACACCATTTGCAGTTTTGAAACTTTAGGCTGGAGGTTCCTCAAAACTGGTAGAAAACAATGAAGGAAATTGTTGTTTCTGTTTACTTAAGACAAGGAATAATTTTGAAAGTACGCGACAAGAGGTAGAGCGGTTGATGCAAAGGATGAAATCTGCCAGTCAAGATTACAGACCACCCAGCCAGTGGACGATGGAAGGCTACCTTTATGTCCAGGAGAAACGTGAGTTGCAAAGACAGAAGTTAATGTCTCTTATGATTAACATTCTGTTTCTGTGAGATGTGAGTTGGTTAGTTTCTTTTCCTTCAAGTAGGAAGACTGAAATTCCTGAAAGCTTTATCCTGCTTAGTCTGCTCTGCCAACCACTGCCACGTAGGTGTGGAAGTTCTTCCCCTTTGCACCATCAGATTCTCTAAGTTGGTATGTTATTGAACTTGGAACTTACACTTTTCATGATGATATAGTAACACGAGTTCAGGTTTAGAATTTAATTATGATATCTCATCTCAATTTAAAGTTTCATGGAGAATTAAAAATCAAAGCCTTTATCAGATGAATCATCTTGGTGACTTTGGTAATAGTTTTCCCCTTCAGCAGCATTATTTCATTTAATTCTGTGCTCTGACAGTTTTCAGGAGTAAAATTGGCAATTATGTAATGTCAAACTGGCACTCTTTGCTTCCTGAAGTTAGGAAATAAGCATCAGACCCAATAGAACACTACTATAATTGCCTCACACTAAGAAAGTTTTTCTCACAAAAATTAATAAAAAAGCCCTTCAAACTTGTATAACTAGGGTCCTTTCTTGTCATAAAGTGGAACGAGTGTGACTAAATTAACTCTCTATTTCAAACCAGAATGCCCTAAAGCACTCTTACTGTTTGTGCTAAAGGAACAGTTGTTTGTTATTTCCAGTGCATCATGGACCAGTGTCCTTGTAAAACACAAAATCACGTGCTTGGATTTTTTTTTTTTTTTTTTGCCTTTTAAAAGGTGATCTTTTTTTTTTTTATTATTAGTTTCTGCTTTATAACAAAGTGAATCAGTCATACATATACATCTGTTCCCACATCCCTTCCCTCATGCATCTCCCTCCCTCCCACCCTCCCCATCCCACCCCTCCAGGCGGTCACAAAGCACCGAGCTGATCTCCCTGTGCTCTGCGGCTGCTTCCCACTATCTATCTACCTTACGTTTGGTAGTGTATATATACACTACGTGCTTGGATTTTGCAGTAACCTCAAATTGCTCTGAAAGTTTTGAAATGCTTATTCTCACTTTCTGTACTTTTTCTCACATATGGGACTCAAAGACCACATGCAGTAGCACTGCTCCAAGTCTCCTTATCCGTAGACAATAGATCAATGTAGCTGTTTTGTTTAGAAGACATTATAGTTAAAGGGTTTGAGATGCAGAAGCTGTAGATGTTGGATTGACTGTGAAAATTTTTTGGACATGATGCAAAATAATCACTAAAATGCCAATGTATTTTATATTTTACATGCCTAGGCGATGCTCATTTGTTCCTTAGCAATATGCAACCAAATAACAGTTTGATCCAGTTATCTTGGCAAACATTTATTACTACATAGGTGGTAGAGGGCTGCTGGCTCAGGAGGTCCTGTTCCAGGACCTTCTCTCTCTCTCGTAACTATCTACCTTTGACCAGTCTGCTGCTTTCAGTTGTTAAAATGGTAAATCTGATTACCTGCCTATCTATTCTCTAATTAGAATATCATAAATAGGTTTTACCAAAATTTCTTGAAAAAGACCGATTCTTTTGTCATATATACAGTATATGGATTTGACTCAGGACTCTAAGGAGATGTTTGAATACTGAATAATTATTCCATATTTGAGAGCCTCACTGTGAGGGTACCTGGAGGGGAGCTCACACTTTGCTGAGTGGAAGAATTTGTGGATAGTGAGGCCTGTTCAAACATCTGGTAGAGGAGGTGCCATCCTCTTGCCTGAAGAGTTTTTATTCATTTTAACTCAATAATACTTTATTTCTTGAGGTCTCCCCCCCACCACATTGTTAACATAGTTGCTGAAAGCTTTGTGAGTATACAATATCTTGTTCTAAACAAAAAAGCTTTGGATTACCTAGCAATATTCTTGTGTACATAACCTTCAAACATGCCCTGCTCAGTTGCTACTTGGTAGTTTATCCATTGGATGGTGCCATGGTTTGCTTACCCACTCCACAGCTGTTGGACATTTGGATCAAACGAAAAGCATAGTTCCTACCATATGACCCAGCAATCCCACTACTGGGCATATACCCTGAGAAAACCATAATTCAAAAAGAGTCATGTACCAAAATGTTCATTGCGGCTCTATTTACAATAGCCAGGGCATGGAAGCAACCTAAGTGTCCATCAACAGATGAATGGATAAAGAAGATATCACACATATATGCAATGGAATATTACTCAGCCATAAAAATAAACAAAATTGAGTTACTTGTAGTGAGGTGGATGGACCTAGAGTCTGTCATACAGAGTGAAGTAAGTCAGAAAGAGAAAAACAAATACCATATGCTAACACATGTTCATGGAATCTAAAAAAAAAAAGGTCATGGAGAGCCTAGGGGCAAGACAGGAATAAAGTCACAGACCTACTAGAGAATGGACTTGAGGACACAGGGAGGGGGAAGGGTAAGCTGGGACAAAGTGAGAGAGTGGCATGGACGTATATACACTACCAAATGTAAAATAGATAACTAGTGGGAAGCAGCCGCATAGCACGGGGAGATCAGCTCAGTGCTTTGTGACCACCTAGAGGGGTGAGATAGGGAGGGTGGGAGGGAGGGAGATGCAAGAGGGAAGACATATGGGGACATATGTATATGTATAACTGATTCACTTTGTTATAAAGCAGGAAGTAACACACAATTGTAAAGCAATTATACTCCAATAAAGATTAAAAAAAATTAAAAGCATGGTTCCTTTAATAATTTCAGGGCTGGATGGGTGGACAAAATGCAGTGTTTTATGCACCTGTCTGATGTTGGTATCTTTTGTTCTAAGATACCTGACTTCTCCTCTGGGTCAGGCTGAACTGATCATAAAGCCCTTTGTGGCACTGACCTTTTTTTCTGAGAGTTCCTGTCCCTCTAAATGATAACATCTACTCTTAGACCACAAAACTCAGGTAAATCTTCAACTCTGGTGTCTCTCTGTAGCCTGAGACCAAGTCTGTCCATTTATATGGTCGATTAACTTTGAACCCACACTTTCTCTCCATGTCCACAGTCTTGCAGTGACCTCCTAACTGTTCTCTTTTCACCTCCAGGCTTGTCCATCTCAGTCCATTCTCAGAGAGCTTCCAGCAGCTCCCTGCAGTGCTTGCTTGGTTGTGCCTCTCCTGTGATGGCTCTGGCCATGCATGGCATTTGAGACTCTCACAGTTGGGCTCCTCTATTTTTAGCATCCTCTCTTATGATGTTGTCTTCCTGCTCCCACGACAGCTTCCATCTCCATTTTTCTCTATATCTGCCTGTGTTATTTTTATAGCTTTAGTGAGGTACACTTGGCATGCATCAAATTGCACATATTTAAAAAGTACAGTTTGATCAGTTTTGCCATATGTATGCACCTGTGAGGCCATCACCACAATCAACATAATGAATATATTCATCACCTTCAAAAGTGTTCTTATGCCCCAATATAATCCCTCCCTCCTTTAATTCCCACTTACCATCCACCCCTCTTCCCCCTGCCTAGGGATTTAAAAAGAAAAAAATGAATGGATTTATATGCTGTTGGAATTATTTTTCTATAAGGGACAAGTATTCAAAGCCCCTTTCTACTTGGAATCTTTGAAAGCATTTATATTAAGGAAATCTGACCAATTCACTAAGACATATTGATTGTACTCTTGCTATCACTGAATAAGTCCTGTGGGGAACAGAAAATGAGATGAAGAATATGGCTTCAGGGTGTTTATTCTGTAATGGAAGGCACAAGATTAACTCAGACAACTAGCAACCAGTGATCAGTAGTAAATATCAGAGCTGTAAATTGAGTGATAAATGGAGATGGATGTAATGGGGTGGTAGCAGATTATTGCTGTTTAGACATAGCATTCCACTTTATCTGGATATGTGGTTTGTATGTTACCCACCTCTAGGCAAACATTAAATTACGTTCTAGTAGACTCCAGTTTAACCAGGAAGAGCATGGGGTCCAGAGTCAGACAGAACTATGTTGGAATTTTATGCTACCTCTTAACTGGGTGATTCTGGGTAGGCAACTTTCTGAGCTCAGTCTCCCCATTTATAAAAGAGGGATATTTATATCTGTCTCATAATAATATTGCAGGAATTAGAGATAGTGTATGTAAAATGTCTCTGTTATCAGTAGTGGTGCATAATAATACCACTGTGCTTCTAGGAGCCCTTACTATTCTGTGTAATTTATATTTGTCTCATTTAATTCTTAAGACAACTCCTGAAAAATATCATTCCTCTGAAAAGAACAACTCCAATCACATGTCCTATTGATGAAGAAAGTAGCACCATCTGCAGCTCTTAAGCTTTATTTTCTTTTATGTAAAATGTACTTTATAATGTCTGACTTTAAAAGTTCCTAGATAAAATTTTGGCACTTAGTAGGTATTCAGTGAATGTTAATTCCTCCCATTCCACAGACATCATCTCAGCAACCTCAGATGATCACTGGGTAAGATAATTAAACATGTTTTGTTTTGCAACTTTAGAGCTATAATAAATTCTATTTACCAGTCCTTTTTTTAGGGACTTCAGAATTGCTTGCCTAAGAACGTCTGCCCTGGCCTGGTGCCAGGCAACTTTAAAGAAAGCAGCATGTGTGTGCAGCACACTTGAAGATTAAATGCATGAGGTTCTGAACTTAAGATGGAGGCAGGAAAAAACACCTTGGGTCTAAAATGTCATCAGAGTGTTGCAGCAGCTTTATTTAAAAATTACAGTTAATACTGCTGCATAAATCGCTTCCTAAGTAGTAAAGTCACTATAAGGATTTCTATCCAGCCACTTTCTACTAATCAGCTCTAAGCCTGTAAGTGTTTTACACCACATGTAGCAGAGTTATCAACAAGTATTGTTAAGTATTATAGTGTGAAATGGTCCCAAAACAGAATTGAAGTTAATTTCAGTAATCCTTTCTGATTATCAAGTATATAGCTGCACCCCATAATTTTAAAATCTGGAATGGTTTAAGTATTAAAGCTAAACATGACACCAAGGGCACTATTATTATAGAAAAAAAAATCAAATGGCTCATGAAACACTTTTCTCAAGTGGTGCATTTTTACAATTCAATTTCTTGCTTTTGGATATATGGTTGTAAAACCAAGCCAGCAATAACATTGTACATAATTGTTGCTAGAGAGATCCAGGTGTTAAGCCAAATGGGACCCTACATGAAGAAGCTATAGGAAACAGACTCCATTTTCAACCCACTCAGCCCTCTATGGCATTTGGGTGCAGGATAATTGGCTTTCCTGGGGAAAAGCTGAAGGTTTTCTACCTGGGTCATGAAACAATTGAACTTATGGTGCATCCCTGTGCCCTGGTGAAGCAGCATTAAACAGTTTTTAAGACTACTGGATGATTAAGTGGCACACTGTGGGAAAGGGTTGCACACAACAGCAAGATTGTGTTTATGGGGAAAAAGAAAGTGAGCAGTTTACATATACAGCTTTTAATATAAATGGTAGAAATTATTTTCATTTTAAAGAGTAATTTGAATTCACTTTTTTCAGATTAGTGTTAAGAGGAAATAACTCTATGGTCAGTAATGTCTTAGAGAAAGATGAATGATTCATTCCTTCATTCACTTAACAAATCTTTATTGAGGAGCAACTGTATGTCTGGCCCTGTTCTAAGGATTAAGAATATACTAGTCAGCAGAACATTACTTGTTCCTGTTCTCATAGAGCCTTAGTGATGGAGACAGACAATAAATTGGGTGAATTAGTAAAATGTTAGTCATATCAGTGGTAAGTGAAGAAATAAAGTTAAAACAAGAAAGAGAGATAAGAAATATCAAGGTGAGGGTGTTGTGATGTTAGCTATCTCTACAGAAAAGGCCATTTTATAAAAGTGACATTTAGGACCTGAAAGAAGTGACATTGTCATGCAGCTATCTGAAGGAAAAGTAGTCCAGTTAAGTGCAAATGCCCTGGGGCAGAAATGCATTCACTGAGTACTGAGATCAGCAAGGGGGCCAGTGTAGCTGGAGTAGAGTATATGAAGCAAAAGGCAGTGAGATCAATCCTGAGGAGCCAGATCATGTGGGGCCTTTGGTTTTTGTCTGGGGTAATGTGGGAAATGACTGGAGGGTTTTGAACAAAGGGGTGAAATGACCTGGCTAAATTTTTAGCAGGGTATTTCTGGCAGTTTCAAAAATAGAGGACAAAGATAGAAGTAAGGAGACCTGTTACAGTACCTCAGACTGTCATTTCTCATTCTTCCTACCTCTATGGGATGCAAGTATACCGCTTTTACAGATGAGACAACTGAAGTTCAGATCTAAAGTAACTCTTGAGTTTACAGAGTGAGTGTCGGTACTGTAAATAAAGCCAAGTTGTTTGGCTGCAAGATACTACCCTACACCACTCTTGCTCCAGACTAGCTTTTCTCACTCACAGTAAACATTCCCAACTTGCATGGTCTATGGAAATACTCCGTTGTGTTTCATAGCATCGAAACTCTAGAAACTTAGATACAGATCATTTATTAACAATCTGTAATATTTGTTTCCTTACACTAGGACCACTTGGTTTTACATGGATTAAACATTATTGTACATATGATAAGGGAAGTAAAACATTTACAATGAGTGTTTCAGAAATGAAATCCAGTGGGAAAATGGTGAGTTGTTGTTTTTGTTTTTTAATTGAACTTGTTATTTAAGTAATGGAAGCAAAACAAACAAAAATCATGTGTGCTTATTTTTCTAATAAACGTGTTCACAATTTTTAAAAATTGAAAAGTCAAAAATTTTTATCTCGCTTTAGTGACCTTGAAGACTTAAAAAGAGTGCCCAGGACTTTTCTTTTGGCCATGGAATGTTTATAAGCAGTTATATTAAATGTAGGGACACCTTGGTAGGTGTCATCTCCTATCCCTGGCAGCAGAGTCGTTTGTGTTGTTGGTTGGCCAGCAGCCCATAGAGACTGTCAGTGGCTGGTCCAGGCTCACGGCGTCTGCATCTTTCTTCCAGGTGGTCTCTTGTCGGAGCCCGAGTTTACCCCTGCATGCCACTTCCTTTTCTGCACTGTGTACTACTTACTGAAATGCTGGCCAACAAAGTTTCTCAGAAGAAATCAATCAGTGCTTATTTACCCCTAAAGTAAATCAGTCACTGAATGTCTCGCATGGGTAGTGAACAGTACAGAACAAAGTGTACCTTATATGCAGAAGTGCTACAGAATACAACGCCTTTATTGCATGTAGGATACACTCTTTTTGTGAGTTAAGATATGAATATGGCAAACAATTGGACCTGTGAATTAAGTAATTGAACCGTCATCTAAGAATCCTAGAGCTGGGAGTTATCCTAAAGATTATTTAGGCTAGCCTCATTTTACCTGATTAAAAAATAAAGACAATAGAAAGTAAGTGACTTACTCAGCTAATTTGTGGTGTAGATCATGGCAGAGGTAAATGTTGATCTAACTTAGACACATACTCAAATACATCAACTGAAACTTATTGTGCTTGGGCATTCATTAGAGTCTAATAATTCAAAGTAAGAGACATAAAATAAAGGAGAACATACCAGAGAAAAAGAAACCTTAGATTGCTACCCTCACAAGTTATTAAATGCTATAATCATGCCTAGTTTCTACTCTAAAAGTTTCATAAGAAAAGATATTGCCCAAAAGTCAGTTTATGTGACAGTCAGTGAGCTAATAATAAATAGATCAAGCCAGAGTTCTATTAGTAAGAGAGATTTGCAACCAGAGACAATAGAATTAACCAGGCATTAGGTAAATATTCCCCTTAAAATTGACTGGCATTTCAGGTATAGAAGAGAATTGTGAATTGAGCCTATGTTGGATCCTGTCAAAAGAGGTTTGGTTTAGTTTTAGCAGCAGACTACTAGTTGGTTACCAGCAGGGAAATCACGTGGTATGCATGATAGTAATAGCATTATAGCAAGTATCTACTAGAACTTTATTATTTTGGTAGCTCTCTTGAGGTTTTGAGCCAGCTATCATTTAATACTCTACGGCTCCAATACAAACACACACACACACACACACACACACACACACACACACACACATATTATAGTATAATTTAACATTATAAGTAACTATGTTGAAGGGTACTAGACAGGCATGTCACAGAATTCTTTGAATAAAATATGTATATGTGATTAATTTATTAATAAGTGGTTTGGTGTATTACAGTTGGGCAGTTAACATTAGGCAGAAGTCTTTGTATTTATAGAAACAGGGTGTGATTATGATCTTTATACATAAACTGTACTCTAAGTTGTCATTTTAATATGGAAACTTTAGGTGGTATATTTAATATATTTCAGTTCACCTTGTCATCATGTCAGTAATGTGCTCCACTTCTTGTTTCAGAATGGCCTTGTTACTAGCTCACCAGAAATGTTTAAATTAAAATCCTGTATCCGACGAAAGACAGATTCAATTGATAAACGATTCTGCTTTGACATAGAAGTGGTCGAAAGGTTTGAACTTTTCACTTTACATTTTTTAATAATCTATTTGTTTCTTTCTATGTATAGATGTAAATATGAAACAGCATAAAGTGCTTGTTTTTCAGTCTCTTTTTTAAAGACAATATATATGTTTATTTCATTCTTTCACTTGTTTATTCAACAAATAAGTATTGCATGATGCTTTCAAAAAAATAAATCAGACACAGAGTGCTTCCAAAGGGTAACATCACTCAGAGAAGAATCTGGAAAATCAATAAAGATGACTGCCTTAGGGGAAAGTGCATATTGTGGACTGAGGTCCCCATCAAAATGAAGAAACCTGACAGCATTGTTCATGGCTCCTGGGTCAGCCTTTTTGTATGATTTTGAAATCTAGTGGCCTTGTTCGCAAGGAATAATAAGACACAACTGCAAATTCCATAAGCTTCCTTTAGCCAGTGAAAATCAGTGCCTACCATGTACACAACACTGTTCTGGGCATTCTTCGCCACAGAATATTGGGAGAGACATAAAGGTTGTGCATTCAGGCTTATCATCTAGTGGAATTATTTAGCTCTGTTCCTTTATTGTTTCAATACCAGTAGAATAGAAACAAAATAAAGAGGAGTATGTTTCTTGATCTCTGTTGCATTCCATAATCTATTTTTCTTCCCCTGCATTACCACCATGCTTTTCTGAATATCTCTAGCTTTGTGTGTGTGTGTGTGTGTGTGTGTACACTGTATATATACTCTGACATACTATATACACTGTTATATACTATAGCTTACGTACGATAGCTTGTTAACTATTTAGTAGGGCATGGCCTTGTTCTTATGCTTCTTTAAAATAGTATTAGCTATTTTGGCACTGTGTTCTTATGCTTTATAGATCTGCTTATTAAGTTTCCCTTTCTCTCCAAAACATCCTTTGGGATTTTTGACTGGAGTTCCATTAAAGTTATTAAATTTCAATAAATTAATCAATGGTGAGTTGAACTCTCCCAAGGATTTTACATACGTTTTACATATATATTTTTTTTCAGATTTGTTTTTGGGTATATTCTTTTTATTTAAATTTTGAATAAAATTCTTTAGTAGAAACTTTTTTTGTTTTATGGTTAAGATTGCCATAGAGAAAGGCTATTAATTTTTTTTATATACCAATCTATATCCAGTACAGTTGTTGAACTCTTGGTTTTAATAGTTTTGTGGTAGGAACTTCTGGTTTTTCTATGTAGATAAATACCAACATGTTAGTGATTTCTCTTTTCTTTTTTTTGACACTTTCTAGATATATCCTTGGAGCACACTGTTAAACTCTGTGCTTTAGTTGTTTCATCTGTAAAACAAGGATAATCAGTACCCACATCAAAGGGTTGTTGTGAGGAATAAATGAGATAATAAAGGAGACATACTTATAACACAGTGCTTGGCACATAATAAACAGCCAACAAGTTATTATTTGTGTTTTACACTGCCTTAAATTCTCCAAGATAAAATTACCTTGATCTTTATAATACATTTTCCCTTTTCCTATCAGTCTAATGAGCTGTTTTCCTGTTTACATAGAGATATATGCCTTTATCACAGTTTTAACTCACTCCAGGCTTTTAACAATGCAATATTTAAATGAAATTTCCTTCTTCCTTCACAGAACCCTCTAGTTTTCTGTTTATCTTATGGACAGCCTGCACAATTAATTAGATTAATTTCACTTTTTTCTGAATTTTCTATTTTTCTCTCTCTTATATTGGTTTCCTTCCTCCCTTTGCTTGCTTTTTTCTTGAAGCACATCCTCAAGTAGCTATCTCAGAATGGGTGCATGGGAGAGAGTTGTTTTTATACATATTAATTGTAATATTGTGATCATTGTATATGTAAACACTTTGGTTTTAGTGTCTTCTTAATAATTGACTAGTTATAGTATAAGGCTTTCCATATTGCTATATACTCATTGTAATTATTTTTAGTGACTAGTTGTACCACGTTGGGTCATAATCTTAATCATTCTCATACTGTGGAATGTTTCGGTGCTTTTGAACTTCTGTGAATGTAGCTTTTCATCCTTTTTGGTCATTTCAGGGGAAATAGTATGAGCCTAAGCTTCAGATAGTCTTATACCTAAAACACTTATTGATTTCATTTTTAAAATTCCTTCTTTTTTTTCTCTTTCCTATCTTCTCTTTTCATTTCTTTTTTCTCTTTCCTGCTTTTTCTTCAAATTTTACTTTTAAAGTTAGCTAAGAATTTTAAAAAAATAATAAATGTGTAAAGGCATAAAAGTAGTAAATTGAATATATAAAATATTTTTTAATAGGCACGGAATCATCACACTGCAAGCCTTTTCAGAAGCTAATCGGAAACTCTGGCTTGAAGCCATGGATGGGAAGGAACCGGTAGGAATATGACATATTCTGTAATTTAGATTTTATTGTTCTAATAATTGGAAAGTACATCTGAAAAAAATTTTATATGTCTATAGTGTATTTGAAAATATTAAAATAGCAAATCAGAGGAGTAGAGACTCTTACTGTTTTCCTAGTGTTTCGTCACTGGCACATAACACCAACTTCTGAATTCATTTCCCCAGGGGACTTTCAGGACTAATTTAAAACCCTAAAATTACTTTAAAAAAATTACTTATAATCATTAATTTGGCTACATTGATTAGATTATTTTATTTAGTTAATAATTCTTGAGTGCCCACCCTGCAAGTCCTGTGCTAGGCTTTATGATCAGCATGATGAACAAGTTTCAGGGAAAGAACTAATCCTGGTCCTAGACCATTGTTTATAAGTCTCCTTTGCTAAAACTGTTTGTGGCTTGACATTTTCCCTCTATCCAGATCCCCACTTTTATAATAGTTATTTTGATGTTGACATAATTTACTTAAAATTATCAGGGAGACTTATATAAAAAAGGGAATAAATAATTGATGACTTTTGTGAAGAACACTACAATAAATGATTAGAGGGATGAGCACACAGAGCAAATAGGATGCACCAGCCTGTCCCTTGAAAACTGTCTTTTAAATGGCAGAGAACCTGTGACCATTCCTCTGAAAAGTACCTATGCAACAACAGAGTTACACAAAGTGTGGTCCCCAGACTGAGTCCATCCTACAAACTGTTACCAGGCTACAATACTATGAGTGCAGAGATTATGATTAAGCATCTGGAAAATTTTATAGCAATGAGAAGTCATTTTACATCTGTTGAATTTAATAATAAAAAACTTGGACTCTGCATCTATTCTTTATTATGTGTATTGCCTTTAAATTTTATTGTAATTTATAAAAATGTCAGTCAACGACAGATTAAAAATTTAAAACAAAGGAACTTGGTTCTTTACCACTAACAGTTGAGGGGCAAGCCCTGACCTAGAAGAAATTTAGAAGACAGTGTGATAGCTCAACAAGTACAAGTTAAGATTGTACACACTGAGAAAAAAACACTAAGCAGATAATTTAAGGAAGGAACAATCAGGTGAAATCCATCATGAAATACTTCCTGAAGAAGGGAAATTATGCATCATGTTGGAGAATAGAATGAGATGCTTAGATCAGAGGGAAAGAGGTAAAACTTTGCCCAGGGCAGGACAGCCAGGGATGGAAAGGAGTGGGAGGCAAGATTGGAAGTCGGGCTGGGGAGATGCCATTTTGGACACAGTAGTTGTAAGACCTTGAAATCAAGACACTCCCTTTGTGTATCATTGTACCAATATCACCCTGGTAATCTTCTGTGCTGGGTCATTAATTGCAAGTAACTGGCTGACTTCCGTTGTTTTTTAGATTTATACTCTGCCTGCGATTATTAGCAAGAAAGAAGAAAGTAAGTCATTCTAATAATTATTTCAAATGTTATCACATAATTTTTTTTTTAGTTGAAGTACCATAAAATATTAGTTTCAGGTGTACAACATAGTAATTTAATCTTTGTATACACTGTGAAGTGATTACTGCAATAAATCTAGTACCATCTGTCACCATACAATTGTCCCCCTTCACCCATTTCACCCACCCTCCAAACCCCTTCCCTCTGATAACCATGAATCTGTTCTCTATATCTGAGTTTGGTTTCATGTTCTTTGTTTGTTTGTTTTGTTTTGTATATTCCACATATAAGTAAAGTCATATGGTATTTGTCTTTCTCTGACTTATTTCACTTAGCATAATGCCTTTGAGGTCCCTCCATGTTCTTGCAAATGCCAAAGTTTCCTTTTTTGTGGCTGAGTAGTAGTCCACTGTTTATATATAGCATGTCTTCTTTATCCAGTCCTCCACCAATGGAAATTTAGGTTATATCCGTATCTTGGCTATTGTAAATAATGCTGCAATGAACATAGCAGTGGATATATCTTTTAGAATTAGTGTTTTCATTTTCTTTGGATAACTACCCAGAAGTAGAATAGCTGGATCATATGGTAGTTCTGTTCTTAAACTTCGAAGTACCTTTGTACTATTTTCCATAGTGGCTGCACCAATATACTTTCCCACCAATAGTGTACAGAGTTTCTCTTCTCTCCACATCCTCTACAAAACTTGTTATTTCTCGTCTTTTTGATGATAGCCATTATAGCAGGTGGGAGGTGATATTTCATTGCAGTTTTGATTTGCATTTCTCTGATGATTAGTGGTGTTGAACATCTTTTCATGTGCCTGTGGGCCATCTGTATGTGTTTTGGAAAAAATATCTACATAGATCCTCTGCCCATTATTTAATCAAAATTTTTTTCACTATTGAGTTTTTGAATTCTTTATATATTTTGGATATTAACTCCTTATCATATATGATTTGCAAATATTTTCTCCCATTCAGTAGGTCACCACTACATTTTGCTGATGGTTTCCTTTGCTGTGCAGAAGCTTTTCTGTTTGATGTAGTTCCACTTGTTTATTTTTGCTTTTGTTGCCTTTGCTTTTGGGGTCAGATTCAAAATTTCCATGCCAACACTGATATCAAGGAGCTTATTGCCTATGTTTTCTTCTAAAAGTTTTATTGATTCAGGACTATTTTAAGTTTTAATCCATTTTGAGTTATTTTTGTGTGTGGAATAAGATAGTGGTCTAGATTCATTTCTTTGCATGTGTCTGTCCAATTTTCCTTGAAGAGACTGTCTTTTTCCCACTGTATATTCTTGACTCCTTTGTCATAAATTATTTATTCATATATATGTGGGTTTATTTCTGGGCCCTCTACTCTGTTCCATTGATTTATGCATCTGTTTTTATGCCAATACCATACTGTATTGATTACTATAACTTTATAGTTTAGTTTGAAATCAGGGAGTTTGATACCTTCACCTTTTTTTTTTTTGACTTTTTTTTTTGGTTTGTTTTTCTCATGATTCTTTTGTCTATTCAGGGTCTTTCATGGTTCCATACAATTTTAGAATTATTAGTGCTACTTCTGTGATAAATGATAGGGATGGCATTGAATCCACAGACTGCCTTGGGTAGTACATTTTAATGATACTCATTTTTCCAATTCATAAGCATGGTATACCTTTCCATTTGTTTGTGTCATCTTAAATTTCTTTCATCAGTGTCTTAGAGTTTTCAATGTACATCTTTCACCTCCTTGGTTAAATTTATTACTGGGTATTTTACTCTTTTTGATGTAGTTGTAAATGGGATTGTTTTCCTAGTTACCTTTTCTGATATTTTGTAATTAGTGTATAAAAATGCAACAGATTTCTGTATATTGATTTTGTATCCTGCAACTTTACTGAATTCATTTATTAGTTCTAAGAGGTTTTTTTGGTGGAGTCTATAGTTTGTTTTCTCTATACAGTATCATGTCATGTGCAAATAGTGACATTTTTTCTTCTTCCTTTTCAATTGGGATTCCTTTTATTTCTTATTTTAAGCCTAATTTCTGTGTCTCGGACTTCCAATATTATGTTGAATAAAAGTAGTGAGAGTTGACATCCTTCTATAGTTCCTAATCTTAAAGGAAAAGCTTTCAGCTTTTCACCATTGAATATGATATTGCCTGTGGACTTGTCATATATGGCCTTTATTATGTCAATGTATGTTCCCTGTATACCCACTGTGTTGAGAGTTTTTATCATAATTAGAAGTTGAATTTTGTCAAATGCTTTCTCTACATCTATGGAAATGATCATATCGTTTTTTATTCTGCATTTTGTAAATGTATGTATCATGTTTATTGATTTGTGGATGTTGAACTAGCCTTGCATCCTTGGAATAAGTCTCACTTGATCATGTTGTGTGATTCTTTTTATATATTGTTGAATTCAGTTTGCTAATATTTTGTTGAAGATTTTTACATCTATTTTCATCAGGGGTATTAGCCTATAATTTTCTTTTTTGTGGTGCCCTTGTCTGATTTTGGTATCAGGATAATGCTGACCACATAAAATGAGTTTGCAAATGTTCCCTCTTCTTCAATTTTTGGATGAGTTTGAGAAGGATAGGTATTTAATCTTTGGATGTTTGATAGAATCCATGGGTGACACTCTCTGATTCTGTACTTTTGTTTGTTGGGATTTTTTGCAATCTCTTTACTAATAATTAGTCTATTCAGATATTTTATTTCTTTATAATTAAGTCTTGGAAGATGGTGTGTTTCTATATTCTAGGTTATCCAATTTGTTGGCATATAATTGTGCTTAGTAGTCTCTCATGATCCTTTGTATTTCTCTGGTATCGGTTGTAGTTTCTCCTCTTTCATTTTTGACTTTACTTATTTGAGCCCTCTCTCTTTTATTCTTGGTTAGTCTAGCTAAAGATTTGTCCATTTTGTTTATCTTTTCAAAGAACTAGCTCTTGGTTTCATTGATTTTTAAAAATTTTTTTTAGTCTCTGTTTTATTTATTTTCACACTGATCTTTATTATTTTCTTCCTTCTACTACCTTTGGACTTCATTCTTTTTCTACTTACTTTAGGTTTAAAGTTAGATTGTTTGAGATTTGTTTTTTTTCTTTAGGTAGGCCTGTATTGCTATAAACTTCCCTCTTACAATGGCTTTTGCTTTGTCCCATAGATTTTGGAATGTTGTATTTCCATTTTCATTGTTCATATTATTTATTGATTTCCCCTCGGATTTCTTCATTGACCCATTGGTTGTTCAGTAGCATGTTATTTAATCTCCACGTATTTGTGGTTTTTCCAGTTTTCTTCTTGTAGGTCTAGTTTCCTACCATTGTGGTTGTAAAAGATGTTTTATATGATTTCAGTCTTCGTAAATTTATTGAGATTTGCTTTGTGGCATAAAATGTAATCTATCCTGGAGAATGTCCCATGTGCACTTGAGAAGAATGTGTATTCTGCTGCTTTTGGATGGTATGTTCTATATGTGTCTATTAAGTATATCTTGTCTAATATGCTGTTTAAGGCCAGTGTTTCCTTATTTTCTGTCCACTGATGGAAGTAGGGTGTTAAAGTCCCCTACTATTTTTGTATTGCTGTCAGGTTCTCCCCTTAGGTCTGGTAATATCTGCTTTCTATATTAAGGTGCTCCTATGTTGTTTCATATATATTTAAAAATGTTATAACCTCTTGTTGGATTGACTCCTTTATCATTCTGTAATGCCCTTCTTTGTCTTTTATTACAGTCTTTGTTTTAAAGTCTGTTTTGTCTGATATAAGTATAGCTACACCAGTTTTCCTCTTGTTTTTGTTTTGTTTCCTTTTCTTTTTTCATCCCTTCACTTTCACCCTGCTTGTGTCCTTACATCTGAACTGAATCTCCTGTAGGCAACATATAATTGTGTCTTGTTTTTTAATCCATTCAGCCACTCTATGGCTTTTGATTGGAAAATCTTGTCTATTTAAATTTAAAGTAGTTATTAACAAGTATGTACTTATTGCCATTTTGCAACTTGTTTTCTGGCTGTTTTTATAGTTCCTCTCTGTTCCTTTCTTTCTTTTCTTGCTCTCTTCCTTTGTGGTTTGATGACTTTCTTTCATGTTATGTATAGATTTCTTTCTCATTATCTTTAGTGTATCTACTATAAGTTTTTGGTTTGTGGTTTCCATGAGGTTCATATATAGAAAAACTACATGTGTGTGTGTGTGTGTGTGTGTGTGTGTGTGTGTGTGTGTGTGTGTGTGTAGTACTCTGTTATAAGCTGATAGCAACTTAAGTTTGGACACATTCTAAAAACTGTACATTTTTACTTCTCCCACCCTCATTTTATGTTTTTGATGTTATATTTACATCTTGTTTTTGTATCCCTGAATTATTATAGTTACAGTTAACTTTACTACTTTTGTCTTTTAACCTTTATACTAACTTTATAAATGGTTAATCCACTAACTTTACTATATATTTGCCTTTACCCATGAGATTTTGACTTTTTTATGTTTTCTTGTTACTATTTAATCCCTTTTATTTTCGTCTTGAAGAAGTCCCTTTAACATTTCTTGTAAGGCAGATTTAGTGTTGATGATCTCCTTTAGCTTTTGCTTCTGTAGAAAACTCTTTATCTCTCCTTCGGTTCTGAATGATAACCTTGCCTGTAGAATATTTTTGGTTGAAAGTTTTTTTCTTTTTAACACTTTGAATATATTGTGCCATTCCCTTCTGGACTTTAAATTTTTTGCTGAATGATCAGCTGTTAATCTATGGGACTTCCTTTATATGTAACAAGTTGTTTTTCTCTTGCTTCTTTTATGATTCTCTCCTTGTCTTTAACTTTTGACATTTTAATTATAATGTGCTTGTTTTGGATCTCTTTGGGTTCGTCTTATTTGGAATTCTCTATGCTTTCTAGACTTCAATGTCTGTTTCTTTCCCCCAGTTAGGGATGTTTTTAGCCATTATTTCTTCAAATAAATTTTCTTCCCCTTTTTCTCTCTATTCTCCTTCTGGGGCCCCTACAATGAGAATGTTACTCCTCTTGATGTTTCACCATAGGTCTCTTAAGTAATCTTTTTTTTTTCCTTCTGATCTGTTAGGATGAATTCCACTGTCCTGTCTTCCAGGTTGCTGATCCCTTCTGCTTCATCTAGTCTGCTATTGAAACCCTCTAGTGTATTTTTCTTTTCAGTTACAGTATTCTTCAGCTCTGTGATTTATTTTTGGTACTTACTTTTATTTTCTATCTCTTTGTGGAAGTTCTCATTGTGTTCATCTTTTCTTCCAAGATGTCAGTAAGCATCTCTATGTCCATTACTTTAAACTCTTTAGCAGGTAAATTACCTCCATTTCAGCAAGGTTTTTTTCCTGGATTTTTATATTTTCTTTTGTTTGGGACATATTCCTCTGTTTTCTCATTTTGCTTATCTCTCTGTGTTTGTTTCTACATATTAGGCAATACAGTTACCTCTCCCAGTCTTGAAGGAGTGGCCCTGTGTAGGAGATGAACCTGATTTTTCAACCGTGCCCTAAGTGTCTGTTGTCTCTGGAACATTTGTAATTATCTAAGCAGTTTAACTTTTTTCTTGATAAGTCCCAGAGGTCGTGCCAAGACCTATCAGTGTTCCAAAGGGAGGGATCTAATTCCACACCTAGTTTCAGGCTGTTTGGAATGAAGACCCTCAGGTAGCAGCTTTTAAAGAACGCATATATATATATAGTATTGTGTGACCATGGTTGTAACTCCCTACTGGCCTCAAGACCAGGTGATTTGGAGGTGTCCCCTTGGTGACAGTTGCAAAAGACAGGGCTCCAAATGAGTGCATAAACTCCTCTCTGGGAGGTACAGGTGATCTGTCATGAGGCCAAGGGATAGTGCAAAGGTGGCATCCCCCAGTCTATATTACCCCAGAGCTCCTCCATAGCTTCTAGATGTGTGGTAAACTTGAAGCCTTCCCCTCAGGCTTAAGCTCTGGGACAAGTAAATAGGGCTTTTTCACAGGAAGTCTGGGGGTGTGTTTCAGTATGCTGTCAGTGTCTTAGAGGTGGTTCCATACCATGAACTGTCTCCTCAATTATTTCAGAGCCATAAGGCCCAGAAATGCAAGCCTCCTTGGACACCATAGCCAGGTGCTCAAAGGCTGTCTCATGCGTGGAATGCATGTGCCTGCTGGCTTCAGTGGGTCACAGGAGAGCCTGGGGTGGGACTGCTGGCTGCCGTCGTGCTGCAGAAGCACATAATGGTCACAGTGAGGCTGATCTTGGGTGACCTCAGCCTGCAGTGGCTTGAAGCAGAATTTCAGTTGCCCAACCAGAGATTGAAGTCAGGCCATGGCAGTGAGAGTGCTGAATCCTAGCGACTGGACCATGAGGGACAGTGGCCAGTGACAAAGCCCCTGGTCTTGAATTCCCACAAAGAAACAGAAAGTAGTGAAACAAGTAAAATGTTTATTAGGAGGCAGAAAGGTACATGTGAATAGACTCAGGCAGACTCAGAGAGAGTCGCACCCTCTTGGTAGTTTGAATCACTTATATGGTGCATTTCTTCTGGCCAATCATCTTGTTTTGCCTGGCTCTGAATCCGTATTTGGTTTATCTCAAGGTCCTCCCATGTGTGCGCGCGCATCTCTTAGCCAAGATGGATTCTAGCAAAGAGGGCTATGGGTAGGTTGACATCACTTACTATGGAGTGACACCCCCTCCCTTTTGACCTCCAAGGAGCCTTTCTGTGCATGTATAGTCAGGAAGGTCTCCTTGACTTCAAGAATGAAGAATATGTGGTCTCTTTATTTCTTATTAGGGCAGGGCTCAGCTTCTCCTCCCTCCTGTTACTGTCTTCATCTTGGAGTATCTGTCCATAGAGGACAAACTCCAGCTGCTCAGGCTGGGGCCCATCTATCTCCTGCCTCAAGGCCACAGGAACACATGGGGGCAGTGTGAGATAACGGGCTGCAGCATAACTACAGGGACACGTGAGGGTGGGGTAAGACCCCCTGGCTTCAGGGGAACCAGAGGAGAGTGTGGAGGCAAGTCAAGTCCTTTAACTCTATTAGTGTGGAGTGAGAGCACAAAAATGGTGCTCACCAGCACCTCTGTCCCAGGAGAAAGTCCCAAAGACCTCTGTAGACCCTTTAATCTTAGCTAATGAATCTCCTTCATGTATGATCTAGGAGCTTTTCAAACTTGGTTTTGAACTGGGTCCTGAGGTGAATGAGTCTGCACGTGAGCCCTTTAAGAGCATACTTTTCTGTCCCCACATCCTTTTGTTGGTTTTCAAAGCCAAAAGTGTTGGGCACTCATCTCTCCAGTGCAGGTTGTAAGGGTTGTGTGGGGTACCTGATGTGGGGCACGAACCCCTAGTTCCTCAGGGAGAAGTTCCATATTTGTGAGATCCCCTGTGCTTGTGAGTTGCTGTGCCAGAGGTGAGGTTTTTGGTGAGACTGCGCTTCTGACTCTCCTACCCATCTTGATTTGTTCCTTTTATCCTTTGTTGTGGAGGTACTGTTTAGCTAGTTTTCAGGTCTTTTTCAGATCCATATGTAGTTGTAGATTTGGTGTGTCCATGGGAGAAGGTGAATTCAGGATCTTCCTATGCTGGCATTGTAAACCAACTCCCATCATGTAGTTATTTTTATCACAGAGGTATTAATGTGATATTAAAAGTTAACTCTGGAAAAATCATAGTAGTACACCTTTGATCTGATGGTACTAAGCAAATTTGAAATTTTCATTCAAAGTTTCTCATGTTAAAACCACTAACTACTGGGCTTTATAGTAACCAAAATTATTTTATTTATTTGGTGTTTATTACTAATAAGTATGTACCCTGCTTTATCCCAGAAAGGGATTTGAGGCAATTGATATTTTGTTTGATTTTTTTTTTTAATGGCAATAGAGGGTTTCTTTATCTTATTTTCTCTGCTCTACTTTACAAAACTGAAGATATGAACACTGCTAATTTTAGGGGATTGTGCCCAAGACTGTGAAGTATAAGGACATTGTCATAACACATGGGATATGTAGGAACACATGTTGTGGCTGTATTATTACTGAATTTGTGTCAAACCATTCTGAATGAACACATTTTATGTATTTTCCATCATATTCTGAATCCTTTTTAGTCATCTGCCACTTTTAATCCTTGGTTAGTTTAGGGTATCTTCATATGTAATTTACATATACAAATTATTTGACATTTAAAATCAAATTTTATATGTTTCTAAGGTTATGTGTATATCCTTTAAAGCATTTTCAAATTTTATTTAACTCAGTTGACTTCCATGATGTCTAAATTTATTTTTAAAACAGCCTTAATAAGCCTGACTTTTGGATTGTTATTAAAATACAAGTTAGAATGGAGTAACAATAAAAACTGGGAAAGCACTCATTTGAAAGTAATAAATATTGAGTGCATTCAAAAGCCTATCATTTTACCTGGATGAAATGCTTCCTAGTGATTAATTTCAGAAATTATCAAAAGAAAATGCATAATTTAAAATACCTTTAACGTTAAAGAGTTAAAATAATATTTCCAGTTTTTATTCTTGTGTTCCTTTCTTTTTTGCCAATCAGAGTGATTAGTATAAAATCTTTAATTGCCCACTTTTATCTAATCAAGGAAACATTAACCAAGCGATAAGAGGTTTGTAAGTACTGAATGTTCATTCTAAACAATTACCTAAAAAGTAATCTGTTGTGTAATTTGCATTTGAGTAGAGTTTGAAATGTGTTTTCTAACATTGGTTTCATTGTTCATATCCAGTATAAAGATAGTCCTTTCAAATTCAAATGAACCTACTCAAAGACAAATCCTTCCTGAAAAACAAATGAATATATACATAAGATATTGAATAGAGGCTTTGAATGGGGACGTGGTCAAGTCAATCAGAATATATTTGATACTTAATGCACCTTGGAACTAGGGTTTTTATCATAACTAGGTAATTTGAGTGAGAAAGTTATCAAATGTACTTATGCTGTGATGGAGGGAGTTTGGGCATCTTGTAGTAAAGACTCACTCTTCTGGAAATCAGCTTTCCTGTAGTCTTAGGCACCTGAAACATTCACTATGCCACCATGTGTAATTATAAATTGATACGTGTTTCAGAGAAATAAGTGTCTGAGAGTCCATGTGTTTGTATGATTTATCACATTCTGGCTCTTGATATGATGTATCAGTTTTCCACCCAGTTCCCTGAACTCCTGGTGACAGATTCCATCTCTCCTCCATAGTTCTCCATGCAGGCCTTCCCTGAGATGTGTGCTCAGCACATATTTGCTCTTATTCTTACTCAGTGCCATTAGGCTTTTATTGCCTAGGGGGAGATTTTGATCATGAAAAGAATCTTTAAATTACCTTTGCTCTATTAATAGGTAGTACTTGAAGTTATAAATCTTAAACCTATTTTTGAGTTTTATTTTTATTATTTTGTCTTAAGCCATAATTTTTCTTTAATCCTATTTTTAATCAACATACAGCTCTTTTTTATAAATGTACTAATTTTAAAAGTAAGTCACTTTCACTTCTTTATTTTTCCATAAATTTGATAAAATTCTCCCACTTATACATTTAATCAATCAAGCTTCTACAGACATGTCAAATTATAAATATAAAACTAGTAAACTTCATTCTCTCAAACTCAACACCCTAATGAGACAAATTTGTGATTCTGGCAAAATATAATCTTCCTAAACACCAGGCATCTTTTGTAGTCTAGTAAATTTGCTTATAAATGCAGAAAATAACATCTTTTTAAGTATTCTAAATGTTCTAAAAAGTTACATGTGAAATTGCGTGGTCATTTCAAAAGGTCTTGCTACGTTGGTATAAAGCCAAGTTATCCAGAATTACACTTGTTTTGTGTTGTTTTTACACATTCTTGGAGATTCATATTTGCTTACCTGAACAGAATCAGTACTCTGTTTTAAAAGTCAAGACTATGGCAAATGCCACCAATAAAAGAAACTCTGACTAGTAGAGGCACAGGATTGATTGTACCTTCTACAACTAAGCTCCCCCTTGCTGTGGGGTGGACTTTTTGGTATTGCCAATTTGTGTGAGGAAGGCTTTCTAAACATTTTCAATCCAACATGCAATGAAGTGCCTTTCCAAGTCCTCAGAATTTAATCTTTTTGCATATAATTTTGAACAATCTACTATATCAAGGCCTAAAATTTATTAATGTACTTTTGAATCTCTTCCTCAGGCTGTAATTTTACCCCTTTCTCTTTTATTATGTGTCTTATCAGCCACTATTTTTCCAGTGATTTAATGACTCCTAAGACATATCTTTATGCTAAACAGTATTCCAGATTCAAGTACTTGATCATATTAAGAGTAGCATCATGTTTTCTTCCTAGTAATAGGTCCAGAATTTTATTTGTTTCAGTTCAAAATTATATGCCAGTGATTGTGAAGTTCTCAAACCTCTCTCTCTGATCTTGAATAAATCATGCGAGTTCATTATGTTATGAGTTCAGCAGCTTGTATCTTCCTTATGTTTGCCCCTTCCATCATTTTTCTACACATCATTTTGTTTTCTGAGATCTATGTCCCTTTTTGACACTTGACTCTCCCCCAAGGTGGCGTTATGTCAATTTTAGTCTGTAACTTCTCTCACAGTTGGTATTTGAAACCAGTACCAGCCTTGATTCATTTGCCATCTTGAGAAGTGCTTCTTTATAGCCTTGGTAATTCAGATGGATTCCACTTATCTTAAATTATTCCTGTTATCCTTTGGAAACTCAGTTTTGCTGGGCATGTGTGTTTTTGAACTGTGGAAGATAACAATCAAGCTTAGGATGGTAAAATATAAAACTCAGATAAAAAAACTGTTTTGAATGTCAGCAATTGGGAGTAGTCTGTGCTTTCACTTAAAACCCTAAAAGCAACAGACAGATGAAGAACTATCTAGTGTCCTAAAATAAGGCTATACTGTGAATATACAGAGAACATATGCTGTTCAATGGAGAGTGAAACTGTGCTGTGACTGTAATGAGACTCTTTACAAGCCTAACCTGAAAAAGTCTCCCTACTTTGTGGTTACTCTTAATTTACTATTTTTAGAATCTAGATGCTGTAAATGAGACTAGCATAATTTAGTAGAGAAGGAAGATTTGACTCGTCTTTATGAAAAAAGCATCAAGTTAAAAAGCTAGAGCATTGGTCAGTTACAGTATATTAAATCCACAGATACTTTTCCGATTGTAAAATATACCACAGTATCCTTTTCTTGAAATTATAAGACTTTGGGAATGGATTTATTTTGAGAGTGCTTACTACACAGATTATCACTCAATTAAGATTAGAACTAAAAAAAAAAAAAAAAAAAAAAAAAAAAGATTAGAACTAAACTGTTCCTCAAACCGTGCCATTGAAAATATAATTCCGTCATTTGAGCTCATTTTTCAAAGAAGCAAGTTATCTGTCTTGAGACACCTTTTCTGTCGCGAGACTTTCATCATGGGACTAGTTGTTAACAGGGACAGAGGCAGTTGCCTTTTTTTCCTAGGCTTGTTTCTCTGGCAGTGTCTCTTGGTGCCCTGAGCCTTGTCCCCACTCATACATACATTTGATTTGGTGGCTTTTCAGCTGGTCCCTCTACCCTAGGTCTGGAGAAATTGGGAATTGCGAAAGGAAAGGTTTCTAGTTCTCATTCTCTCATGCAATTCAGTTCAACGATACTCCATTTTGGAACTACTTTATTCCAATCATTGTGAATAAGAAAAAGGAAGTTCTTTCAAATGATGTTGCTTCTATTAAAAGTCACCACTCAGCTGTGTAGTGGTAAAGTCTCCTAACATTCAGTTCTCATGTACAAAATCAAAGGGATTGGACTAGAAGATAATTTTATAATTGCCCAACAACTCCAAATTTCTACCACTCTGTGTTTCAGTGGCTTTTCCCATGTGTGCCCAAGGAATGTCTTCTCCCCAGCAACAAACAGAAAAAGTGAACTCATTCTTATCCTTGGCAAGTGCCATCTGTCACAAATGTTTTGGCACTTCCTACTGCTTAGATAGCTCAGTTCTTCTCCCCAAGGCCACTGAGCAAATATAGTTCTGTTTCCATCACTGAGACCCAGGAAGAGGGTCAGAGCTCAAGTCTTCTTCATGGGCAGAGCAGGAAGAGAAAATAGTTTGGGCTGGGGCTGTGGAGAGTTAGCTGCTACCTTTAGGGAAAAGAGAAAATGTCCTGTGGGAACCACAAACGCCATTAAATTCACTCATCTTCTTTTCCTGTTTCTTTCAAGTCACGTATAGTATGATATTAGTTGTCTGTGATAGGGGCCTTTTAATCTGAAATGGCAGACTAGAAATGTGAATTGGAAATTACAGACAAGTGCTGCTTTGTTTTGTCAACCCTGAGAATGTATTGTAAGGCCAAGTAGATTACATCTGTAAGGACATGCTGGGTTTTTAATTACTAGGAAATTGAAGGTACAAGGACTTTTGCTTTGTTAGCTGCATGGAAAACAATTCTTTCTTTTTTTTCCTCCTCATGGCTTTTTGAATTGTGTTGAGATTAATAGCTTTTGTGCTGCTAAACTGCCTTATGGAAACTTTACTTGAGTTTCAATAAAAACTTTAGCCCTGAATAGTTGCTGGAGGGAAATAGGAATGTTTCTATTTAACTTTTGATTGAATAAATTAAGTTCTTTACCTTAGCCAATCTTCTTCTTTACCCCCAAAGGCCAGGTATCATTAATATTGTAAGATTTCAATTCCTGGGAATTTGTGGTAGTTTTTATTCTGCATAACCCTCTGGTCCTCTCTACAGAGAGATACTGGGCTGGGGTAAGAGCCCTGGAGACGAGTTGACAAAAGCAACTCCTGTTAGCTGATAAGCTCTAACCCTTGTAGAAGCCAGAGAGGGCACTTGAGCAAGCCAGCTACAAACCAATAACTAGCCAGCTATGGATCAGTAAGCACGTGTTGTCTGCCTGCTCTGGGCCCTGATTCAGTAGTTCCTACTTCAGACAGATGGATATGCTCCCCTCTCTACCGCTGCAGCAGGAGTACTTGCCCTCCACTAAAGAAAGAATCAGGATAAATTATCAGCTTTTAATGGTGTGATTTTATTTAGTAAGAACCCCTTCCACTGACTTCTCATTTGAACATTAAGGAGTTCCCAGGTTTTCTTTTTTAGGCTATAGAGACCTATTTTTGTTGAATTTTCATTAGCACTAGCATACTAACTGTAGTAACCCCTTCTTGTCTTTGGAAGGTGGAAAGGTTTCCTGTACCGAATGTGTTTGTCTCTGACTTCCCTCAGAAGCACCACCCCTTGTGACTTCCTCCTCCATCACTCACTGGGAGACAGAGGGTGCTAAAACCTGTTTAAGCCATATCGCCTTCTTCTCCTCAGACCTCAGCAGAAAGTGCTGAGTGCTTGCATGAAGGCACTGTTGGTCAGTAGTCTGTAAGGCAGCCATGAAGGGGTGCTGCCTTTTTATATGAATTGACAAATCAGTAGCCAGAAACTCGGATAAATACCAGTTAAGCAAGGAAAAGCGAAGTGTGTGGGATTGGCTTTATTCCATTTAGTCCTTTTTGCCATAACAATCTGTTTAAGTTATACATGATTAAATCAGAACTGGCCAGGTTATGCTGTGGTCTCAGAGACTTAACCACAATAAAGGTTCATCTCTTGAATATGCGATATGTCCATTCAGGTCAACTGTGATTCTCTTATATATAATTTTTACTCTAAAACCCAAGCTCATGTAGTACCTTCTCTCTGTAACATTGATGATCTTGTACCAGAGGGGGGGAAAAATGGCAGGCTTCCGCAATACATACCAGCTCTCCCTAGCTGATGGATAATGACATTTGTGACTTCCATTCATATTTTGTTGGCTAGTACATATCATATGACCAAGTCTGTCTTAGAAGGAGCTGAGAAACATAATCTTCCTGCAGGAAGGAGCAGCAAATATGAGTGAACAGTAATCCCAGGCTACTACAGTTCCATTCCAATGAGAGGATGTGTTTGTTCATTGTGATTATTGAAGTTTAATGAGAGTATAAGGACACATATGTGAATATCCAACTTGTTGTCTCTTCAGTGGTCAGCTAGATTCACAGGGCCTGAGTAGTTTATGCCTGATCTCCATTTTTTTAAAGAAATAGATCATTGTGGGCTTCGCTGGTGGTGCAGGGGTTAAGAATCCCCCTGCCAATGCAGGGGACATGGGTTCGATCCCTGGTCTGGGAAGATCCCACATGCCACGGAGCAACTAAGCCCATGTGCCACAACTACTGAGTCTGCGCTCTAGAGCCTGTGAGCCACAACTGCTGAGGCCCACATGCCACAACAACTGAAGCCTGTGTGCCTAGAGCCTGTGCTCCACAACAAGAGAAGACACCACAGTGAGAAGTCCACGCACCACAACGAAGAGTACACCCTGCTCACCACAACTAGAGAAAGCCCATGTGCAGCAACGAAGACCCAACACAGCCAAAAATAAACAAATAAATAAATAATTTTATATTTAAAAAAATAGATCATTGCCCTGGCCCCAAATATTTTAAAAATAAATAATATAGTATGCCTCTGAAAAATAACACTTCTGGCAGATAGTACCTCAAGCCCCTGTGACTTCAGCCAGGCCTGAAGAATACATGTGATTGACATATGTAGATTTTATATTCTCCTCTAGCCAATAATGATGAAGATGATGATAACAGCCAACACTTCTGCAGCACTTACTATATTCCAAGTACTATTCTAGGAGCTTTGCAAATGTTAACGTATTTCATCTGTGAATAGCCCTGTGAACACAATGCTACTATTATCCTTACTATACATTAGAGGAATCTGAGGATGAGAGAGGCTAAAACTGTGTCCAGTAATACAGCTGCTAAATGGGAGAGTAACTACTGTCTCTTTCATCTGGTTAGTACTAGTGGCTGACCCTTTTTTTTTTTTTTTTTTTTTTTTTACCGTTTCTTCTTCTGTTTCTCAGTGATGTGTGGATAGGAGCACATGGGGAAGGAAACTAGCGTCTGATTAGGTTTTTTCCATTGTTTTCCACTCTTCAGTGCTTCATGTGGATTTTGTCTTCATCTTACTACAACCCTTTAACATAGGTATTGTTATTTCCCTCATTTTATAGATGAAAGAACTGGAGTTCATAAAAGTGAATAGGCACACTTCCATCCACACAGCAGTAAATAGTAGAGCTGAGATCCATCCCAGGTTTGCCTGGCTCTAAGCAAACCTGGGTGCTACCTCTGCACCACGGAACCTCTCTGTACTCTTTCAGGCAATAGAAAAGGATGTTCAAAGTAAACAAAACAAAAATGCATGCTTATTTTTGCCAACACAGTGTATTTTTTCACATTTCTGAATTGATTGATAATGTTTTATTTACTCACGTGAAGAGAGCTAAAACACAAGGTCCATGGGACACATCAGGACAGTGGCACCCATGGAATGACCTGGCAGTCAGGCTGAATGTTTGTAAGATTTTCTTCTTCATAATTAGCCTGTGATACTGGTTTACTAGGATAGAATAGGTTATTGCCACCAAATATCCCAGTATACCTTCAAGATATAGCCTGGTTATTACTTATTTTTCTCAAAATGGATATTTAAAGAAAATCTGTTTTTATATATCACAGTTATTTTCCTTCATTTAGCCAAGGGCAGGTTTTACTGAAATCTTTAAAAAGTGGATTTCTCTTTCTTTTAATATTTTTTATTGAAAAGTTGAAAAATGTGACCTCAAGAACCAAATGTTATAAATGTCAGGAACTTGCAGTTTTAAATGACACAAAATGCTAGTGTATCATTTTTACCAGGGTTACATTTTTTGGCTCAGTTTCTGTTATTAAAAATGAAAATTAATAATTGATTCCTTACTTCTCCATTCTACCTGTTTTTTTCCTATGTTCAATAAATATTTTAAATTATCTGAATGTATTCATACTATAATGCTGTGCTTGGCATTTTGGTTTATTGGAAGTAAGCAATCCCTTCTTGGTGCCCAAAGAAGCTCCCCTCTCATGTAGGTAGTCAGCTCTAGAAAGATGCTTGATTAATGGCCATTCATTCTTGTATGTTGAGTTCACCCAAAGCATTCACTGAGTTCTGTTCCCTTGACATCTAGGGCACTGGGGACACACAAATAAATAAGCCAGTTTGTATTGGTAGCAATATATATTTTAGTTTTGGCATTTTTACATGTTTAAATCTATTTTTTATTTCTAAAAACTAATTTAAAAGATATATAAAATAGTTACAAAATCCAATGAATAAAAATGACAATTTCTACCTCTGTCCTTTTCTTTCTTACTTGCAATTTGCATGATCTTTCTAGAGCTTTTTCCTAGGAAAATAGAAACATTCATACCCTCAAATTTTATGTTTTAAGAAATTGGGTTGTATTGTCCTATAGATGACATTTTTTGGCCTAACAACATATAGTAAATATTCTACCAAGTCAGTACCTCTAGATTTTTTTAATTTAAAAAAAAAATTATACAATTTTTAAAGGTTACTTTCCATTTACAAAATTATTACAAAATGTTGGCTATATTCCCCATTTTGTACAATACACCCTTGAGCCTATCTTACATCCAATAGTTTGTACCTCCCACTCCTCCCCCACTGGTAGCAACTAGTTTGTTCTCTATATCTGTGAGTCTGCTTCTTTTTTGTTATATTCACTAGTTTGTTGTATTTTTTAGATTCCACATATAAGTGATATCATACAGTATTTGTCTTTCTGTGTCTGACTTGCTTCACTTAGCATAATACCCAATTGCTGCTATTCTTTTTTATGTCTGAGTAGTATTCCATTGTGTGTATATATACCACATCTTCTTTATCCATTCATCTGCTGATGGACACTTAGGTTGTTTCCATATCTTGGCAATTGTAAATAATGCTGCAGTGAACATTGGAATACATGTATCTTTTTGAATTAATATTTTGGGTTTTTTTGGATATATACCCAGGAGTGGAATTGCTGAGTCATATGCTAGCTCTATTTTTAGTTTTTTGAGAAACCTCCATACTGTTCTCCACAGTGGCTTCACTAGTTTACATTCCTACCAACAGTATACAAGGATTTTCTTTTCTTTACATCCTTGGCAACAGTTGTTACTTGTGTTTTTGTTCTTTTGTTTTTTTGATGACAGCCATTCTGACAGGTATGGGGTGATATTGCATTGTAGTACTTCTAGTTTTTTGATTTCTCATTTCTAATCTCAGATTTCTCAAACTTTTCAGTCAATTCAGTTTCAGTGATTTTCGTTGTCTAGGATTTCTTCCAAGTTTTTTGTCTTTCCTGGCACCTATTTTTTTAGCATAATTTTTTGATATATATTTTTTTGTCTGTGAATCTGTGTAGTTACATGGATGTATTTAATCTACCATCTTTAAATGGAAACCAGTTTTAATTTTTTATTGGTTTGAATTGTCTTCATATATTATGATTTTGGAATATTAAGAAATATAATATATACACCACATCTGATGAAAAATTTTATTATAGTATCAAAAAAGTTTTAAATTTTTCCTCTGAGTGTTATTTGGTATTTTTAAATCCTTTCTCTCTAAACAAGTAATCTAACTTGATCTGGCCCCCAAACCTTAAGAAAATTTGAAAAATCTAAAGAAAATCTGTCAAAAAGCAATGAAAATAAATTGCTATTTCATAATGGAGGATCTTTCGGGGATTTTTAGCGGACTTACTAAGCATATTTTGAATTATTTTGAATATGATTCAAAATGCAATAGACTAGAACATTGAGCTTGAATTCAGGAGACCTGAGTTAAAATGTGGCTCTAGATCTTAGAACAAAGAAAAGCAGTTTTCAGCAACTTGGTGAACCATCTTAAGATTGCAAAGCTTTCTCTCTACCTCATAATGTTGTTTTGAGAATCTCATGGGAAAAAATATGTGAATAGCTATGTAATATAATTATTAATTATATCTAATAATATAATTATTATTAGATCTATGTTTCTAATGAAGCAAGTTGATATAAAAAACGTTGGTGAATGTGAACCTCCCTCCTTCACTTCTACCCCCAAATAAAAATTAATATGCTAACCAAAATATTTGATAAATTCAGTAACAACCCCTGTGCCATCAAGCCATGAAACTACAGAGCCAACTGAAGCAGGAATGCAAGTTCAACATAAACACTTAATATGATTTTCTTTTACTTTCAGTGTACTTAAATGAAGCAGGGTTCAACTTTGTGAGAAAATGCATTCAAGCTGTGGAAACGAGAGGTCAGTGTTGCCTGATGGGTACACTGTTACTGTTGTGTGGTCCCTTCTTACATAGAAACTGCTCAGAATAAGGATGTACTTAGTTATTAACAGGAGATTTATTTTAAGTAATATATGAATTATAAGTTATACAACCACATAAGTAACTGTACTTTGAACTTCAGTTTACCAAAATCATACTACAGACATACTTGTTTTTTAATGAATTTCCATAATATAGCCTCACTTTACTTCTTATTGATGGACTCTGTTTTTTTTTTTTTTTTTCAAGCTTTAGGAAGGTAAGATTCCTAAGGAGCTTGAATTCAGCTCTTCTCTTTCCCTACATTATATCTCAGAGTGATTTTAGTCATTGTCACAATTTCAGCAGCTTTCCGCATTCTAGTTATGACCTCGGTCCTGAAGTCCTCTCCAGTTGCCTTTTACTTCCTGGAAAACTTGTCTACAGCAAAACCTCCTATTGGGCTTTGGAGTTCTTTAAACTTAGATTCAAATTTTGGTACTGCCACTTAGAAGTTTTGAGAAGTTAAGTAGGTTCCCTAAAATCTCTGAATCTGTTTCCTCACCTTTAAAGTGAAGCTATCAATTCTATCAAACTGTTCAACATGCAGGACTCTGTGACTGAGGAAACAGAGTATGAGAAATACTGATCATCCCTTTCCATCTTGGATGCTTTTTTATATTCAAGTAGTGGTGAATAAGCAGGTGTACTTTGCTATTTTTAAGCTCTTCATAGACTTTCAAATCACTGTTCAATGTCTGCCCTAAGAAATATATGTCTGATGGGTGTTTCCAGGGTAGGTTTGATGAAGTTAGACTGTAAAATTGGATGCATAGCTTTCAAATTTGTGTAGGCATATATCTGAGTTTTTAACATTCTATACTTCAGAAGCTGTATCTTAAGCCATTTTCTTGTGATTTTCCCTTCTCATTAGGCATCACCATTTTAGGTCTTTACCGAATAGGAGGAGTGAACTCCAAAGTTCAGAAACTCATGAATACCACATTTTGTAAGTTTTGGATGAAGCCAGTTACTTACTTAATTTTTGCATTCTTAAAGAAAATTCAAACCATAGGTTTCTTTGAGATCTAGATTATTGCTTATCTTTGAGTATTTTCAAGTCATATTTAAAATTAATATTTGTATTCAGCTTTTAATGTCCATTGTAATAGATGAACAATCAGAATTTGAGAAGGGGCCCTTTTTATAATATTGGACTTTTCCTCAAGTATCCTTTGATTAGCTAGAGGTACCATAAGATTTATGGATGCTGGGATTCAGATTGCCTGACTTGGAATCTTAACTGGGCCAGTTAAAAGCTTTGTGACCTTGGGTAATTTGCTTAACCTCTCTGTGCCTTCACCTCCTTATTTGTAAGCCTAATACATAGTAAGTGTGCTGTGATGTTAGCAATTAGCAAACATCTGATTTGAAAAACTATATTCCATAAGAAATCTTTGAGGTTCAGTGTCAGAGTGAGCTTTGCACCAACTCATGCAAACAACAATCCTAAAGTTAACTCCATTGGCATTCTAAGAAATACATGCCTCTCTCTGTGACCTACTTATGTTAGTATCCATTTTCTTAACGGTGTGAGTGATGTTTTGAATTGCATGGTTTAAACATCTTATTTTAATTCTTTTCAGCTCCCAAATCCCCTCCTGATATGGACATTGATATTGAACTGTGGGATAATAAGACAATAACAAGTGGGCTGAAAAACTACCTCAGGTGAGGGGGCTTAACTCTTGCCGCTGTGCTGTGGTTTCTCAGTCACCCTCTTGGGCAGTCACCACAGATCCCAGGGAGCCCCTGTTTCTTAGCTTCACTCCTTAGCACAGTTCCTTCACTTAAGGTGGAATAGCACAGGGTGGTAATGGTTATGTTTAGTGTTCTGGAACTTATATGTGCTTGTTCAAACAATACACTTAAAAGGCTGCAATAATTTATGAATACTAAATAATAATTTCTGTTTCATGTTAGATTTGAATTCGGGTTTTCATGTATTTTTTTAAGACACCACAAGTTGAATTTGAAAAAAAAAAGTTTTAAACTATTGCCCCCATATCTGAGACGGATTTTGCTCCTATGGTCCAATAGTTCTCACAAAGTTAAAAAAAAAAAATTGTCTCCCAGCCTCCCATTTTAATACAGTGGTGGCAAGAAGTGCTCAGGGGCGTCGGTATCTTTGAGGTCTGCATTTTAGAACTACCTGTAGACTCCCTGCTAGGACTTCATCATACGCCTAATTACCCAATTCTTAAAGAAACACTGAAAGGTCAGAAGAAATCAGAAGATACTGCCATTCTAAAATTTGCTTCATTCTCTGTTGTAGGTGTCTCGCAGAACCACTGATGACTTACAAATTACACAAAGATTTTATTGTTGCTGTTAGTAAGTACATTACCACTGGATGCATTATAAATGATGTGGTTTTATGATGTATTAGAGGTGTAAGTTTAAACCTGCTAGTTAACATTTTCCTGTCTATTGCTTAAGAAACTGTCATTCTCATAGTTAATAATTTACAATATGGTTATAAGAAATCACAGAGTGAACTAAAATACTTTGTTACTTAATAAGACCTTATTGGGGTGGTGAGTATGATGTGATTAGAAAGAGCTGTGAGGAATTATTCGAATTACATTTTACTTGATTGGTGAATGTCAGTTTCTTACAAGAGAAATTTCATGGTTAAATAAACAAGACCACAAATCTGTACAGTCAGTTGTGCCAGTGCTTCCACTATACACATACTCACATGCTGTGTTCCTAAATCTGGAGAAAGAGTCAGATATTTTTGGCAGGCAGCAAGCACCTTTTCTCTCTTTTTATATTTCTTGATGATGATCAGATATTTATGTTGTTTCTTTAGATCTGTGACTGCTATAATGTAATGTGATATGAATAGATAGGCTTAATTCAAAATTGGGGGGGGAGGGGAAGGGGCCAGTGACAATCATGTAACCTGAGAAGTTAGAAGTGTGTACTTGTAAAACATTGGGCTCAAAGTGCCAGGTCACCATCTGAGCCCATCACAAGTTGTAACAGTTAGGAGTTGGCATTTCATTGTTAGGATGTATGAGGTATGACTGTAACAAGAGTATTTTTCACAGTCTAAGAAAGAAATCAGCTGCATTAGTTTACCATACATTGTAATGTCACAGGAAATATTGTCTACTGACAAAAGTGTCAGGTAAAGCTGAATGATCTTGGTTTTCAGTCCAGTGTACATGACTGACCACGTGATCTCATAAACATCTGTACTACTTAACTTTCTCCTGAAAAAACAAAAAAGCTCTACACTCTACATCCTCTTATAGAAATCTGTCTTTGTAAGAAGAACAAGGCCTTAGAAAACATATAATCCAACCTCATTTTATTAACTAGGAAATCAGGACCCAGAGGGGGCAGGTGACTTTGTCCAAGGACACTGGTAAATTCATAGCAATATCAGGACTACAAGCCAGCTTTTTTGACCCTTAACCTAGAACACTTTCTTACAAAAATTTTGTTTTATAGAAAATAGTGTTTGATCCACTTAGCTAGAATGGCTCAATGAGCTGGTTGTTCTGATGCAAACATTTGGTCACAAGATTTTTTTTGTTCACTTCTGTGACAAATAATGATCATATTATTCACTACCATGATAATTAAAATGTGTCTTATGTATAAGAATTTATCTTTTGTCTGGGTCAAGGATCATAAAATTAGGTATTATTTGGGTTCAAGCAAGAGAAATCCAGCTCAGGAAAAAGGGAGAGTTATTCAGAGACTAAGGGGAGTCCCTCAGAACTCCTTGGCAGAGGATGGGTCCTGCCTTCCATGGCCTGCAACCAGGAAGCTCAGAGTAGGAAATAGTTGTTTCTCTGCCCATCCTCCCAACTCTTTTTGGAGGGTCTCTCATTTTTATTCTTTGCTGCATATCTGCCTCATTCTTATCTTCACTTCCAGACAGATTTTTCTTGGCTTTCTGCCTGGTTTTACATGATGTGCCTTTTCATGTATCCAGCAGGCAGATCAGTTTTGGTGTCTCCATTCCAACGCCTGGGAGAAACTTCATGTTTGGCCCAACCAAAGCCAGGCTCTTTCCTTACCTCATGTACAAATAGCTGTGCCCAGAAGAGATGAAGGTCCCCAAATATAAACCCTATGTGTTGGGCATTTTCTGAAGAAAGAGCTTGGCAGGGTGAGCAGTCAACCCAGAATCTGTTTATTATAGTAAGAGACTATTAAATAGATTCCTTGTTCTGAAGCATTAGAAGTTTCTCTAGAAGACTTGTCAGCATCTTGGCTTTTGCCTTGTAGGCTAGACTTGCTTTAGATGATTTTTTGCTTTTCAGATTTACCATTGTCAGCGTGGGCTTAAAAATCTACCAGGCCTTTGTTTGTGCAATAATCCTGACACCTCACAAAAATAACTCCCTGCCATCTTTGGATCTATAAAATTTGGAAAGGAATACCTGCTTCCTCTGGTTTGATGGAGTCACTTGGAGGTTTCAGTGTGATAGAGTGTATTGTAGTGCCTGGCACATTAGGCCATTTGCAACAACTGCTGTGATCACTCACGTTGCTAAAGGTTTCTTGTTTTTTTTGTTTTTTTGTTTTTTTTTGTGGTACGCGGGCCTCTCACTGTTGTGGCCTCTCCCATTGCGGAGCACAGGCTCCAGACGCGCAGGCCCAGCAGCAGTGGCTCACGGGCCCAGCCGCTCCGCCGCATGGGGTATCTTCCCAGACCGGGGCATGAACCTGTGTCCCCTTCATTGGCAGGCGGACTCTCAACCACTGCACCACCAGGGAAGCCCCCAGCTAAAGGTTTTATTCTATCCTTGTGTAGCAAAACCCAAGGAGGAGATGAATTATGGTTGTATGGAAGTATACAGCTCAGGGGCTAAGAGCACACGTCTGGATTAGATAGAACTGGGCTTGACTTCTCTACTTACTGATTGCAGACCATGGACAAATTACTCAACGTCTCTAAGCCTTAGGAAATGATAGTGGTAATACTTACCATGTGAAGCAGTGCTTATAAGGCACAATGGGTGGAAGTGGTTATGATACTTTGATTACTAATGTTTATGTATGCATCTTAATACAATTAAAATTTGAACATTTGCAACCTTTTTTATGTTACAGAGTCTGATGACCAAAACTACCGGGTGGAGGCTGTACATGCATTGGTGCACAAATTGCCAGAGAAAAACAGAGAGATGCTGGACATCTTAATAAAGCACCTGGTCAAGTAATTCTCTGACTTATATTGTTCACTTAATTACTTGTTCAGCTATTAAACTTAAGCATGTTCATGTCTTTTTAAAGGGTGTGATGGAGCTATAACCTTGCTATTATAACAGAGTCCATTGAGTGTGCTTAAAAAATGATGTGGCAGTTTGTTTTTAAGACATGTCTATATGTGTGTGTGTGTACCTGTGTATGTTTACGACATGCAAATAATTATATCCTTGCAACCATTATACTAATGATGGAAATTTTCATGTCAACTTAAAAATATATGAAGGGGTATATAGCTCTTTCCCAGTTCTTTTAGATGCATTGTAAGCCCAAAGTTTGAAGACCAGTTCTCTATTCTACTAGGGTCACCAGGTTGTACCAGGTCAAACTGCCACTTGAATGTTAGCTTCCTTCTCCAGATTTATAGTATCTGTCGGTCTCTGAAGATCTTTCTAACTCTGCTGTTAGTTCATCTATGTATTTAAAAATCTTGATAGATAGATATTGTATTAGTCAAGTTTCTCCAGAGAAACAGAACCAATAGGATATTGTTTGTGTGTATGTATATATATACACACATATATGCATATATGTATATATATACACATACACACACACATATGTATAAGAGAGAGCTCGATTGATTGAAAGGAATTGGCTAAACAATTGCAGAGGCTGATTTCAAGGCAGGCTGGAGATTCAGAGAAGAGTTGATGTTGAAGCTTGAATCCAAGGCAGTCTGAGGCACAATTCCTTCTTCCTCAGGGACCTCAGTCTTTTTCTCTTAAGACCTTGAACTGATGTTGGATGAGGCCCACCCATGTTATGGACCGTTGTCTGCTTTACTCAAAGCCTACTGATTTTCAGGTTAATGTCATCTAAAAGTACTTTCACAGAAATATCTAGAATTATGTTTCACCAAATATCAGGGTACTACAGCCTAGAAAATTTGACACGTAACTTTAGCCATCACAGATCTATCTTGATTCACACACACACACACACACACACACACACACACACACACATACACACACATTTAATCAAGAAGTTTGTTAACCATGCTGCTGGAAACAAAAGTCGAAATTCAGGTTTTAAACTTACTTAAAAATTCCCTTATAGCCTCATTTACAAATAGGAACCTTTTTTGTCTTAATGAGTACCACGATTCACAATCAAATGATTAATCCTTCCTTGTTTGCTACAAGTAGTAACCCAATGTATCCTAATTTGAGCCATGCACATTTGAAACAGGGATGTACATTAATCAGTCTCATCTTAACTTGCAGACTTTGAGATAATATGAATTTACCCTCCTTGAAATAAGAAGAAAATCCACTAGGAATGACTTCATTTCAAGTTCATTTTTAACTATTGCCCATATCAACACCTCTTTAGGCTAATGAATAGGGACTCACTATCCTTGGTCAGAATTACATAGTCTTGAATTATGTTTTTGAGTTCTGTGACCTCTTCATGAAAGTTATCCATACTGTATTTAATGGGCATTCTCTTGCTGTATTCAAGCTAATTTTTTAGCAAAGCCTTTTAAAATGTACCTTTAAAGTTTCATGAGTTTTACATAAAATGTTTTTGCTTAATTATTCAGAATGTTAGATGAACACAAGTTTCACCTTTAATTATGAATGTGATACAGGAAATAGCAGAGAGAGAGTGTCTAGGCACTGAAGAGTACTTAAAATTCTTCAGCCCAACCTTCACCACCATTCCTGGCTCTTTCTTGAATCTGTAAAAAGTCAGTCTCCACTGTCTGAGCAGCAGCAGTAGAATGTGTGCCCACATCACCAATGACTTACTTAAGTAAACAAATAACACTCTTGGTCCCTGGCCAACTTATTGACTTAAGAAAAGAGAATTTAAGATCAGTGACCTGGATTGGTCACTGGCCTAAAGGACCAATGACTGATTCCAAATCTCCATTAATTAGCTCTGAGACATGGTATAAATAATTAATGTATTTCTGAGAATACTTTATCTTTAAAACAAGGACATCTGTGGAATCTGCTTTGTACAAAAGTTGAGGGAATGAGTTCCAGAACTGGCTGAAATGTGGAATGATAAGGGTCTGTACTGACTGACTAGCTCAGCAGAAGGGAAATTCAATGAAGAGAAAATAGGTGATCAAAGTATTTTATCTTCTGAACACCATAGTCATTAACTCTCCTTTTCAAAACAGACCAGTTTTTTTTATGATTTCTAAATTTATTCCCAGTGAGCTTAACTCAGTCATATTCTAGGGTACTTATGTTACCAGGAACTCTTACATTTTAGAGTACATCAAGAGTACCTAGAGTCAATTTAATTACAGGGAAGAATGTTATTTTAAGACCATATTTTATTCAATTTAACTCATTTTATTTAATTCTCTCAACACTGCTCTAAGGATTGTCATTCTTATACTTTATAGATGAGGGAACTGAAGCCTAGAGAGAGAGATTAAATAATGTGACTGATTGAACCCAGCTTCCAAGTTGGAAGGACCCAAGCTTTAAATACAGACAGGCTCACTGCCTTTACAGATGACTTAGTAGACTCTCTAATACATATTAAGCAATTAATATGATATTTGGTTGTATAAAAAGGAAACTTGGAATGAAATTCTTATACTAACCAAGAACCTTCTTAGCTAGTGCTGTCTTGGGCACAAGGGGAAAATTCAGGCAGTGGGACAGTCAGCTCTTCCTGTCCTTTGCCAAAATTTGCATGGATAATCCAGAATCCTAGATTCCTCATAAAATTTTACTTTTGTTTCTAGAATGAAGTTAGTGTGCATACTCAATCAGATATAAACATTATCTTGTGTTCCTTCCTAGAACTTTATATTCTAACAACCTGGCTGGGAGTGAGATAGAAAAGACAGTGGTTAACCTAGGAGACTGGTTAAATAAATGAGATTTCCTATTAATGCATCCAATTTCCAAATTAAATCAGTTAACTAGTCAAAGTCATTTTTGAGAGTTTACTGGGATTACTTTTCTAAGGTCAGTAGTATCAGAGCCCTTTCATTTTATTTTCATTTTCAGGCCAGCACTGATGCTACCATATCTCCTTGTCTTATTGTTTGCCTAGCCCAGTGCTCAGTGCTAGGGAGGCACTTAGGGAAGTTTTGGATGGATGGTGGATGGTGGATGGATAGAAGGGAAGTAGGATGGAAACATGCCCTAACCAGTCATCTTATGTGGGGAGCTCAGGGGTACTCTTGACTTGAAGTCAGGAGACCCGATTTGAAACAAAATCTCTGTTCCTAACTTTCTGTGACCTCAAGTACATCGTTTTTACTTAAGGAGCTTCTTTTTGAACAATCTGTACAATAGAAAATAACTGACTTCCTGGGAGGATTAAGTACAATATTATCTATGAAAATGCCTGGCAGTAGGTTCTCAATATATGTTTAGTGAATCCGAATATAATTACAACCAGTCTACTCCTTTTCTCTACTTTAAAAAAAAGAAATTTTTATTGAAGTAATATAGTTGATTTACAATGTTGTGTTAATTACTGCTATACAACACAGTTATTCAGTTATATATATATACACACACACACACACACACACACACACACACACACATTCTTTTTATATATATATTATTTTCCATTATGGTTTATCACAGGATATTGACTATAGTTCTCTGTGCTATACAGTAAGACCTTGTTGTTTATACATTCTCTATATAAAAGCTTACATCTGCTAACCCCAACCTTCCACTCCATCCCTCCTCCAACCCCCTCACCCTTGGCAACCACCAGTCTGTTCTCTATGTCCATGATTCTGTTTCTGTTTCATAGATAGGTTCATTTGTGTCATATTTTAGATTCCACATATAAGTGATATCATATGGTATTTTTCTTTCTCTTTCTGACTTACTTCACTTAGTATTGTAATTTCTAGTTGCATCCATGTTGCTTCAAATGGCATTGTTTCATTCATCTTTATGGCTGAGTAGTATTCCATTGTATGTATGTACCACATCTTTATCCATTCATCCATCAGTGGACATTTAGGTTGTTTCCATGTCTTGGCTATTGTGAATAATGCTGCTATGAACATAGGGGTGCATGTATCTTTTTGAATTATAGTTTTGTCTGGTTACATGCCCAGGAATGGGATTGCTGGATCATATGGTAATTCTACTTTTAGTTTTCTAAGGAAACACCATACTGTTTTCCACAGTGGCTATACCAACTTACACTCCCACCCACAGTGTAGGAGGGTTCCCTTTTCTCCACACCCTCTCCAGCATTTGTTATCTGCAGGCTTTTTAATGATGGCCATTATGACTGACAACCAGTCTACTCTTAACCATCTGTTCTAAAAGAAGTATAGTACTGTAGGAAATACCAAAGAGCTGATAATCTCTCTAGGGTGATTGAACCCAATTTAGGAAATCAAGATTTTTTCCTTCAATAGATTAACCTTTGTAATTATGTTTTACTTTGGCCAGTGTTAACTTTTTACATCTTTTTAGACTATACCCACTAATGCCAGTTGGGAGTAGCTGAACCTGACTATTTGGGAAAGTTAGCCTGTAATGGCATGTTTATACTTTATGCCATAAGTTTAGTGGATGAGAACATTTAATAATTATTAAACATATAACTTAAAATATTTTGTTCCTCTTATTTGCAGAGTGTCACTACATAGCCAGCAAAATCTCATGACTGTCTCAAACCTTGGTGTCATATTTGGTCCGACTCTAATGAGAGCACAGGAAGAAACTGTGGCTGCCATGATGAATATTAAATTTCAGAATATTGTGGTTGAAATTCTGATAGAGCACTATGAAAAGGTAGACTGAATTTTCATGTGAAAGTATAAAATTTTATCTGGCTTCTAAGAAGAAATTTTGCATTTGTATCACCTATGACCCTCACATTGTGATCTCAGATTCCTATTTGGTGTCAGTCTTGTAAATTTTGTATAAATTACTTCTTCATGAGGACTTTGATTTTCTTTTTTCCTTGTTCAGTTTTTAAGTGCTTCTCAAAATCCTCTAAGTAAATGATTTCCTTTCTTTTGACATTATTTACTTGTCAAGATTTTCTTCTTTAGTATTTATATAATTAGTTTTTTACTCATACTCAGAAAATAGAATCATTTTGCGGTTAAGTCTATTTTAACTTTTTAAAGCTTTTTGGAGTTAGACTCTCCTTATACAGCAGATCTAATATTTTAGATAAAACAAAAGAAAATAATCAGGAAACAGTCTTGAAACTCTCTCTATATCCAATCCCTAAGGAGGCTTTCTTTAAAAGAGTGAGATCTTAGAATAACTATAAAAGTGAGAAATTGGGAGAGCCAAGTTGATTGGATTATTAAGCAAACTCAGCCATTGAAGGTCTAAACATTGTGATTCATTTATGTCTGATCTTGTCCTTGTGAGAGGATGGCAGCGCCTCTCTCCTTCCCCAGTTCCTTTCTAGTGCCTGTAGAAGGATATCCTTGATACCTAGCTAAGACTGTAAGTGCTCTTAAAACCCAAGAGTGCATGGCTGCATCCTATAGCTGTGCTCAGACCTCTGCCTGCAGTTTGTCATATTCTTGACAGTTCAGGGCCAACAGCATGCCAGCACCTTCTCCTGAGAAGCAAGGGGCTGCTCAGCTGGGGAATGGTACAAAACGAGCCTCTTCCCCTCAGGTTATGTTCAGCATGAAGGTGAAAGAAAATATCATAGTAAAAAGAATCAGTGTGTCTTGACATAGACTTTTGTTAATATTTGACACATTTCTTAAAATTATTGGAAAATCTGAATTTCACTGTTGGGGAATGGGGAAGAATAAAAAAGAAAACCCAGAGGAAGCATTACTCAGTGTAAATGGAAAAGTTATAAACGCCTAGGATATTTATTTTTTGTATCAAGCATCTCTTGCCATGCAATTGATGAAGTAACGTATAGTTCTAAGATTATTTAATAGCTCTCAAAGCCAATTTTATGATGAAAATGTCAATTTCACCTTTGTATTGACCTCGGTCCATTTTTCTTCTACTTAGATTTTTCATACTGCCCCAGACCCAAGCATCCCTCTTCCTCAGCCTCAGTCTCGATCTGGATCCCGAAGGACACGTGCAATCTGCCTCTCCACAGGCTCCCGGAAGCCCAGAGGGAGGTATACCCCGTGCTTGGCAGAACCCGATAGTAAGTGTACTGGCCTCAGGGAGATGCCTTCTTCATTAATTCGGCTTTATCACAGCTTATTAGTACTTAGGTAGAAATAGAAGATATTCTTACTGGTACTGCTGTCCCAACACCTGCCCTCCCACCCACCACATTACATAGTCTCTGTCAGTATAGTTGGAAGGTACCTTGGACAAGCAAATTCATTCCTGATACAAAGGGAAAAAATAGTTTGCGCAATGCCCTTTTTCTCTGTAACAGTGATTAAGTACATCGGGTGCTACTTCGTAGGAGGTTTTGTCCTATTGTCAAAGTCATAGAGAAGAAAGCAAGAGAAAGGCTGGCTGAGGCAGTCATTTTCTTTCTTCCTTTCACATTATGTTCTTAAATCATCATCTCTTGGGTATCAAAGGGTCTGAAACAGAGAGAAAAGAAATAAAAAGAGAATCTACACCACACATTATCGCTAACTTACTATTCTGAGCCAAGCCCCACCATAAGGTGTGTGGCAGCTTGAGCCCAAAGCATGTGTTAAACTGTGGCCATTTTCATTTTATTTTCAACTCCCAACCCTCTCCCCACACTCCCAATTTTCCCCACAATCAGTGTTTAATTTTTAATTTAGATCTACTATTTGAATACTTTATTACAGTTTCTCTGATTTTTTTCTTATACCATACTTGTAGAAACATTAAAAAATACAGCCAGTTAAAATAGCCAGTTTTCTTATGTTGCTACATTCTTAGCAGAAAGAGGAGAAAAATCCTTTCTTTAAAAATTTTGAGGAGCTTATAACTTGCAGCTGACTGTTAATGGTGCCTTTGCATGGAGGAGGACTCAGATACCATTGTAACTCAGAATCACCTAAGATCAGAAAAGTAAAGGAAGGCAGACATATGTCTCAGCATTTCCCCCTTCCATTGATTTCTTTAATATCATCAAGAAATTTTATTTTTCATACTTGTGAGTCCTGTTTCAGAAGCAAATTTTGTCTGAATTCAGGTCAGCCCACTAATGCTTCAAGAAATAACATTATTTCATATGGGCAGGGCACATATAAAAGCTCCCTTGAATAGTATTGAAAAAAGTGTTCACCAAGTTCAAATGCATATTTTAAAGCCTTTCTCCAGAACTGAGGAACAGTCCTCCATAGCACGTAAAGGCCTATCACTTCAGTGGGGTCAGGTGGCCACGGAGCACATGAGAGCTGGAGAACAGAAGGGTTTGGGGGTGCCGGTTTCAACAGAGAGCCACTGTTCTTTTCTCTCCCACCCCTGCCCCTGCTCAGGCGACTCCTATAGCAGCAGCCCGGACAGCACACCCATGGGGAGCATTGAGTCACTTTCCTCTCACTCCTCTGAACAAAACAGCACGACAAAGTCCGCTTCCTGCCCTCCCAGGGAGAAATCTGGAGGGATTCCTTGGATTGCATCCCCATCACCTTCCAATGGACAGAAAAGTCTTGGTCTCTGGACAACTAGTCCTGAGTCAAGTTCTAGAGAAGATGCAACCAAAACAGATGCAGAATCAGATTGCCAGAGTGTCACTTCGGTCGCTAGCCCAGGGGATGTGTCCCCACCCATAGACCTGACCAAGAAAGGGCCTTATGGGCTTTCAGGACTGAAAAGAGCCTCAGCTTCCTCTCTCAGATCCATCTCTGCAGCGGAAGGTAAGCCAGCATAGAGCCTGTGCAGGATGTCATTGTCCCTGTGTCACCTGCTGGATTGTTCAGCATGGTTAAGGAGGGAAAAATTAATAGTAAAGGGACAGACAATGCTTAACTGCTTTGTTCCTGAGCTCGGATTTTTAAAACTCCTGTATGCTCTGATATTTTCCCTGGATCTTTCCACCTCTGTGAGGTGATGTCTTTGTAATTACGGTAGACTGTGATCTCCCAGAGTGATGGGCTGCTGTGCTCAGAGAACATTCCGTCCCTTCTCATTTGGGCTCAGAGAAAAATGCCTCCTTTTGTTATGCGCATGGACTGTGTTATGGCTCTTATTTTGTCTAATAGCACCTTGCCTGTTTTCTTGGGCTTTCTCTTTAGGAAACAAGAGCTACAGTGGATCCATTCAAAGCTTAACTTCCATAGGTTCCAAAGAGACGCCCAAAGCCCCGCCAAACCCAGACCTTCCTCCCAAAATGTGCAGGAAGTTAAGGCTAGACGCTGCCTCCAGCAATGGTTACCAGCGACCCGGCTCCGTGTAAGTGAGAGAGCCTTTGTTTGCTATTTGCTGTGCCTCCCAGGGGTATACAGGGGCTGAGTGTGTGCAAAAGAACCCTTAGGGTTCCCACAGCCAAATGCTCATCTGTGGAGTGGGTGCCATCAACTTCTGCAGGACCCTGTCCTCTTTTACAAGTGATGTGAAAGTTAGTACGCTTAGGATAGACATATAAAATCTCATGGGGAGACTCTTCAGCCACTTTCCTTAGAAGCAGAGCTATGGCTTAATATAAAGACATGGAAACAGATGTATAATATAGTGGTTTGGGGTTTTGAAACTAGACGCCTTCCTATAAAAGCTAAACATCCACCACTCAGCTGTGGGGACTGCCCGTATCCTTGATCCTCCCTCTCTTTGTTAGAAATATAGCTGCTTTCTGTCTGGTGAGGGTTGGGTTTCTCTCCTCTCCATCGTATGTCTCCCCTACCTGCGTACTCACTGATTTAAACAACTCCGAGAGAACAGGGAACATGAAAGGTAAGAGGGAGTGCTTCTAATTGAAAGAAATGACCCAGAGGTGTAAAGGCCGAGAGGGTAGGGTGTATAGATGAGAACAGAAAGGGGGCAAAGAGGAGAAAATGAGAAACTGGAAAAGCAAGTAAGAGAATCCAAAGAGGAAAGTTTTTCTCCCTTTCATTTGATTTTCCTGACTTGCTGAGCTTTTCCAAATGCTGTATGAGCTATTACTGAGCATCCTTGCATATTGTCATTTCTTTTCAGGTCCACAGTGTCCTTCTGCAGTAGGTAGTATAAATCTTGTTTTAGAGATAATTAGAACTAATACTGGAAAGTTAAGGTCCACACACACTCAGCTAGTAAGTGGCAGAGCTGGGATTGTAACCCAGGGTTCTCCAACTTGAGTTTGTGCTATTTCTCTTATGCCATGCCCATTTTTAACATGGTGGTATTCCTGACATTTTAATTATTCATTGTAAGTCCAGTAAGGCATTCTACTAAGCCTTTTTCCATAGGAACAGCATCTTAAATGTATTAGTACATCCCTTTCTTTGACAAGAACCTTTGGTTTCAGAGTGCGTTTCACATATGTTATCTCTCATGTTCAGAAATCCAGCTACCACAGTATAGGAAGATATATTTGTAACTCTGTCTGCTCTAGTTCTGGTGTGTATAGTTCTAGCCCTTAATGGAAATTAAATTTTAAGCCAAATATGTCAAGGAAGATGGGGAGAATATAAACTCTATCCTTTGTGGGGGAAAGAGAAGAGCTTCTATTTTGTGATTTTTACTGATAAAGTAGAAATTAAGATGTAGAGACTGTATGTTCTGTATTAGGTGTAAAATGATCCTTCAGATTATCAAATGGCTCAGCTCTAGGAAAAAAGTTTGTCATTTAAAGAAATAAAATAGTTTTTAAATATCTAGTTTAAAAAATCATTCAAAGAATTTTATATTCTCTTCTAGTAAATATAGGAGTTTTTCTAATTATCTAGGGTACCTTAGTTTTAGTTCTTTTCACTCTTTACCCAATAGTCTCACTTTTCAAATAGATGCCTTTCCCTCATCATGATTTGAAACAAATTTATTTATTGGTCATATTTTCAGAGTTCTCTCTTTTCACTTTATAGGAACTGTGTTCAAATATTTTAAAAATACATGAAACAATTTTAGAATTAGTTTTGTCTTAGCTATCAGAACACAAAACAGTTTTTCTTTTGTCTTGTTCGTGTGACTCTTCCCTTGTGGCTCCACGGGAGTCAATAAAAAAGTGTTCCTTTTTTTCTGCTCCCAGGGTTTTCTCAGGTACAAAAAATACAGGCAGTAAGATCCCCAGAGGAAGTAGCTATAGGTTTATTACTGTCTGGTACTCGGTGAGCTAGAGACTAGATCTAAAAATTTCTTCCACATTAAAGCTTAAAACAATTAAAATTCATGTCAAGTTTTGGGGACAAATGTTAGCTAATTTTTCTGTTTGGGTTAACTAATAACCCTGAATTTCACTTTGAGCTGCATGATTTTCTAATGGATTTTAATGAAACTTGTACTTTAAAATTATTTTTCAGTGTGGCAGCAAAGGCCCAACTGTTTGAAAACGTTGGTTCACTTAAGTCAGTTTCTTCTGGGCGGTAAGTTCTCAAAACTCTTCAAGTAAAAAACATAAAATAGTGGTGACATTGTTGCCTTGTGTTGACGTGGCAGGTCATCTTTGACAGCTCTGCCCGTCAGGTCTGCAGATGGTCAAATCCACCTCCGCCGTCTTCACGGGGAAGTGGTCATGACCATATACAGCATTTAGCATGTCAAAATGTTACAGCGGTGCCTTGTTCCTAAAACCTTCACAAAGGAAGCTTCTAAACAAAGAGGTTTTCTGAAAGACACAAGTTGCCGTAACCCTTTGCACACCAAAGACTTGTTTGATAACAGTTAGTTTGTGGAAATTTTTCAAATGTCTATTTTTGACTTGTAAAAGTTAATAGAACTTTTTTTCTGGAAGAAGCTTCATGAACATGCATTAAAGACTGTGCTTATTCTTAATGGCCACTATGGTGCTGTAGAGCTGATTGCCCCAGGAGGCTCTGGTGTTTGAGTGCAGTACTTCATTCAGGGTTTCCAGATTTTACCTTCCGCTCCATTGTTAAAAGGAAAAGAATTGTTATATCTTGCTGCTCTTCATGTGCTTGCTTCTAAGGTACTTGCTTCCTCTTCTCTCGGTCCAAATTGATTCTTCTCATCTGCCGTGGACTTTGGGTTTTAATTTTGAATATGTCTAAACTAATGGAATTTCTTAGTATTTTGCTATTTGTCATTTTTTTCTTTTTCTTTTTCTTTTTTTACCATCAGCAACTAGTACATGTTGGAAGAATTCAGTGAATGCTTGTTGAAAGATAATATAAGTGAGAACACTTGAAGGACAAACCTTGATTTTTTTTTTTTTTTGGATGTACTGAGGAAATTTTGAGCTTCCCATATCCAGCTAATTGAGGCTGTGAAAGAAAGGAATCACATATAATTGAAGTATTACTGTGTAGTTCTTTTAGAAGTTATTCAACCATAGAATTTTTATTGACCATATAAAAAAAAGTATGTGAACTTTCTCAGCAAACATTTTTTAAGCACCTACACAATATTGGGCTCTGTCCTACTTACTAGGGATAACAATAACCTTCAAACTCTGTTTTATTCCAAAGTTTAGCAAGGGTGCTTCTATGTTAGTGTTTTTAACTCCACAGAGTAGAGCCGCTTTGGTATCTTACTAAGACTATGGTCAATGCCTTGCATTTATACAGCAAATCCCAGTGTACTTGCACGTACCTTACCTCTGTCTGTAGCATCTTCACCTTCTTCCTTTTTATCAAGGCATGGTGAAAACTAAGCACTGTGTATGTCAGAGCAAACATCATCTCTCTGAGACTGTCACTGCTGTTAGGCCTTGGTGTAAGGGATTTAACCTTGCTACTTCTGTCTGTCTTGCTAAATGATTGAATTGCTCCACTAGATGGAGCCCTTTTATTAGGAAGCTCTAAACAATCTTAAGGACTCAAGTACTGGAATCAGAGATAATGTTGTAAGAGCTTTAAAGACACAGACCTACTTGAGAATGGACTTGAGGATATGGGGAGGGGGAAGGGTAAGCTGTGACAAAACGAAAGAGAGGCATGGTCATATATACACTACCAAACGTAAGGTAGATAGATAGTGGGAAGCAGCCGCAGAGCACATGGAGATCAGCTCTCGGTGCTTTGTGACCGCCTGGAGGGGTGGGATGGGGAGGGTGGGAGGGAGGGAGATGCATGAGGTAAGGGATGTGGGAACAGATGTATATGTATGACTGATTCACTTTGTTATAAAGCAGAAACTAATAAAAAAAATTAAAAAATAAATAAATAAATAAATAAATTGCAATGTAAAAAATAAAATAAAATTGAAGTATAGTTGAAAAAAAAAAGCTTTAAGACAGCAAGATGTTAATAAAGTAAATCAGTATGTGACAGTAAATTAATTACTCTGTTATACAGTAAGCTTACTCAGATGTTCAACAATCTACGTATGCATTTGCAATGTGCTTTTACATTCCAAATACTCTAAATCCACTTCTAATAGTTGTCGGCATAAACTTAGAGTTCACTCAATGATACATTGAAGGTTAAGTCTTCTCTGTCAGTCAGTGCGCAGCACTTGTGGACAGTGTCATAACTTTTCACCTGCCCTTTTATTTTGCTTAACTTTGTCTGCCTTTATCAGTTTAGGTAAAACAGTTACCTGTTGTGGTCTCCAAGGGGTGATCTTATGTGGGAGTATCCCCATACAGACTGTGTTTGCCCAATGCCTTTGGTGAAAGAGCTGGATTTGATGTAGATGCAAGTCACATATTTTCTCAGGGTGTGCAGACAGCTGTCACCTTGGTAGGGGGTGTGGCTTGTGCTGGAGGGACTAGAGCCTGCACAGGACGTGAGGCATGTCTTTGCCTCTGCTTAGCGACTGTCACTGTCCTACCGGGGACAGCGTCTGATCCCACGTTGCTGGAGCAGAAGCCCCGGAGGTATGGCCTGAACTGGCTCTGTTCCCTTTAAGTGTGTGTTTTTCCCTATCCCTGCACCAGGACCCTTGCCCCAGAGGGGGAAGTGCTAAAGCAGGTGGGGCCCATGCAGGTTGTCAGCTCATGTCAGCTGCAGACAGAGGTCCGATGCACTGCCTGTGCAGGTGCCCATGGCTCTGCTCAGACACAGCCTCTGGTGCAAGTCACCTTCATGCCTCACAGCCAATCACTGTCCCGACCTCTGCTGCCCCTACCATGTCATAGAACTGTTCTGCAAGGCAGGCAGGATGCACACGGACTCTCTGTGTGTATGGGGGGACACCACACACAGAGAGTGTGGAGTGGCCACCGTCAGAGATCTGGGTGCTTCTGATGCACTGCTTGAGTAAGTGCCACCAATGGCTGCCGCTGCCCCACCCAGGCTCTGCCCTGGCACCGGGTCACCTCTGCGTCCCACAGTCAAGTCTTCTCCCTAGTCCTTGTTGTCCCAGGTCCAGTGCTGCACTGTGATGTGGAGTCTGTGGGGATGGAGCATTGGCTGGGATTGAGCTGGGGTGCATGTGGTGAGGCAGATGCCAGAAACCCAGCAGCCGCTAGGATCGACCTCTCTCCGCCCTGCCAGGGGAAAAGCCAGTGTGCATGTGCTCTTCCCAAGAGGAATCCAGGCTTCCCACAGCCCTCCTGTTGGTACCACTGGTCCTCCAACCAGCCAAGGGCACTTTTCTCCCCCACATAGGCCCTCAGGACTGGGGCACCCAACCTGGGTCTTGTATCGCTCACTTCCCAGGATAGGTCTCTGCCTGTCTAATCTCTCTTTTCCTCTGAGTTCCCTCCGAGGGGTACAGATCCTGACCCAAATGCTTCTCTTCCCTCCCTACTCAATTCCATGTGTATCTTTCTTGGTTGTACAGGAGTCCTCCTGCCAGTTTCCAATTCGTTTTCAGTGAGAATTGTTCCACATGTAGATGTATTTTGGATGTGTTCATGGGTGGAGGTGAGGTCCATGTTCTCTTACTCTGCCATCTTGGCCGGAATTCTGGGAAATCCATTTTCTTTATCTATAAAATGAAGGTCACAATTCTGTTTCTGACAAATTGTTGTCAGTGTACAAAGTGATGTATTTGAAGTACATGGTAAATTCTCCATAGATGGTCTCTACAATAATAACTAATATTGTTATAATTATTATCATTGAAACTGCTTAAGATCATCAAGCCTCTAATTAATAAGTGTTTGGTATTTGAACATTAACTCTTAACAGTCATTTGAAATCCTCTTGTACCATTAAATACAACTAAACAATAGAAGTTGAGGGTATTTCCCTTACGAACCTCCTACAATGCCTATTTTGTTTTCCTTCTAGGGAACTTAGGATACTCTTGAATTGGACCTCGAAGAATGATAGAACTGGTAGTGGGTGGTAGAGAGACTAGCCACATTTGGGAAAGAGACCAGTTGGGAGATTTTAGTGGATAGTCTTGAGCAACAGAAAAATAGCACCTCTGGATTCACTGCAGGCTCTGAGAGTCATTGAGCAAAGAGGTGATCTAATCAGTGATGCACTTGATCAGATCATTCAAGTGGCTTTTCAAGGACGTTGTTGAAGGGAAGAGAACCATTTAAGGTGGAACTGGTGATATTTTAAAGACCTTAATTAGGACATTAACAAAAGCATGAAAAACTGTAAGGAGAATTTTATGGCTAGAACTAGGATTGAGCAACTGCTTTGATACTGGGAATGAGAGACAGGTAAAGAATGTTCCATGTCTTCAATACTGACTGTCAGAAAGAGTGATTGATAATTTAGCTCCTGAGCTTAGTTTATGAGAGTATGTAGAGGGGCAAGGAACATTTTGGCCCCAGTGTTTGAGGAGCCTGAGGACCACTGAGAGGTAGTTAGAAATGTGCAGCTAGAACCAGGAGAGAGCATGAAGTTTGATGCTAGAAACTTCTGCACAGCAGTTATACTGTATAGATGAAGGCGCACTTACCCAGCGATGGGGCTTACTGAGGGAAAAGGTAAAGTGGCTGGGCATTGGTCTTTGAGGAATGGTTTCATTTAAGGGTCAGGCAAAGAAGAAGGTGGAGGAATCATCAGGAGGAGAAAGCAAGGTCAGTGTGGTAGAAGCTACCAAAAAGTCAAGGAGCTCATGAGAGGAGGGCACTGGTTTTAACCTCTAAGACATCACTGGAAATCTTTAAGAAATCAGGTTCAGTGAACTGGGAGGGGCCCCTCTGCAAGGGAACTTAACCTGCCAGACTTGTTGAAATGAATATTCCTGAATTTACCACAGACTCAGTAAACCATAGTATCTGAGACTGAGGCCCGGAGAATATGTATTTTTGACAACTTCCCCAAGTGATTCTTAGGTACAAAAAAAAAGTTTGAGAACCACTGGAATAGAGAAGAATGTCATGGTACTTAGCGTGACCCTAAGCAGACATTGGTTATTTTATACTTGTTTCTCTTAACCTGTAAAATGCTTTCAAGAGCCAAATGTCACTAGGCTCTGTCTCACGATTCCAAAGGCCTGTGGAAAACAGTACCCTTAAAGCTTTCAGCTCTGTATCAATGAGTTATACTTGGGCAGTGGGGAAATCCACTTTAAAGTAATATAATTTAGGCAAGCTGTGCCAATATTTTCTGAAGGTTGAATTGAGAATTAGAATTAATTAAGAATTGAGTACCTGGCCCTTTACAAACAATCACATTTTCTATTATTATAATTTAAAACCGATATTTTGTTTATAATTACAAAGCACCAAAACAAAGCTCAGCAAAGTCTTCTCATTTAGTGAATTTGAGTTTTTATTTTATTTAATTTTATTTATTTATTTATTTTTTTGCTCTCACCACTGTGACCTCTCCCGTTGCGGAGCACAGGCTCCGGACGGCAGGCTCAGCGGCCATGGCTTACGGGCCCAGCCGCTTCGCGGCACATGGGATCCTCCCGGACCGGGTCACGAACCCGTGTCCCCTGTATCGGCAGGCGGACTCCCAACCACTGCGCCACCAGGGAAGCCCAAATTTGAGTTTTTAAAAGGCTGTAAGTCATTGGTTCAGAGCACACTGACACATGTAAGACATACATAAGATAAAGCACTGTGACACACATAAGAAAGACAAAGGAAGCCATGGTTATTAAAAATAACATTTTTTTTCTTTTTTTAGGGAATATAAAAAATACTGATAAACTAAAAAAGTGAATAAAAGCCACCTCTCATTTTGCCACCTAAAGATAACCACATTTTGTTGCACAACCATCTAATCTTACCTGTTGACAGTGGTTCTCAAACAACTTATACAACTAAAAACATTGTTGAGGACCTCCAAAGAGCTTTGGTTTATGTGGGTTATATCTATTAATATTTATTGTATTAGAAATTTAAACAGAAAATTTTTAAATGTTTATGAATTTATTTAACAAAAATAAGCTCATAACTAATGGGTGACAATAGCAAGATGCAGGTGTGATTATTCACTCTTATTAGCAGTCAACAATATTAATAGTAGAAGTGATTTTTCAGTGACATTATCTTGAGACTTTACAAATGATATTTAAGTGGATTCACCAGATATGCACTAGATCATCAATCAGGAGATGTAGATTTTACCCTGACTCTGCCATAATGTTCATTTCTCTTGGCCTTCATTTCTACATAAAGAAGATGGGCCAAGGAAATATGTAGGTTTCCTTTCAAAATCCAAACTCATTATATGACTCAAGTCCCCTGGATGATCACAAGTCCCCCAGCATATGCAGGGGTCACCCTTTTCTGTAAAACCAAGTCAGACAGTTTATGTGCATACCCCCAAGTCATAACAGGGTCTCACCTTCCCATCTCTTGCCTCTTCCAAAGGCCATATTTCTAATGTGTTTAAGACAACAGGAGTTGTTTCTTACCTTTCCCTAAGCTGGGCCACACAGAAGCCCCCTCCTCTGCTGTTGCCATACACCTGCCATGCTGCAGTCAGCTTCTACCCCTTAATGATGGTCACTGCCAGGACCTCAGGAACTGGCATGATTTTACATTTCTGCAGATCTCCTTAATATCTGGCATAATAGGAAATAAATGGATTCTCATACACATTCCATTAGCTGTCAGAGTAGTGCCTCTCAGGGTCCCACCTACCCCTCCTTCCAGGTTTCCCTTGACCGCACTTTGAGAACCGCTCCTCTGTGATAAACACAGAAAAGGACCCATGAAGGTGGTGTTCATGGTATTGTTCCCACCATGGTGTTCAAGAAAGTCCATGCTCAACAGAATTGTTGGGCAAATAGATAAAATACACATTTTAACCTAAAAAGACTTTTTTATTCAGTTTTTCACTCCATTTTTAATGGAGTTGCAATATTCTTGTCTTTGACACAAGCAACTTTGACTCTACAAGCTCCTGTAAGAGATTTTTAGCATTGAGAAATCCAATACTCAGACATCCAAGCCGGAAACAGCTCATATTTGTTGGCAAAAACCTAAGAAAACGGTAATATAACTAATTTTAAGAAATCTCCATCCAGTGACTAAGAAGCAAATGTGCATTTATTGCATTACTTATAAGTGTTTATTGCAGATTGTCATAGGCAGTTTGGAGGTCTTGCCAATGACTAATTTTTCTGTAAAATTTTTGCCTTGCATGCTGACACTTTCATGCCATGTTTTCTTCTATAGCATTATTCATAGTAGCTACCTAATAATTCATTGGATTTGGTGTATTTTGTTTATTAAATCCTCTACTGATGAATAATTAGACTGTGGTGATTTGTTTGTTTTTAGTTTTTCTGCATGTTACTGCTTTGGCACCTTTTAGACTATATCTTCCTACTCCCCTTAGAAGTGAAATTCTCAGCATACAAAAAATGTGTGTGAGAGAGAGTGAGTGTGTATGTGTGTTTAACATTGTTAAGTGGCCCTTCAGAAAACATTATATCAATTTTGATTTGGTGAATTTTTTATTTTGCTTATCATTAAGATGAATATTGAGAATTTTGCACACTGACCCTGTCAAACCTTTAGGTCTACTCATCAGCATTAGACAGTGTTTAGAATTAGGAATAGGGCTTGTGAACAGATCATCTTGAAAATGATAAGAGAAGAAATGGCTTTCAGGACAGTGAGCATCATTACCTTGCTTTCCAATGCGATAGGAAGCAGGATTCTCAAAATCCTTTTCAAAGGATATTAGAATCTTGTGAACAGAGACTCAATAGGTGACAGTGTTATTTTCACATCTTCTTCAATACACCAAGGCAGTAAAAGAAGAAGCATTAGCACCTGGAAAGAAAACTTCACTGACACAGAATTCTACATTAAATCATCAAAGCTCTCTGCTGAGTTAACACCTGTAGTTACAGAGCTCAGCAGAAGAAAATTATACCTGTCTAGTCACATGCACAGGTAACTGAAAAGTCATGACAGGTACTATTTTGTGCTGTATATTTTGACATATTTAACAGTATCCATTTATTTAGCGATATAATTATTCTGCGTGCGTTCCCTCACCATCCAATCCCATAAAAAACTATAAGGAGAACACTCATGTCTGAAATATTAATATAAATAATTTGGTTGCATTTTAAAGTATATGAAAAATTATGTCATTGCAAGGATTATTATATCTTAATCATTTCTATAACTCTGGAATTTGTTTCCTTATGCATGCCTTAATTTATCTTAATGATTCAAAGTAATAAGACAGTGATTATTGGTGGAAATCACTGCTGCTAGAAAATTTGACTTTTTAAAAAATCTTTACATATTTTTAGAGAAGAGGCTCTGCAACCCTCAATTATATCAGATATCAGATCACATTATATCAGATCAAATTAGATCAAGTTACACCAAATTATATCAGATCAAATGTCTATACTTGACTAGAAGATTTATAGGAAAAACTAGTATCATTTCTATATAAGATCACCATAGTCTGATTCTCAGAAGTCTTCATAACTTGGTAGCATCCCCTCCCCACACCCCCAACCCATGTCAACCAACACACCCATGTGCACACGTTCACATGCACATGTGAGCACATGGCTGTTCTTTAGTGTAAAATCTTGTCCTTCTCTGGGTGCCTCCACTTCATCAATATTTCCTTAGACCATGTTTCATTGGGAAGTGGTGTTGTGTGCCTACCGCAGACTCTCCTAGCAAAGTTTCTGAAAGTACAGCCTGAGACTCACCTCATATGAAATAGACTCTGGGGGCAGGGCCATAGTTTTCCTCTGTAAGCTTTCCCATCTTCAGGTAGCCACTTGGGAACCCTAGTTTAAGTGACCTAGCCTCATTCTGGAAGTTTAGAGATAAGACCCAGGGTCTAGCTCCAATAGAGAAATGTAATCATAATGTAACACTGTTACTTTGAGGGCCTCAGATGGCAAATACTACTGATGCTTCTTTGCAGATAAAGTATTGATTGGGACCTCAGGGAGGAAAGACAAGATGCCTTGAATCTTTAAGAGGACTTATCCTGTAGAAAAAGAGTCCAGAGCATCTTCCCTTTTTTTTTTTAACTCATTAATTCAGCAAATATTTACTGAGTTACTATTAAGCATCAGGCATTGTTCACAGAGGTTACATTCTAACTGGGGGAGAAGACAACAAATATCAACAATGGCACCAGAATACAATGCAGACTTTAAACTGGAAAATATGAGAGTTGCCTGGGCAGCTGTTTTACAGTGTGTGGTCAAGGAAGACCTGGCCTTCAGTGAAACTCAAGAAATTTATTATTATTATTTTTTATTAGTTTCTGCTTTATAACAAAGTGAATCAGTCATACATATACATCTGTTCCCACTAGAGGGCCATAGCCGGGTGAAAATCAAGAAAATATCTCAGAGCGAGGCCCAGCCAGCCCTGAGGTGGCGATGGGTTTGGCCTGTTTTGGGAGGAGAAAGAGGGCCGGTGTGACTGACGTATAGTAGGTGAGTAGAGGCAGGTACAAAAGATGTAGGGAATTCTGGCAGGTGCCAGATTGTATATGGTATGGAGGCCAGAGTTGGGAACCAGTTCAGGGTTGTTTTCAGTGAAATCATGTGATCATCATGTGATCATCAAAACCTTTCAAACTACCCTCTGGCTGCTCTGTATAGAATGGATTGCAAGGGGACAGAAGAGGAAGCCCAGAGGATTTAGGAAGTTAGGAAGCCGTTCAGTGAGCTATGCCAGAAATGATCTTGGCTTGGGCTCTGGTTGTGGTAGAGATGGTGAGAAGTAGGTGGAGTCAGGTCATTGGATGTTGCAGAGTAAAGGCGACTTCACTGGTGACTTGATTAGCCTCCTCAGATGATGGCTTTTTTAGTGTTGGCTAAGATGGTTTGAAACAGCTCTCATATAAAACTCTGAAATTCTGGCTTCCCTTAAAAAAACAGAGTATCTGGCTACTTGGAGCCTGAACTCCCATATGAGAACAGATGTCAGAGCTGAGTGCTGGCTTCCCTTTTTAAGAGATGGGTATACTCTGATTTACAAAGACATGTCCCCATGTCTCCCTGACAGTGAGGCTGTTGTTGGTTGCCATTTATCATCAACTTATCCTATTGTTTTTCTTATTTTGTGCCCACTTAGTTTATTTACCATACCCTATAGACCTTTTAATTTGTGGATCTCACCTCTGATAGTCTGAAATTAAAGTGGCAAATAAATAAATAGGGCTTTAAGGTACCTAAGAACCTCTATAGAGCTGAAAAATAGCCTATTTAGCAGAATACTAACAAACAATAGCGTTCTTTAAAACCAGCTTATTTTGTTTGTTATAAGTCAGGTGATTACCCTTGGGGGCATTGCCTGGAAGCACAAGAAAGGCTTTGGGTTGTGCTGTCAGTGTTCTCTGGTTGCACAAATGTGTTCACTTTGTGAAATGCACTTATGCACACTTACATGTGCACATTATGTATATCATGCTTCACTTATAACTAAAGCCAGTATCTTTTTTTAAGAATAGTTTTAAGTATAAATATACTTGAGCGTTGTAGTTTTCACAAATTGTCTTTTGCTCTTTCAGCCAAGCCAAAGCCATGTACTCCTGTAAAGCAGAGCACAGCCATGAGCTTTCCTTCCCACAGGGAGCGATATTTTCTAATGGTAAGTACACCCATTCCCTTTGCTTAAGTTTATCATCATGGGGAGGAGGAAGAGGGAGTCGTGTAGCGAAAAGAGTCTAAAGTAGAAGCCAGGAAACTCAGAATCAAGTCCAGCCTCTCATACCTGTACAAGTGAACACATCAAATCCCTCTAGACCCCAGTTTCCTCCCTGTGTCAGAGAGAGAGTGATTGATTACATAAATGCAACAGGCATTTCCAGCTTTACAGGTGCTGTGACACTGTTTTGACAGCTTGAGTATATATGCATACAATCTGATGTGGATTTTTACCCATTTGTGTATAGAATTATTTGAAGCTAATGTTGACTGAGTGATATTTCTTTATGTATTTTAATTTTTGCCAGTGTACCCATCAGTGGAACCAGGATGGTTGAAGGCAACTTATGAAGGCAAAACAGGACTCGTCCCAGAAAATTATGTTGTCTTCCTCTAATACTTTTTAGTGGATGGCAGTATCTTCATGGTATCCATGGTAACAAATAATAAGTGCTATGATTTTATCTGACACAGATATGGGGATCAGCCTGTTAAAATGAAAACAGTCAATTTCTACCAAGTTTTACACCAGCAGACTATGTAGCTCCCTATTAATGGAAAGGGAAAAAATGTTTAAATTGTTTGCCATTCTTTTTAATTTTGGCTAGTTTCATATGTTAAAATAGCTTATCCTCCCCTCCCCACCCCCCCCCTTTTTTTTTTTTTTTTTTGGAAAAGTAACTCTCCACAATGTCTCTTTCATAATAATTATATAATCTCAAATACTGTGTTAAGTACTATATCCCAGAAATTTGGAAACCAGAAATCTGCTATAAGGCTTTTGAAATCTGCCCTTTACTGTCTGGTGTTCTCTGAGAAGCCTTGATATCATTACTAAAAAATGTAATTTAAATTGTTCATTTATTATTTTTTCTTAAAAATATACTGCTTTTACATATGATTGTTTTGCTGGTCCTAAACATTTCAAGGAAATAAGGAGTTTTTTTAACATAGGTTTATTTTTATTTGTTTACCAAGTAGATGATAATATTCAAAAGCAGTAATGAGTAATGTATATGCTGTCTGTAAATGAAACCAAATTAGGTCATACACTGATTCCACTGTAAACATTCTATCCAGCATTCCAAATGCCTTCTCTGGGCTTAGAGCAGGATTCAGCAAACTATTTCTGTAAGGGCCTGATAATAAATATTTTGGGCTTAACAGGTCATGTGGTCTCCATCACACTACTCCACTGTGCCATTGCAGCAGAAAGCAGCCATAGACAACATGTAAATGGCAGTGGCTGTGTACCAATACCGCCTTCTTTCAGGACACGGAAAATCATGATTATCACGTGTCATGAAGTATTAAGCTTCTTTGACTTTTAAAATTCCATTTAAAAATCGAAATGTTTTTAGCTAATGGGCCACACACAAACAGGTGACAGACCAGATTTGACTCATGGGTCATGGTTTGCTGACCCCTGGTTTAGAGGATGTGTAAAACTATCTTTATAACTTTGAGATTTTATGAAATTTTATTCCATTAACATATAAATACTGATAAATCATATGCACATATCCTCTGCTAGTAGCATTATAGGGGTATCACAAATGTATAATTACAGTAATAGGAAAACAATGTAAAAGTGCAGTACACAGGCATACAACTTAAATCCTACTTGTAACTCTGTGAAGTGTCAAAGTATTTTATTGATATCTAATTTTGGCTTTTGAGGAATTGTCCTACAAATGATGAAGATGCTGTTTTAAGACAGTGGTAAGGACACTATGCCTTCTAAAGTCTACGCTTAGTTGAAACATAATCTAAACATAAAGGTACAAGATTCTTAAATTATTTTGAACCAGAGATTGAAATTGTTTCATCATCTTTAGCAGGAATAAAGTCATACATAATTTTCTGTTATGCCTTTCAATTTACAGCCTTTATTAGGAATTTCAGTGAATTTATAGGGCATAGAAATAAGTGTTTACTATCCATTTATATTTACCATCAACATCTGATCATTCATCAATCATTATTTCTATTATTTCTTTTTTAATAATCCTCATATTATTTCTATACATATCTGCATATGGCAAAGAGCCTTTCTTCTCAAGATTACAAAAAGCTGGTTCCCTGCCATCAACTGCCACAGCACTGGCCCCCTTGGCCACAGTATTTTACTTCTTTCTTCAGAGTTCTGCACTGTACAGACACTCAGGTATTGACTGTAGACAGTTCTTTTTACGTGATATTATGATCTATAATCTCAATCTCTTCTACTTTAAATTAATGTTTCTAGAGTCAATAGGTTAAATTATACACACACACATATACAACTATGCCTTGGAGCATTTATGCTTTTAAAATTAAAAATGGAATAATGGATTAGGATTTAAAGGTAAAGAGAATAATGTAGGCAGAATCACAACCAGAAAGAAATACCAGTGCATTGAAATAAAGGAAAAAAAAATATTTAATGTTGTAAAAATTAGTAATATAATGAAAAAATCTGATACATTTGTCTCATTGTTTTTTACCTGCTAGTGTTGATTTTTTACACTATAATTTTGTGTTGCTAGAGCTTCTTGGACTCTGGATCCTTGGTGGCCCTTAGTAATAGTAATTGCATTGCTGACACCCTGACTACCCTCTGCTGGAACAGAGGTAATCTCTCTAGTGGACCAGTCCCTTAGTCTACAACACCCTCAGTTAAAGCACCCTTGCAAGCATCTGGCATCCTACTAAATTAGAGCCTCTTAAGGCAAATTGATTTTCTTTCAAAGACCAACTTGACTCCAAAAAGTGATTCAGAGTCCTACTTCACTTGCTGCTGTATAGAGAAATCTCAGTCTTCATTTTATTTTAACACAGGCCAGAGTGTTCCTGCCTCTGAGTTGTCTGTGAGTTAATTCCACAGATGCTCAGTGAGGAATTAAAGCATTTGCTGTTAAAGACATGGGCGTGAGGCCCCTCTCCTTTCTCATCATGAGGCATATATTGTGGCAGTACGGTCCCTTTTTTGAAACAAGGTACAAAAATGCTTGTTCAAATTGTGCTTTTGTTTGAAGTTTTAATCTTAGAGATTTGTGAGGATAGTCTTTTTTCTTCATATTGATTGTGTGTGGAAGCAAGTCACGGCCATATGCTAGGGATAGACTGAAGCCGCTTTTCCCTAGAAATGTTTCCAATAGAAAAAGTATTAATGAGCATTGAGAAAATCAGGATATGTGCTTTAAATCACATGGAATATTAATTACACAAGAAGGTAATGCCAGCCACTAGAAGAGGATCACATTTGAAATTATAACAACGTTTCAGTAATGAAACCTTAGCTTTCAGAGACATAGTAAAGATATGTTAGAACTGCCACATGCACACCTTTGAAACACACAACGCGGGCGCCCTAATCAGTGCTGACAGTATAATCAGTATGAGAGTGAGATTGATGAGTCCAAGTCAATCATCTCATCTGTTATGTGAAAAAATCCTCAAGTACAAAACTTTTATGTATATTACAGGTGACTTTTGTTGTGCTGTAATGCCGCCAGCTTATAGGAACTAGTCAGCTAACTGAAGGCTTTTTCTGTTGTGTGTAAATGTCTGAGCAGTGAAATAATCTTTGTATTCCTCTAAAGACTGTGAAGTATGAGAAAGTGCCGTCTCTCCTTGTTAGACGAGAGTGGTTTTACCAGTTGTGTTGGCTCTCTGTGCCTTGCACTGTGAATGGCCATAATCAGGCTTCCCAACAGTGGCTCATTTGATGTCTCTTTCAAGAAGGGTGGAGATTTTTTTTTAAATGCACCTTACAATCCCAAACTATCCAGGTTCTCAAATAGCAAAAGTAGGAAAAGAGACATAATGATTTGGAGTTTATTCCTATTCTGTGATAATTGATTTTACACATTGTGCCATGCCTCCTAAAAATCCACCATGATGTAAGGAAACTAAATCTGGCCCTGCAGTCCTGTGGAGACAGCACCTGCTGACCTCTTCACTCCCAGCCTCATCTTCAGGTCTGTCTGTGTCTGATGTGCAGAGGATATAATTCATATGGATGCTGCTTTAGAAGAGTCCCCTCAGAGCCTTTCTTCAAACAACTTCAATTTTTAGTATGCCTCCCAATTATGTATTTGGGATGCCTTAATTATTTAGAACCCCATCTTGATTTGTACTCTATTGACTGAAGTTAGAGGAGGGAGACCAATTTAGGAAGATATTTTATTCTTTGGTTTTACAATACATTTGTAATTTGCAGCTGTTACTATGTCCTAACATCAGGGAATTGGACCCCAAAGTCATATCTCCTGGTAAAGAAAAAAGGCAGAGACATGATTATTGTCTAGAAGTTATTTTTCTCTTTAGTAAAAGTTTCCCACTTAGGGTAGAAATTGCTATTTACTTTTCCCTCCTACCTTCCAAAATCAAAACACTTTTTCCAGGTGAATAGTCTATTGAATAAACTTCTGAATAGTCTGTATCCTGCCTGTCTCCCGTTGATCCACAGACTTAATTCAGGTATTTCTCAACGAGTCTCACATCTCCTAACCATATTCACTGTATCCGTTTGTTGTCACCAGTATCTCTGTGCCTCAAATCTATGTGGTAGTGACCTCAGACAAATTCACACTTAGGAATAACATGGACTTTTAGAGGTTCAGATCAACAAATTGGATTTTTCACTTTTTTTCAGGCAGTTGCATTCACTGTTTTAAATAACAGATGTCAAATAAGTTGATAGCACTCACAGCAAGCCACAGACAGAAAACTGATGCACATATTCTAGACCAAAGTTTAGAAGCTGTTTCATGACTTAGGGAACCCAAGAGGTTGTACTCTTTCCTTGGCACTCATGGGAAAGATGCCAAGTTCAGAGGTTGAACATTCCTTTCTTGGTGCCATAGGGAGAAAATGGAGTCTGTGTGCTTGCTGAGGAGTCTCAAAAGGCAGGGCCATTTACGGTTATCACAAGCATAAGTATCCTCCATCATCCAACGTGGTCATGTTCAGGGCCACGTGAGGACCTTCAGTGTTGGGGAGAGTGCCTACACCACCTTAATTAGATGATCACTTTCTCACCTTTTACCATCTCTTGGCAATGTTTCCCATGATCTTTACACTTCCAGAGCCCAACCTGGACTTGAATCCACTGCCTCTTAGATTAAAACTGTGCATTGTTTTCTATGTGGCAGTTAGAGATTTTATATCTGCCTTTGTATCTTCAGTCATGATGTATGCTTAAAAGCTGAGATATCACATATTGAGGGCTGTAATTTCAAGAGTCTTTTTGAACTCTGAGCTGAAGCCCTTACAAGTAAATAAGGAGTGTGTCAGGGAAGATGACTGTTCTTTTTTGTTCTGTTTTGTTTTGTTTTTTAATTCGAATCCTATTTATATACTGTTAAATTTGAGGTACTATAGTTTATATAAAAGCTAAATATTTAGATGACATATTTCAGTATTAGGAATTTGTCTGCAGCCATTAACATAACAAATTAAGTAATAAATATAATGAAAATGATTGTCAGTAAATTATCATATTGAATTTTTTGTTTATTTTGTAGTGTCTTGTATTTATCTGCACTTCATGTATATATATGCACGCATACATATACAAACATGTAAATAACTTCATGTTATTCCATATCTAAATTGCCACAATATCTTTAATGTATGTTTACACTGTATTTTAAATTACATTAAAAATAAACTATGTAAGCACATTTTAATTTAGTCCTTGTACTTGAAGACCCAGTGTGTTGGAGGGCAGCTATCTTGGATTCATATAGAAAAAAACCAAAGTTTCAGGTACTGTGAATGGTCATTTTGGGTGTGGCTGAATGGAAAAAAATCATAGCAGAAATGATAACTTTTCGATCCTGATAATTGGACCTTTTCCCGAGAAATTGGCATTATGAAAGATCAAGAAAATGTTAATAATGCAGGTGTCTACAGGAAAGAGAAGCAAACAGACCATAAACAAATTATCAAAAAAAACAGGTATGCAGGCTTACCTGAAAATAAGTCTGTGAAAGTTTACAAATGTCCCATGGAAGAAGCATCAACATACAAATAATCCCCTTAGATTTTTCTTAGTTTTATGACCCTTTTGGTCACTTTTTGACTTCTAGCTAAAATTTTTCTTTTCTTCATTAAAAAAAAGGGAATCGTGTACTTATTTTGCGCTGCTAAATGGATTATTAGAGTGTAACAAATCCTTGCAAAAACTAAGCCTGACAGCTTAGTAACAGGACCATTGGGCATATAACCTGATTTGTTCAAATGGATTGTAACTTTCTTCAATATCAAGAGGAGAAGCAATAAATTCATGACAAAGACCTGTTGAGCTAAAAAGGTATTAATGTGAATAAATTCCAGTATGATTAAGCAGGAAAGAACTGTTAGGATAGGTAATAGAGATCATTGTGGATCAGCTACTGTTTGAGAGTATTGGGTTAGAAGGAACTGACTTAGACGGAATCTCTTATAAATGATATTTTAGAAATAATGAAAACAAGCCACCTCCTAACAGGCAAAGCTGCAATGATTGGAGCAACAAAATAAGTCATGTAGTATTGGATAATCGGATTATAATCCAAAGTATAAAATATCCATGAATCCACACTGATATAAGGAAATGCCAATAAATTTCATTTATATAAATAAATGTAAAATAGGAGAGAAGAGGCAAATATTCTTTAGAGAAGAATTTCAAATAACCATTAGAATTTTATTACCCTTCCCTCTAGGGATTAGAGTTTAACCCTTCCCCACTTGAGGATGCGCTAGACTTAATGACTAGCTTCTAAAAAGAAAAGTTCAGAAAAACTATTGTACCTTTACAGAAGAGAAGCCTGGCAGACAGGATCTTAACCAACTGATAAAAGTTAACATTATCAGTGATATCATGTGGTTGTCTTGTACCCCGTAATATGATGTGATGAGAAGAGCATATCACCTCTTTTTTTTTTTTCCCAAAATCCATAACTCCAGTCTAATCATTAGAGAAAAAAAAAAAATCTGACACATCCAGGTAGGGGCATTCTACAGGATAGATACTAGGCCAGTACTTCTCAAGATTGTCAAGGTCATGAAAAACAAGAAAATACTGAGAAACTCACAGATCAGAGGAGACTTGGGAGACTGGACCCCTGGATTACATCCAGGAAAGGCAAAAAGACATAAATGGAAAAACTGGTGATGTCCAAATAAAATCTAAAGTTTAGTTAATAATGTAAAAAATTAAAACAGTAACAAAAAGTAGCCACAAGATAGTGACATATACTGGGGACACCTTATTTCCTTTTTGGAATTTAAGTTACTTTTATTCAAGATTTAAATACTTTTACTTGTTTCCCCCTAAATTGTGTTCTGTATGTGGGACATGTTGCCTGTTCATCTCTGAGTCCAGGCAGTAGATCACAGCTTGTTCTACAGTAGGATCAGCCCCTTTCTTTAAATGAATGAATTTGTTAACAAAGAAACAATCATATAAACATTTCTAGAATTTAGAGAATGCAGTTGTAGGCTTGTGTTGTTTTTGTATCTGTGTCTCCTTTCCCAGGAGTAGTGGAATTCATTCTTTAACACCCTCTGAATACATGGTTCTACCTTGGAGTTATAATGGAGAAAACATACCCTTCTCCCATGAACACTGTATGTTCTTAAGGATAGAGATTACGCAAGATTTGATCTTCTCACTGCTAGAACTGTCAATACTAGATTAAGCTGGATGATTTGGGAGTGATGTTGAAGAACTCAATTTTTAAACCATTAAATACAAAATAACCCCAAATTTTGAAAATTAAGCTACACTAAACTTACAGTTGAATTTCTTGGGCCAGAGAAGTTGAGTTCTTAAAATTGAAATTTTGCACAGCCAAAAATCGAGAAGAAAAATATTTTCTAAGTTTCTTACACAGCAATTCTTCCTATTAAAAAAAAAAAAGTGTAGATGAGAACATTTGAAACCTCTTCATATGGGATACCCTTGGGAACACAAATCCCCAAAATACTGATTGAATACTTACAAATGCTACTGCTGTGTGTTTAGGGTCAATGAGCCAAGCATGGCATTCAGCAGAACTCTGCCTTTTAATAGAAATAAGTTATCTGAAACATTCTACCTTTCCAAATTACCAGCAGCCAATCTACTAAAAAAGAGTCCCTGGGTCAGCCTGGGCTAGAGAAAGGAAAATAATAACACATATCTCCCAATACTCATCATGAATTTTGATATTCACTAAGTTACATATCTATGGACAAGCAGATTTTTCACAGAATGAATGAGTCACAAGTTGCCGTAGCAACTACAGTTCAAATGGCTCTCAAACATTTTTGGAGCAACTAAAGCAGAATTATTTCTTCAAATAAATTATGCTTGGAACCGAGTATGTTAAACAGATATGAGCCAAGCTGCTAGTGTGTGCATCTACATGTGTTAGGGAATGTTTTCCCTTCCCCCATCCAGGCCCACAGCTTTTGGCATCTCCTAGAATCCTTACGGCTTTTGAGAGCAAGATTTGGAAATGACTTAGTCTAAATCTCTCATATTGCTAATTAGAAAACTCAGGGCCATATCAACATGTTTTCAGCAGAATCCTGGAATTCTCTCTCTGCTGTGACCTGACCACTAATTTTTTGGTGTGTGGGGAGGTCAACTTGGCACATGCTTTGACCCTTAAAAAGTCTAACTTTATCTGAAAAGGATATCCTCTGATGAAGGATGTCTTCCCTGATGGGTACACATGGAACAGAAGCCAAAAAGTAATATTCAGCCAGCCTTGGCTATTAAAAAAAGGAAGAAAAAAATTTATTTTTCTTTTTGGTGTGTGAAAATTTCTGAAAAGTAGGTATAAAAGATCTAGCCCAGTGCCTTGTACCTAATAGATATTACTGGATAATAATTATTATTAAATACTTTAGGTGTTTGATAGTTGATTTTGCAACTCTCGATGTAAATAGCAAAAGAACCAGTGAAACCTTAAACTGAAATAATAGAAGTTAAATAATGCCTCCAAAAACATGGTACACAGCCACAAATCTGATGATCTCCCTTGCACTGTTACATGATCCTCTGATCCTTCCAACTACTGGACGTAGCTATTGGATGTCAATTTTTTTTTAAGAAAAGAAAACAGACTGAAAAGTTATTTTCTCCAACTTACCAAAGGTCAAATAGTTGGTAGTGGCAGAGCTTGGACTCAAGCCCATGTGTCCTTATTTAAAATCCGGTACTCTTTACAATGAACCACTTTTTTACTATGCCAAGTGGAGTGTGGTAAAACTTCAAATGCCACCATATTTGAAAGAGGTGTTTGGCAAACTCAACCTTACCCAGAAGAAAGATGAAGACGGTGAGGTGAGGGGATTCATGCCCTATTCTGTGAAAATAGTTTAAGACCAGAGTGTTGCTGCATCACTTGTAACCTTCAGACCATCCAAGAGCTATTTAGAAATGCAGAATCTCAGACCTTCTGAAGCAGAATCTGCATTTTAATGAGATCGAAAGATCATTTGTATCAACACTGCAGTATGAAAAGTACTGGTATAGTGGAACTTTCAGTGAGGGCTTTGGGGAGAGATAAGGGCAAGAAGAGATAGGACTTATGTCTTATTATTCCAAAAGTCAAAGACAGGACTCCTTAGAAGAAGTCAGAAAAAATGATAGAAATGTTAAAAAAAAAAGTTTTATCAGTAGCTCTTCAAAACATAGAACTCAAAAAACAGCTTTCCTTCATAGTGTTTAAGTGCATTGGGAGGACTCACCATTTGTCAAGATTTCACAGAGGAAATAGGACAATTAAATGGGAGTTTAGACAAGTATCTAAAGACAGTCACTGAACTCCAGGACCTATGAAAATCATTGGAGCTCCTAAGTAAATTAGACATTATTCTTCCTTGCAAGAGGACCATGGTTCAGTGGGATAACAGATAAAAGTCAATGAAATGTAATATAATGAAATGCTAAAAAGAGTAAGTATTGAGTGTTATAGGGGTAGAGAGATAGGGCACTATTCTGAATCCAGGAGATTGAAGAGGCAATGAAAAAGTATATAGATTGGATGCAGAGAAAGAAGTGTGGATGATTGTACCTGGATGCACAATGCCATCATCCAGCTAAGTATGGATGAACTGAGAAGCTGAAGGGAGCAGGGCTCTGCAGTCAGGTGGGATTGCACCTTGTACAGAGGAAGGGGCTCATAGAGGGGACGGGCTGAGGGGAGGAATAGAGTGGAGGATGGGAGAGGGCTGGGATGAGCTGCACTTATTCTTTTTTCATGTCTTCATCCTTTCAACTAACATAGTGCCAAGCACTGTTCTAGCTGCTCACCATTTTAAAAAACTAGGTATGATCTTTGTTCTTAGGGAGTTCATAGCTCAATAAGGGAGAGAGACATGAATTAAAAACAACAGTACAAATGAGGTAAGTGTGATAAGGGCACAAATTGTGAAAGGTTTTACATATGAAGGGAAACGTCCTAAGTAGACCTTAAAGGATGGAACATCAACAGGGAATGAAGGGAGCAAAGACCCAGAGACTTAAAGTTGATTGGGGTTTCCCGTGGATTAAAGTTAGTTCTAAGTAGCTGGAAAGTCGAGTGCTTGCACTGATATATTGGCATGAGATTGTGGGAGGATAGGATGAGGTACAAATGAGCAGGGTTGATTGCATGAGGGCCAATCTGAGGCGGTACAGAGGGATTAGGGAGAACTATGTGAACAGATTTACCTTTAGGAAGACCAGAACGGTTGAGTGTTGTGTTGCGTGTGTGTTGGCCCCTGCAAGCTGAGGAGACAATGTTACATCAACCCTAGAAAAGACAAACAGGGCCAGACCAATGGAATGATTCATTCCAGAGGTCGAAGTGACATGACATGGCCACTGTTTTCAATGAGTAATTTAGGGGATTCACATGTGGCGCAGATGTCTGTAGGGTGCTGGGGAAGGATCAGCAATACTACCAATGGGCAAAGTTACCAAGGCTGAAAGAAGTAGCCAAAAGTCCCGGGCACATTTAGTGGTTGGAACTGGTTGGTAGGCATGGTGATGTAGACACACCTGGCCTGAGCCATTCCTCTTTTGGGGAGCCCTGCAGGCACTGACTAGCAGCAATGCTTAGAGACTGATTACTTCATGCTGCCCATAAAATCAGGGGCTTTAACCTGGGTTTCAAGGATGGAATTCAGGGGATGAGGAGGCTGTAAACTCCTTAGTTTGTCTGTGCATATGCATGTTCTTCCCCTCAGGAAGAGGGTCCATAGATACGATCAAACTCTCAAATTTCAGCCCCACTGTTGACCCATCTCCTCCCAATACCAAGAATACCAAGTGCTGCAAATGCTGCTGTGTACATAGTAGCTAAAAGTTGTGGCAATAGTGTCTGTCAGAACCAAGGGTCGACTCTGAAGGTGGGAGTGGAATTTGACTTGGGGACAGCTTGACCTAAGGAATGAGGCTCAGCTGACTAAGCTTAAAAGCTCAGGCCAGCCTACTGCTGTGCCTACTTGATGAGGAAATGCTCAAAGAGGCTGTGGACGTACCTAGGGGAAAGTCATAATGAGGGGCCAGTGGGAGTTGCAGAGCATTTAGACCCCAGTGTCAGTCTGTTGCCTGGGGCCAAGTTATGACCTAGAAGCTGAGGCTTTGTGAACTCACAAGATCCTTGCGCCAGAAAAAATTTTCTGGCCATTGCAGAACTGAAGGGGCCTGTCATTCTCTCTTCCATGGTGGGCCTCTCCAGGACTCCAGGGGCAGGTCAGTCTTCCCTCTACTCAGGGAGTGTTTAGCAGTGTGAAGCACAAAGCTCAGGGGTTGTAGAGTGAGTGAAACTCCAAAGGTGGCAGAGCTGGGCTTTGCCACTAGATTTACTACTAGATTTTACTTTTAGTTTTGTCGTGGCAATATTTATGAAGTATGGTTTTGATGTGTTAGCCACTTTTTCTTAATATATGTTAAAAATAAATACATAGCTATAAGGTCTGTTTAGGTGAGAAACATTGCTTTAAATAAACCTAATGCCCCTTAAAGCTTTCAAGGAGTTGCTTTTCTTATTGATAATGAAACTTAATGAAAACAGTGGGGAATTGCTTAAGGACCAGCTAGCCTCTACCTTCTGCCTTTTACAGTTGTAGGGGGTGAGGGAAAGGAAGGGCAGAAAGAATCAAAATTCCAAATTATGTTTGGTGAGTGTGGTACGGAGTCTTCCAGAAGTGGCAGACAGTCTTCACCACCCATTCCTTCCCTCCCTGTAAGTATATGCCTCTCCCCCCATCAAGAACTGGAGCAAGTCATCCTCCTCCTAAATCTGGACTTACCTTGACGAATAGAACATGGTAGAAAGTGCTTTGCCAGCTCTGGGCCAGCTTGGGGAAGCCAGGCACTCACTGAGCTGTGAAGAAGCTGGGACTAATGTAATCAATTGTTTGAAGAGGGAAAGGGAGAAGTCATGTGGAGTAGCACCATCACATTCTCCAGCCAGCTCTGTGTGACCCCAAAAAACAACTGTGAACACAAAAACGCACTTGCCCAAGTCCTGACACATAAAATCATGAAAAACAATGAATCCTTTTAAGCCACTGAATTTTGGAACAGTCTAACTATAGATAATTGAAACAATAATTATGGGACCATAGCAATGAGAATCCCTGAGTTCCTCTGCTTTGTACCTGAGTATGGTGAACCCTGTCAGTTGTTTCCCAGGGCTCTCAATGTTCTCCTTTCTCTCACAGTAATAGGAACCCCAGTTTTTTAGCTAGCGACATAGCAGCTCAAAAGAAAGATTACATTTTTCTTTGGTGTTATGTGTGGCCATGTGACTAAGTTCCAACAAATGGGTTAAGAGAATAAATAATTACTGCTTAGTTTTGGTTCTTAAAGCTAGGAGGCAAGCTCTTCTTCACCTTGTTCCTTCATCCTGCTGCTTGGAAGATGAGTGATTTTGTACCACACAGAAAGTGTGGATGGAGCAACAAGATAAAAGTCTGGGTCCCGCATGACTGCATAGAACAGAACTGTCATCCTCCTAGACCATCTGCTTGTTTCATGAAAGAGAAATTGTACTTTGTTTAAATCCTCTGTCCTCTGTTGCATGTGTCCGCATTTGTATGCTAACTAATACATTCGGTTTCTGCTGGCCTACAGATCTTGGAAGCAGTGATGCCAGGAGGAGAAACACAGGGCCATCAGCCCAGGGGCTTCCCTAGTAGCTTCCATGTGGTCAAAGTGCTACCAAGGAAGGGAATAATTGGAAGTAGGTGTGATTGGCTACTCAGCTTGGGGAGTTTGTCACTAGCAAGTGTAATCCTCGCAGATAAAGAAGAGCTGTGTCCGCCAGCTGCGTCCATATGCCTTCCATGTGGGTTAAATTCAGGAAATGGACTCTGGATCTTCTCCATTCAGGAGTGTGTATTGCGACCTGAATTATGATTTCATCACAGCGTATAATACCTGGGCTGCATCTGCCCATTACCTGTTTGTGTTCCACTAGACTGAGCTCCAGGAAACCATATTCTGTGGACCCAGGGAAGGAGTTCTGTATAAGTTGCCTACCCCAAATCTGGTCTCCCTCCTTCCTTAATGAAACTTAGACTTCATTTAAAGTGACAATATGCCCAGTTGAAGAACTGTATTTCGTGAACTCCTGTGCAATATGAAGGTTATCTGATACAGTTTCTGCCACTGAGATGTAAGTAAGGTTATAAATGGGAAATTTCTGTGAAAGTTTTGGGGGTTTTTTTTGGAATAAGTGCTACCCCGTTCTTCCTCATGATTTCACTTCTTATTCCTCCTGCCTGGGAAATGGATGGGAGCCTGGAGGTGAAGCAACGATTTTGCGTCCATAAAAGTGAAAGCAAGGGGCTTCCCTGGCGGTGCAGTGGTTAAGAATCCACCTGCCAATGTAAGGATCATGGTTTTGAGCCCTGGTCTGGGAAGATCCCACATGCCTCGGAGCAACTAAGCCTGTGGGCCACAACTACTGAAGCCCACACGCCTAGAGGCCCTGCTCGGCAACAAGAGAAGCCACCGCAATGAGAAGCCCGCGCACCACAACAAAGAGGAGCCCCCACTCGAGGCAACTAGAGGAAGACCACGCACAGCAATGAAGACCCAATGCAGCCATAAATAAATAAATAAATATATAAATACATATATATATATATATATATATATATATATATATATATATATATATATATATATATATATTAAAAAAAAGGTGAAAGCAAGAAAGAGCCTGGGACATTTATATCATCGTGGAACCTAATTCCAAATTGTGCTGTTTTTTGAGGAAAAAACCTGTATTTGTATTTGGTTAGACACTGTAGTAGAGTTTCAGTTACAGTCAGCCAAATGAAATACCTTCCTCCTCATCATTTTACTAACCCAAATCATTTGCAGAACTGAAGAATATCAATCACGGAGAAATGCTGTACTTAACATACATGGTGGCTGAGTACTGTTAATTTCACCCGTGTCTTGGAAGGAACCAGAAACCCTGATATAGAAGGCTCTGTGTTTGTGAGATATGACTTACCATATATATGTATGATTTATAAATGTACTCATTTCAGACCTTCACTGGGTTATCTTCTCCCCATTTATATGTTCAATGGCTGAAATCACCAATCTGACTATATAATACAGCCTTGTAAACCTTAAAAATGAATGTTTTGTGAATAATAAGGAGTTTTGTTCATGATTCCATAAGAATATGATGAATCTGCTTTAAAAGTTATGCATTGCAGCAAATGGCCCATAGCAACACCCTTCATCTAGATACAGTGCGCTCTCTATAATAAGTGCTTTCTCTCTATCCTTCTCTAAACACTCACTTTCCAGCGGGCTGCTCTACTTCAGATGGACAAAATGGAGTGATGACAGAAAAACCAGGGAAATGTGGGAGTCAGAAAATGTAGACTTGCGGGACAATGGGGATGAGGGAGAAGGAAGAGAACAGTTGGGGGAGCAGAGTGACAGCGGTGACAGGCTCTGAACAAGGGATGCTGCCACTGATGTCCAGACTCTGTGATAAAATGTTGAGCACACATGAGGCACAGAATGAACAGGCGACCTTTTCACATGACCCTGTGAGTGAATGTCATAGAGGGGTCTGCACCCCTGTCTCCCCCAGCTCCCAGTCCAGTGTTTCTCTATGCAGTTGTGCAAAGCCTCAGTTCACTCCTCGTCAAGGAAGACCTAATTCCTCCTTCGCTTTACAGAACATTTCAGCTCCCTAATTTCTTTCACACGCAGGCTCAGCAGCCATGGCTCACGGGCCCAGCCGCTCCGCAGCATGTGGGATCTTCCTGGAGCGGGGCACGAACCCGCGTCCCCTGCATCGGCAGGTGGACTCTCAACCACTGTGCCACCAGGGAAGCCCTGCTAATTTCTAAATATAAATTGTATGTCAGGATACATGTTGATTCTTGTGGACATTTGGTTCTTATAGCTTTGCTGGTCAATAGGAATTATAGTTTACTGGAGATGAGGCTGGGCTTGGGATCAGAAAACCTGGTTGGAATCCTCGTTAAGCCACGGACTTAGTTGTATAATTTTGTGCAACTCTTATCTGTAAGTATCAGTTTCCCCATCAGAAAACATAGAGGTAATAGCTATCTATCATATAGTTTGTTATGAGACTTTTATAAAACAGTGTACTTCTCCTCCCACAGTACTCCCCAGCAAAATTTAAGAGATGAAAGACAGAATCATCCGACAGTGATATGGTCAAGAAAACATGGGTTAACAGGGGTCTTACAGTCGAACTTACAATTCAGGCAAGTAATATAAAAGTGCAAAGTAAGCCAAGTAAGGCTGTGATGATTTAGAGTGCTGTCGTTAAAAGGCACAGACCTATTAAGCTCCAACTGATTGTTGCTATTCACAAATGTAGGCTTAGCTTTTCTGATTTTTTGAGAGATGCCGAAATCTGGGTGTTTGTGTGTAATCCCTTGCTTTCAAAATGTTGGCAAGTATTTCAGAAGGTTAAAAGACTTATTGGACCAAACAACACAATCATGGATGTAGCTAGTGGGATACCAGTTTGCGATCTTTGGGTTCAGTAAATTTAGGGGAAGGCTTTAATTTTTCTGTTCTTTTCTTCTGGCTGAAGAATAGATCCTCTTGGTTGAAGAAACTCTTAACCAATGTCTGAGGCTCTTGTAGGCAACACAGCTTCCTCATTTGCCTTACAAGTAAACAGACAGGATCCATTAAAAAAAAAAAAAGTCTTCTTGGCAGAGTTGAATGCAGACAGCTGCAAAAAAACAGCAGAACTCAGCAGAATCTAAAGGTGTTGAGGAAACGTTGCAGAATCTAAAGGTGTTGAGGAAACGTTTCATTATCTCATTGGAACAATGAGTGGGCCAAGGAAATATTGGCTTTATGTGTGAAGTAAGGATGATTGGAGGTGGCCAGGAAGTGGCAAAGAACATGAACATTTTAAAAGGTCATCTAAAGTAGGCTTATTGGGGCCTCAGAAAAAAACTTGAATTTTTTACCCAATGTCCAGCATCTTTTAGTCTGAGATCCTCAGGTTTAGGACCAATCATAATCAATACCATCAGATCTTTGTGAATATGAAACATACTTCATTGAAATCTTATTGCCTGAACATCTTAATCCTTATCTCTATTTTTTGTTTTATTATTAGGAGCATCATCTCGGGGGCAGTGGGGGACTGGGAAGAATTTTCTCTGCTGCTTCTTTGTTCTGGTGAGGGAGGCCACATACTTATGCTAAGGTGGGATTTGGCAAATGCTTCTTAAAACATAGATTAAATCTATTAGAATCAACTCTTCAAAACTAAAAATTCCTCATGGTGTGGAATTGCTTGTTTCTGAGTAGGACTGGAGCAGTTATGGGGTGGAGAGTAGCCACTGCAAAGAAAAAAAGGACCAGACCTATTAGGTGCTGACTCTGTTCTAGGCCCTATGCTAGTCTATATTTTTTAGTAATTCCATTTCAAATGTGTAGATTCTGGGACCCTTCTGACTCATGAGAAGAAACTATGTAAGCTGCTTATTTCTTTCTTCATACAAGGATAGGTGAAGGGATCAATAATAAAAAAGAAAAAAAATAGGAACTTTCTGTTCTCTGGATAAGGACTTCTATATCTGTACATTTTCATAGAATTCTGCTTGAATTTTTTTTCCCCTTGTTAGTGTCACCTGTATTGATGGTTTTACTCTACGTCAGTATAGTTGCCTTACAGGAGGCAGAGAGACTTGTGGTTAAACTTGAAGTTGCACTTTCTGGATGAATCCTGATTTGCTAAACCTTAATATTCTAACTTGTAACATGGGAACACTAATAAGATACCTCATAGATTATTAATATTACATGAAGTGGTCCTTAATAAATAGTAGCTATTTTTTTTTTTCTTGTATCAATCCCAGAAAGAAAAGTATTATCTAAGTTTGACAGATGTGGAACAAATTTAAGAAACTACAATAACAAAAAGTACAATAAGCTTAAAAGCCTTTATTTTTCTTCATAACTGGTGCCTCTCTTGGGAAGTTATAGATTCTTATTGCTTCTTTTAGCCCTAGGTAAGGAATAGTTTCCAAGACTGATGATACTTTTCCTCTTCATCGTGATGCCAGAACTGGGCTAATGTGTACTGGGTTTCTTGGTTGTATCCAGTGATTTGGCTTAAAAATGCATTACAAGATACAAATTTAATAGGTATGCATTCTCAGGTGCAGGATCAAAAATACTAAATAAAAACCTTCTGGGACTTCCCTGGTTGTCCAGAGGTTAAGACTTTGTGCTTCCACTGAAGGAGCACGGTTAGATCCCTGGTTTGGGAATCAAGATCCTGTGGTCAAAAAAAAAAAAAAGAAAAAAAAAGAAAAAAGAAAAACCCTTCCATGTTGCTAGAACTGCTGGGTGGGATACCAAGGATTAATGAACATAGTTTTAAATACCAGACTTTCAAAACTTTTATTTAATGGGGTAAGAAAACAACACTACTAGGTATACTTGTTCAAAGCTTTTAACACTGTTTTTTAAAAATTCTAGAAAACAATTTAAATTTAAAAATTAAATCTCTGTAGTAGACAGCCTGACTGGCAGCCAGCATCTCTACACATGTTAAGAATAGAGAATTCTGATTGTTCTCCAAACTGACCCACTGTAACAAAGAGGAGGCTAGCCTAACCTTAAGCAAACATGGAGCTAAAAAAGGGGAGGGAAATGGACCAAGAGAGTGGCTGAGACCACATTTCCTTCTGAAGCTCAGCTAGTTACCATTGGATGAAGCATAATATCTCTCTGAGCTTTATTTTCTGTGCTTCAAAAATGTAGTAGTAATAAATGCCTGCTTTCTATCAGGGACGTTTTTCCAGATGAGATAATGCATATGAGACAGTGATTGTGGAAGCCTTTTAAATGGTAGAGTTCAATTCAAATATGAAGAATTATTAATATTTTAGTTGCAGTTTGAAACAAGTGAAGAAGGTATGCTAAATTAAAGTTTTATTCTAATGGTATAAGAATCCATAGGTATTATTTAGGGGAATAAGTTGAATTACTACTTCTATTTCATTATAAGATTTTTTCTTTTTTTTCAATTTTATACTTGATTTACAATGTAGTGTTAATTTCTGTTGCATGGCAAAGTGATTCAGTTATACATATATATTCTTTTTCATATTGCATTATAAGATTTAATGCATATTTCATTTTTAGTTCTGATGCTTTAAACCTCCAAGGTATCTGAGCCTTGTTAAGGATGAAAGAGTAATCCTATGGGAAATATAATGCTTATAGATAGCTAGAAGAAATAGTATGAGGTAGGAAGGAACATCTTCAAATATTTGGATTTTAAATTTCTTTAAATTTATAAAATTCTTACCCAAGCTAAGAATCTTGTTTCCTAAGGCCTTTCCACAGAGCTTAATAGATATTTCATGTGATATTTTAGCAGAGTCAGTGATGGTTAGAAGCAAAACTAAGGAGCGTTTGCCCTCTGGCTCTCCACAAAGCCTCTCTAGTGTTCTTTAGTCTTCTGTGTCAACTTTCTTTGGCTGCCATATTAAAAAAGGTCTTCCGGGCTTCCCTGATGGCGCAGTGGTTGAGAGTCCGCCTGCCGATACAGGGGACGCGGGTTTGTGCCCCGGTCAGGGAAGATCCCACATGCCGCGGAGCGACTAAGCCCGTGAGCCATGGTCGCTGAGCCTGTGCGTCCGGAGCCTGTGTTCCGCAATAGGAGAGGCCACAACAGTGAGAGGCCCGCGTAACACACACACACACACACACACACACACACAAAAGTCTTTCCTAGGAAGGTGAGATTGTTTCTTCCTAAAAGGATTAGGGAAATCATCATAGGAAAGGAGATTTCCATTTTATCCTTAAAAGATAAAAAAGATTTAAAAGACAAATAGCAAAGCAGAGGAAGACACAGTAATTGTCAATGGCAAAGAGTAGATAACATAAGTATTCTGACACTCACAGGAGATTGTTACCATTGATTTCATCTTTCTTATTTCTCTTTACCTTTTTCAAACTTAAGAATTATACCTAATTTAGTATGTCTTAGTTGTACAATTTGCCTAGTCACATGGGCAATTGATATATGCTAAAACTTTCTTTTATGTAGCAGAATGCAAGTATTCCTTGAATTAACTTAAAAAACATATTTCTAATTGAGGCACCTCTTTTTGACCTTCTAAGAAGAATGAAAAAAAATCAGAGCACACCAAAACCTACAGGGATAGACAGAGCAGATGTTAGATGCTGGCCAGGTCCATGGAACTCTGAGCTGAGTACTGATTCACTCTGAACTATACTTGGTCCCTTCAAAACCCAACTCATAATACCCACAAATCTGTCAAGGGTGAAGAAACAAGGTTTGACTTTAAACTTTAACTTCTTAAAGTTTTAAGTTCTTTACTCAAAGGGCAAAGAGGAATGGTGCCAGTCCTTTTCTGCCCTAAAGCCTGTTATTTGTAAAATGTTTGGACACTTCCAACAATAAACATGAATTGTGGACTCTAACACATTTACTGCCTTATTTATCTCTCCAGATCTCAAACAGACCCCTAAGAAATAAATACACAGTTATGTAGAAGTGTTATCAGGACCCACTTGTGCAACAGTTTACGTCTCATTGGAAAATATTTGCATCCTCTCTCATAGCTGTAATTGGAGAGACATTAGACCTTAATTACTCTCGAACTATTTCTAGCCATAGTCACCCTCATCTACAAAAAATTTAATACTTTCAAAAATACCTTTTTATTAACCTAAATTCCAAGACCTCACCACCCAAAAAACCTCTCCCCAAGAGGCCTGTGCCTGATAACAGAAATCACACCACTTCCGATGAATAAGACGTTTTCCTTTATGAAGTAGATGTCACAGGAATGTGTATTCTTTTATTTATTTGCTTCTTAGATTATTGATTGATCAGCTGCTTCTTAATGAGGCAGTTCTCTGAAAGTGGGTTTGCAGGGAGTGAGTGTGGACAGGTACAGTTCTGCAGAAAATAGTTGGCCTGGGGGAGGCTAGTGTAGCCTGGGGCTGACTGAATTCACAAGGACCCTGCAGACATGTGGAAGGTGCCCTAAGGGAGATGGGAGAAAACTAAGAGCAGTTATGGGTGCAAAAGAGAAATCTCTACTTTCACAACTCTCTCCGGGATCACTTCTGAGTCTTTGGATGCCATTTACAAATGTGTTCTTTAATTCTTTAGCAATAGTGTAAAATTAGCTAGCTTTCAATTGTATTTACAGTAACTACCTAAAAAGCCCAACTAACCCAGAGCCACCTCTTTTGCCAAAGTTCACATTGTACTTTTGATATAAACACACAAAGATTCATGGGAATGCTCATTGACCTTCAGAGCTAGAACACAGAGGAGCCTTAAAAGTACTGTACATAGGAAGCTGAAACCTTTGTTAATGTAATTGAGAAGCTGATTTGTTACATTTTCTTTCAATTGCTGTTCCTGGCAGTGAATCAAATATGACCATATAAGGGACCACAATCTGCTATGGGACTAACCCACCCTCCCCTCCCCCCACCCACCAGCATGTGTTCACTCTCTTTTTCTGTCTCTCTTTGGGTAGGCTGCTCTCATAAAGTGAGTTGCTGCTCTGTTGATATATTTTAGTTTGAGTTACTCAGATGTTGAAATTTTTATTTGGAAAAAAAATATAAAAATAAGTCATAATAGCAGCAACAGAGTTTTGAGAAAGAGTTAGTTATTAAATAATTCCTAAATGAAAGTCCCTTGCAGATGACTGTGGGGACAAGATTTATTTATTTTTTATTGTGGCATTTTTCATGTGATATTACAGTTTAAGTTTTTTCAAGTTCTAAGTTTTCTCTTTCAATAATCTTTCCTATTGTTCTTATGTATTTAACATCTTTTTAATGACACTGTCAAACCATGGTAATTTTCCTACTTAAGATACATGCCTTAAGCCCACTCTTCCTTGCTAAATTCACTAAATTGTTGTTTTTATAATATAAAGTTCTCAAATTGACACTCAAGCACTTTTTCTGTTTTTATTGGCTTTTTCATCTCACTTGGTTTCCAAAGACTTTGTCTGAAGAAAGTTTGCAACTATGAAGAGTTTCGTGCTATAACTTTAACTTGTTATTTCCTTTTTTGTCAACCTATCCAACCCCAATAGACCCAGCTCCAGATTAGGTTCCTTTGGGCTACACTAGCCTCTCTCTCTTCTCTGAACTATAACACTAGAATTGAAACCTGTGATTTAAGATTTACTTATAATATGGCTTAAACTTCCTTGCATTTTTATCATGTGTGCAATATTCTTCAGCTCTAATAAGATCATGATTTAATTGTGGGTGGACATTGCCTTCTACTTTGATAACCCTCTAAGTTCTTGAATGGCACATGATACAACCCTGATGTATGTTGGTTAATGCCTTGGGAACAGTGAGGGACATTCCTTCTTGTCATTTTTCAGGTCCTTAGTTGGTCTGAAGAAATGTTTTCTATTTCATTCCCCTTAACCATTTTAAGCCCATTTAGGTCTTCATTCATTAAAATCGGATTCTATTTTAAAGATCACTGGAGCAAACATTTAGATGATAACCTACATCTTCAATTCTATGCAAACAAAATTAAGGGGAACCCACAACTTACTAGCCTCTATGTGAGCTGAAAACCCACTTCTGTTGAGAGTTCTACCTGATCAATAACATTCTGTGGTCAACCTACAAATCAGCACATGGCTCCAACTCTTACGTTCACAACCTCTGTGACCTTGGATGAGTTGCATGCTCTCTGGAGTCTCAGATTCTTTATTTGTAAAATGAGGTGGAGGAATTGATTTGTTTCTTAACCAGTTTTTTTTGTTGTTGTGGTTGAGCCCTCTAAAAAGTTAATGAAAGCAATGGAAAACATATGTACACGCAGACACTAATATTATACACAGACTGTATTGGGATTTAAGCTGCCTCAAAGCCAGTCCTTGAACCACAATTACAGAACCCATGGACCAGAGGAGTTTTAAAGTCTGGTGTAACTCTAACATCCTATGACTCTTTGAACATATTTTTACTTTAAATCAGCTTAAATAGTATAATGAGAGAAAAAAAACAAAGGAAGAAACATATTTATAAGCAAAAAGATAATTCAAGTGCAACATATATCTGGGTAAGAGGATCAATTTAGATACTAGATTGTGATGTTTGGAATGTGGTGAAAATAATGAATTTGATATGCAGAAGTGAATAAAATATATCAGCACTAACAATGAATTTTAACAGTAATGTTTTAAATGATAAATTGCTGTTTATTATAAGATGAATTAACTTGTACATCTTCTAGAGGTACATGTTCTTTTCATGTCATTCAAAAATCCCATATAGAAAAATATACTGATTCAGAGAACAATTAAAACATAATGACTTTCAAATTAATACAGAAGATACTATTAATTTGAAATACATATTTTGAAGATGATTTTTAAATAACTAATTTTTACATTTATCATGCACACTGTTAATCTTCAGTCGAAATTATTTCACAATTAATTTTGACTTAATAAAACAACTTCCATATTTCAATTTAAACCATTTATCCTTGGGGTATGCTTTGAAGCTATTTGCTTATTATTTTGAGCCATTATAACAACAGGATTATATGAATATAACTGGGAAGAATTAAAATGCAAATTAACACTTTAAATTATAATGTTAAATTCAACTTCAAGAAAGTTTAATGGAAAAAATAATTTTTTTCAGAATGGAGGTGTTATTAAAGGGAATGTGTAGAGAGGAGATGGAAAGAAAGACAAAAGGAACATTGTTTTTGCATATAAAACAAAAATTGCTGTTTCAAAGATAATTAAAATTTACTGAAAATAGAGTACAGAAAAATAAGTTTTAATGCAGTAAAATAACATCAGGTTTGAAAGTATCACAAATCAACATTTTAAGATTCATTAGTGTTATATACTATAGTTATCCAATTTCATAACTGAGAGGGTAAAATAACTCTGGAGAATATTTGTAAGTACCATAATTTTCAGATTATTGATAAATATGTAGGAAATAAAAAGAGAGTAAATGGCCCTTTCATTTTTCAGAAATTAAATGGAAACACTCAAGTTCAAATTGCATGAGGTTAAACAAAGACAACCACTAAGACTTTATAGACTAAATTAAATAAAAATCTGTTAAAAGTTAGATTGAACTACTGTTGTCCAGATTTCAATATAAAGACAAGGCAAAGTTAAAGAGTCTAAAATGAAATGAATAGTACTATAAGTTCCAAACTTTTTGAGATACCTATATATCATGTGCCCTCATTTTTCAGAAAGGAAAAATAAGATTCACATAGGTTAGGTAACTCACACTGGCTCAATAAAGAAGTGTTAGAGTACAGTTTGGAACGCACGTTTTTTCATTCAAACTTCCAAACTCTTTCCCCTTTATTTTAGCCTACACTGATAACCTTTGTTCTCTTGTAAAAGGGACTTAACTACATCTTTCTCTAGATTGCTGTGTACATGAGCTTGCATGCATGAGTTAAGAAGAGACATTTCATATCCCAGAATAATTTCAGTGTAAGCCCTACTTAAGTATAGATAACTTGAGATTGCAGTAAGTTAAAGAACTATAGCTCCATATGATATATGTAACTTAATTCTATGCAAGAAAGTTTTTAAAAATATGAAAATGATGTAAAGTATGAATAGCCTCTGAATGTAAGTTCAGCATTTTCTTAGTTTTAGGAAGAAATATATTTTGTAGCTCCATAGCAAAAGTAAAATAAACCACCAGACACGAATCCCAGATAGCTAAATCAGATAATTTAGAAACAAACAATAACCTCTTCCTGTCCCCAGATCACCTCTACTTGGGCCAGTTTCCTCACTACAAAAACATATTTGTTATTCAGAAAACACTCTATTAACTGAGCTACTTGTAGAGAAAATTTTTTTAAGTATACATGAACTTTAAACATGGAATAATTTTATTTTCATAAAATATGCTTTAAAATGAAGGTCTTTTAAATAGTAGTCATGAACATGATTCTCTATTTGGAAGGAGGAAAAATTCACGGGGATGTGCAAACGACCACTTTTGACATATTTTTTTCAAGAAGCAGCCCCTCAACGATTGTCCGTCACAGGGAGTGGTCTACATGGACAGCAAGCTCTCCTGCTGCAGACAGGGAGCAGGCTGAAGGCCCAGAGAGGACTCGGGGAGCCCAGCCTCCAGATGGGCTTCCACACAAACTGCCTTCTCTCATGTGCTTCTTTGCCACAACAGCATTCTAATTTGCAGGTGGAGGGTTTTCATTTTTTTATGGCTTTTCAACAAATAAGGAGCTATATCAGTGAGTTTACTATCTTTTGGTTATTAAAAATCATACTTGGTCACCAAGATTAATTTATTAATGTTAACTACCTACATTGTAGAATATATGATGTAACTATTAAGGATTTTTAGCATGTACTTACCTATTTCTTAGGAAAAATATGTCTGTATAGCGTTTTATAGTGTGCAGAGGAATTTTATAGGCATGATCTCCTTTAAAAGCAAAGCTCTTTGTTGAAATATTCTCTGCTAGATGATTGAAGAAATTGAGATTCAGAGAATTGAAGACAGATTATTAAGATCACAAAGAATTACATTTCAGGGAAGTGTCAAACCTGTCTTAAAACTAAGTACAGTATTGCTGTTTGTTTTGCTACATGTAGTTGGGTGATATTAACAACTATTTGAAATTGGTGCTTAGGCAATCTCTGTCTATGAGATGCACAGGTATGCATGTTCTGGTTCACTCTACCTCCATGCTTACCTTTTATCAATCAGGTCATTATTGTTGTTTTTTTTTTTAATTTTTAGAAATTCTTAGTGGTAATTATCCTTTAACAAATAAACAAATATACTTCCACCAGAATTCAGAAATTTGACCAAGCTAGATGCAAATACTCTGGCTCAATTAATGTGAATATCACATAGTAATACTCCCCTCAGCTTAAATTTTGTTGCATAATTTATAGATTTTCCCCTTTTCTATATTTTCTCACATTTTGTGGGAATTTAGATAATATGTTTCACTTACTATGCATAATTTCAGTAATTTAAATGCCATTTAGGAACTTGAATAACTGTAATAATGGTTTGCTGGTAAATTATAAAAAATTTCACAAAAATCTAACAGGTTTTTGACATTGATCCAAATTCTTAAATTTATTCTTTCCTTTGATAAATTATTCATAACTCTGTAATGTTTCAGCAAGAACAGTGCATCTTTAAATCATTGTTGTTATTAGGAAATGTGTAAGATTTGTGAAGATCAAAATAAATCTGACAAGTAAAAACATTTCCTCTATTCTATATCATCCAGGTTGGTCTGATTTAAATCTTATTTAAAGGAAACAATTCCATTGTGTAGTTCTGCTAAAACTGTCTTAATAAATTAAGGAAGAATTCATTTCAGAATTTAAATATGAATTCTATGAATAATTTTGTATTTACCACATTTTTTTCTCTTTGCCTAGCACATGGTCCAACTTTAAGTATTTTTCAACAGAAATATTTTGTGTCTATATCTATCTTACTTTTAAATAAGGATTAGATGATTATTTACCTTAACTTTCTGGTACATAAGGATTAAAACATAAAGATATTTGAAATAGAATAGGCACTAAGGCATTGATTTTATCAGAACCATTTAGTAAATATAATAATGGAAATATTGAGAATGTGAATTTATCCTCAAAATTCAAACCATTAAAAAACACTCCTTGCCAAGGCACTTGGAGCCACCCTGAGACTACAAATCAGAGAAACTTTGACTTTCAAGAATGTATACTTTATATAATACTCCTTAATTTCACTTTGAGTAAGATTTTAAGGTGTATTTTCTTTAATATATATATATATATATATATATATATATATATATATATAATCAAAAGGCACTGTATTCTGGTAATTTTTATAGACCTAGAAGCTATCAGTTAACTGTTTAATCCAAAATAATTTTCTGTCAATAAAAAGACCCGTTTTTAGAACTGGACAGACCATGTCAGTGAATTGCTTGAACAAAAATCTCTCTCTCTCTGTATATATATATATATATATATATATATATATATATATATATATATATATATATACACACACACACACACACATACATACATACAGTTTTTTCAGTAATTAAATCCGATTCAAATCTTTAGTCATAAATTTAGTAGGGGAGGAGTGGAGTTTCTTATGATATTTAATGAATTCCTTAGCAGGGGCTATAATGTTGGGAAATTAGTGCTATTTTTATTTTGGTTTCCTCAGAAAAATTGATGTTTTTCCCCCAGAAGCTTTTTATAGTTCTGTTAAAAATGCCAAAGCCAATTCACATTCATGAGGCTTAAACAGACAGCAGCACATCTATTAATAAGGATTTTTAAAGTTTCTTCATTTCTCAAATAAAAACTCAAATTTCTCAAATTAAATCAAAAGATTTAATATGTATGCCAGGAAAATTGAATTAATTTGGAAAAATGTGACAGAATCTCCTTTTCTTTTTGGAAGAGCAATAGTGCAAGAAATTGGTTTTCAAATTTACTGAACTACTCTGAACCTCTATTTTCTCTTCTGTAAAATGGAACTCATAATATTTAACTTGCAAAGATTACAGTAAGAGCTAGAGATAATATATGTAAAGCTCATCCCTAGTGCAAGACCTGGTGCATGGTAGCTACTCAGATAAGTAGAAGCTAAAAAAACTGCTTTTATTGAATGCATATTGATTACTGGTCTAAATAAATAGGAACTGATATCAACACAGATTAAAAGAAGTAGAAGCAGTGGGATTCTATGAATGAAGAATTGAATATATACTCATACCGTATTTCATTGATGCTAGGGATGTTTTCTGACTTTTTTTTTTTTTTTTTTTTTTTGTGGTACGCGGGCCTCTCACTGCTGTGGCCTCTCCCGTTGCGGAGCACAGGCTCCGGACGCGCAGGCCCAGCAGCCATGGCTCACGGGCCCAGCCGCTCCGCGGCATATGGGATCCTCCCAGACCGGGGCACGAACCCGTATCCCCTGCATCGGCAGGCGGACTCTCAACCACTGCGCCACCAGGGAGGCCCTGTTTTCTGACTTTATGAGGAGGTGTCAAAGGAAGATTTTCACACAATTGTGTATGACTTCAACTTGGCCAATGGCATTGCAAGATAGCATGAATTATAAGATGCATCCTGGTTTTATGATCTTAAAATGTGAATAATCAACGAAAATAAGTGATAGCTAGCTTCTGCCATAGGAAAAAAAAATAAAATACACTAGGCAGGTCACGAAATTCACTACCTACCTTACTACATACCATGGTAAAAAATGGTTAATGTTGGATTTTATTTTATTCCCCTTTTAAACATCTTTCATTCACAAATCTGACTCAAGTGTTATTTGGAAAAAAATAGAATATTTAAAATTTTCAGGATGTTCTTCATGTGACAGAACAAGGACTACACAAAATAAGGACCTTACTTTTTTGTTCCATAGTAATTTTTGAGATGTAAGCAATGTTGAAGTCCTTTAATGCCGAAAGAATAAAATTTTAGATTTTAAGTTAAAGCTAAACTTAGCTATTTTATGAATAGATTTTCCAATATTATTGTTTTAGTAAGCATATGTAAGAAATTCAGAAGTTTTTCCTTTTCCTACATATTGGGGAAAATTACTTATTGGGGAGAGGAAAAGAAGCTGTTAGTCTGGTTCTACAAAAATAATATAGATTTGATTAGTCCAATCTGCCTCATATGGGAAACTGTCTCAGGTATGAGAATTGAAGAATTGTGGCTACTTAGACTGATAATTTTATTGATTTATATCTGATCACATTTCACTTGTAAAAGTCCATCCTTAATCTCATTTGCTGAAAAAATTTACTTTGATGAGTACCACACTACTGAATTTCACATGACCTAAAAAATTAAAAATTACTATTGTTGAGGAGTTTACGTAAGATAAAAATCTAAATGTCCTCTGTACCCTTAATCATCTGTCTATTAAAGAAAAAGCCACTTAAGTTGGGCAAAACACCTAGATAGTGCATACCATGCCAGGCACTACTCCAAGTACTTTATTTATACTAACTCATTCAATCTTCATAACATACTATGAGAGAGATACAATACTCTGTCCGTTTTACAATAAGGAAACTGAAGCAGAGACATGAAGTAGTTGGCAAATTCTGCAGCCTGGAATCAGACTGAGAGTGTCTGGCTCTGGAACATGTGCTCTTCAATGCTATGGTAAACTGCTTCTCATATCACAGCATAATTATGGGCAGTTGATTTAATTCAGAATCAAAAGTTTGCTTTTCATAGTTGTTTAAACTTATGAATTCTAAACTGCTCACAAATAACTGATGACAGATCTCTGCATTTTATAAAGTTAAAGTATTCTATTTGCTTGAAATAGATTATTTATAAGATGAAATTTGACCTCATCTGATCAGGTAATATAATATTCTACCACTTACATAAAATGTTGCTTTTAAAAAGTAGGTTGAGGGCTTCCCTGGTGGCGCAGTGGTTGAGAGTCCGCCTGCAGATGCAGGGGACACGGGTTCGTGCCCCGGTCCAGGAAGATCCCACATGCCACGGAGCGGCTGGGCCCGTGAGCCATGGCCGCTGGGCCTGTGCGTCCGGAGCCTGTGCTCCACAACGGGAGAGGCCACAACAGTAAGAGGCCCGCGTACGGCAAAAAAAAAAAAAAAAGAGAATAAATGATATCTTTCTTTATGTTATAGGAACATGTTCATGGACAAATAATTCAATAAAACTATTTTGTTTCTCCAAGTCTACTCCAAATGTAGGTGACTGAATAAGAAAGAAGTATGTCGACTTTTCAAACAACATCTGGCATCTTAACTTCTGGAACTTAAAAGCAAGAAATCTGTTCTACTCTTTGTGTTGCAAAAGGCTTAGTACAGTTCCTTATATACTCTAGGCACTTATTTACCAAAGGAGAACATTTGCATATTTCCAGTGCTATATTAAATGATATTCATAGTAATGAAGCCAAATGCACAGTAATTGTCTGAAATACTTTGTTAACAATAAGATTACATTCCTTTTCACTTTAATGTTAAGTGCATTAAATTTTGTATGAAGATAGATAATATTTGTATAATAAATATCAAAACTTTTACTTTACCATTGTGAGTAACCAAAACACTGCATTATTGAATCTTATTAGAAAACACTTGAGTGTATTTTGTCCTCATGAACAATTAGTTGGATTGAATTTAATTGTCTGAGAATCAGTCCTTGCTTCATTAAAATGTACACACAGTCACGGACACTATCTATATGATCTCACCATATGCCACATACATTACTGAACAATCTGAAATGTTGATTATAAATTTAAAGTGACTGGTAAAGAAGAATGTACTGATGATTCTTATGCACCTTGTATATGATTGTATTGAGGTTTTGGGTGCTCTAATTCATTAATAAAGACATATATAGAAATGTTTATTTTTTGTTATCACACAGAGTAGTAATAAGAATAATAAGACTTAGTGGTAAATTGTTTTTAAGAGAACATATTATTTGAAGATGATTCACTTCAAACTACCAGCCAATTTAATGTCAGACAGCTGTCAAATGGAGCAGATTGACTCAGTTTTTTCATGTGAATCATGAAATATTTTCTCTGAAGTCCACTTTCAGTTTTAAAAACAAAGATGGAATTTTGAACATTAGATTGAAAATAAGTATGTAATGATATTGTTAGGTGCCCACTTCACCTAATTTTTATGGCTTTGCATTTGTCACCTAACCACCACCAGGGAACCAGTGCCAGGCGTACAAAGAAGAGTCTCACCCTTTCTGCAAAAACCTCAGGTAAATTTCAAACATTGTCTTCTCCACTTAAAAATGAGGAGCTAGGTGTGTGAAAATGGACTCAAGATGTATACCGGGGCTAAATATCTTTAAAGGTGTAAGTCTAGTGTATTAACTTAGGACCCTGCTATGTACTGAAAATAGGATAGAAGCAATGGGAACCAAAAGAGGGTGGGTCTTGAGAGAGGAAAATGATGATTCTCTGCATCTCTTGCCAAATATTACACTAGTTTTACTGTCAAGGAGTAAAGAGGATGACTGAATATTTCATCAATTTCAATATAACAAAATGTAAAAATCTACTATGTGCAAATAAGTCTACTAAATATTTCAGGTGAAGTACAAAGCATTAGATTGAAAATAAGTATGTGGTGATGTTGTTACCAGTCCATTATCCCATAAATTTTATAGCTATGTCTTTGTCACCAGCCAGTGCCAGAGCTGTTAGGCATACACATGGGGAGTCTCATCCTCTTGACAGAAAACTTCGTGCGAATTCCCAAAGCTCATCCAAAGAATATAGTTATTGAAAAATATTCATCTTTGTGTTTTGTTTTTTGACACCTGACCCTTTTCCTAGTCAGTTAGAAGCATCCATGTTGCTCCAAGAAGAATTCGAATTGTTACAGCAGAAATGCTTAAAGGAAGTTGACGTTTAGCTTGTGTTTCCACAATTGGTCTTTGAAATCTAGAGCAACACAAGTCTGAAGAATGGGACTTTCTCAAGAGGAAAAAAAATGGTCTTCTAAATCTCAAAGATCTCCTTAAGAGGTGGACTCAAACAGAAAGAGTTCCTAGGAACAGATGAAGGAAACTCAAAGACCCAGGGGAAGACTCCAACAGACAGGAAGAGGAAGTGAGAGGCTTCTGTGATTCAGAAGAAGGAAGAGGAAGGGTGGGAAAATCAGATGACAGTGTCCCAAGTTTTGAAGGAAGTGGGATAGGCAGCAGAACATCCAAACAAGTAAGGGGAGGTCTAAAAACACTGTGGCTTTTATGATGCCGTAATGTCTACAGGCATCTCAGAGAAGCTTGGATTCAGCATGGTGCCAGCTGGACGGTGGCTTAGAAGGCAGGTAGTGAGCCCTGGCTCTCCTGAAGGGGCAAGGTGACCACACACAGAAGCCAGATGGGGAAAGCAGCTGGGCCTAAGAAGGATAGGCTGAGCCACCAAGGAATGGAAGGTACAAAGTCAGACAAGTCCCAGCACCCTGTAATACTGGAGAAGAGAGAACAGATACGTTTATGAGCCAGTGACTTAAACATGAGGTGATAGCAGTGGGTTCTTATCATGAGGCATGGCAAGGGACTGGCAAGGCCAGTGAGGACCAGGAGAAAGAAGACCCCTTCCCACTGCCACTGCCTGCACATTAGCATCTTTCTCTTCCTATCTGTCATTGATTAGTGGAAGTGAAAAGGAAGAACAGCCCTTGATGGAACCTGAATGAGGTAATTCAAAATAAGGCTCTTTGAAACTGAAAGCTGTAGATATATTATTTCCATGTGCCAAGTTTGCTCCCCATTCTATCACTCACCAGCCTTCCTTCCTCAACTCCCCCACACTTTGTGAAGTCATGAAAAAGTCTTTGTGCAGAAGATATCATCAGGAAGTCAAGACTCCTTACAGAGAACTAAGCATTTTTTGTATTATTTTGTAACTATACTGGATAACGGCATCTGAGGAAGGATCTATACAAAGAATGTATTTATTTTTTCTTAGTTTAGTACAGCACAGTTTCCCTTTCTTTCCCATTTGCTGATTCTTAAGCTGTTCTAGTCTTACCTTTGTGCAAAAACCAGGATATTGAGATTTAATAGACATGCAAAGGTGGGAATATTGGTGGAGGGGTAGAAATTGTTTGAGTAGATAGGATTCTAGAACTTGGTAAACTAAATTTCTTAGTTTTTATTGTCTTTATTGATGAAAATTTTGAAATTTCAACACAGCAGCAGAATAAATAGGCATCTGACCTCATGTTTGACAATTTATATGGCACATTTCACCTATTTCCATAAATTCTGTCAATACTTCTAAGTTATGTTTTTTTTTAAACCTCTGGAAAACTAGGGAGGAGGTGATGATTCTCCTCCAACTCTTCATGTTTATGACCATCATTTTCTGCCAGAATACTGCAACTTCCTAAAAAATGTTCTCTCTGCCTCCAGTATTATCCATCTCCAGCTCTTTTCTCCATATTGCAGTGAGGGTGAGTTTTCTTATACACCAATCTGAATTATGCTGCTCTCCTGCTTAAACAGGAATCAAGACTACACAGTTTAACATGGTGTACAAGACCATTAATGACCTGGACCTTGTTTGCTTCAGCCTCATCATCAGCCCCCATGCCATACTCTCTCTCACCATCAAGTCTGTGCATATGCTGTTACCTACTGTTTGGAATACTCTTCTCTTCCTGCCTTTGGCATTTTCTGATTCCGCATGCTTAGCTAATTATTAAACCACTTTTAGATCATAGCTTAGACCTTTTTCCAAGATGCCTTTGTCCACTCTTAAATTCAAGCTAGGTGCCCCTCTTAGGTGCTCCAGTGGCTCCCTGTACTTCCTCTACCATGACATTCGACATACAATATTGTAACTCTCTATCTACCTGTATCTAGTTCCCATCCAACTGTAAACTCAGAGAATGTAAGATTGCTGTCTAATGTATTCATTGCTTATCTTCACAATCTCGTTAAATGACTGGCATACCACACAATAATGCTTTGTAACTAGTTGCTGAAAAATAAAATGACTCATGAAAAAGATAAATAAATGTAAAAAAAATGACTCCTAAAGTAAGACTTTTCAACTTTGCAAAAAACCCACAATTTTTTGTTGTTGTTTTCAGGGCTTTTTTTCTTTCTGTTAACATAGATAACTGAGAGTCAGCTACTTTATGTTGATATAAACTATTAATAAAAAGGTTGTAGTTTCAGAGTTGAAATGGATAATTTGGTCCTAACCTTTTTCCTCCCTCCCTTCTCCCTTTCTTCCTTCCTTCCCTCTTTAATTCTTCCCTCCCTTCCCTCTTTTTCTCTCTCCTTCTCTTTTTGTCTCTCTCTCCCTCTCATTCTCCCCTCTCCTCTTTCTCTCCCTGCTTTTTAAGTGTTAAGACACCTAATTGATTGACAGCTAAACAGAAACTTAGAGATCAGTGATTTTTTTCTAAACTATGTAGCCTCAAATTAGAAAATGGACATCTTTCTTAAAAAGCAAAAAACAAGCCTGTGAGCATAATTTATGTTTTATATGCTTGGATAGTGCGTGATTATTTCTCTAACATTTAACATTGTTATCACTGTAGATAATCACCGTGTTTTGTATCATTAGCATTATCGTTTGCTCACTAATCAAGGGAAAAATATTTAAGCTACTGTTTAGAGAAGTTCTCCATTTCACTTTTGTAAGTTATATTTACTCCTTGGAAAATATGAAGAACTTTTATATTTTTTTCTGTTTTTTTTTCCAAATTCCAGTGAAAAGCTTTTTTTAAAACTCTTTGCCCTGACTTTTCTTGTGGTTATGCATGTATCAGAAAAAGTTAAAATGCATATAATACTCAGGTCATAAGAAGATACTTTATTGGTTAAAGTGATGAGTTCTAAAGACTGCTATGTGAAAACCTCTTTCTACCCCCAATTATATTAAATATAGGACTTAACCATTTTAAGTAAATTTTGGATACTATGTTTACCCTACGAGAACAAACAGAGCCGCTTATCTCTGTTTTGACGAGAATATGGTATGATTATATTAACTCTACATAAAACTTTTGGTGTTTCTCATGAATTTTAAAGCCCTTAGTATGATAGGTGTCCATTGATTATTTTGCTACTATATATTTTTAAAACGAATTTTTAATTTACCAAGTTAAACCTGCACAAAAACCATCAAATCAGTGTGGACATAACTGATATGCTACTCAGCAACCCTGATATGTCTTTGAATAGTAAACCATGAAGAAAACAAAGCAACTATTTCTTAATAGGAATACAGTTTAGTGGGGAGATACTTTAAAATATAAGCTTTTCTGAGGGAGGGGGTTAGTAAAAGACTAATGGCAAAAAGTTTTAAAACACTCCTTTCGATAAATAATTCATAACAACACCAAAAACCTCTCACAGTTAAGTAAATTTCATAGAAAAATAGATGTTAAGCTTTATATATAATTGACAAGAGGAAAACATTTAAGTAGGTTTCATTTATAATAAGTTATGTTTGCTAAATTGGATATATTAGGATTTGATGTATTAAGAGCAATTTCAAAAAATTATAAAAATAAGCTACAGTGTATGCCTGCCTTAACAACTATTTACAGTACCATTTAAATATTTTGCCCAAATATATCTAAATGTTGACCGTGATACTGATGTCACACTGCAGTTAACAATTTCATTTTCTTTAAAGCAAGGGACAGGGTAAGCTTTCTTAGCTGCTTAATTCACATTTCTCTGAAAGTCTTTTGTCAGTTAAAGCTTTCAACCAGCTAAAAGTAATGCTTTCCCCTTCTCTCCGTGAGTGGAAAGAAAGCAAACAAACACGTGTTTAACAGTAAGGTCAGCATGACATAAAGCAACAAGAGCCAGTAAACTGAAAATGAGGTTGACATTTTGGGACTAATCCAGCAGTCCTGTAATACTCTTCCAAACTCCACAGCTGCACAGGGCTGTGGACAAGCCTAGGCGCAGCCTCCAGGCAAGTGCCCGGAGCAATGCCTTGGAATGTGATCAACTCCAAGAAGAGGAGCAGATCCCTTTGTATTTGTCTCTGCTTTGGCTATAGGATACTTAGGTAATGTACATGTTAAGTCACTGCTACTATGAACTGCTGCTATTTAACTTATCATCAATGCCCTCCAAATTCTCAAATCTTCTCTAATGACAGGGAGGAACTATTAAAGAAAATTAATAATTATTAAAGGAATTAATTAAAGAAAATAATTATTAAAATAATTAAAGAACAATACTCTTGGCTTTTTTTTTTTTTCTTCAAATTTTTAAGCCACCCTGTTTCATGCCTAACTCTGGAGGTACAGGTTTTATTGGCCCCAAGTAACTGATGGTCTGTAGGGACTTTTCCTGAACCTATATGTGGATGTGATCCAACCTGAATGCAATTATCTTGGCCCAGTTCACATTCCTGATTCATACTATGGATGTAGACCAAGCCAGGCTGGATTGGATTCCATAATATGAAGTAAGTAGTCATTTATTTTACTGCTTTTTATTCAATTTTTGGATTTGATAAGGACCAGGGAGTATGGAATAATGGTACATTAAATAGATAATAGATGCTAGATGGAGACAGAGACTGTCTTTTCACTAAACATTGAGTAAGGAAAATACAGTGAAACCACAGAAATCAAGCAATTTTCTCTTCATTAAAATCATTACATGATTTAGTCTAGTGTGGATAAGCAATTTAGGACTTGGCAAACTTGTGAGGTTTTCTGGCTATGTATTTCCTATAAAATTTGAGATGTGAAAATTCCCCCTAACCAATGGATATTTAAAAGGCATACTTTGAGGAAAAGATAGTTATGCCCATTTTTGTGTTGTCTGCTTGTCCATTTAACTTTATCAGTAGAGACATGGTTGTTGAATTCTTGAGTATAAAAATGAGGTATCTTTAAATTTAAAAACAATTTTTTTTAAATTTTGAGTGCTTATACATAATGCTCTGGAGATTGTAAAGATACGTAAAAGGATTCATATTCTATCCTGAAATCTGGTGTGTAAAGGGTAAATGTACATGAGAGAAATTGCTCAGGTATTCACAGAAAAAACTCTAGAAATTTAATAGCTATCTCACCAAAGGAATGCAAGATCAAGGCAGATCTCTCCTGGGAATTTTATACCATAGTCTTAAGGATAGAAAGTTATTTTGGGAGTTGATGACTTTATCATGATTTCTAGGCCCATTGTTCCTTTTTGAAGAATTAGTACCATAGTAAAAATAATCTAAGCATGTAGTATATAGCATAGATTTTTGGAAGGGCTGTGTTTTAGTCAAGCTCTCTATATTTTAAAGAAATACTTTTTTAAAAAGGTCAAAATCAGTACTATTACTCTTAATATTATAATCAAAGGGCGATAGGCTCTTTAGATTTTTGATAAAGCAGGCCTCAAACTCAAAAGACTATACTTTTTCAGAGGAAGAAATTAAATGAAGACTTTTGAGCTCTAATTTCAAATCAAATATATTAAATATTCATATGTACATCAGATAGCAATAAAGTAACTTCATTTTCTAGATTCCTTGGTTTCACTATAGAATATACCAGATTAATTTGCTAAAATCATAACCAGAACTATGGCTTAATGAAAACATAATAATAGCAGTTACTATTTCTGAACACCTGTACACTTTTTCATTTTCATTTCCTTTAATCACAAAACAATTAGCAAGGCAGGTTTAATCAGAGAGGTTAATGACTTGCTCAAGCTCATCCAGGTACTAAACGGCAGAGAAATGGAGTGCAGGCCTGGTTCAGCTCTCTACACGGTACTCATTGTCAAATATATCACTGTAGCTGTGGATAATTTAGAAGTTACAGTTTGACCTGGTATGGCTATTTGCAAGGCATTGTTTTTGTAGAAAACATATTGACCACCATATTTGCATGTTATCTGTGTTGCAACAAATTATTTTAATGTTAAATGTGAAAAGTAATGGTACTGACCAATATAAAAGTGCCATGTTTTTAAATAAAAACACAATTGTTATGTAACAACTGACACTGGAGGTATAATTGCTTCAGACTCAAATGGCTTCTCAAACCTTTTTAAGGGAAATATTTTTATTAACTCAATAATCTATTTTAGTACCCTTCAAGTATTTTCTGATATATAACCTGTCTTCTTATGATTTAATCTTACTTTAGAGTCACCAGAAAGAACATGACCTATAAAATTAAGATAAAGGTTATGGCTACTACATAGCAATGGAGACATTAGTTGGCAGGAATTTGTAGAGAAAAAGATTTAGAGGCTAGATATCTTCCATTTGGTGATGTCATGTTCTTTTCCAAAAGCTTTCTTTCATTTTTTAAACCTTAACCTGAAATATTAAATCCTAGTATTTAGACATCTAGGTTTTCTTGCGCTAACAGCAGGCACTCAATAAATATTTATTGAATGAAATCAGAGATGAGAAAATTTGTATACTGAGGTTTATAATACAAAAAAAATTTAGGGCTACTTAAATATAAGAAACAATTGTGTTTGTGGAATTTTTCTTAGGGAGGGAACTAATACGCCATTCCGTTTTAAAATTTAGAACAGGGAGCATAAAGTGTGTTCTTAATAAATAAATAATGTACTTATGTTCTCCTATGTTATAATCAGTACAAGGAGAGAGCTCACAAAGTAGGAAGGAAAGTTGGAAAATTTAACGAGATGAAGTTAGGGAGCATGGGAAGAGAACGTGATAAAGCCATGCGTACAGAAATATGCCCGGATGTAACAAAAGAACGAGAGATCCATGGCGATACCAAACCCAGAGAACATGTCATTCAACTCCCAGCCGAGGAACGCTATTGTCCTATCTCAAAGTGGCTCTCAGACTAGTGGTAGAGTAACAATACAGAATAACCCACTATTGTGATCCAGATGTGCACAAAATACACGCAGATCCTTAGGAGGAAACAAGTCACTATCTGGAAGATGCAGGGAACACACGAGAGAAGTAATGTTTGGCTGAGTCTTGAAGGTTGAGATAGGACTGGTATCAAAGGGAGGAAATTAAGGCAGAAGATTGGTGGTAAAAAGATTTGTGTGGCTGGAACATAAGATGAATGTATGACAGAGGAAAATAAAGAGAGCAAAGTTACAGAAATTGATGCTTCAACACCATTTCAGAGTGACTATCATGTGCCTGCATTAATAAAAAGAGTGGACCAATTAAAATATAATCTCTGAGGATGGATCCCAGGAAAGGGTGTTGTTAAAAAGCTCCCCTGGAGACCGTAATGTGCAGTTATAGTTGAGAAGCACTGCAGTAGGTGACTGGAAGTCAGTGAACATTTTCATGTGAGGTAATAGCAAAATTAGATCTTTTTAGGAAAATAACTTTGGCCTGGAAAATGGAGACAGAATGAGTCTGTGTGTTTAAGACTTTAAAGGACTAAAGAGCAGTCCACAGTCTATTATAATACATATGTAGTCACAGAAAAAGACATGTAGATAGACATACTAAGGAACAGATCATTTTTATACTAATGTTAAGACTATTGGGAATTCTTGGGTTAAACTCTTATTGAAAGTTATAACCAAGCATTATAAAATTTGTATATTATCTATTTGCCACATGGACCTAAAGTACCCAAGCCAAGGGCCCTGGCTGGAACCTGTTTTAATCCCTATTTCACATCCCTTATGAGGATTCACTGTTTACACATGCTCTATAGTTAATTCATTTTGAAAATTGAAGAAGTTATTGGCAAGAAACGCTTATGGTAACATTATCATGCCAATTTTTTTGATCAGATGAAATCACTTTATCTTGTTTTAGAGGTCATATTACTATTCATTAAGATTATTCTATATTACTTTCCCTTGGTAAACTGCAAGTATTTATCAGTTGAAGGGAATGGGTAATTTAAAAATGCATTAAGAAATCAGACTCTTCAGTAAATGTTTTCTATATTGTTTTCAGAGTTTCTTTGATTTTCTCATTAACAACTATTAATCTGCATAAGGTAGGATGTTTTATTTGTAAGGTAACGTCCAATTTTAAAGAAATTTCAAAAAAGAATTGTGTACTAGTTTCTCCAAGCTGTTAAAAATTACATATATGCTTAAAATTGGTATAAATTATTTTATCTAGGAAAAAAAGTTATAGGTTTTGATTTTTACCAGTGGTTCTTCCTGTTTTATGTATGTGTGTGTGTATTTTTTTTTAATGGATCTCCAGTGACACCTCAGAAAAGAACTCTTGTTTGTCTCCTAAAGGGATATTTTCAGCTCATATAACAATGTGAATTGTGGGTTTTCTAGTTATTGTAATTGGTTGTATTATTTTCAGCCAGTTTCTAGTGTTTCCTGAAATATCTCTTAGATTGGATCAGAGACACTCAAAAATTTTTAACTGTGATTTGTCCAATATGTCCTACTGAGTGGAGAAAGAGAGTAATATCTCTCTTTTTTTTCTCTTCCCTCCTTTTTTTTTCTTCCCACCTTTCCTCCCTCCCTGCTTGCCTTCCTTCCTTTCTTCTTTGATTTGAGAAGTGAATAAGAAGCTCTCACCAAAAGGAACATTCTACTGGAAAGTTATTATTACACCAATATTAAAGGTGAGACTCAGTAAGGTTAAGTGACTTTCCACACGCCCTAGATGTAAGGAGTGGAGTTAGGCCACAGACTCTCTGACTTCCTACTTCCTATTTTGATACAGAATACATTATTACAGGACAATTCCCAAAAAAAGATTAGTGAAATACTACAAAACCCATAATGCTCTTGTCATAATGCTATGGCTCTCCTTAATAACTTTCTTAGAGATTTGTGTTTCCAATTTGGGAAACAGTCTTAACATATAAGCTGGTTATCCTAGTTTGAGGAGCATCAATCTATTTCAAGAATTTTAAACTCTTTTTCTGTATAATTTTGCATTAAAAACACTTTGGAGAATCTGATTAAGGTTATAAATTTCCTTCTCATGAAAATGTATATACACTCATATAGACAGAATTTTGCATACCATTTTAAGGTTTCATTTTTGTAACTATAATTAGGGAACCCAAGGGAGCTATATAGAAAGAACATATAATAACTTTTTATTTTTATGTATAAGATTTTTTTTCTCTAAGATAGAAGATTTGTTATATGTGAAAGTTAAAAATCTCACCTAAATGGTATGAAATGATATGAATAAGATTAACTTTAACAATCAACCTAATACTTTTTCAATCTTGTAAACTCTAAAATATGGGTACACAAAAACACTAAAAATTCAAATTATGCTTTATAAAGGAAATCAATTAAACCTCACAACTTTTATCTGAAATTTACACAGTATGATATGTTATAAATGTAAGGCTTTGAGAAGAACGTTGTAAAAACTCGAGACCTCATAATCCTGACCAAAACAAAAACAGACAAAATTTAATTTTTTAAAGATAAAAACGGCATTCACTTTTTATGAAAGAGAAGAGGTTTCACCATCCCTGCCAAGATCTTGGGTAATTGTGCAGCAATAACCTCAGACATCATTTCTGGAAATTCAACACTCAGTGCCCGGGACTGGATAAATGTATTCAAGCAGTACAGATGAAGTTGTTTGACAAGCTGTTGATTTAAAAAATGGATAAGAAACATATAAGAAAAATAATATATTCATATACTATACAAACATGGCAGCTTATTTTTCTAATAATAGAAATACTTAAGATTTCTTTTTCTTACCAAACTGAAAACATCTCCCTCCACTTTCTAGCATAATATGTAAAATATTACATATTCATGACAAAATATCCTAATATATAGAAAGATTTAAAGAAATGAAAGTATTCTGTAATCCCACAGGATAACCAGTGTGAACATTTTTATATATTTCAAGGTTTTTTTTAAATACATACTCAGGTATACACACAATATACACACATGCGTATATATTTCCATAAATGAAATTATTTTATAGTCTATTTCTTAATCCAGCTTTTTCATATAACAACATATAGACAATATATAGACTCTTCTATTTCAGTACAAACAACCCAGCATAATCCATTTTAATCTAATTTTAATTTTGTCAAAGTAATTCATGTACATAATTTTGAAAGTCAGCTAGTACTGGAAGACCTATAACAACAAAAACAACAGCAGCAACAACACAGATGTAACCACTTTAAACTTCTTTAGCCTGTGTCATTTGATATTTATCTGTGTATTTCTAATAAATTTTATTTTCCAAAGTTTACATTATTGATTAAGTTTCTATTAAATGAGGATTTAGCTGTCTTGTACTATACACCCCCCTCCTCAACTACACACACTTTCTCTTCTCTCCATTCTCTATATAGTTATATCTCAATTTTGGCTAAATCGATATCCAACATTTATATTATAAAGATTTTTTTTTTCCTACTGGATTACATTTTCTTTCTTATATGACTTACTTTAATTTTGCTAGGGCTAATCACCTTATGTTTCTGTTCCTTTTTATTTCTATATCACAAAGCCATAGTCAAAATTTCTGACAGGATTGTAAAGACTCACTTCAATATGTTCATGCAATTGGTAATAGCTCATTTCCATTTTTTTCTTGGTATTAGTGTCCTGAAATCCTCTGCATTAGTTAGTGTGTTGGGACACCCCTTTGCATCTCTCTTGGGTTGAATCTTCTATTTTGGCTTACTCCAGTGTTTTGTTGTAAAAAATCCTGCAGGTGCCCTTGAGAAAGTTTGTATTTGAGGTAATCTCTATGAGATCTTGCAAGTCTGAAAATACTTTTATGATGCCATCATATTTGTTTGATGGTTTGGCTGGTGAAAAACTTGTTGAAGATTTTTCTTTCCTTGAAAATTCTGAAGGTATTGCTCCATTGTTTTCTGGGTTCCAGTACTGCTATTGAGAACTCTAACATCATTCTGAATCCTGATGATTTGATGTGACTTATTTCTTTTTACATTGGTATATTTTATGATACCCTCTTTATTCCAGGTATGCTGAAATTTTACAATGTGCCTTGGTTCAGTTGTGCTGTGCCTGTATACTGGGCCCTTACACTCAGAAAACTCATATCCTTCAGTTCTAGCAACTTTTCTTTTATGATTTCTTACATAATTTCCTCGCCTTGATTTTCTCTCTTCTATCTTCTGGAAATTACTACTAACTGGAGAATGGAACCCCATGGATTAATCCCCTAAATTTGCTATCTCTCTACTTTTTCATATCTTTATCTTTTTTGTTATTTTTTTCTGGGTTTTCCTGAGATTTATATTTCCTGAGTTTTATATTTATATTGAATTTTTAATTTCTGCTCTTCTTTAATTATCCAAAAGTGTTTTCTTGCTAAATGTTCCTGTTTAAATGTTTTCTATTCTTGTTTCATGGATGCAACATCATTCTTATTTCTCAGAATATCTTAATTTTTTGAAGCTTTCTTCTATTTTCTGCACTCTTGCTGTTTCCTTTAAGTTACATTTTTTCTGTTTATTTTTCTCTCTGCCTTACATTTTAGAGGCTTTATCTAAATGGCTAATAATCTTGGCTGTCAGTTCATAGTCACCGTGAGGCCTCAAATTTGACCTGGTGAGTAGAGAGTTTTTTATGCTTTGCTGTTATTTTAGTGTGGTTTCTGAACACAGTAGTGATAAAAACTTGTATGCAATATGTCTCGACTAACCCCATATATCTTATTTTATTTACCCAGTTTTGGTGTCAGGTATTTCTAGGGTTTTTTTCCTCTTGTATAGGCAACTATGCATACATATCTTAAATACTTGTCTAATTATTTATTTAAGATAAGTCCTAAAAAGTGGGAATTTGAAAATCACACAAACTTTAACTACTGCTACATGCTGTCAGATTGTCCATTAGCATTGTTACTGACTTATAACTTCATCTAAAATGGTATGAGAGTCTTATTCTCCACATCCATATATTTGCTTTTCCTGTATACATAAAATCTTTTCTAGCTTAAGACAAAAACATTTGAGAGCATATTCAGAAAAATGTATCACAATTCCTATCAACCATTAAATTACTCTCAAATTATACAAATACTAGTAAAAGGATATTTGGGTGATCTACATTGGAAATGAAAAAAGCATAATATAAATTCTGAGCAGTATGATGCAGGTTTTTAAAATGTAAGTACAAATATAAATTTGAAGAAAACACATGAAGTAAAATTTATATTTCACATTTAAGAAGTTATAGATATAATTCAGAAAATAATCATTAATATTCTAGAAGACAAAATACTTACATCATGCAAGTTATCAAGGAGTTTCGTAAGTTGGTAGAAACGCTGTGAGCTAGGGACAACCCCTTTTTGCCTCAAACCAATTGCCTTGATGAGCTCTCTAATGTAGCTTGATCTCATCTCTTCAAACTGGCTTTGACTTCTTAGTCCTTCCAAAGGAACTGTAAGAAGATAATTACAAGTGGCAGTTATGTTTAAAAGAGATGACACTAGCAGTTTATAATATAAATTTCTGAGCTCTATAATGATTTATTTTGATTTGCAACTCTAGATAAAAACATCTTAAATAGGAAAAGTTTTAGACCATGTAAACTCATAGTTCTTTTGAAGAATATGATAAGAACAACTAGGTAAGTTAAAGAACATTTCAGCTTACGTATTTTAGAGCTATTAGCATTTGCTCAAAAGGGCACCTGACATTATTCTACATTCCTGTCTAAAATACTTAGTTTGATTTAGTTTACAACTACACGTATGCTGGATCTTTTTTGTCTTTGTCCCCTTCCTGCTGATATGAGAGAAAGCCATTGATATTTGAATTTTCTCTTATATTCAGCCACTTGGTTTTACTCTATTTTACTTATTCATTTATTTATATTTTTAAATCTAACAGCTTTTGTTTGATTTTTTTTTTTGGTATAAGACAATACTATATTCAAATAATAGCTTCATTTTCTCCTTTCCAACAGTTGTAGCTCTCATTTCTGCTTCATGGTTCAATGCATTGTTTAAGGCTTCCAGAACAATATTTAAAAATAATAGTAATGGTAAATACCCCTATTTTGTTGTTGATTTTACTGAGAATGCCTCTCATTCCTATTATGATGTTAACTGGTAATTTATATATCTACCTCTGAAATCTTTAATTCATACATCCAAATGTAGGGCACAACTTCCTACTCTTATGACGAGTTCTCTTGTTTCCACTACATAGTCAAATTACCTATTGCTTTTCTCCTAAATCTTTTTGGTCCTTCTGTTGTCGCTTGTCTGAGATGTCCTGGTTGATTTCTTTAGCAACTCTATTACCAGAACTCCCAATTTCCTTGTTTCCTTTTACTATGGTCTCACTTGTCCTACAAACAAATCTTCAAACTGAAGTGAAGTTTCTGACTTTTTCTGCAACTACATCCAGATTGCTGAAAGAAAAATCACATAATCTCTGGATTTATGATCTTGACCCTTAGCAGTATTTCTATAGAGAAGTGTACTTCATTTGAGCAAAGTCAACCTTATGTGTCCAGCAAAGGGAAATAAATAATCCTTTTTCAAAAACTCCTACTTTATTCCCTCTACCTGAATCAGACCTTGGCTTCCACTTCCCTTGGAAAAAAGATGGCCGCAGATAACAAACCTATAGAAACCAAAAGTTAATTCTTTGGTTTTGAGTTTTCAAGAGCTCACATCCTGAGTATAAAAGGGATTTAGAAAAGTAATCTTGGCAATATGAGAATTTTGCTCCAATTGAAAACTTAACTATTGTACATACATTTGTATGTATATGCTATGTGTATCTATGATCTTGTCCCTTTACTTCATATGGCAGCTATTTTTTTTTAATTTACCATTTTAACCTTTTATTACTTAAAAAAAAATTTTTTTTTTGGCTGCACCACATGGCATGTGGGATCGTAGTTCCATGCCCCCTGCATTGGAAGCTCAGAGTCTTAACCACTGGACCATCAGGGAAATCCCTATAGCAGCTATTTTAAACATCCATAACTCTTTTTACACTTCCCAACCAATCCTCAAATCTCCCTCACTCTTAAACATGACTATAAAATTATTTTTTCTTCTGATTACTGAAGTACTGTCTTTTCAGTGGGCTTTAAAGAGTTGGAAAACTAGTAACCCAAAGCCCTCACTCTATCCATCTAAGTGTTTAGGACCAGACTTGAACCAATTATCCTCTTTACAAGAGAAGCGGGCCTAATTCCACACTGCCTCATTCTTTTAGTATCAACACTAACAACATGCTCCTAGGATATGATAATCTAATCACTAGGCTCTCATCTTATGCTCCTGGGATATCTCTGAAAATTATCCTCCTCTCCTACTCTCTTCCCTAGATTTCAGATCTATGATGAACCAGCTCTCCAAAAAATGTCTATTTCCTTTGAGCTCTTTACATTAATTGTTTTCTTAATTATTACACCCAGCATTACATGATTGGAGAATTTTCTCTCAGATTCTTATTGATTCCACTTGTGGGTTTTTAGGAGTTCTTGTAAATATATTAGTGGCAAGTGGGAGAGAGTAAGGGAAGGGCAGTTAGCCAGATGCTATTTTAGATAAGAATACTTTAAAAAAAGAATACTTATTTTTGGTTTAGCTAATTTAAAAATAATGTGTATTCATTGGAAAAATTTTAGAAAATACAGAAAATACATGGAAAATTACAAGTCACTTGAGATTCTACAATCCAGTATTTCAGGACATTTCCTAATATTATATTGAGAACATTTACTTATATCATTAAAAATTCTTTAAAAATGACTGTTTTAATTCTCACATAAAATTTTATATCACAAAAATGTGTAGGACATACAATTTATTTAATTGTTTTATCATTTGACATTTGGAATATTTTACTAATCTAAACAATACTTATGATGAATGTCTTATTTTTTATGGATATATTCTTAGAAGTAGAATTACTAGAGTAAAATGTATTACCTGTCTTAACACTGATAATATACATTTCTAAACTACTTCTTACCAGTTAACTGTTTTGTGCTTTGTACTGAGTATTTTCATTTTAGGTAATCTTTGCTTTGCATAGAGAAAAATAAAATACCATCTCATTTTCACTTCTCTAATTATTAGTGAGGTTGAACAATTTTCTTAAGCTTTTTAGTGATTTTTTTTCTGTTTTGTATTCATTTATAATGATCTAAGCTGTATTTTAAATATTCTTCTCAGTCTGTGGTTTAAAGCCTAGTTTTAAAATATTTAATCAGTTTTGTAACTTTATTAGGTCAAAGAGTACTGCCCAGGCAATCCAAATTTTGCCATGCTCCAGAGGCAAACACTTTCAATTATTGCAACTATTTCTTTTGATCTTTCCTTCCATAGCTTTAAATAACATCCATATAGAGCTGCTCCTTGAGTTTTTATTTTTAACTTTTGACTTTCCAGTATGGAAAATGGGGCTGTAGCTCTATTTCCATATTCCAGATCTACTATTACCCCCACACCACAAACACACTCACACACGTAGAACTTCCTATTCCTCCTCTTCCTAATATCATTTTCATAATATTGGTTAGATCAATATTCAGTGTTTACTATTTTAGCTATGCAAAATGCTACTATAGTCAAGTCATATAACATTTACTATGATTTATTTTCTTTTCTAGTATAATTTTTGTTTTACTGAGAGTAAGTAACCATATTGATGGGTGTGAAGTGGTATCTAATTGTGTTTTTTATTTGTGTTTCTCTAGTGACTAGTGATGCTGAGCATTTTAATGGCTGTTTGTAAACCTTCTTTTGAGAAATGTCTATCAAGACCTTTATTTATTTTTGAATTGGTTTAATTTTTTATTGTTGAATTGTAGAGGTTCTTTATGTCATCTGGATATTAATACTTTTACCTTAGCAGACATAGGATTTTCAATATTTTCACCAATTCAATGGATTGCCTTTTCTTTGTGTTGTGTCCTTTGATACACAGAGGTTTTAAATTTTGATAAAGTCTATTTATCTTTTTCTTTTGTTGCCTGTGTTTTGGGTGTTATATCCAAGAAATCACTGCAAAATCCAATGTCACAAAACTTTCCCTCTATGTTTTCTTCTAAGGGTTTCATAGTTTTAGCTCTTAGATTTAGTTCTTTGATTTATTTCAAGTTAATTAAAATATTTGTTGAAATATAGTTGATGTACAATATATTAATTTCAGGTGTACTACATAATGATTTGACATTTGCATACATTGTGAAATGATCACCACAATCAGTATAGAAAACATCTGTCCTGATACAAAGTTATTACTTACAAAGTTATTATATTACTGGCAATATTCCTTATGCCATATATTACATGCCTTGGCTTATTTATTTTGTAATTGGAGGTTTTTACCTCTTAATCCCCTTCACCTATTTTGCCCCCTATCCCCTCCCCTCTGGCAACCACATATTTGTTCTCAGTATCTATGAGTCTATTTTCATTTTGTTTTGTTTGTTTTGTTTCTTAGATTCCACATGTAAGTGAGATCACATAGTATTTGTCTTTCTCTGAATTATTTCACTTAGCACAATATCCTCTAGATCCATTCATGTTGTTGCAAATGGCAAGATTTCTTTTTTTATGGCTGAGTAATATTCCATTATATATTGCCATATATATATATATATATATATATATATATATATATATATATATATATATATATATATATATATATATATATATATACCACATCTTCTTTATCCATTTATTTATCAGTGGACACTTAGATTGCTTCCATATCTTAGCTATTATAAATAGTGCTGCAGTGAACAGTGGTATGCATATATCTTTCCAAATTAGTGTTTTTGTTTTCTTCAGGTAAATACCCAGAAGTGAAATTGCTGGACCATATGGCAATTCTATTTTTAATTTTTTGAAGAACTTACATACTATTCATCATAGTGGCTGTACCAACTTACAATGCTACCAATGGTGCACAAGGGTTCCCTGTTCTCCACATTCTTGCCAACATTTGTTATTTGTTGCTTTTTTAATGATAAGCCATTCTGACAGGTGTGAAGTAGTATCTCATTGTGGTTTTGATTTGTATTTCCTTGATGATTAGGGACATTGAGCATCTTTTCATGTATCCGTTGGCCATCTGAGTATCTACTTTGGAAAAATGTCTCTTCAGGTCTTCTGCCCATTTTTTAATCAGGTTCTTGGTTTTTTGATATTGAGTTGTATGAGTTCTTTGTACATTTTGGATACTAACTCCTTATCAAATATAGAATTTGCAAATATCTTCTCCCATTCAGTAAGATGCTTTTACATTTTGCTGATAGTTTCCTTCACCTTGCAAAGCTCTTTAGTTTGATGTAGTCCCATTTGTTTATTTTTGCTTTCGTTGGCCTTGCCTGAGGAGATAGATCCAAAGAATATTGCTAAGACCAATGTCAAAGAGCATACTGCCAAACATAGGCAATAAAACACACTGTAGGAATTTTATGGTGTCATGTCTTACATTTAAGTCTTTAACCCATTTGAAATTTACTTTTGTACATGGTGTGAGAAAGTAGTCCAGTTTAATTCTTTTGCATGTAGCTGTCCATTTTTCTCAACACCATTTATTGAAGAGACTGTATCTTCATTGTATATTCTTGCCTCCTTTGTCTTAGATTAGTTGATCTTACAAGTATGGGTTTATTTCTAAGCTCTCAATTCTGTTTCATTGATCTATGTGTCTGTTTTTGTGCCAGTACCATAATGCTTTGATTACTGTAGCTTTGTAGTATAGTTTGAAATCAGGGCTCTTGATAGCTCTAGCTTCGTTCTTCTTTTTCAAGATTGCTTTGACTATTCAGGGTCTTATGTGTTTCCATACAAATTTTACAATTATTTTTTCTAGTTCTCTGGAAAATGCCTGTAGTATTTTGATAGGATTTGCACTGAATCTATAGATAGCCTTGGGCAGTATGATCATTTTAACATTAATTCTTCCAATCCATGAGCATTGTCTATCTTTCCATTTGTTTGTGTCATCTTCAATTTCTTTCACCAATGTCTTGAAGTTTTTAGATTACTTGTCTTTTATCTCTTTGGTTAGATTTATTCCTAGGTATTTTATTAATTTTGATGCAATTATAAATGGAATTGTTTATTAATTTCTCCTTCTGATAGTTTATTATAAGTGTATGGAAGTGCAATATATTTCTGTATATTAATTTTCTCTCCTACAACTTTATTGAAATCATTTATTAGTTTAAATAGTTTTTGGTAGCATCTTTAGGATTTTCTACATATAGTATCATGTCATCTGCAAACAGCAGCAGTTTTACTTCTTCTTTTCCAATATGGATGATATTTATTGCTTTTTCTTGTCTGACACTGTGGCTAGAACTTCCAATACTATGTTGAATAAACTGATGAAAGTGAGCATCTTTCTCTTGTTCCTGATCTCAGAGAAAATGCTTTCAGAGTTCATCACTGAGTATGACAGTGGCTGAGGGTTTGTCATATATGGCCTTTATTATGTTGAGATCTGTTCCTACCACATCCATTTTGTTAAGAGTTTTTATCATAAATGGATGTTGAATTTTGTCAGAGCTTTATCTGCATCTATTGAGATGATCATATGGATTTTATTCTTCAATTTGTTAATTTGGTGCATTATATTGATTGATTTGCACATACTGAAGCTTCCTTGCATCCCTGGGGTAAATCCCACCTCATCATGGTGCATTATCCTTTTAACGTATGATTAAATTCAGTTTGCTAATACTTTGCTGAGCGTTTTTGCATCTACGTTCATCATTGGCCTGTAATTTTCTTTTTTTGTGGTATCTTTGTCTGGTTTTGGTATCAGGGTGATGCTGGCCTCATAGAATGCTGGCCTATTTAATTTTTTTAAATACTTGAGAATAATACGGGTAAAATTTGCCTGTGAAGCCATCTGGTCCTCGACTTTTGTTTGTTGGGAGTTTTTGGATTATTGATTCAATTTCATTAACGGTAATCATTCTGTCCATATTTCCTATTTCTTCTTAGTTTACTCTTAGAGATTGTACATTTATTTTTTGTTTTTGTTTTTAGGTTTTTAAAAAATTTATCTTTGTTTTTTTTTTATTGGAGTATAGTTGCTTTACAATATTGTGTTAGTTTATACTGTACAGCAAAGTGAATCAGCTGCAGGTATACATATATCCCCACTTTTTTGGATTTCCTTCTCATTTAGGTCACCACAGAGCACTGAGTAGAGTTGCCTGTGCTATACAGTAGGTTCTCATTAGTTATCTATTTTACACATAGTATCAATAGTGTACATATTTCAATCCCAGAGATTGCACATTTCTAACAATGTATCCATTTCTTCTAGGTTGTCCATTTTATTGGCATATTTGTACTAATTGGTACATATTGCACTAACCTCTTACAATCTTTGTATTTCTGTGGTGACAATTGTAATTTCTTTTTCAATTCTGGTTTTATTTTTATGGGCCCTCTTCCATTTTTTCTTGGTGATTCTGCCTAAAGTTTTATTAATTTTGTTTATCTTTTTAAAGAAACAGCTTTTAGCTTAATTGATATTTTCTACTGTTTTTTCATCTCTGTTTCATTTATTTCTGTTCTGATCTTTCTTTCTTTTCTTCTACTAAGTTTGGGTTTTGTTTGCTCTTCTTTTTCTAATTCCTTTAGGTGTAGATTAGATTGTTCATTTGTTTGTTTTTTGTTGTTGTTGTTGTTGTTGTTGTTGTTGTTTCTTGAGGTAGGCCTGTATTGTTATAAATTTCCCTCTTGGAACTGCTTTGGCTGTGTCCCATAGATTCCAGAACAATTTGTTTTCCATTTTCATTTGTCTCAAGGTATGTTTTTATTTTCTCTCAATTTCTTCAGTGACCATTGGTTGTTTAGAAGCATATTGTTTAGACTCCCTGTAATTTTTTCCAGTTCTTTTCCTTGTAGTTGATTTCTAGTCTCATACCATTGTGTTCAGAATAGACACTTAATATGATTTCATTTTTCTTAAATTTATTGAGACTTGTTTTGTGGCCTAGCGTGTGATCTATCTTGGACATTGTTCCATGTGGACTTGAAAAGTATGTGTATACTCTTGCTTTTTTAATGGAATGCTCTGTAGATATCTATTAAGTCCATCTAGTCTAATGTTTCATTTAAGGCCCATGTTTTGTATTGACTTTCTGTCTGGATTTTCTGTACATTGATGTAAGTGAGGTGTTAAAGTCCCCTAGTATTATTGTATTACTGTCAATTTCTCCCTTTTTGTGTGTTATTATTTGCTTCATGTATTTAGGTGGTATTTTATACCTTTTTAGTGTGTGTATCCCTTAACTACTTATTGTATATAGATGATTTTACTACTTTTGTCTTTTAACCATTTACTAGCTTTACAAGTGGTGATCTACTACCTTTACTGTATGTCTGTCTTTACTGGTAAGAATTTTCCTTTCATAGTTTCGTATTTCTAGTTGTTGCCTTTCCTTTCTGCTTAGCAGAGTCTCTTTAACATTTTTTGTCAAGCTGGTTTAGTGGTACTGAACTCTTCTAGCTTTTGCTCGTCTGTGAAATTCTTTTTCTTTCCTTTAAATCTGAATGATATCCTTGCTAAGTAGAGTATTCTTGGTTGTAGGTTTTTTCCTTTCATCACTTTGAATGTATCATGCCACTCTCTTCTTGCTTGCAAAGTTTCTGCTGAAAAGTTAGCAGATGGTCTTAAGGAAGTTCCCTTGTACATAACTAGCTGGTTCTTTTTCTTGCTACTTTTAAGATTCTGTATTTATCTTTAATTTTTGTCATTTTAAGTATCATGTGGCTTGGTGTGGACCTCTTTGGGTCCATCTTATCTATAGTTTTTTGTGCTTCCTGGATCTGGATGTCTGTTTCCTTCCTCAGGTTAATGAATTTTTCCAGCTATTATTTCTTAAGGTCTTGACCCCTTTCTCTCTCTTCTCTCTTTCTCGGACTGTGTAATACAAATGTTAGTATGCTTGATATTGCCCCAGAGGTCTCTTAACCTATCCTCATTTTTTAAAGTTCATTTTTATTTTTTCTGTTCAGCTTGGGGGATATAGACTACTTCATCTTCCAGATCACTGATCCATTCCTCTGTATCATCTAATCTATTTTTTCTTTCTAGTGTATTTTTTATTTCAGTTATAGTATTCTTCAGCTCTGATTGGTTCTTTGTATTTTTTAACTCTTTGTTGGAATTCTCACTGTGTTCATGAACATCTTTACAATCATTACCTTGAACTCTTTTTTGGGGGGTGGAGCGTGGGTAGACTGCTTATCTCCAATTCATTTGGTTCTTTTTCAGAGATTTTGTTTTGTTTTTCTGTTTGGAACATATTCCTCTTTATTCTCATTTTGCCCAACTCTCTGTGTTTGTTTCTATGTGTTATGTAGGTTGGTTACATTTCCCAAACTTGGAGAACTGGCCTTATGAATGAGACGTTCTAGGGACCCAGCAGTATGTTCCCCTCTGGCCACCAGAGCTATATTCTCTAGTATGTGGACTGTGTGTGCCCTTCTGTTGTGGTGGGGCAGACAAGTGTGGGTGCACTGGTAGGGAGGGCTGGTTCCCTGTGAGTCCCTGCCTCATGTGGTGGCTACAGGCTCACTGGCAGGCAGGGCTGGGTCCCTGTGTAGCTGGGCAGCCCAGGGTGGCTTGGGGTTGGTACCTGCTTTCTGGAGGACAGGTAAGCCCCTGTGCTAATCCAGAGAGAAGATTCCAAAATGATGTTTGCCAGCGCCTGTGTTATCATGGTAGAATGAGCTCCCCAAAATGGCTGCCACCAGCATCTTTGTTCCTAGGGGTAGTCCCAGTTGCCTCCTGCCTTCCTGGGGGGCTCTCCAAGATCAGCAAGTGGGTCCAACCCAGGCTCCTTTCAGACTACTGACATTATGCTAGGACTTGGGAGTATGCGAGATTTTGCATATGCTTTTTAAAAGCAGCACCTCTGTTTCTTATAGCTTTCCAGCTCTCTCAAATGTAAGCCCCACTGGTTTTCAAAGCTAGATATTCTGGGGGCTCATCTTCTTGGTGCAGGACCCAGGGCTGGGGAGCCTGATATAGGACTCATACCCCTTGCTTCTTGGAATGGACCTCTACAATTGTGATATTTCTTCTATTTGTGGGTTGCTGACCCAGGGATGTGGGTCCTGACTATACTATGTTTCCACTTCTCCTACCTGAGTCATTGTGCTTCCTTATTTATCTCTTTTGTTATGGAAAATCTTTTCTGATAATCCTCAGGTTGTTCTCATAGATATCTGTTCTGAAAATAGCTGTAATGTTGGTGTGTCTGTGGGAGGAGGTGAGTTCATATTCTTCCTACTCCATTATCTTGAACACCTCTCTCCAAAATGACAAGTTAATTTTTGTATATAGTGTAAGGTAAGGGTACAACTTAATTTTTTTGAATGAAATTTTACATATACCATTTGCTGAAAAGACTGACTATTCCCTTAATGTTTATATCTTTATTTCTTTTTCTAATGTTTTGTTATTCTCTTTCTAGATTTGGGTGTTGGGCTTCCTTCTGAACTGTGATTTTTCTTTATTTTTTTGTCTTTTTTTGGTTTTTTGCTCTACTTTTGAGAGGTTTTTCAACTCTGTCATCCAATGGCAGTACTCACTTTTAAATTTTATATATATATATATATATATATATATATATATATAAATTTCCAAGAGCTCTTTTCTTTGTGTTATTCATTTTTTAGGTATCCAGTCATTGTTTTATGGTTAGAATATGCTCTTTTATCTTTCTAAAGAAGGATGGCTTTTAAATTATTTTGAAGTTTTCATCTCCCTACATGGTTTCTGTTTCCTCCAAGTTTTTTTTTTTTTTTTTTTTTGTCTTTGTCTTTGATATCAAACGCCTTCCCCAGATGCCTTGGTTGTTTATTTATATTCAAGAGTGGAAAATTAAAAAGCTGATTGATAGTTCTGTTTGAATGGATAGTGCTTATTGACTGTGAGCTTTAGTACAGGGGAATCTGGCTAAGCTATTTTAAAGAGAGACTCTTGTTATTAGCATATTTAGTTCTTTTTCTTTCCAGCTAAACACATTCTTTAGAGAAGAATCTTTCATTTTCCTATCTGGAGAATAGAAACTTGGATGACGGTGTTCCAGAAGACAGGTGGGTTTCGAGGATGGTGTCTCAACATTTAGTATATACTTAATTTGTTTCCACTATCGAACCCCTCACCCTCATCAGTGCCTGCAGTTCACCAATCCAGCTGCCTTCTGTTATATCTTCTTCAAGGAATAAACCTACAATCTCTGCCTTAGTTGCAGAACTATTGCATGGTTGGATGATATTTGGAAACAGACTTTCAACAGAACTTGGTGTTTTAAATTCCACTTTCATTCTCATTTCAAAAAACAAAATCATGTTGTCACTAATTGCAAAACATGTTAGAGGTTCAGTGATGCAAATCAAGGTGCTTTTTGACTTTTCTTACTTCAGGCTTAGAATCCATCTTCTCAGGTATGCTAAATTAGTTCTACTTGCTGGCTTGCAGAATTTTATTGCTATTGATTTTTCTTTCATTTTCTTTCCCTTTTATTTTATTCCTTAAAAAAATCCCTTGACTAATTTTTTATGTAGTTTTATTAGGAACAATGGTAAAAGTGTGTGTTCAAACAGCCATATTTTCCTGGATATCTGTATTTTAATTTTTAATGGCAAATGGGAGGTTTAAATTCTTATCAAATCATTGAACTTTTTCTTTGCCAACTTTCCTATTGCATTTATTTTTTAAAAGGTATTCCTTATTTGAGATTTCTAAATCATTTATATTCCTTTTAGCTACTTTTTAACAATTAAGGTCCTTATAATTATGTGCCATTTATTTTAGGATACAATTTGAGTTAAATATCCAAACTAAGTTTCCCCCAAATATAAAGCTACTTTTCTCAACAATATTTATTTGTTCCATGCTCAAAGATCTGTCATGTTTCCATGCAGCATATTAAGTTCTAGTATATACTAGTCTGACTTAACTAATTCAGTGTATGTATTTCTCTTCCATACTCTATTATTGTAGCTTTCTAATTATCTCTCTGCCCCCAGATTTTTGTAATACTTATCTATTTTTTAAGACTTAAGGATGAATTTTCAATAACTTTGCCAAGTCTCTCCTGAAAAATCCCATTAAAATTTGTGCAAATTTTATTACACAATTATATATAATAACATATATATATATATAGATAGATAGATAGATAGATATATAATGTATAGTACTATTCCTAAATATATGATTTTCCCTTTTCTTGAAGTTGCAAGTGGCCAAATACCTTGCCTTCTATGGTATGTGAGGGGAAGTCATATGTATCTCCCTTCCTTCCCTTACCACTCCCTTTCCTTACCACTGCTCTAGTGATTATGGAAGCATGCATCAAGATGTAGCCTCCATTTGCCTGGAACACCTGAGTGATGACAATGTGCCTCCCTGTTGATCTGCATTGGAAATATAGTAAGAAGAATAAATACTTAAAAAAATTTTTTTTGATAAGCTACTGAGATTTAGGGTTGTTTGGCCCCCAGCATAAGGTAGCCTAGCCATAATTACAGAATTATGTTAATGATTTCAACTAATTTGGGAGATTTAGGACTATCTGTGATATATCTGTTATTGGATTCATTACTGTCAAGAAAAGAATGACAGGCATTAACTGCTGTATTATTACATTTATTCCAGTTGACTCTCTTGGCCAGTCCCATATCAATTCCATTAACCCCTTTTATGCTTTTTCATCAAATTAGGCTTGCAGGACTATGCTCCAGATAGGGTTTCCAAGGGTGGGGGATAAGGCTATGGATCCTTAGATCCTGTATTAATCTGTATCTGGACATAGATTTCATGAGGTAAACTTTCTTCTTAAGAGTTCAGCTTTTCTGCCTTTCCTCTTGATATACTCCCCAGCCCCACCATTCAAGATTTATGCCATTAGAAGGAAGTCTCTGCACAATCATTGATGAGAAACTATTGGCTCACTTTCTACCTAAGACCTTAGCTTTCTGTGGTTTCCTTTCAAATTACTATGAGTGAAGGAAGGGCCAGATTAGACGTTCAAAGCCTGAGTCTACCTGTGCATGGAAATGTCACAGAAAAGGGTAAAAGTTAGAAGAAATTTAAAAAAATTTCCCTCCCAGACCCTTGGAGATCCACTGAAACAGAGGTGCATGTGTTCTTTGTGTATTAAAGAATGAATGGATATCTACCCATCCTTCTGGTTACCAATGCTGTTCTATAGTACAACATTTCCTTTTTCTTCAGGGTATGCAACTAGGGTGCATTTTCCAGCCTCTCCTGCAGTTAAGGTGAGACATAGAATGTGGGTGGCAGACAGTTCAAGGTCTCATCTCTAAACCTTTTCTTACGCAGTGCTCATCTTCTAGTCAGATCCAATGGAGTACTCCAAGGTGATGAAAAGTGTAGAGCCCCTGGATGTAAAGAGCCTGGGTTTTCTTGCCAACCCACTGGACTGACTGTGAGTAATAAATAAACTGCTATTGTACTATACTACTGATCTTTACAGTTACGTGTTATAACCGTTAGCCTATCCTGACATAAAGAGAATAGTTACAAATAAAATTGTGCATTTTACAGAGTAAATCCTCAGTGAGGTGGGGATGTAGGGAAGCATAGTTTGTATTTATGCAATATTAATTAGTTTATAATATCTAATTGGATGAATATGAAAAAGTCATTTAATTATGTTTTACCTAAAAAGGATAGAAACTGGCTTAATTGATGGGCTATTTTAATATTAGGTGATTGATAGGTAAAACCTGAGAAATATGAAGTAATATTATTATAGTCTATGGATGTTTCTCTTTTGCAGTTATTATCTAAGATTCATAGCTCCTGTGTAATTATATGATCATATTGTTGTTTGAAACTTTCCTAATGAATTAAAAATTAAGAAATATCTTGTATTAAGTTACTTATGCTCACTCACTTGTATTAAGAAGTAGCAATACTTTCATACAGAGGAACTCTTCTTGGCTAACTTGAAGCTTCACAAACTCCTGTGGGATCTGCCACATGGTAAGGCATAATGAATAGAATGATGATTCCTTCATCCGCTGTCTTGCACCACACACAACACACAAAAGAAAAAGCAACAGGAAAAAAAAAAACACATAGAGTAGCTTAGCCAGTTTATGTAATGTATCAGAGATTATGAGATTTAGTAATTACCTGACTTATTGAAAATGACTTTTTATAAACCAACTCAATATTTGGAATTTTAAATGTCTTCTAAATTTAGTCACAATACTGGATTTTTGAAGTTAGAAAATTATATTAAATACACATTAACTAAGATTAATGCTGTTTCTCACTTTTATCATCACATTTAAAAAACCTAAACCAAGAAAGGAGAGCAAAGTTGTGGGAGTTGAAAATGTGGTACTGAGGAACACTCAGGAAATACTTTATTTACTGATTTTTTCCTGTGAAAAACACAAATAAAATTTTGTGTGCAATCTAATGGGAGAGTGAATTCAATTCACAAAAATTGAATAGTATAGAATAGTTCAGTGCACTCAGTTTAGAGTATCCAGTATAAAATAGTTACACTGTGAACTATTCTAGAGGAAATGTATGGTGATATAGAAAAGACAACATTAACAAGCATTAAATAATTGACAAGACAAACAAATTCTGAATGTTGAGAAAATTTACTTAAGGCATTTTTTCAACTCTGTACTGTTTTGTAATATTTGTATTAGTCAAAGAAGTGAACAGGAATAGTGGGAAAAAAACTAGATTTTGACTCAGAAGAGCTAAGATTCTTTGGCAAATTATGCAATCTCTTCTGCCTCAGTTTCCTGGACTGCGAAATAAAGGGTGCTGATTCCTTACCAACTTCAAGGGATTGTAGGGAAAAATGGAATAAAATATATGAAAGTTACCTGTAATCTGTAAAGACTTATCCAAATATAAATTATCATGTTATATAATTCTGAATCAGCATGCAACATTAGGACAGTATAAATATTTCCATGAAAATATTCTTACTCAGTTTAAGGTTACATGTAGAAAGTTAATTACAGTAATTCCAATATAATGAAGCAAATTGAATTCAATTTCAGTATTTATCTTTCAATATTTTAAATAAATTACCAGTCTAATTTTTCCTCTAGGAAAAGAGATAATATTTTTACTTTTTGAAGGTAAGTCAATACTTTCATGCAAAAATATTCCTCATTTAATTCATTATCTTCACTACTACCAATGTAAAAATTTTAATTAGATAAAGTAAATATTTACTTTTGTCTTTAAGTATATTTCTTGATACATTTTTGAAGTTTAAAAAATTTTGATTTGTGACAACTATTGAAGTAAAAGAAAAAAGCTCCAAATGTCAAATCACTGATAAAATAATAAAAATTTATTAATGTTGTCATTTAAAGCTATATCCCGAGGTAGTTCTAAGAAACCTTTCAGGAAAATTCTATTATTTAGGACACTAGATGTATGATCATCTATTGAAATGTAATTTTCAAGATTATCCTACGTATATACTTTTGATAACAATAACAACAAATATCAAGTTACTACTTACTCATTTAGTATTAGATCAGGTGCAAAATACAGCATCTGTCCACTGACATGCTTATAAGATCTCCATCCTAGTCCAAATACCATTAAGCTCATCCAAGAATACTGGATGAGAGTTATCTGGTCATCAATATGTAAGTTTCGAAAACCTACAAAATAAATTTACATATAAAATGATCACAAAAATCATTTTGTCAAAAACCTTAAAAATAAATAAAAATTTGAAAATAGATATAAGTAGGGTAATGTAATATAATGTTTTCAATCTCAATATATTTACAAAAAAAAGCAGGGAATAATAATAGAGTCCAAAACACTAAAAAGAAGAAGACTCTGGAATTTATTAAAATTAGTCACTGAGATTTAGCATTTCTGGGAATTCACTAATTAAATCAAACATCTATCATTCATTCATGCAACACTCATTTATTGAGAGCCAATTGTGTGCCAGGCACTGTGGTAAAATCTTGGGGTTATGAAGATGAGTAAGACACAACCGTTGCCCTTAAAAGAAGCTTGCAACTCAACAGGAGAGATAAGCACATAAGTACTGTGATAGAGAAGGTAAGAGGGAATACACCAGGCAATAGGGAGATCAGGAAAATTGCCCCCAAACAGAAATAATGCCTGAACAGAATAGAGTCAGTTGGTTGAGGAATCTTAATTCTTTGGGATTTAAACATAAATTGGTTTTATTTTGTAAAACCACTGCTTTCAATTATGCTACATCTAGTTTTTCTTTAACAATCCTTAATTAAATTTTGGGTAGATTCCATAGTTTTCTGGTCACTTTTGCTTGCTGAAGCTTAATCCAGTCTCACTTTAAACTGCCATATGGCTTAAGAGGATTAGAGTCTGTGGGTATGGGTGTGTTTGTGTGTGTGTGTGTGTGTGTGTGTGTGTGTGTGTGTGTGTGGTGTGAATACTCTGGTCTTTCACACCTTCACAACCTCCCTCTTTTAGACCTTTCTCTGGTGTTGGTGGCAGAGGAAGGATGGCAGGGAAAAGGCAAGTGTATCTTCACTTACATAGTCAAAGTTTTCTCTCCATCTCTTTCTAATTCTCTTTTTGCCCACTTGGGGGAAGATGACCAGCTCAGCACTGATGGGCTTAAAGGAGGGAGGGGTAAAGAGATGCTTGGAGGCATGGGCTGGGGTCAGATCGTGGATGGTCTTGTATTCCTATTAAGGAGCAATGAGAGTGATATAGCCTGATTTATATTATGCACAGCTCATTGATAGCCATGTGGAGGATGGATTCAAGGGAAAAGGTCCGAGGTTAGGGAGAGAAACTGGGAGTTATGGCCAAAGTCCAGGTGAGAGATGATAAAAGCCTGAAATAAGTCAACAGGTAGGAGTAGAGAAGATAGAGTGCATCAGAGAAGTGTTTAAAAAGTAAAATCAAAGAAATCTGGCAAGTGATAGTACATAGGTAGGAGAAAGAGGGAGTCAAATAGATCTTTCAGTTTTTTTACTTGAATGGTGGGTGATGATAACAGCATTACTGAGACAAAATAAAGGAGGAGAAACAGGCTAGAGAAAACATAGTAAGTTTTGGACCTGTTTGAGGGACTGATGGAATATCCATATACATACGAATTAGAGGTATGGAGTTATCAGAGCAAAAGATATAAAATTTAATTTATGTGTACCTGAAACAATAAAAGTGAATGAAATATTTCATTAAAGGTATAAAGAAAAACAAGTGTTTTGGTAGGAACCTCAAGCACTTTCTGTACAGCTTTTTAAATAGTGTCTATTCCTTCAAAAACTCTCACTGAAGTCCACTTACAAATGGCCTATTTCAAAAGAAAAACCAAAGCAAAACTTAATTCCTTAGATCTCAAGGGCAAAAGAAGTTTATTTCCTGATTCAGTTAACTATCTCAAGGTAGGTAGCAGAAAAGGCTATCTATCTTCTCTCCATACATTCCAGATAGTCCCGACTTCATGTGAATAGTGGGAAGACTGCTATTCCCTTCCTAGAAATTCTTAGTCTCAGACGAACCAAAAACAACCCTAGCATATATTCATAAATAGTGGTACCATAGCAGATATTTGCCCCTTTTTTGGGGGGAGGGTGACTTTTCAGTGTCTCACTTTCTCCCCTGCCTCCTTCTATCCCTCCCTTTTTTCCTCTATGCAAATAGAGTTTTCCATTGATTGTAGTTTTGTGAGAGCAAGTACCCCACTTTCCCATCAAGGAAGTTGGCTAAGGCCTCTTCCCCTGGGCTTGTGATCTAGGTTTGATCTGTGGAACACTTACTACCTGGACTTTGAAGCAAAAAATAGTAAACAAAGATTAACATATGGTTAGGCTTTACTTGTGATGGTGGTAGTGCCTAATGACAGTGGGATCCAGTGGGGACATTTGTGATTTGTTTATTGGCCCTCCAGAGATGCCTTGGTTTCTGCCTACTTTCCAGACTTGTCCTCTAGCTTCTATTCAGTGAATCCCTGGTGTCTTTTCAGAAAATTATTTTTTTCTTTTTGTTTTTTGTGAAGCTCAACTGTTTTTTTGTGGGGGGGGGGGGGCTGTAGTTGTTTTACAATGTTGTGTTAGTTTCTACTGTACAACGAAGTGGAGTTCCCTGTGTGCTATACAGCAGGTTCTTATTAGTTATCTATTTTATACATATTAGTATATATATGTCAATCCCAATCTCCCAATTCATCCTTGTTTTGTTTTTGATAGCCAGAGGTATTTTGTTTTTGTTTTTTTAAAGTTAATAGTTGGTGTTTATTGCTTACATCCTGATTTATTCATGTGTAGAAAGACTCCCTAAATAACTAGCCAAGAAAAATTTGGCATGTAATTTTCATAATTCCCTTTTTATTTTTATATGCCATATATGCATCTTGAAGTTCATGTTTATATATTTTACCTCTTTGTTTTTTTAAAAAAAATTATGAGTCAGTCAATACAATAGATCTAATACAGAAATGCCACTTGTAAACTGAATATTTTATAGTAATAGTAATTAGTTCTTCCACCAAGTTTAGGATCATTTGATAAGAAATAAATAAACTTTCCTAATTTTTGCAAAGCAAGACACCCTCAAGGGAGGCACATATAGACTTGGTCTATTTTTAGTATATTATAATATAAAAGCAAATCTTGCTGAAATAACTTAAAACTTATGAAGTTACCAATATTTATAGCAGAAAGTATATTCTTTCTATTTAACAGAATGGAAAACAACTCAGAAAATAGCTTTATTTACTCCCCCTTTTAGAGGGCTTATCTGAGATAAATGTACAATGTTAAATTGACTTGAACATACTTGGTACAGAAGTGCAATTTTTTTTTTACCATTAACTGTAATATCATTCATTACTTTATACTGAAACAAAGATGGGAACACTGAGATCAAATTCCCATTGATGATAATGATCAGGTAAACTCAGTACATTTGAGATGAGGATCAAAATGAAAACCTTCACACGGAGAAGTGATGGATGACCCGTAATTGTGTTCAACAAGTAGTAAAGAAAAACGCCCTTTCCTTTAAAGTGACTTGACTTGATAATTTCTCTCACAAGCTGTCCAATCCTTAATGCCTAAGAAAAAACTGAAAAGAAAGTGTACAGTAACACATGGCCTATATGACCTTCTAGGTTCTCCTGGCTTAATTCCAGAGTTTCAATAAAATATACAGGCTGTGCTCCTCTAGAAACTGTCTCATACTGAAATAGTTAATCTACAACAAGGGCAGAGCATTAACTACCTCAGCACCTTATGACACAAAGCATGAACTTTAAGGAACACAAAATAGCTTCAGCATAATAAATGTAATCACCAACATATGTTTGAAGACATTATGAATAAGGACTTGATGGGTAATGATTTAAGGTAGCATAGTTCTTTCATACCAATTCCAAAATTTAAATTTCTATAAATATTCTTTAAGCACCTGTTTGGGATGAAGCATTATGTTTGCAACTCAGCATAAAGACTAGAAAGATGCTGTTTCTGCCTTTAACACTTGTAGTCTGTGAGACAGACAGATAAGTAGAACATAATTACCACTCAAGCGTGACAGTGTTGTGGTTGACAAAGGCAAGGGTGAAGCACTCGGAGAGAAAAGGGGCCTTTGGATTCAGTCTGGGAAGGCACAGGAAAATCTTTCTAGGGGAAGGTTGATTAGCATCCTGAAGGCTAGTTAGGGACTAGCCGGGGAAGATGTAGGAGAAAAGAAGGGCCTCCAGGTAGGGAAAACAATATGGATGAAGAAAGGCAGGAAATCGAGCAAAGAGCTTTGTGGGAGCTGAAGCTTAGAGGTGCTTGAAGTGGGAGAGTGAGAGAAAATGTGCAAACTCAGGAGGCAGATAACAGAAGGGCCTGGGGTACTAAGGCTAAGAAGTCTGGCTTTGTTCTGGAAAGGGAAGGGAATAACATAATTGATTATAATTGCTTTTGAAAGATGATTCTGGTGGCAGAATTGAGGATGGTTTGGGGGTAGTGTGAAACTGTGGTAGTAGTGTCAGTCAGGGGTCTACGACCGAAATCTAGGAAAAAATGACGAGGACCTAAACTAGCTCAAGCCAGTAGCAGTGTAAATATCGTGGATAATGAATCATATCTATAATAAGCAGAGTTGACAGAATTTGATAACTAATTAGACAGGAGGTGAAGGAGAAAAGTAAGTCAAGGATTATAATCAAGATTCTGTCTGAGGTGCCATTTCAAGATACAGAAAAAGGTCTTAGGCTCACGGAGCAGAAGGTCATATTGGCTTGGAAGTTCATTCAAGTGGAAATGTGTAATAAGCAGTAGAAATATATTGTCCAGTAGTTCCGTAGAGGGTCCGGGTTGGTACTATGTAATTAGGAGTCATCGGAATATAGTGGTAGTTGAAAACAAGGCCATGAGTGAGCACATCCTGCCTTGCAGACTGAGAAATTACTGGAATATAAGATGGAACCGGGAAATGCTAAATTCATGGTGTGAGCGGCAGAACAAATCCACAAAGGAAACAGGAGATACGTAAATTGAGAGAAACATATCTGCCGGGAAGGCAAGTGATGAACGCCAAAGGAAGAGTTTTGGTAAGACATGTTTACTTTGTCAATGGCCCCAGAGGCATGTGAAACATGTTAAGGGCTGAAAGTATTCATTTTATTTGATAAGTAAAACATTTTGGTGACATTGGCAATAGTAATGTCAGTGGAATAGGATATTAGAAAAATCATTTTTTAAAGTCTTCATAAAAGTATTATCAAAGCCTGACTTAACTCTTAGAAGGCTAATCTCATTTCTTTTCTAACACTTTGTTGGGGAAAGTAATTTAATTTATTCATTTGATTTGGGGCGAGAGAAAAAAAATCTTTTGTCACACATGCAATGGCTATCACTGACTCAAAAGATATTTTGGGATGCTTCAAAGGCAGAAAACCAGACAAAGGACTGTTCGAGTCCTCTGATATTGATGATTGCAAGTAGTCTGGCTAGCTGAGACCAAGAAGTAAGGTATGCTTAAAAATGTCAAAGCATTGACCTGAATAGATTTTTTTCACCAACTAAATAGAAGAATCAAGACAAGATTTATAAAAAGGAAATATTTCTCCCAAACATCTCTGTCACATCAATTCTGCTACAATGTATTAATACACAGGATGAAAAATGTTTAAAGATGAAATTGGACTGGGAATGAGTACTTAATGATTTAACTTCCAAAGCCTACCCTGACTCAGCCCATAATGTATGCCTCTAAATTTACTTTCTGCCACTCTCCCAAATATAACTTTATTGTCAATGGTTTCTTAATACTTGGATGATTAAACCCCCAAGAGGCCAGTAGTGTTTGAGAAACCATATGCACAAATGTATTTTTTCTCAATCAACAGCTATTAAAAGTTTTAATTACTATGCCGTGGGGTAAGGTATGATGACATTTTTTATGTTACTAAGGGCCCTTCACACCTGAAAAGATTGAGAACCATTCTTATGCTGGTCTAATTCATTGTTCACCAAGCATACCTCATGACTTCCTTATTTTACACCACCAGCCACACTATTCCTTCTATCCAGAATGCTTTCTCGTCTTAATCACGATTTATCAGAGTCTCATTTCTCCTTCACGGTGTACTTTAACTGATATCTTGTCTCTGAATCCTTCTCTTGTCCCTGAAGCCAAAAATGTTCTTCTGTCCCCATTTTAAAACATCTGTTATCTTATGCCACTTTCACATACTTCTATAGTTGACCTTTGAACAACATGGGTTTGAACTGGGTCCACTCAGCCAGGTTTTTTTTCAATACTATAGTACTACATGATCCGCAGTTGGCTGAATCTGTGGATGCAGAACTGGGCTCACTGTAAAGTTACATGTGGACTTTTGACTGCTTGGAGGATCAGTGTCCCTAGCTCCCACATTGTACTAGGGTCAACTGTATAGTTGTTTGGGTGTCTTATATTCCATTGGACTGAATGTTCCTTAACAGAGGGAATATGTCTTGTTCATTTTTTAAATTTTGTAAATATTGTGTTGCTTCAAGTTTCAAATAAGAAAACATTACCCACTGAAATTATAGCTAAATGTCAATGTGAAATCATTCATGTATAGGTACAATATGTCAAAGGCAATGTATCCTAAGAGATCACTTGTAAATGTACTGTCATGAGGCTAAAGTATCTTGCAAGTCTCTATTAAATAGAAACAAAGATATCTCTGAAATACTATGGGAACAATGTTAAATACAATGCAATTATTGTAACAGGTCCAAGATAAAAGAAGAGCATAGACAAAGATGAAATGAGAATCCCTGACCAGGCAACATAAATCCTCTCAGGGACCTGCAGATACATGCCTTGAGGCCCTCATGCAGGCTGTCACCTTGGTAATGATTATCATTCTGTATCTGATCTTTTTATTCTCCTGAGAAATTTTTAATATTATCTTATTTCTTGGCAAAGTTAAAGGGCATTGGTTTATTTGGATAAACACATATAATCTACAAGTTTTAGTTCTTGAGCAAACATTTATTATATACAGTATTTTAACTTCAAATTCCTACAGGTCTGCTATTCAAATGAGCTTAACCAGAGAACATATGATCCTGTGAAGAAGTGTTGTCCCTGTTTAGTTTAGGACCATGATTCCTTTCACCCAGATCTTCAAGGCAGATTTTTCTCCTTTTATGCTTCAGAGGGCCTGAAATCTGATCATAAGCTGACTTCCCAACTACACTTTCCTATTGTGAAAGAATTACCTGATCTACCTACATGTTTTCCTAGCAGCATCTTTTTTTTTCACTGTAAATAAGTAAACTGACTACTAATAAGCTTCATTTAACCAAGGCCATCTTTCACAGACCAGTAACATGTGAGTGAATGGATAAAATAAGTTTCTCTTATGTACAAAACTGATGACCAGATGTTAGGATGTGCTGTACCAAAATGCATTCACACCATGCGCTCAGCCTTCTGGCTTCTCTTTCTAACACCACTGTTTAATTGTTAAGTCTTGCACACAGGAAATATGCAAGAGACATTTACTGAGTGAATCAAGTAAATAAAAACTGTACTCTGATTTAAAGTCAACTGAAAGTTTTTGAGTAGCTAATGATATACCAGATTACTATATATATATATATATATATATATATATATATATATATATATATATATATATATATATATGCCCTTCAGAGTCCTTTCACAGAGGTTGATATAGTCACTCTAGTTGACTGATTATTTTCAGCATTCATTCGAGTTATTCCCAGAATTCAGACCATGAAGATATGGTTTGAAAGACCATGGACCACACAATAATTTAATAATCCTAATGTTGCCCTTATTATACAGTTAGTGAAACCAGTACATGTAACACTGGGGATGCCATCGCTCTTGTTCACTTACACACAAATTACATTTTGTAACATTAAAAGTGTTGCCACCAACTACAATGTAAAAATTTTCTCTCACTCTTTTTGAGGGTGTGTGGGGATCAAAAATCTAGAGAGATAATAGTGTTTCAATTTAAGAAGCTCACTTAGCTTTTTCTCAAAATGAATAAATTATAGTTGGAATTATGACTGGTTATTTTCTAACTTTGCCAATGACAGTAGAATCTTTTTAAACAATAGAGAACATATAAAATGCAAACAAAAGAAATATAAACTATATCAACAAACATCAAAGAAATAACCTTTTCTAAATCATAGAAAAACAGAAAAGTTTAAACACATAAACACTCATATTTTTAAACAGAAAATGTTCGACAATGTTATTGTAATATTTTAATTTAATAAAGATCTATCAAATTTGATAACCACAGTAACTTAAAAAAAAATTCAGAACTTTCCTAGTGGAAAAAAATATTACCTGTCTAAGACTTTTCAACAAGAATGAAGCTAATAAGAACCTGGGCACTGTGATTTTTTATTTTACTTTATCTTCACTAGAATAGTGAATCTAATTGACTTTTCTCAACATGTATTTTTTAAAAGATTCAACAAACAGGAATCTATTTTTCTTTCTTTCTCATGTAACCTTGAATTTTCAATAACAATTCATCTATAGTATTTTAAACCTTTCAGGTAGAATAATAACTGAGAAATAATATTAAGGCAAATTGGGAAATGAATTCTTTTTTAAAAAGACTATTAAATTTACTTGGAGACTAAAATGGCATACTATGTTTAATTCTTGATCAGATGTTGGAAAAATAAACTGGTCTAAAGGAGTATAAGGATATTATTGGTGTGAAGAGAAAGTAACTTTGGAAAAGGACACAAAGATAAAAAATGTTCTATTTTTAATTATGGGATTAATGCTTCCACAAGTAATTACTTCCACAAGTATTCTCTTGGCTTTGCACTCTAAGGTTTAGCCAGGTGAGAACTGCACCCCTGTAAACTCTTTCAACTGCTTGGCTCCTATGGAGCTGTGCTGAGAGAGCAAAAGTAGCTTATAAATAAAGTGACTGAAATCCTATCATGATGATATAATCCAAATTCTCACTGTCTAGGTATAAATTCGAGAGAATAGTGACTGGAGGTTTCTCTATGTCCAAATTATTTGTTTATGTTTAGGAATTTTATTTCTTAATTGACTTTAGATACTCTGCTATACTCAATACTATTTTGATTTGTTATATGAATAGGTACATTCAGTTTTATTTTCAACCATGTGAGGTTGGTTAGATTAGGATTTGGAATGAAATAGACATTTCTAAGAATATGGTCAGTTTGTCTTTTTTCTGAACTATTATATTAGCTTTGGTTTAACATATTGATTTTGTCACAGCTTACGAAAGAGAGGCATGGACATATATACACTACCAAACGTAAGGTAGATAGATAGTGGAAAGCAGCCGCAGAGCACAGGGAGATCAGCTCGGTGCTTTGTGACCGCCTGGAGGGGTGGGATGGGGAGGGTGGGAGGGAGGGAGATGCATGAGGGAAGGGATGTGGGAACAGATATATATGTATGACTGATTCACTTTGTTATAAAGCAGAAACTAATAAAAAATAAAATTAAATTAAAAAAACATAGTGATTTATGCTAATCCTTAACTATTTCATTATGTAAGTCTTGATTCACCAACAAGACTCAAAATGTTATCTATGTCTTTCGTATTTCCACAGCACACAGTAGGGTCCTAGACAAGTAACACATAATATAGGGTCCTAGATAAATATTTTGAACTGCTGAAACACATACTAAAACACCCTGTTTACACTATATTTAATTTATTGCACAGACTTTTATTTAACCACCCACTAGTAAAAAGCCATAGTAAAGTTTTTATTACATGCTATTATATACAAATAATTATTACCTGGCAGTAACTTAGACCACTTGACTACTGAAAGAAGTTGTCTCTCGCCTAGCTGATTCAGACTTGTCAGCAAAGAACTGGAGGTATCAGGTTTGGTGTTGTCGTGTCCTGCATAGACCACATCTGGTTCAATGCTCATGAGCAAGTTGATCAGTGGGGGGACCAACTGTAAGTCTTGATTTGGTGAAAAAGTGATTCTCTGGCTTAGGGCTTGGCTTTCATTTGGAATGCCCACCGGCTGTGAGAGAGCAACGGCATCTAGTGCTCTCATAACTCTAACTTTATTGAACTTTTTAAACTTTCGACCTACAGAGAAGAAAGAAAAAAAAAGAAAAGAAAGGAAGGTAATATAAATACATAGAAACTAAATATTCCAGCAGAGAATGATTTTTCTTAATTCTTAAAATTATAGCATTATAGGCTTTGGCATCTATCTCATAAAGTGAGATACAATAAGTAAAAAGGTTAGGTCTCAGACGTGGATTAAAGAATTAATTACACCAGCATTCACTGGGCTGATGGGTGTGGGTAATTACACCAGTATCCCATGCAAGGTTATGGAGCTTCACAGTAACATGTAGAAAAGACAAATGGCTTTTAGCAGAAACCAAGCTCAGTGTTGGTCAATATTCTGACAGGACTGCCTTCCCAAAGTTAATGCTACAGACTACATAATTAAAACATAGTGTTTAGTAGATGTTGAATCTCCTTTTGAGTTTTATTCTTTTAAGAATCTGTTAAAAGATATGCATATACATATGCAAACCCCACAAAATCTTGTGCACAATTTCAGCGGGCTCATGATCATTTGAAATTCCTTGAAATCAATACATGGACTATTATGAGATATAAGGACCCAAAGTTAAGAATCTAATTTCTAAATTAAGGGAGGAGAGAGTCTACATCTTGTGCTGGTCAGGCCACATTTGTATTTCTGGACAATTTCTAGAATTTCTATTTTGCTGAATTGTCGTGTGTTAGGAAGAAAAACAGTCTGACAGGGAGATGAGTAGAAATCTGCCTCATGAGGAGTGGTTGAAGGAGACCAAGATGTACAACTGGGCCACTGCTGGTTCCCAGGTGCCTTGGGGTGATCAGAGGGCAGGCTGGACTCCAGCTCCCACCTGCTCTATGACAGGCATGGGCTACTTAACAGTATCAAGTGTCTGTGCTGTTTAAGCCAGGAAAAAAAGGCTAAGGAAGGCTTGATAATGGTTTGCAATCATCTGAGCAGAGGCTGCAGTTTGCTGGATCTAATCCCTGTTCTGGCTCATAGACATGTTTTGTTTGGCTCACACAATTCTTTTCAGAGTTATGAAAGCATCTCTGAATTAGCTGGGTGGTGACAATCTATTAAAGCCAAGCTACAGCTCCTGCTTTTGAATGGGGCACAGACACTCCAACACGTCTCGGTTCCCACCACAAACTGGTAGTAGGCCATTGGTCAATTTTCTTAAATCAGGTCACTCTGCCCAATTAAGATACCTGCCTGGTCTCTGCAAGCATTTGCCTTTGTGATTTCTGAGCTCAAGTACTGTCATAAAGAAAAAGGATTACACTTGTTCTATAAACCACCCCCCTCTAAAGTTGTGTTAGAATGGATAGGTGACAGAGAAAAAAATGCCAGGGGTCAATATATAGAAATGATCCAGAAATGTTTAAGGAGATGGTTCAAACAAGTTTCCTGGGGAGGGAATGAGTTACCAGAGGGAAGGGAGGTAATACTTGTGGAGTATCTACTATATGCCAGGAATTTTATATATGTATCATTTATGCCTCACAACAAGTAGGTATTATTAATTCCATTTGTAAATTGGGAAAATGAAGAGTCAAGAAGATGGCATGCCCAATGTTACAGTGATAGAGCTTGGATTATGTAGACTCTGAAGTCCAAACTTTTTCTCACACACTCTCTCTGGCGTTTCAGGCAGGGACTTCATGGTCATTTGGTGGGATTCTGGAAAAGAGGTCTAGGCAAGAGATTGTGGGGAAGAGCACAAAGGTTTATTCCTTCCAATCCTAAAATACTGTGGTTAACAGAAAATAAGACATACATCCTATCAGCCCCTTCCCTCCCCAGTAATAATTCCAAAATGGTTTTCTTTTTCATTTACTTTAACCCCTTTTCTCTTTTTTATGCCCTTTCAGTTCTGGTTTTATCAGGATTTGATTACACTATAAAACCATGGAATCTTACTGAAAACTAAAGCAAATGTTCTACATTTTGTTCAGTGTAAAAAGTTTTACACCCCAAATAAATTCCAATTTCCTAACATGCTGATTATATATAATGCAGTTTGAATTAATATAGAAATGTTCACATTTCTACTTGTGATCCAGTCTTTTCATGAGTCCCAGTGAAAAAACGGGGGGACATGTGATAAAAGCAAAGTTGAAGGATGAATTACAATTGAACTAGATAATTTACATATCTATCTTATGTAATTTAACTTGCAGCTCAAGGGTTTGAAATAAACACTAGCATTTCCATTTTAAAGATGAGTAATAGGTTTATAGAAGCTAAGTAATTGGCCAAGTTTATAGAGGTAATAAATGACAAAGCAGAGATATTAATCAAGGGTTAATTTATTTTATTCTTTCTTTTACTTACTCATAAAACACTGATTGAGTGGTTTCATGTACCAGGCACCGTTTAAGGTTCTGAAACTACAGCTCTGAATAATCAAACAAGGTATCTGCTTTCATGGGGCTTATATTCTGGTGGGAAGACAGAGAGGGCCCACAAACAAATAAAGAGTAAGATAATACCACACAATAGTATGCACTATGAGTGAAACGTGTAATGTAACAGAGAGTGACTTGAGGGAACAGGACAGTAAATAGAACGGTCAGGGAAAGACTATGGTCTTTCCACTAGACCACACTGCTGCCCCTTCACATAGCCTTTATTTCTCTAAATCTGCAGGCTAATGACTCTTCTGGAGCTAATCAAGCAGTATATGTCAAAGGAGAACTTTGCACACCAGGAGAATTAACTTAAAGAACTGAATAAATGTAAAGTATTATTAAGAGATGTTTTCCTATAGTGCTAAATTGTTACAATCTTGCCACCTCTACCCTCCATCTCCTACAATGAATATGTTTGGTCTTCCCAAAATAAATCTTAAGAGATGTAATAATTCTTCCATTTATCTACAGCTTGTGAACATGTGACATGGGGGAAAAATGAACTTTGGGTTGGCCATATCTGGGTATGAATCCTATCATTTAGAAGCATTATATCTGGGGTGGATTATTTTATTTATCCAAGTATCAGTTTACTCACCTATTAAACACGGCATTTACCTCACAATATCACCATTAGCCTAGGTAAAATAATGTGTAAAAGTATGTGGTGCTTGGCATATAGCAGACACTCACTAATGTTAGCTGTGACTTTTGGAAGTTGATTAGAAAGACTTGAGAGAGGAAGGGAAACTATAACTTCATTTAGTTCGCATTTTCTGATATTAAAAAGTGTTCCTAATCACTTATTTTCTCCTCCCTCCAAAACCCAAGTAAACAAACAAACGACAAAGGCTTCTATGGTCACATATGTTTAAGCAATGTTGTATTAGAAAAGTTAAAGTGATATCCTTACCTTACTTAGTACTGTATCTCAGAACCTTCAATACGTTGTATGGATTATGGATCTCTAAGAGAATAATATTAATATATAGTGTTTTCCAAGTATATCTGTGTTTTTCACTTGATGAAAAACCTGCTAGTATCTCATGAGATTAACAGTTTGGAAAACACTACTTTAGAATATTTTTCTCTATGAGGTTTGCATTTGAGATCAAGCCTATGATTTGGACCTCATTAGTTCCATTGTCAAGCATTCAGTCACTGATTTTTCTCTTAGCAAGTTAAATAAAATAACTAGCTGTTATTAAAAATACAGTTAACCTTAACTCCTCTTGACATTATATAAAATAGGAACTGTAAAGACACATGTACATCTGCACCAATCTTAATTTTAAATTGCCTTTGTTTCATCATAGAGTAAAATATAAAAAGTATTGTTTTCCTTTATTTCTACCACAACTGGCAACTTTAAGTTAAGGTCCAGAGCCCCAAAGAGGATGAAATACATTAAAATTTAGATATATAATTTTTGTAATCACATACACATTTGTAGATACAAATCAGAGTCCCCAAGGGAAGATAATGTTAAGAGAAGAAGAGGGTTAATGAAAAAGTTCCCCTGTTCTCAACAGTGATCTTCAGAGAAGATACCACCTCTTTGTCAGCTTTGTATATTCTCTCCAGTGTCCGGCAGTGCCTCAATAAATCTCTGCTGAATGAATGAAAGAATACATTATTATGTCTTTCTGTAGTTATTCTCTATTGCTGCATTTGTTTCCTTCAGAGCACACAGCCTCCTCCTCTGCTAGGCTAATTGTCCCATGAGGATAGGGGCCAGGTCTCTTTTATTTACCAATGTAGATCTGAAGCTTTCCAAACCATCTATCATACAGTGGACTACTAATAAATATTTGTTGAGCTATTGAAGTTATTATTTTGACTTAACATAGATCTTGAAAAAGGAATATCACAGGAAGAGTACTAAAAAGATAATGTGAACAGCAATGTGATTTCTTTTTTTTTTGGTTTGCTGGATTTTATATAAGGTAGTCTTTCAAAGAAATGATTCCTAGTCTTCATGTATAAAAATCACTATTAAATAACATAACAAACAAATCTATAGAATCTTATATAATTGTTGATTGATTAACTAGATAATGGCAAAAGTACTCAGAATTCGGTAAAAATTTAGAATGACTCTGTATTGCAATGTTACTCATGTACTTCTGAAAAATAACAGCACCTGGTGGTTTGGTAACCTAAGTAGAGACTAGGTGTGTGGGCCCAGTAACCACCTCCCACCACTATTCTACCACCCCGCTGCATGTATCTTCAGAAGCTTTCATTGCTTTGTGGGAAGGAGGGAAGAGAGTTTCAGATGCAAGGGGTGGGCATGGGGGTATAAGAAAGAAGATGGGGAGAAGAACTTAATAATTGTCTTTCATTCAACCTGATGGACGTCATTTTGAGGATGGTATCAGATGCAGAGGAACTAATTTTTTGAGGCTTAGGGAAAGAGAAGATCCATCTGGAGAGCATTTTCTTTGTAATCAATGTATAATATTGGTACCCCTATACTCTGCTTCCCTCCTGTTACAATGCATGAACTGCCTATGCTCTTACCATTTCAGCACTAAATCTTATTCCTTCTGATCTACTCAATGACTTTTCTCTGAAATCGTCTGCCCTCTTGTCTGCATCCTCTGATAGTCCCTCTTATGCACAATCTATCCCATGAAGAGAAATTACTCTCTCTACTTCCTCTCCTCCCATTCTCCCTTGAACCCATTCCAGTCAGGTTTTTCTCCCTACTCCAATAAAATTGTTCTTGGCAAGGGCACCAATGATTTCCACTGGTCAAAATACAATGGTCAATACTCAATACTTATCTTAATCAAACCATCAGTTGTACTTGACCCAGTTCATCATTTCCTTCATCTATTCTCTTGGCTTCCACATAACTCAATCTTGTGGCCACTCCTTTAGTCTCTCAGGCTTGCTCTTTACATCTTCTTGACTTCTAAATCTTGGAGTTCCAGAGCTCAGTCCTCAGACTTCTCTTAGATAGCTACACTCTCTTTATAGGTGTTAGCATCTACTCTTATATCTTTAATGTCACATAGATATGGAATGATTACAAATTTATAACTCCTGCCTCAACTTTTTCTGGGAATTCTAGACTTAACTATCTAATTGTCTATTCAGCATCTCTACTTGTATGTCTAATGATAACCCCCAAAACTTAATATGTTTAAAACAAAACTTTGATACACTTGCCCCAAAACTTCAGTTTCCAATTTTTAACTCCATTTACACACTTGCTCTGGACAAAAACTCTGGTGTCATCCTTGATAATTCACTTATTCTGTCACTTTATATCCAATTCATCAGCAAATCCTGGTGGATGCCATGAAATTATAACCCAAATCCAATAATTTCTCCTCATTTCTACTGCTTCCACCATAATTTAAGCCACCATGATCAGAGCTGTATTATTGCTACATGTGCTGGCTGATTTCCCAGCTTTCATCCTTGTACTTCCACAGTCTATTCACTACCCAGCTGAGTGAGCCTTTAAAAACTACAGATTATTTTACTCCTGGCTCAAGACTCTCAGTGACTAGTCAGCCTACTTAGAATGAAGTCCAAATTCTTTACCAAGCTCTGCAAGGCCTAACATAATCTTGCAAAGACAGTCTCCCTAGCTCCATCCATACTGATGCCCATGTTCTTGGAACTTGTTGAATATGTTACTACCTCAGGCCTTTACCCTGTTTCCCTTGCCTGAAATGATCTTTCCCTAAATATTTGCAAGATTTGTTCTTCATTTCATTTCAATTTATGCCCAAATACCACTTTATCACATACGCTGTTCTTTCTCATCTTATAATTAGATATTTGTAACATATATACCCAGAATATACAAAGAATTCCTATAAATCAGAAAAAAAGACATGAAAAGACATTTTATAGAGGAAGAAAAATAGAAATAGGCAAGAAAAATACAATTGATCTCATTAGTAACCAGAGAAATGCAAATTAAGACCACCATGAAATACAACCTATCCAGAATGACAAAGACACACAAAAAGGAACTTTCATACAGAGCTGATATGGGGTGTGAACTGGTAAAACTACTTTGAAAACAATTTGGCATTATCTAGTAAAGCCAAGATGAACATATATTATAATCAGGGCATACCTTGACTACAGAAACTCTTGCACATGAACACCAGGAGACATGTGCAAGAATGTTTATAGCTAAACTGTATGTAGTAGCCTTCAAAGTCAAAACAAACAAGAATATTGTTAAGAGACACATAGAAAATCAGAAAACCTACAGAATTATACAAGGGAATGAAGGACCCTAAATTCAAGCTAGAAGTTTCCTGGAAAAACTGAAAGATTATGACATTCAAACAACATGCAAAGAAAGGATAAAGTATTGCATAATTATTCTTACAGTATATATGACTGAATCTGAATGGATGATGTTCCTATGAGTAGGAATTTATCAGACAAGTGCTAAGAAAGGTTCTTGAGAGAGAAGAGACATATTAGAAATGACAGCTTAAATATAGCCTAATAGTAAAAATTCTGAACTATTTTAGCAAAAAACTGGAGAGGAGAGGGAAGACAGTTTCTGAACTTCTTTAATATGTGTCAATAAAATTGGTGAAATGATCAGTCATAGTTACTGTTTAATTCTGATATAATAAAAGAGAAATATAGATTTAATTATGACATCAGGATGGGAATGTAAGCACTAGCAAAATGGAAAAGCAGAGTAAAACTTCCAATTTAACAAGGAGGACTGAATGGGGAAAATTAAATGAAAAGAAATATGACCAAGCCAGCAAAGTAAGAAAAGGGAAAAGAGGTAATAATGAGGAAGTATCACACACACTGAACAGAAAATGTGTTGGAAGAAATAAAAATTTTATATACTGATTATATCAACAAATATTAATGGACTAAATTTCCCTGTTGACATCAAAGAAGGTCAGCTTGGGTTACAAAATTCTGTTTGTAGTTTTTTTAAGAAACACAATAAAAACATAGGAAAATAAGCTGAAAATTAAAAGATGAGAAAGGTGAACCAGGAAAATACAAAACATGGCAAGCAGAGTAACAATATAATAACAGATAAAACAGAATTCAAGTCCAAAGATATTAAAATGAGACAAAGTAGGGATATTAAGAAAGGATAAAAGGTACTCTGCCCTCAAAGATGATATAAGTATATGCCTTTAATAGCAAACAACATAATAGTCAAATAATTAAAACAGAAAAATCCTCAAAAAAGAAAAACTTGATAAAAACACAAAGTGGGAATACCTATATATTTCTTTCAAATTTTGTATGTAAATAGGATAATTAATAGGCAGAGATATAGAGAATTTAAAAAATAAAATATATACAAGGAATCCTTAATAAATTGTTAAAAAAATGAAAGCTTACTATATTCTTAAATATCATTAAAAATTAAATATTATCATTAAAAATATCAAAATTAAAAATCAAAATTAACTAATTAACTTGGCACTTCACACTTTTCTAATTAAGTCCTTGATCAAAGAGGAAATTAATGTAAAAGTTATTAATTGTCTAGACATTAACAAAAAGAAGACAACACTTCAAATCAAAACCCATGGGGACTTCCCTGGTGGTCCAGTGGTTGAGAATCTGTCTTGCAATGCAGGGGACACTGGTTTGATCCCTTGTTGGGAAACTAATGCCACATGCCGCAGGGCAACTAAGCCCGCATGCCACAACTAGAGAGCCTTCATGCCACAACTAGACAGCCCGCATGCTACAACTACAGAGCCCAAGCACTCTGGAGCCCACATGCCACAACTGGAGAGAAGCCCGTGCACCACAAAGAAGCAAAGAGCCTGCGTGCCACAATGAAAAATCCTGCATGCCATAACTAAGACATGACACAGCCAATAAATAAATAAATAATTTAAAAAAAACATGGAATGCAGTCAAATCTAAAAAATATACACATAGGAGTATATAATTTGGTTGTGGAAAAAGACAGAAAGCCAATGAGCTAAATAAGCATTCAGTTAAGACATTAATAATAAAGAAAAGGTCAAATAAACCATAAATAAAAGGAGAAAAATATATCATATGATGTATCATAAAGGAGATATAATTACATATACTAAAATAATTAGAAGAATAAGAAAAAAATATTCAGTGCAACTCTCCTGAAATAAATTTGATAATTCAGGTAATGGAGAGTTTTATACTAGAATATAAATTACCAAAATTGGCTCTGATACCAGTTTCACAGCCTAAGTCTTATCTTCTGTATCAACAAAAAATTTCTGATACCATCTTTAAGTAGAGGAAAAACTCAAAACCTTCCCTGTAGATTTTATGAAGCAACCTTAACCTTAAAGACATCATATTAGAAATAAAGATTAAACTGAATTATGATTATATAGCTAAAAATTCTAAATAAGCCATCAGCAAGTTGAATTCTTCAGAATTAAAAACAGAACCCTATACTATGTCTCAGTAGAGCTTGTTCTAAGAAAAGGATGGTTAAACATTGAATATATACCACCATAATTCATCATATCAGATCAAAGGGGAAAAAATCACATGATTTTTATCACGAGATGGTAAAAAGGCTGTGAAAGGCAGAACAATTGCTCCTCAAAGATGTCCAGGTTATAATCTCAGGAACCTGTAAATATGTTACATTGGATATCAAAGGAAAATTAAAGTTGCAGATGGAATTAAAGTTGCTAATCAGCTGACATTACACATAAGAGTATCCTGTATTACCGTGGTGGACCTAATGGAATCACAAGGGTACTTGTGGAAAGAGGGAAGCAGAAGATTCAGATTAAGAGAAATGGCATATTGACAAAGACTTGACTGTTGTTCACTTTGAACATCAATGGAAACTATGAACCAAAGAATTTGGGCAGCCTCTAAAGCTGGAAAATGCCAGGATATGGATTTTTCCCTGGAGCCTCCAAAAGGATGCAGTCCTGCTGATACCTTGATTTTAGTCCTTTGGGACCTTGACTTCTAGAATTGTAAGATAATAAATTTGTGTTGTTTTAAGACACTAAATTTGTGTAATTTATTACAGCAGCAATAGGAAACTAATGTAAAGACTTTTCGTTAATTCCTCAGTCAGGAATTTCCTGGTGGTCCAGTGGTCAGGACTACCCGCTTCCACTGCAGGGGGCACGGGTTTGATCCCTGGTCAGGGAACTAAGATCCTGCAAGCCACATTAGGAGTCATCAATACTTTAGCAAACCTCAAAGCAAAATAAAGAGATAAAGATATAAAGACTTTATCAAAACCCAATAGCAAACATTATATTAATAATGAAATACTTTATTTTCAGATAAAATGACTATATATCTAGAAAACTCAAAGGATTACTAATAACCTATCCATGTATTGGGATAATTTAGTTACATGGCTAGAAAGAACATAAGTTTATAAAAATCACTAGGCTTACCACTTCTAATAATTACCACTTGAAAAATAGAAGATATTCTACCACAACATATATGAAATTTATAAAATACTCAAGAATATATTGAAGAAAAGCATGGGACCTGTATTAAAACTGTAAAATGCTGTCACAGGACACAAAACAAAAATTTGAATTAAGGAAAAGACATATGTTCCTGAATTGGAAACCTTAAAGTGTCAATCCTGCTCAAATTAATACACAACTGTTATACTGTTTCAATCAGAATCCAATGTTTTTTAGAATTAGAATTGATAGTTTTACTGTTCGTTGAGAAGAATAAATGTGTGTTAGAGTAGCCAAGAGAATTTTGTTAAAAGAGCAACTGTGATTTTAATATATGCCATGCTATGTATTAAAATTTATAATAATACTACCATAACCCAAACATGATATTAAACCAAACTATTGAATTATTAATAGTTTCTTGGAATGAATATATGGATCAACAGAATAGAATGCAGAACCCAGGAACATTTACAAAATCCATGTAGTACACCTTAATGTATGTTAAAAGTGGTGAGTGAGAGGCACTTCACTTGGCACATGTGAAGGCTACAGGGAAAGCAAAGAACATAAGTCCTTAAGTCCATTTTCATAATAGAAAGGTAAAAGGATGGCATGGAATAAGGACCACATGGTCCTTATTCCAACTGAATAAGGACCATGTGGTCACACCAACTACTTTTACCCCATGACCTGGTCTTCTAAATTTGAAGACCAGACAAGAGGTAGAGGAGAGAGAAGTAATGGAAAACTGGGAATTATTTTGGAGTCACTGATCATATTTGACTGAGCAGAGACAAATGTACACTTACCATAACATCTTCAAACCTGCTTCCCTGTTTTATTTTTCTTCTTTACATTTATCATCTTCTATCAGGCTACAGTATTTTATGTTATATAATTATTTTGGTAATTACCTCTGTCCTCAATAAAAACACAAGCTCCTTGATGATAGCACAGTCCCTTGTATATAGTAATACTCAATCATTCTGTTGAATAATAATTTCACAGCAACAAAAAACTTTTTTGCCACAAAGGCTTGAACAATAATCTGGCTTCCTGCAATATTGCTTCCACTTCTTGAATAATAGGAATAAATCTAAGTGGAATTTCCCTTCAGTAAAAGACATAATCTAGTGCAGAAGGTCTAGTATATTACATAGTAGAATGTCTGGGTTCACAAATGCCTGCAAACTAGCTGTGGACACCTTTCAAAGTTACATTTATGCCCCCAACCACTGTTTCCCTCTTTCCATACCAAATCAAATAGCTGAGATTTCATGTCTTCTAGCTCAAATTATAAAGGGATAATCAAACAAGGAAGGAAGATGAGGGGAACCAGCTAACAATTACTAAGTCCAATAGCAGGCCAAGATAGAATTATATAGACTTAAATGTGTAGTAAGTAGTAGGCATATTGTACAGAATTTAAGCAAAAACATTTTTAGAAATGATAAAAAGAGAATGTAAAATAAAAAATCAGATGAATACAAATTAGAGTAAGAATTGTTGTAGGAAATGGCCTGAAGCAATCCTTTCAACTGTATTTCAAAGATAAAGTGGCATCTAAGTTTCAAGAAATCAAAGAAGAGAAACACAACATTAAATAAAAGATGAAATAAATTACAAAAAAGAATAAGATAAAATGGGAGGTGGCAGAGAAAAAAAATTTTAAATAAAGAAAATTAATATACAAAAATCTGTTGCATTTCTACACACTAACAAGAAACTATCAGTAACAGAAATTAAGGAAACAATCTGATTTACCATAGCATCAAAAAGAATGAAATACCTAGGAATAAACCTACCTAAGGAAGTAAAAGACCTGTACTCAGAAAACTATAAAACACTGATGAAAGAAATTGATGATGACACAAACAGATGGAAAGATATACCATGTTCTTGGGTTAGAAGCATTAATATTGTTAAAAGGACCATACTATCCAAGGTAATCTACAGATTCAATGCAATCCCTATCAAAATGTCAATGGCAGCTTTCACAGAACTAGAAGATATTTTAAAAATGTGTATGGAAACACAAAAGACCCCAAATAGCCAAAACAATCTTGAGAAAGAACAGAGCTGGAAGAATCATGCTCCCTGAGTTTCGACTACACTACAAATATACAATAATCAAAACAGCATGGTACTGGCACAAAAAAAAAAAAAAAACACAGAGATCAATGGAATAGAATAGAGAGCCCAGAAATAAACCCACGCAATATGGTCAATTAATCTATGACAAAGGAGGCAAGAATATACAATGGAGAAAATACACTCACTTCAATAAGTGGTGCTGGGAAAACTGGACACCTACATCTAAAAGAATTAAATTAGAACATTCTCTAACACCATATACAAAAATAAACTCAAAATGGATTAAAGACCTAAATGTTAGACCAGAAACCCTAAAACTCATGAGAAAACATAGGCAGAACACTCTTGGGCAAAAATCATAGCAATATTTTTTGGATCTGTCTCCTAAAGCAAAGGAAATAAAAGCAAAAATAAACAAATGGGACCTAATTAAACTTAAAAGCTTTTGCACGGCAAAGGAAGCCATAAACCAAATGAAAAGACAACCAACTGAATAGGAGAAAATATGTGCAAATGATTTGACTGATAAGGGGTTAATATCCAACATATATAAACAGCTCATACAACTCATCATCAAAAACTAACAACCCCATTAAAAAATGGGCAGAATAACTGAATAGACATTTTTCCAAAGAGGAAACACAGATGTACAATAGGCACATAAAAAGATGCTCAACATCGCTAATCATTGTAGTAATGCAAATCAAAACCACAATGAGGTATCATCTCAGATCTGTCAGAATGGCAATCAACAAACAGAACACAAGTAACAAATTCTGGCAAGGATGTGGAGAAAAGGGAATCCTTGTACACTGTTGGTGGGGATGTAAATTGGTGCAGCCACTGTGGAAAACAGTATGAACTTCTCTCAAAAAACTAAAAATAGAACTACCATATGACCCAGCAATTCCACTCCTGAGTATATATCTGAAAAAAATCCCAACAAAACACTAATTTGAAAGGATACATGCACCCCAATGTTCATAGCAGCATTACTTATAATTGGCAAGATATGAAAGCAACTTAAGTGCCCATCAACAAATGAACGGATAAAAAAGATGTGGTATATATATACAATGGAATATTACTCAGTCATAAAAAATGAAATATTGTCATTTGCAGCAACATGGATGGACTTGGAGGGTATCATACTAAGTGAAATAAGTCATAGAAAGACAAATACTATATGATATCACTTATATGTGGAATCTAAAAAATATAACAAACTAGTGAATATGGCAAAAAAGAAGCTGACACACAGGTATGGAGAACAAATTGGTGGTTACCAGTAGGGAGAGGAAAGGGTGGAGGAGCAACATAGGGATAGGAGATTAAGAGGTACACACTAGTATATATAAAATAAACTATAAGAGATTCAAGATGGTGAAAGAGAGGAGGACATGGAGTTCATCTCTCTCCACAGATGCATCAAGAATACACCTATAGATGTAACATTTCTCACAGAACACTGGCTGAACACTAGCAGAAGACCTTGGACACCGGAAAGGACTACAAAGATCCCTGCATAACTGGGTAGGATGGAAAAAAGAAGGGAGAAGGAGGGGGAGAGGAAGAGGGATGAGATCTGCACCCAGGGCCAGGGGAACTGAAGCAGAGAAGAGATTCCCAAATTCTGGGAAGCCCCCTCTCTGAAAGGGAAATCGATTGGGACAGAAGGGAAGAATTTGAGGCTTTTGGAAGAGGGTGAAGCAGCCAATCTGTGGCAGACAGGACAGAGTGAGAAATATACAGAAGGCCTGTACCATGGCCCTACGTGCCCCAGACTGGGATGTGAGTTCACAGGTGTGCAAGGGGTTTGGGAGCTGGAGCATGGGGATTAGATAACAAGCCTGGAGCAAGAACTGCTGTTGGCTGTGGGGAGATGGACTGAGGGAATGGGAGGGAGGAAATCCGCAGCAGGGAATGTCTATGGAGGAAGACCAGATTGCCATGGAAGTGGGGCACTACTGCTGAGTCACAGGCAAGGGGAGGAACGACTAGTGTAACCTATCTCCCCCCACACACTGGCGCCAGCTGCCGAGCAATAAAAAAAGCCCCCTCAGAGCTGGCCATCATGCGCCAGCCGCAAGGCAATAAAAAAAAAAAAAAAGCATGGTCAGGGCTGGCCCTCACATGCTTTATGCCGGGCACCAGAAAAGGCCCTCACTTGGGTAATACCTCTTGCACTTGTGGCCACAAGCTTCCCTGCGCATTTGGTGCCACAGGGGCTCCCGTTATCCAAGCATCATACCACCTCTGCTCCCTGTCCTCACTGAGACAGACCCAAGAACTCTAAGGCAGCCTCAGGACCAGACTCCTGTGGGTGGACCACACGCAGAGGTGAGAATAAAACCAAAGCTGAACTCCAGGGATGGGGCGACTAAGGAAGAAGATTGAAAATCTTTCCATCAGTTGTACAAGTTGCAGATTAAATCTTTGTGATCAGACACATAGACCCTGTGTCTATGGAATATCTGAGCAGACAATGAGTGTTCCCACAAATGAAAATGGTCCAGCTCTGGCAGCTGTGGACTTTGGGGGCAAGCACACACAGGAATTGGGTCAGATCAGAGTCTAAGTGATGCCCACAGGGCCCAGAGCAGGTCCAGAGACCAGCCCAGAGGCAGAGGAGGGCCTTTTGGGGAGACAGAGGTGGGCTGTGGCTCACAGTGTGTGCAAGGACACTTACAGTGGAGACCCCAGGGAAACATAATTATTACTATTAATTTTATTATGTTTTGATTCATTCTGTTGTTGTTTCTGGATTTTTTTCTTTCTTTGTTTTTTTCTTTTTTTAATTTGTTTGTTTGTTGTTTTCATATTTTTTTAATTTAGTCTTTTATGACCTCCGTGTTTTCTAACATATTTTTAATTTTTTTGATATATTTCTATATTTACTTTGCTTTTTTGTTGTTCTGTGTTCTTTTCCCTTATTTTTTTCTTCTTCTTTTTCTTTAATATATTTTTTATTTTTCTTATGTTTCCATTCTACTTTGATTTTCTGTTGTCCTGTGTTTTTTCCCTTTTTAATTTATTTTATTATTTTTTTTCTTTAATCATGTTTATTGGCTTGTTCTATTTCCTTGCTTTATTCTTCAGTTGGCACTTTGCTTTGGTTTGTTTTTAGGTTATGTGCTTTTGTTAGTTTTAATCTAATTGTTTGATTTGGTTTTTGAGTTCTTCTACTTCTCTGGTTGTTCTCTTGCTTTCTGTTTTATTTGGTCTGTTTTTGTTTCTCTTACGTGTGGGTTTCCTTGTTTTTGTTTGATTTTGTTTTTACCATTTCTTTGGGTTTTTGTATATATTTTTTTCTTTTCTTTAATATATTTTCTATTGTATTACTTTAATTTCTATTTCTACGTTGTTTTTCTGTTGTTCTGTCTTCCTTCCCCTTACTCTTTTCTGTTTTTCTTTATTTTTTTAAATCATTTTTGTCTGTTTTCTTTCTTTGCTTCATTCTCCTCTTGGCACTCTGCTTTGGTTTTGTTTTTTTCGTTTTGTGTTTTTGTCAGTTTTCTTTTTAATTGTTTGATTTCATTCTTGGGTTCTTTTGTTTGTCTGGTTGTTCTCTTGCCTTTCTACTTATTTGGTTCTGTTTTTATTTCTTTTGTGTGCATGTGTATTTCCTTGCTCTTGTTTTTGTTTGCTTGATTTTACTTTTTACCATTTGTCTGGGGTTTTGTTAGTCTTTTCTTTCCTTTTAACCCCCTTTATTGCTGGGATGAGAGACTTCTGGGGTCTTGGTTCCTCGACCAGAAGTCGGGCCTGAGGTTCTGGGGTGGGAGCACAAAGTCCAGGACTCTGGGCCACTAGAGAATTCCTAGCCCCAGTGAAGATTAATAACCAAAAGCTCTCACAGAGACCTCTATCTGAATCCAAGACTGAGCTCCACTCAACTGCCCGCTGCTCCCAGCACTGGATGCCTTACACGAAACAACAAACAGGACAGGAACACAAACCTATCCAACAGCATACAGACTACCTAAAGTCATACTAAGCTCACAGACACCACAAAACATACCACCTGACACAGTCCTGCTTATCAGAGGGCACAAACTCAGCTCCAGCCACCAGAATGCAGGCACCAGTCTCTTCCATCAGAAAGCCTATGCAAGCGACTGAACCAACCTCACCATCAGGGGCAGAGAACAGAAGCAAGAGGAACTACAACCCTGCAGCCTAAAGAAAGGAGACCTGAAATGCTGTAAATTAGTCAAAATGAGAAGACAGAGAAATATCTTGCAGGCAAAGGAGCAAGGTAAAAACCCACAAGACCAAATAAATGAAGAGTAAATAGGCCAACTACCTGAAAAAGAATTCAGAGTAGTGATAGTAAACATGATCCAAAATCTCAATAATAGAATAGAGGAAATACTAGAAACATTTAACAAGGACCGAGAAGAACTAAAGAGCGAACAAACAGTAATGAACAACACAAAACTGAAATTAAAAATATTCTAGAAGGAATCAATAGCAGAATAACTGAGGCAGAAGAACGGATAAGTGAGCTGGAAGATAGAATGGTGGAAATAACTGCTGCAGAGCAGAATAAAGAAAAAAGAATGAAAAGAATGGAGGACAGTTTCAGAGACTTCTGGGACAACATTAAGTGCACCAATGTTCAACTTACAGGGGTGTCAGAAAAAGAAGAAAAAAAGAAAGGGTCTGAGAAAATATTTGAAGAGTTTATAGTTGAAAACTTCCCCCAAATGGGAAAGGAAATAATCAAGTCCAGTAAGAGCAGAGAGCCCCATACAGGATAAACCCAAGGAGAAACATGCCGAGACAGATATTAATCAAACTAACAAAAATTAAACAGAAAGAAAAAAATATTAAAAGCAGCAAGGGAAAAGAAACAAATAACATACAAGGGAATCCCCATAACATTAACAGCTGATCTTTAAGCAGAAACTCTATAGGCAAGAAGGGAGTGGTAAGATATATTTAAAGTGATGAAAGGGATAAAACTACAACCAAGATTACTCTACACATCAAGGATCTCATTCAGATTTGACAGAGAAATCAAAAGCTTTAGAGAGAAGCAAAAGTTAAGAGAATTCAGCACCACCAAACCAGCTTTACAACAAATGCTAAAGGAACTTCTCTAGGGAGGAAACACAAGAGAAGGAAAAGCCCTACAAAAATAAACCTAAAACAATTAAGAAAATGGTAATAGGAACATACATATCAATAATAACCATAAATGTAGACAGATTAAATGTCCCAACCAAAAGACATAGACAGGCTGAATGCACACAAAAATAAGACCTGTGTATATGCTGTCTACAAGAGACCCACTTCAGACCTAGGAACACATACAGACTGAAAGTGAGGGGATGGAAAAAGATATTCCCTGAAAATGGAAATCAAAAGAAAGCTGGAGGAGTAATACTCATATCAGACAAAATAGACTTTAAAATAAAGACTACTACAAGAGACAAGGAAGGACACTATATAATGATCAAGGGATCAATCCAAGAAGAAGGTATAACAATTGTAAATATCTGTGCACACAACATAGGAGAACCTCAATACATAAGGCAAATACTAACAGACATAAAATGAGAAATTGACAATAACACAAAAATAGTAGGAGATTTTAACACCCCACTTACACCAATGGACAGATCACCCAAACAGAAAATAAATAAGGAAAAACTAATTTTAAATGACACATTTGACCAGATGGACCTAACTGATATTTATAGGATATCCCATCCAAAACAACAGAATACACTTTCTTATCAAAGGCACATGGAACATTCTCCAGGATAGATCATATCTTGGGTCACAAATCAAGCCTCAGTAAATTTAAGAAAATTGAAATCATATCAAGCATCTTTTGTGACTACAATGCTATGAGACTAGATATCAGTTACAGGAAAAAAGAATGTAAAGAAAATATACACATGGAGGCTAAAATATACACTACTAAACAACCAAGAGATCACTGAAGAAATCAAAGAGGAAATTAAAAAATACCTAGAAAAAAATGACAATGAATATACAATGACCCAAAACCTACAGGATGCAGCAAAAGCAGTTCTAAGAGGGAAGCTTATAGCAATACAGTCCTACCTCAAGAAAGAAGAAAAATCTCAAATAAGCAACCTAACCTTACACCTAAAACAATTAGAGAAAGAAGAAGAAGAACAACAAAAAACCCCAAAGTTAACAGAAGGAAAGAAATCATAAAGATCAGATCAGAAATAAATGAAAAAAAATGAAGGAAATGATAGCAAAGATCAATAAAACTAAAAGATGGTTCTTTGAGAAGATAAACTAAATTGATAAACTGTTAGCCAGACTCATCGGGAGAAAAAGGGAGAAGACTCAAATCAACAGAATTAGAAATGAAAAAGGAGAAGTAACAACTGACATGGCAGAAATACAAAGGATCAGACAGACTACTACAAGCAACTCTATGCCAATAAAATGGAAAACCTGGAAGAAATGGACAAATTCTTAGAAAAGTACAATCTTCCAAGACTGAACCAGGAAGAAATAGATAATATGAATAGACCAATCACAGGCACTGAAATTGAAACTGATAAAAAATCTTCCAACAAACAAAAGCCCAGGGCCAGATGGCTTCACAGGCAAATTCTATCGAACATTTACAGAAGAGTTAACACCTACCTTCTCAAATGCTTCCAAAATATAGCAGAGGGAAGAATACACCAAATGCATTCCACCAGGCCACCATCACCCTGATACCAAAACCAGACAAAGTTGTCACAAACAAAGAAAACTGCTGGCCAATATCACTGATGAACACAGATGCAAAAATCCTCAACAAAATACTAGCAAACAGAACCCAGCAGCACATTAAAAGGATCACACACCATGATCAAGTGGGGTTTATCTCAGGAATGCAAGGATTCTTCAATATACAAAAATCAATCAGTGTGATACACCATATTAACAAACTGAAGGATAAAAACCATATGATAATCTCAAGAGATGCAGAAAAATTTTTTGGCAAAACCCAACACCCATTTATGATAAAAATTCTACAGAAAGTGGGCATAGAGGGAACCTATAACATAATAAAATCCATATATAACAAACCCACAGCCAACATCATTCTCAATGGTGAAAAACTGAAACAATTTCCTCTAAGATCAGGAAGAAGACAAGGGCTCCCACTCTCACCACTATCATTCAACATAGTTTTGGAAGTTTTAGCTATGGCAATCAGAGCAGAAAAAGAAATAAAAGGAATCCAAATTGGAAAAGAAGAAATAAAACTGTCACTGTTTGCAGGTGACATGATACGATACAGAGAAAATCCTAAGGATGCCACCAGAAAACTACTAGAGCTAATCAACGAATTTTGTAAAGTAGCAGGATACAAAATTAATGCACAGAAATCTCTTGCATTCCTACACACTAACAATGAACAATCTGAAAGATAAATTAAGGAGACACTCCCATTTACCACTGCAACAAAAAGAATAAAATACCTAGGAATAAACCTACATAAGGAGGAAAAGACTTGTATGCAGAAAACTGTAAGACACTGATGAAAGAAATCAAAGATGATAAAAACAGATGGAGAGATATGCCATATTCTTGGATTGGAAGAATTATCATTGTGAAAATGACTATACTACCAAAAGCAATCTACAGATTCAATGTAATCCCTATCAAATTACCCATGGCATTTTTCATAGAACTAGAACAAAAAATTTCACAACTTGTATGGAAACACAGAAAATCCTGAATAGCCAAAGCAATCTTGAGAAAGAAAAATGAGCTGGAGGAATCAGGTTCCCTGACTTCTTACTATACTACAAAGCTACAGTAATCAAGACAGTATGGTACTGGCACAAAAACAGAAATATAGATCAATGGAACAGGATAGAAAGCACAGAGATAAACCCACGCACATATGGTGACCTTATCTTTGATAAAGGAGGCAAGAGTATACAATGGAGAAAATAAAAGATAAAGGAGGCAAGAATAGACAATGGAGAAAAGAAAATGGAAATAAAAACAAAAATAAACAAATGGGACCTAATGAAACTCAAAAGCTTTTGCACAGCAAAGGAAACCGTAAACAAGACAAAAAAACCCTCAGAATGGTAGAAAACATTTGTAAATGAAGCAACTGACAAAGGATTCATCACCAAAGTATACAAGCAACTCATGCAGCTCAATATATAAAAAGAAAACCAACCCAATCCAAAAATGGGTGGAAGACATAAACAGACATTTCTTCAAAGAAGACATACCGATTGTCAACAAACACATGAAAAGATGCTCAACATCACTAATGGTTAGAGAAATGCAAATCAAAACCACAATGAGGTATCTCCTCACACTGGTCAGAATGGCCATCATCAAAAAATCTAGAAACAATAAATGCTGGAGAGGGTGTGGAGAAAAGGGAACCCTCTTGCACTGTTGGTGGGAATGTAAATTGATACAGCCACTATGGAGAACAGTATGGAGGTTCCTTAAAAATTAAAAATAGAACTACCGTATGACCCAGCAATCCCACTACTGGGCATACACCCTGAGAAAACCACAATTCAAAAAGAGACATGTACCGCAATGTTCATTGCAGCACTATTTACAATAGCCAGAACATGGATGCAACCCAAATGTCCATCGACAGAGGAATGGATAAAGAAGTTGTGGCATATATATACAATGGAATATTACTCAGCCATAAAAAGAAACAAAACTGAGTTATTTGTAATGAGGTGGATGGACATAGACTATGTCATACAGAGTGAAGTAAGTCAGAAAGAGATAAACAAATACTGTATGCTAACACATATATATGCAATTTATAAAAAAACAGTACTGATGAACCTAGTGGCAGGGCAGGAATAAAGACGCAGACGTCAAGAATGGATTTGAGGACACTGGAGGAAGGGGAAGCTGGCACGAAGTGAGAGAGTAGCATTGACATATGTATACTATCAAATGGAAAATGGATGGCTAGTGGGAAGCTGCTGCATAGCACAGGGAGATCAGCTCAGTGTTTTATGATAACCTAGAGGGGTGGGATATGGTGGGTGGGAAGGAGGCTCAAGAGGGAGGGTATATGGGGATATATGTATACATAGATGATTCACTTTGTTGTACAGTAGAAAATAACACAACATTGTAAAACTATTATACTCCAATAAAGATATTAAAAAAAACTATAAGGATATATTGCACAACATGGGTAATATTGTCAATTTTTATATTAACTGTAAATGGAGTATAAGCTTTAAATATTGTGAATAACTACACTGTACACCTGTAACTTACATAGTATTGTACATCAACTATGCTTAAATTTAAAAAATTAAAAAAATAAAGTCATTGTATATTTTAAATCCTTATTAGAAGAATAAGAAAGGAGAACTGCTAGTGTAAATACTAAACCATGGACATGAAGTTTGGACTGGCATTTTGAGAAAAATTGTCAAATGAAGTTTAAAAGGATTAAAATGTGAGTAAAGAAAAGAAGATTGGTGTGGACAACAGAAAAAAACAGACAGCCAACATACAGATTATTATTAGGGACCATGAAAAAGAGAAAGAAGACATGAAACAGAAAAAATTATTTGGAAGTAATATTAAGAGAATACTTTGCTAACATATAAGACTTGAATTTTCAGATCAAAAGGGGCTTACTTTGTTTCAAGAAAATTAATAGACTAAGCGAGAGCTAAATCTTGATGAAGTTACTGAAAATCAAGGATTAAGAAACACATTCAGGCAAAAGAAGCAGGTCTCAACAAAGGACAATAAATTGGAATGTCAGATTTATTTTCAGTTAAATTAGAAGCCTACAGACAATGGCATTATATGCCCAGGAATGGGATTGATGGATCACCTAGTGGCTTTAAGTTTTATAAAAAACCTCCATACTGTTTTCCATAGTGACTGTACCAATTTACATTCCAACCAACAGAGTAAGAGGGTTCCCTTTCCTCCACACCCTCTCCAGCATTTATTATTTGTAGACTTTTTGATGATAGCCTTCTGACCAGTATGAGGTGATATCTCTTTGTGGCTCTGACGTGCATTTCTCTAATAATTAGCAATGTTGAGCATCTTTTTATGTGCTTGTTGGCCATCGTGGAGAAATGCCTATTTAGGTCTTCTGCCCTTTTTTGATTGGATTTTTTTTTGATATTGAGTTATATGAGCTGCTTGTATATTTTGGATATTAAGCTCTTGTCAGAAGATAAAAACACTAATTTGAAAAAAATCCATACACCCCAATGTTCAGAGCAGCACTATTTACAACAGCCAAAACATGGAAGCAGACTAAATGTCATTCAACAGATGAATAGATAAAGAAGATGTGGTACACAATGGAATACTACTCAGCCCTAAAAAGAATGAAATATTGCCATTTGCAGCAATGTGGATGGACCTAGAGAATATCATACTAATTGAAGTAAGTCAGAGACAGACAAATATTATATGATATCACTTAAATGTGGAATCTAAAAAATAATACAAATGAATCTAAATACAAAACAGAAGCAGACTTACAGGCACAGAAAACAAACTTATGGTTATCAAAGGGGAAAGGGAGGGAGAGAGGAATAAATTAGGAGTATGAGATTAACAGACACAAGCTACTGTACATAAAATAAATAAGCAACAAGGATTTACTGTGTAGCACAGGGAACTATATTCATCATCTTGTAATAACCTATAATGGAAGATAATCTGAAAAAATACATATAACTGAATCACTTTGCTATATCACCTGAAAATAACACGATATTGTAAATCAACTACACTTCAATAAAAAAAAAAGACAACGACATTATACACAGATTTGAGGGAGAAGGGCCATATACACATCTCCCATGCTGTAATAGGATTTTCATGAATATTTGGGAGGCCAAGGGAAGTAGTACAAACAGTAAGCATCTCACTTTCACCTCCCTTTTTCACCTCACTTCTCCTACCTCCTTCTCTTAATCTTAAGCCACACAAATTCTCCTCTTTGTCTTTGATGGATAAAATCAGCAAATATCTTTTGTAACCCAGCATGCTCCTGGGGTCACAGCTCTATCCCAAGCAGCTTATCAAAGCACTTCTAAAAATCAAAATAAATAGAACATTCTCCTCTAAAGGAAAACAACCAAAACAAAAAATCTTCAATTAATGAATATTTTCAATCATTCATAAATTTTTTCTCCCATGTGAAAACATATACCATTTCTTTCAGATTATGTTCCCATGGGAAACATGGTTTGCGATAATAAGTATATACAATAGCTATTTAATAACTATTATGTTAACTAAATACCTCTAGTAGCTATGACTGTGTAAATTAATTTCAATTCCAAGATACCTGCACTGATTTTTCAATGCTTCTTGCAAAGAAATAATGAAACACTTTTAGAAGATACAAGAATCTGTTTTTCATTAGTTAAACCTTTAGTCTGCCAATGATAGAGTCTGTATTAAATGATGTTATGAATAAAGGATATTTTAAGGTACCACTAAGAAATTTTTATATGCCAGCCACTGTGCTGTATGCTTTAGATGTATCATTTTATGTACCCTCATAATAACTCTCATTATGTGGTCATAATAGAAAAGAAAACAAAGAGGTATAAAAGATGTCTGTGCCTGAGGTCCAGCAGCTATTAGTGGGGTAGTTAAAATAAAACCCCACTTGTTCTGACTCTATACTCTTACTCTTCGTTACAATGCTATATTATCTCTTAGAGGTGTTTTGAAAATCCTTTTCTAACTGTTGATCAAATTAAAAATTTTAAGGTGGAGTTAATGTATTTGATTAGAATTGGCATAAAGTTTTATATAAACTTCTCTTATTGGAAATGTAGAAAATTAAATAACATAAATATTCTCCAGAACACCTAAAAATGATGGACAAAACATAACCAAGATTATTTTAAATGTATATCTAAGCTCCTCAAAAAGTCAGCAAAACATCAAGGAGTCCAAAATGAAGAACATCTTTATCCCCTGACAAAGGGACATGAAAAGGAAGCATGTCTGTTTCATCCTTGGCTCAGTATGTGAAAAAATTCTTCTTTGATCATTTTTAATCATAGGCCTTCCTCACCTAGATATGCAGCTTGAAATTATTCTACCTGTAAGGTATGGGAAACCCAGAGGCAAAAAGTGAATATGAAAAATGGTCCTTTGCTGATGAAATCCCTCTGGTAACTGGAAGAATAAAATGAAAATTCTCTCTGGAGAGAAACTCCCTCAATTAAGGCCACACAGGTTTTTACAAAAAAATTAAACTCTGCCAAACATGAGTTTATAACCACATTAAAATCACAGAGGACACAATGAGTGAGAAGTAGCAGAAAGAATGAATAATGTTCTGGATTTGACTCATACTGGCTTGTGAAAACTTATTGTTAAGTGTTCAGGAATTTTGAGAGTCAGTTGTTTAAACCATTGGCAGCCTGAAATTTACTGTAGGCGAGTATTTATACCAGAATCATTGGGAAACCCTATAAATGATCAGGGATATTTTTAAACCACCACACCAGAATGGCATAACCAAATCATGAGTTATGAGACCTTGAAATTATTGAATACAAATATTTGCAATAGGTATTTTATAATTATTAAAGATATATGATAAGGGATGAAAACACAAGAAATGGAGAAGCTAGTAAAAAGAAATAGACAAATTTATAAAAGAACCAAGTAGAATGTTTAAAAAAACTACCATCACTAAAATGAAAGAATGGTGAACTGGAAGACAGAACTGATGAAATTACACAGAACATAGCACAGAAAGGTAATGATACAGGAAATGTTAGACAGGATAAAGAAATATGGAAGATAAATGCGCTAGTCTAATATACGTCTAACAGGTGGTCTGGAGGGAGGAAGAGGCAATGAGGAGGGAAGCAATATTTGAAGAATACTGGGATGGTTTTAATGCTCCCGGAATTTATAAAAGACATTAATTCTCAGATTTAGAAATCACAATGATTTCCAAGCAGAACAAATAAAACTAAATTTATAACTAGTTATGTTACAGAGAAATTGAAGAACGAGTATAAAAAACATTTTCTACAAATATAGAGAAAATATTACCTCAAAGAAACAAATATTAGATATACAGGAGAATTCTCGGAAAAATGATACAAGCTGGAAGACAGTAGACTGACATTGTTAAGCTGTAGAGGGAAAAAAAAGTCAACCCCAAATTTTATAACCAGCAAAATTATTATTCAAAAATAAAACTGAAATAAAGATATTTTCTGTGGAAAAAATGACTTTAACAAATTCCCACAGAAGAAATAAAAAGTTTATTTCAAAAATAAAGAAACTGAATGAAGCACTGAGTTAGGAAAAAAAATCGAGCAAATAGTTAAACATGTATGTAAATATATTAGACTGAATAAAATAATAATGAGTATTATTTCTAGATCATGTTCTGAAATGAGTGCTGTTTACTTTGCCATGGCCTCTCTTTCTGCTATTTTTTTTATTTCTGGCAAAAATATTTTATATTGAATGGAGACATAAAGTGCTCATGAGATAATACTGGACCTGTTGCAGAGAAGCAAAAGAAGAATGTTATGTTGGATACTGAAATGTAAGTTTTATGGAAGCCAGAAAGCTTTCTGAGAATCAAATGGGGAAATAAAGGGTAAAGCTCAGCAGACAATTAAGTAATAGTGCAAATCCTTTGACATTATGAGAATCATAATAAGCATCACTGTAATTAGGGTGAACTTACAGGCAACTATTCCAACATTAGGTTATGTCTAGATACATGTTGTTACTTTGGATTAGCAAAAGGATGATGTTGCTGGGATCAGTTCACACAACTGATGGGACTATGCTCCCACAACCCCTTACAGCACTGACTTAGCTTGCTTTCCCTTTTTCAGAATCTAATTCTAGTTCCCATATCAAAATACTTCAAAAAAATACTAGAGAATAGGAGCTATAAAATTAAAATAGGTACTTGCCAAGAAGTATATTAGAGTTGTTTTTATTTTATTTTATTTTATTTATTATTATTATTATTATTTTTTGCCGTATGTGGGCCTCTCACTGCTGTGGCCTCTCCTGTTGCAGAGCACAGGCTCCAGACGCGCAGGCTCAGCAGACAGGGCTCACGGGTCTAGCCGCTCCGCGGCATGTGGGATCTTCCCGGACCGGGGCACGAACCCATGTCCCCTGCATTGTCAGGCAGACTCAACCACTGCGCCACCAGGGAAGCCCTAGAGTTGTTTTTAAAAGAGTAAACACCTCCATCTTTCAAACAAATCAGACTGCAAACGGAAGGGAATCTTTGTACCCTTCAATCCTGACTTTTTCTGTGTCTAGAGAGTAGTAGATACTGATAGATACAATTGAACAGTTCAGGATGGCAGCCATAAAAGCAGTCCCTGAAAACTCCCATAAAACTTTAAGCAAAGAAGTGAGAATAAATACTCTAAGGAATATCCTTATCGAGTGCGTATGGGATGGCGTTTAGGGTGAACAATCAGACAGTGTCCAGAATACATTATTTAGCTGCAGGTTTCAATGCAGTAAAGTGGGGGAGCAGTGTGAGAGATACTGTATCTGGGGGGTGCTGATGCAAGCGCGAGGGGTTGGGTGGAAAAGGAGGTGCTCATAAGAGGAAGACCAGGAGAGTTCTAAAGAGATAGGTGGCAGGCATCACCCACAGCAATTCCTTCATTCGAGAGGGCAGATTTCATTTTTTATAGTAATTAAAGGCAGAGAGTAGGCATCTGTACTTCCAGAAAAGGTGGTGTTAAGTGTCCCAAATTCAAGAATTTTGGAATTCTTCAGAAAAGAAATTGAGGCTTTGTTGTCTTCAAGTGTAGGAGGAGGAAAAAGAAAAAGAAAAAGAAACAAAAAAACCAACTTTACCATACAACCTGTACTCTGCAGCCCAGAAAGTTATTATCTTTGCCCAGAGAATGAGGCCAATCCAGGTGTAGGAGGAGGTAAGAGAGAAACTGCTTTCTAACATAACCTTTTAAAATTTGAGGATAAGGCTCTCTACCAACAAAACAAAAACAAACCTATAAAAATAGTCTCCAGCTTTAAAAAAAAAAATCAGCAAATATAACTATGCATTTAATCACTCCTTTATGTAGAAAGCTACTTATTTTTGAAAGTATTTTATAATAGTTTAGCATTTTTACCACAAATACAAAATACAGAGCTGTATTCATTTCAGAAAAACGTTTTTCTGAGTCATTACACAAAATGTTTTCTAAAGGAAATAAGTTAGAAGCAGAACACCTAAATTAGAAGATATATTACCATCCTTTAGAGTGAACTATCTTTCCTACTCAGTACTGTACAGCAATGAACAAAATGCAAAAGTTCACTGTGACCTGGTGAAGGTAAGGGAAGTGAGTCATTAAAAACAAGAATCATACGCAACTAAGAGACCAAATAACTCAAACATAATTCTCATAATCAGAAAATAGCTGCTGAAGCAAATAAGAACTATCTGCAAATCCATGTCATGCCATGTCAAAAACATTAATATTTCTGATCTCTGATATTCTACCATAAGATTATTAACTCTTTTAAAAGTTTTTCAATGTTCTCTCTCTTTTTTTAATGAGATAAAATAGACATATAACATCACATTAGTTTTAGACGTACCACATGATGATTCATTATTTGTGGAACTATTTTTTTTTGTGATGAGAACTTTTAAGATCTACTCTCTTAGAATCTTTCAAATATACAATACAGTATTATGAGCTATAGTCACCAAGCTGTACATTACACATCCATAACTTATTTATTTCATAACTGGAAGTTTGTACCTTTTGGCCATTTTCATTCATTTCACCCTCTCCCATCCCCTGCCTCTGTCATCAAACAATTTGTCCTCTGTATCTTTGAGCTCATTTTTTTTAGGGTCTACATATAAGTGAGATTATACAGTATTTGTCTTTCGCTGTCTGACTTATTTCACTTAGAATAATACCCTTAAGTCCCATGCCATCCATGTTGCCAAAAATGGTAAGATTTCACCTTTTTATTGTTGAATAATGTTCCATTGTATATATATAATATACACCACATATTCTTTATCCATTCACCCACCAGTGGACACTTTAGGTTGTTTCCATGTTGTAGCTATTGTAAATAATGTTGCAGTGAAAAGGCAACTACCTGAATGGGAGAAAATATTTGCAAATCATGTATCCAATTAAAAAATAGGTAGAGGATCTGAATAGGCATTTTTCCAAAGAAGACATACAGATGGCCACGAAAAGGTGCTCAACATCACTAATATCAGGGGAATGAAAATCAAAACCGCAGTGAGATATCTCCTTGCACCTGTCAGGATGGCTATCATCAAAAAGACAAGAAATAACAAGTGTTGGTAAGGATATGGAGAAAAGGGAACCTTCATGCACTGTTGGTGGGAATGTAAATTGGTACAGCCACTGTGGAAAACAGTATGAAGGTGTTCAAATAAACTAAAATAGAACTACCATATTATCCAGTAATGCCACTTCTGGGTATTTACCTGAAGAAAATAAAAATACTTACTTGAAAAGATATATGCACTCCTATGCTCATTGCAGCATTATTTACAATAGTCAACGTTCTCTTCTGTTTCATCTTTTGTTATTCAAATGGACTCTGTTAGAAATGAGAAACCTAAGAAAAGTGACAAACATGAAGAAGGAAAGAAAAAAGGAAGGAAAGGTGGAAGGAAACAAGGGAGAAAGAGAACATGGGCTCTACTTTCAGTAGTGTATAGGCAATTATTACTTCGGTGAAACTCTTCTAATTATTGAAGAATTGAACCTTAAGCAACTCTTATCGATCGCCTTTTAAAATAAGTTGTAATTCTCAGTAGACCACAAGTACACTCCCCCTTACTCCAGAAATTTATTACAGGACTAGCAATTAGTATCTAATCCAATAAATTGACTACCTTCTTCCTGGTTTCCACGAGTTAGGTTACTGACTTGCAGACTCTTATCACTGACTCTCCCAGGAAGAAGAACATCAGGACTGCAACATATGAGGGTGTGCTGCCAGTTTCTTTCTAATAAACCTCTGTGCAAACCTACTTATGAAATAATTAAATGCACCACTATGCTATTTCTCAGTGTGTGATGCTGACCACAGGATTGTAAAGGTTATCTGATGAAAAAAAAAGAGGCAAAGAATTTTGTTATATAGCTAATTCCCAGGGGTAAGAACTCATGGTTTTAAGTGTTAGATACCATTATGAATAAACCTTTTAAGCATCATTTTAAAAGAACAATTTAGAGGGACAACAAAAGCCAACAATTTGGAAGAAGTGTAACTTAAGGAGACTTATTCTACCAGGTATCAATATGCAGCTTGATACCTGTAATATTTCAGAGTGTGTGGTAGTGGTGCAGGTATATACAATGGAACAGAACAGAGAAGCCAGGAAGAAAAGCAAACACATAAGGAAATTAGATATATAACAGAAATGGATTACAAATTCCAGTGGAATTTGTAATTGGAGTACTGTCAGAAAAATATTACAATTACTTTTTATATTTTTAGTAAGGAAATAAAAAGAAATTAAGCATCACTAATATATAATATAATTTGATAGTAGCACATATGTATAATTTGCTTATAAATAGACCTGAGTTGGGGGTGAAGGCTGAGAACATTTTTACTTCTACAGGAGTGAACTATCGAAAACATATTGAAGACCATGTGTCAATAAATGTGCTCTGGCAACTGGTTA